>NC_064615.1:572879710-573499518 GCF_023898315.1 Schistocerca nitens | reverse complement strand
ACTTCTCATTGAAGTAACTCCTCAGTTGCCATCATGAGGCTGAGCGGATCTTCTTCCAGTGCTGGCAGTAACAGGAATTGAACCTGAGTCTGTGGCAGTTAATTGCACTGACCAGTCAGCTGTACAGTGGACATCATTGACTATGAAAGACCATTTGTTGTAATCTGTCATTAAAGGCTGGAATTAAAAACAAAATATACCTTCTGTGCAAGTATGTTGTCCATAGACTGTTTTGCATTGTGTGTTATATGCTATTTACATGAAAACAATGAAAAAATTATAATGAAACCACTTGTATACTATTCAACATACTTTAAAAAAGTGGTGTAAATAATGGAAACATGAAAATGGCAAGAAATTGTTTTTCAAGCACATAATTTATAAAACATCAATGGACTATTTTATTAAATGTACTGACCATTAATTTGAAACCATCGTTTTATAAACAAATTGATATTTCCTACTTTTTTTACCAAAAAATCCAGCATCATATTTTATCTGTCTGGTTCTCTAGTTCATAAATACTTTTGAAAGTTGTGATGTCTACCACATCTGAAGCAGAAATATATTTCTTTTCAATATTCACTTCTGAATTTACATCCACATTGAAAGGCACACAACTGTCATCATCACAATCACTAAAACCACTGTCACTTCTTGCACTGTCAGTTTGTTCCTGAAAGAAAGTCCCCACCATATTGCCCCCAGATACACATTCAACAGTGACAACATTGTCATATCTCGACAGTTTGGATAATGTTAAAATCAAAGGACTGCACTTTGCTTGTGCAGTTTGGTGGCAAGAATTGTAACTGCTCATTTCATAAACTTGCACTATGTGATCAAAAGTATCCACACACCTGGCTGAAAATGAATGACAAGTTCTTGGTGCCCTCCATCGGTAACTCAGTATGGTGTTGGCCCACCCTTAGCCTTGATGACAGCTTCCACTCTCACAGGCATATGTTCAGTCAGGTGCTGGAAGGTTTCTTGGGGAATGGCAGCCCATTCCTCAAGAAGTGCTGCAATTAGGAGAGGTATCGATGTCGGCCAGTGCGGCCTGGCATGAAGTCGGCATTCCCAAACATCACAAACGTGTTCTATAGGATTCAGGTCAGGATTCTGTATAGGCCAGTCCATTGCAGGGATGTTATTGTCATGTAACCACTCCACCACAGGCCATGCATTATGAACAGGTGCTCAATCGTGTTGAAAGATGCAATCGCCATCCCCGAATTGCTCTTCAACAGTGGGAAGCAAGAAGGTGCTTAAAACATCAATGTAGGCCTGTGCTGTGATAGTGTCGCGCAAAACAACAAGGGGTGCACGCCCCCTCCATGAAAAACACGACCACACCATAACACCACCGCCTCCAAATTTCACTGTTTGCACTACATGTGCTGCCAGATGACATTCACTGGGCATTCGCCATACACAAACCCTGCCATCGAATTGCCATGTTGTGTACCATGAATCATCACTCCACACAACGTTTTTCCACTGCTCAGTCGTCCAATGCTTACATTCCTTACACCAAGCGAGGCATCGTTTGGCGTTTACCAGTGTGATACATGGCCTATGAGCAGCCACTCGACCTTGAAATCCGGTCTACAGATGAGGTCAGCCTGTATGCTTTTGTGCTGTACATGACCCTTCATGTATCCACTTCACTATCTCATCGGAAACAGTGGACCTAGGGATGTTTAGGAGTGTGAAAATCTCGCGTACAGACGTATGAAACAAGTTACACCAATCACCTGACCACGTTCAAAGTCTGTGAGTTCCACAGACTGTTCCAGTCTGCTCTCTCACAATGTCTAATGACTACTGAGATCACTGATACAGAGTACCTGGCAGTAGGTGGCAGCACAATGTACCTAATATGAAAAACATATGTTTTTAGGGGTGTATATTTTGAAGATGTGCAGGGCAACAGTCCATGCTTTGTGACTGGCATTGTGGTTGGCGAACAATGTTTAGACATTATTAAAGAACTGTAGCTCCTTCAATTTGCCAGCGGCAGAGGCAAATATTTTCAGACCCATCAGCATTGGTTCCTCATATTATCATTAAATGAACTTTATTGTGTTCCTCTCCATGGCGGTTTTTACTTACAAAAGGAAGCATGTTACTTGCAGGGAAACAGAAGAAAAAAGATGTTTTGATTGATATTAAAGATACTCTTAGCCTCATAATTCTGTTTGTTACTTTAATTTACCATTCCACCACTTGCTAACAGTTTCCGAATTAACACTATCTTCTTCACTTCACATAGTTTTACAGATCCCATTATACCACATTTAAACCTTCTGGTCTACCCATTAGGTGTGGAGAAATCCTTGGTGGTTAACATATTGGCCATCTTAAGTGATTTTTCATGTAATATTGCTCTGTGGGACAATGGAAGTAAACTACCTCTGAAACCAGTAATTTGTAATTTTTCCAGTTCTGTATATTCCAAATAACTAACTTTTTTGGCATTTGTCACTTTCATTTTCACCTTCCAAAATAGTGTTTTTGCTTTTAACAGTCAGATTGGACACAGTTATCTCTAAACTATGTGTTAGTGCAACCCATGTTCTGCAATGAACATCAAATTTTTCGTCTATTGAATGAGGCTTCCTACATCATCTTGCAATTTTTTCCATCTTAAAACAGTGACCAAAAACAATGGTTGCACACTTAAAACAGTGCAATAATACATCGACTTACAAAATGGTTACATACAATACTACATACAATATGTTATTGTTAGGTGAAAGTGGCAGAAGACGAAGCACTAGTTGTATGATTTAGAAGTAGGGAGCTCCACAAAGTTGACCAGATAGTGTTTGTAAACACTGCTTGAGTCAATACTATGCCAGCAGCATTTTACATCATTCATACTTTTTTTATGAATGTTTTTTCAAGAAGTGTGAATTATAATTATGTTAAAACAGTCATATGCAATTTAACATAATGAACCTAGGAAATTTGAAGGGACCATTAAAAAATGACAGGAAACATTAACTCTGGGCCATATTAGATATATGGACATGTTAGTATCTTCCATTTGCACGTCTGGCTGGATTACTAAATAAAGGATTTGAAGTACTAAGTGCAAGGCAGCACGTCAAAAGCAGTGCAAGTGCAATCATCTTCCTGTAGCACTTTGACAAAACTTTAGGCCCCGGCCGAGTCTTGGTAATCCTAACCTACCATTGTGAAGTAATAGCAAAGCTCCAAATTAATATTAGTAAACTATGCTAGTGAAAGAAGTGTAAATCATTGTTTTCACATACACACAGTGTCATAGAGAGGCATTTGTTTGGCAGTAATTGTTTCTTTGTGAACCACTTTGGGTAGCAGCCATACTGCAAATATTGCAGTAACAGCATGTGTCTACCATCCTCTGGTGATGGAAAGGCTTCTCATTGGCAATTCCACAAGGTAACACGGCCTTTCGGTCACAGCCTTCATCAGAAAAAGAGAAACACACACCATTAATACAAACAAGCACATTTCATGTATACGGCCGCGAACTCCTGTGTTTCGGGCCAGAATGAAGCTGTCATGTGCGGTGCAAGCACCAACCTGTAGGAGGTGGGGAAGAGGAAAGGATAGTAGTGTGCGGGTGGGGAGAGAGATGAACATTCTCTGGTGGAGTGTGCAGAGACTAGAATGTTAAAGTGCAGCATCAGGAGGTTGTTGGCAGGGAGGTGGGAAAGAAAGGAGAGGAGCGAGGAAAGATGGGCGGGTGCATTGGCAGAGGTTGGCAAATATACAGGGTGGGAGATGAGAACGGGGAGGAGATGATAGGACAGAGGGGGTGGAAAATGTTGGGTGAAGGGTGTGGGGACAGTAAGTTAGCGTAGGTTGAGGCTGGGATAATTATGGGAGTGGAGAATGCGTTGTAAGAGTAATGCCCATCAGCACAGATCAGAAAAGCTGATGGTGAAGGAAAGGATCCAGATGGCTCGGGTAGTGAAGCAGTCATTGAAATCAAGTGTGTTATGTTCAGCTGCATGTTGTGCCACAGGATGGCCTACTTTACTCTTGGCCACAGTTTGGCAGTGGCCATTCGTCCTGGTGGACCGCTGGTTGCTAGTCATACCAATATAAAAAGCTGTGCAATGATTGCAACAGAACAGGTAAATGACATGACTGCTTTCACAGGTGGGCTGACCCCTGATGGGGTAGAATAAACCTGTGGCGGGACTGGAAATGGAAGTGTTGGGTGCGTGGATTGGGAAGGTCTTGCATGTTGGTCTTTCACAGGGATATGATCCTTGTGGCAAGGGGTTGGATTGGGAGTGCCGTAGGGGTGGACAAGGAGACTGTGGAGGTTGGGTGGGTGACTAAAGACAACTTTAGGAATGGTGGGAAGTAACTCAGGTATTTCTTGGTCCTCCCAGATGTCTTAACAGACTGCCCGCTGCATCCGGTCCCTCTGTGTCCTATGTGTCCTCAGCGGTACTTTGTGGGGAGCAGATCGGATGACCCTCCTCCATTTGTACTGATCTCTTGCGCATTTCGATTATGCATCTGCACATCCGTCTGTCTTATGTTGTCTCAATACTATCCTTCACTGTGGCATCCGTTTGGCCACTGGCACCTTTTACACTGGCCCGGCTGAGAGTCTGTATGCAGAAGCTGCCGAACTACTGCTGTCATACCAATGTGATGTTCTCCTCAGCATATACACATGCCATTTGTCTGCCATGCCGGGCCACCAATCCAATGCCTCCTGCTTTGATGACACCTTTGACTGTCAGTATAAGGCATGTACCACTTCTTTGTTATCTCCTGGAGTTCACTTTCAGCTAGTGCTCTGGCAGCTTAACTTCACACCACTTTCCATTTTCCCGATGGGCCTGAACCCTTCACCACCTTGGCCCTGTGCAGCAAACTGCATCCACCTTGGCCTTCATTCAGTTCCTGAGGACACTACTCCAGACTCGCTTTATCGCCGTAAGTTTCTCGACCTTTGCACAGAATGTTGTGATAGTGCCTCTATGTACACTGATGGCTCTCGTACTGACTGCGGTGTCAGGTTTGCCTTCATCATTGCCATCAATGATTTTCAGTATCAGCTTCTCGAACACCGCTAAGTATTTACAGCAGAGCTCTTCGCCCTGTATCAGGCCATGCAGTACATCCAGTGATAAAGGCTTTTCAATTGTGTCATTTGTTCCGACTCTCTCAGTGCCCTTCAGAGCCTCTGTGTGCTGTACACTGTCCATCCCTTAGTGCAACATGTCCAGGAAAGCTTCCACTTGCTCACTCTTGATGGAGCCACTGTGTTGTTTATGTGGGCCGTAGTTACATCGGTCTGACGGGAAACGAGGCCACTGATGCTGCTGTCAAGGCTGCAGTCCTCCTACCTCACCCCACTAGTTCTTCCATTGCCTCCAACAATCCCTGTGTTGCTGTCTGTCTGTGGTGTCACGTTTGCATCACCGCTGGTCTTCCCTTAATGGGAACAAGCTCACAGGGAATTAAACCTCTCCCAGAGGCTTGGCTGACCACCTCTTGGCCCTCTCACTGTGAGGGGATCATTTTAGCTAAGTTGCGTATTGGACACTTGCTTTACATAAGTGTCTTTTAATTGTTCCTGTCTGCAACTTAATGTGTCTTCCTTACAATAACTAGCAGCCTGTCTTTTGCTACATTATAGATGTGATTGTAGTTATTTGGATTTGGTTTTACAAAAACAAAATGAAGTGAGAAAGAGACCCCAGTGTTCGTAGCATCTGAAAGTTTTGGCAGACAGTCTGTGGTTCCAAGTAATTTGAAATTCCACTTACAGAAAAATCATTCAGGTTTTATTGGTAAAGCTTGCCAATTTCTTTGGCAACTAGTTAAATGAATTAAGATTACAACAAACAATCTTTTTTAAGCTTTTGTTCAACAGCAAATAAAGGCTTATAGCATCATACAAGGTTATGCATAGAGTTATGAAGTCAACAAAGCCCTAAACAACTGCAGAAAAACTAATTTCACCATGTGTTTTATATTCAATGAATGTAAAAACTTAGCCAGTAAAACAAGGTTTAAAAAAAAATAAAGGTGTGATGATATGAGAACCAAATATACATTGTTGTTGTCCTATTGAATGACACTTAATGTAATTGGAGAGAGGAAAAAATGTACTCACCAAGTGGCTACAGGAGAATACGCACATAAAAAAAGGTTTTACACATGCCAGTTTCCAGAGCTAGTGACTCCTTCTTTTGGCAGGGGGAAGGAAGAGGGGTAAAGGAAAAGCACTTGAGAGGATTAGGAAAAAGGGGTAGAATTCGGAAAAGTCACCCAGAACCATGGGTCAGGGGAGACTTACTGGAGGGGATGAGAAGGAAAGACTTCCCATCCAATCCGGTAAGTCTTCCTAACTCAGAATTAAGATTAGTTAGGGAGGCTCGTGTAAAATGTGGAATTGACCATTAGATTAGCATCAACAGCAGAATGGGTTGGTCGGGGGGAGCCCAGTGGACTTGTCATTAGGTGTCACCTGAGTAACAGATCCATCAAGGACCTTTCAACCCTTCTAAAACTGCCCACGTCGACTGTTGATGATGTGACTGTGAAGTGGAAAATTCAAACGAACATTCACAGCTAAAACCAGGCCAGGCAGTCCTTGTGTCTGATGGACACAGACTGTCGAGCATTGGGAAGGGTGGATGTAAAAAATTGCATGAAATCAGCAGAAGGAAACAATCATGAGTGTAAAGTGCTACCAGTGGTCCAGCTAGCATAATGATTGTGTGTAGCGAGTTAAAAGAATGGGGCACAATTGTTGAGCAGTTTCTCACAATCCACATATTTTTGTAGTCAGTGCGTAAAGAGTAATGCCATTGGGCAATGGATGACTGGAAACAAGCAGACTGGAGTGATGAATCACACTATAGCCTGTGGCAGTCTCATGGAAAGATGTGTTTGGCAATTGCCTAGAGAACATTACCTACCACATGTGTATTGTCAACAGTGAAGTGCAAAGGTTGTGGTGTTGCTGTATAGGGATGTTTTTAGTGCTTATGGCGTGGCCAACTAGTTTGCTTAAGAAAACACAAAATGCAGAAGGATATGAACACATTTTATAGCTTTTAGGAATGCTCACAGTAGAGGGACAGTTAATTTGGAGATGATGATTGTTTGTCACAGCATGGCGATGCACAATCATAAATCCACCTGTGTGACAGTCGTTTGTCGATGATAACATTCTTGAAATAAACTGGCCTGCCCTTGACCTGAACCCAATGGAACACATTCAGACTGAATTAAAACGTCGCCTTCGCTCCAGATCCCAGTGTCCATCATCACTGCTTTCTCTGGTATTGGCTCTTAAGAAGGACGGACTGCCATTCCTCCACAGACGTCAGACACCTCATTGAAAGTGTCCCCACCTGGGTTCAAGCCAGCAAAAATGCAAAGAATGGGCACACCCAACATTAACATCATCTAATAGGTGTTTGGATACTTTTGAGCAGATAATGTACACTTCAACAGTATTTATTTGATGTGACATACACCTATGACTACTATGCATTGCTTTATGATGATGTTACTGGAATTTTTATATTTTAGTTTATGGTGATCACATATTTATTTATTTATTCATTCATATAATATTATTTTTTGACAAGTTTTAAAAGAATTCAAATGTTATATTGAGAAACACTTTAATTTTCCAGCACGGCCATGGTTGATTGACTGTTTGGACAACTGGCTGGAAAGGCTGAATGGTCCTCCCCACAAGTGTGCAGCCATATTTGTTGATAATAGTGGTATTGATATCATTCTTGGAATATTGCCATTTGCCAGAGAGTTGTTAAGAAGGGGTACGAAGGTATGTACTATATACTTCTTTCTGATAGCATAGAAATCAGAGTAAATTTTGGTTTTTTATTCAGATATCTAAGCACTTTCCAATTCCAATTCATTGTTGCTAAAAATATACTGGATATTTTCTCCAGACTCTCCCAGATTCCTCTCATGTGCCAACCTATTGATGTCAGAGTAGCACTTGCATCTTATGTCCTGAGTTATTTTTTAGATGTTCTCATATTCCTGTGTCTCTCTTTCCCTACAGTTTTTATCCTGTGATCCTCCTCAAGTGCCACAGAAGTTATTCCCTGAGGCCTTAGCACATGTGCTATCATCCTATCCCTTCTTCTTGTCAGTGCTTCCATATGTTATGTTCTTTGACGATTCTGCAGAGAGCCTTCTCGCTACTTACCAGGCCACCTAGTTTTCAGCCCCCACCCTCTCTCTCTCTCTCTCTCTCTCTCTCTCTCTCTCTCTCTCTCTCTCTGGCATACCATCTCAAACACTTTGATTCTCTCTTATCCACTATCTGAGATTCACTACCAAATAATGCTGTGCTCTTAACATACATTTTCAGAAACGTCTTCCTCAAATTAAGGGCACAAGTTTAATAAAGAAAACAGTTACCCTTAACAGAGACTTTAATCAAAAATAATATATTCTCCTTCACTATTTACAACAGTCTGCTAACGCCGAGATAACGTTTCAATTCTGCAACTGTAGAAATCACATGCTTTAGAAGTGAAGAACTTGTCAAGCCAAGTTTGGAGTACATTTTCATCCAGAAAGGAAGCTGGAAGGACGGACGCTCACTGGAGAGCAGAAAGGGTGAAAATCTGATGCGTAAATCAGGTGAATAATGTTGGTGTGGAATGACTTCCCAACCTAACTCCCGTATAGTGTTTTTTGTCAGTCTAGTAGAATGCGGACACACATTATTGTGGAGTAGCATCAGTTCAAGCATTCTTCCTGGTAGTTGTTCTTGGATTCTGAAAAATGTCTCAGTGACAGTAAATGTCAGCAGTAATGGTTTCATCTCGGGGAAGCAATTCATAGTACACTAAACCATCACTGTTTCATCAGATGCATATCATTATTTTTTGTGGATTCACACAGGTCTTTGTATGGGAAGTTGCTGCTTTGTTTGGGCTCAGTAATTCCTTTCTTTTTCATACGTTAGCATAAAGACACCATGTCTCGTCACAACAGGATAGGAATGGTTGGTGTTGTTCAAGAGTTAGTTATGCCGAGCAAGCAGAGATGCACGTACGGCCACTGCTGATTTTTATGATTTTGGCTTAAACCAAGTCGTACCCATACTCCCAATTTTTGAGCTTTCCCCATTGTATGCAAATGTTGCATGATGGTGGAATGAACACAGTTCATCATATTTGCCAGTACACAAACACAATGACATGGATCATTGTAAATTCATGCATTTAAATGATCTTCATCAAAGCCCGAACGTCTTCCTGAACATGGCGAGGCACTAATGTCAAAACAATTCTCTTTAAAATGAGAAAACAATTTTTTTGCCATTATTTGTGCAATGGCATTATCCCCAAACATGGCGCAAATTTTTCTGACTGCTTTCACTGCTGTCACCCCTCTATTGAAGTCAAACAGAAGAATATGTTGGAAATGTTCAGATTTCTACACTTGGCACTCCATTTTCTAGCATCCACAGATCCACTCACTGTCTCCAAATGACATATGACCATATGTAAACTCAGATAGCAACAATGCACTACAAATAAAAAATGACAATTGATAAATAAACCCCTAGCAACCGGAATACCCACAAGCAAAACAAAAACGCTACAAACTTAATGCACCAACCTAATATTTTATTTTAGTCGAAAAGTGATGATATTCGAGAGAGAGAGAGAGAGAGAGAGAGAGAGAGAGCATGCTTTTTTGAGCAGGTTTTGGCAAGTGTTAACTTCAAAGATTTGCAGAAGCCAGACTATTCAGGACGATCAGGACGACAACGGTTGAAACACACATCCAGCTATCCTTATTCAGGTTTTCCACTGTTTTCCTAAATCACTTCAGGCAGATGCCAGGGTGATTCTGTTGAAGTCGCTGTTTGGTCCCCTCCCCCAAATCAACCAATCAATGTGAAGGATAGCCTTTTTATTACAGTCATGAGAGTTGGTGTGGTGCAAATCACTCCAGAAAGTTTGGATGGCAGGAACAGAAAATGCCTTATTCAATGAAAAATTTATTCAGTTACCACAGAGGTAATGTTAAAAGATTGGAATGGCTGGAAAGGACGTATTCTAACACTATTCAATTTTGGAAAAAGGATTATAATGTACCACTTTGTGAATAGAGGTAGGCTTATGCAAAATGCTGGCTTATGCTTTATTTGGCAAAAGGGAGTTGGAGAATATCATTCTGAGACGAAGAAAAACATTGCAATGAGTGGTTTAGGAGTATTCTCGAAAAATTACCAAAGAGATTTGTGCACATTATAGATCAAGCTCCAAACTGCGCAATAATAAATGTACTATCATGAAATGGAGAAAGGATTCTATTGTTGAATTGATGGAAACCAATAATGTAGAGTTTCCATCTAGTGCAACATCGTATGAAGAATTTGCTAAAGCTGTCTTACTAGAATACACATGGCTGCATTTCAGGTCACAAGAATATCTTTTGCGAAGTGTGGTGCACTGTGAATTCAGTGCTATTGAACTTATTTGGGTCTTTGTCAAGAACAAGACACCAAATGAGAACAAGAATTTGAAGATAAATCATGTTTTATATTTACGTCACTTGGGCCTGAAAAGTATTTCCTAAATTTCTAGAGGGCACAGTAGATCTTGTGTTCAAACTTGAGAACATATATGTACAAAGAGCTCACAGTCTTGAAATTTCAGAAGAACCATTGTTGATGCAAATGGAAGACTACAATAGCAGTAGCGAGACCTCACCGAGCAGTGAAAATGATTAAGATCAGTTTTCTTTTTTAATCAAACAATGGAAAGTCCATGTTGGGATATTAACAATATTATGAAAATGTTAAATTGCTACTCACCATAAAAATGACACATTGAGTTACAGATAGGTATGATATAAAGACTATTATCCATTTGAGTTTTTGATCAAAGGCCTCGTCAGAAAGGAAAACACACCACATTCACACAAGCAAGCGCACATCACACAGGACTCACATTCGGGAGGATAATGGTTCAATCCCACGTCCAGCCATCCTGATTTAGGTTTTCCATGATTTCCCTAAATTGCTCTAGGCAAATGCCAGGATGGTTCCTTTGAAAGGGCACTTCCAACTTCCTTCCCTCTCCTTCCCTAATCCGACGAGACCGATGACCTCACTGTTTGGTGGCAGTACTGTATTGTAATGCAAGTACGAAGTTGCCATTTTTTGCTGGTAAATAGGCACTTATCGTGCATTACGACAGTGGCAGCATGATCGTATGACAACTACACTCCACCACAGTCTCTCATAGATTGCAGCTACTAACACAGTTGCTTTACAGTCTCTTAACTGATAAACATGGAAGTATTCATTCGTAATGACAGACAATGTAACCAACAAGAGGTCAAGTTTGACACCCATTTTTTTTTCTCCAGTGCGATACCTATAACAATAAGGTCAATTGAAGTCTTGCATCTGACATTGTAGCAATGAAATGACCAATCAGGACATAACAAAAATCGTAATGCAAATAGAAAAACATTGTAAAGGATGGCAGTGTAAATCTCTTAACTCTATCTGTCTCTGAAAACCTCATAATTCCAGTAACCAGTAACTCCGTTATCAATGAGAGATTTAAAAGTGCATGGACTTCTCTAATCTGTCAATAACTAGGCTTCTAGTATGTAGTTACACATGTAGCAACTTTATTTGTATCTTTTCTTTTTCCAAGAGGCACTGGATGTTATGATACAGAGAGTTAAAATTGTGTAAGAACTCCACTAATTTCTCTTTTCCATGCTACCATGTATTAAAAGTGTTGTTACCGTATCCCCAAAACTGTATTGGCTTTAAGGCTGGCTGATGTCGGAGCTCTCTCCCCAAATTCCTCCATCATAAGCCCACTCACACTGATTTGTATTTATGGATTTTAAATTGTTAGCATCCATCACAAACAACGTGATTAAGACTTGTGTACAGAGTGCATACTATTTCCAAGGCAGATAGTTAGATCACGGAGCTAATCTGCCTACGAACGGCATTCAGGGATCATCCAGCAGAATAAAGACTCTTTCAGTCAAAGCTAAAAGAAAGCCTTTGGGAATAGAGAATAATGGAATGTAAAATCAGTAGCTTTCATTTTGTTTGTTGCCAGTGTTTCGTCTAACATAGCAAGAATCCAGAAATTTTGGGCACCATTTAAGTTTTTAAACACTCTCGGATTGGTACAGGGTTATGTGCTACAGTGGAAGGCTGGAGTTAATATATACTTTGCCAGTGTGGTTTGTCTCATGTAGATCAGACAGTCAAACATGCACTGTGAGAAACCTTTTTCAGTGAACACCGATGCTGCACTCATCTTTTGCAACTCACCAGGTCTCATATCGGCAAGTACTACACCTCCACTGCACATTCCATGGAATATGAGAAAATAATAATTGTACTGTCAGTATTCAATACAGAGTAAGAAACCTTTTTTGACAAAAACAAATCTCTGGCCCACAGTACATATCACTAAGCAACGTTGTCTTCGACAGTGTGCCTCTCTTCTGCTTTTCATCTGGAATGGTTAAAGACATTCTGTTGCTTTCTTTTATTTGAAAGATAATGATTTTCTAAAACTTCCTGGCAGAGTAAAGCTGTGTGCCGGACCGAGACTCAAACTCAGGACCTTTGCCTTTCATGGGCAAGTGCTCTACCATCTGAGCTACCCAAGCACGACTCACGCCCCGTCTACAAAGCTCTACTTCTGCCAGTACCTCGTTTCCTACCTTCTAAATTTTACGGAAGCTCTCCTGCAAACCTTGCAGAACTAGCACTCCTGAAAGGCAAAAGTCCCGAGTTCAAGTCTCGGTCTCGGAGAAAAACTGTTGAAGTTTTTGCAGCATCAAATATTCCAGTTGAAAAGTTCCTCATCACCATTTCCTTTTTTAGCAGTCAGCTTAAAAAAAAAGAAGGTTCAAATGCAATGAGCACTATGGGACTTAAATCTGAGGTCATCAGTCCCCTAGAACTTAGAACTACTTAAACCTAACTAATCTAAGGACATCACACACATCCATGCTCGAGGCAGGACTCGAACCTGTGACCGTAGCAGTAGCGCAGTTCCAGACTGAAGCACCTATAACCGCTCAGCCCCACCGGCCGGCAGTCAGTTTCAAAGAGCTCATACTTCATCTTCAGGCATGCAGTATTACAACCTTTTAAATCTGTACATCTAATCATTTGACCAAAAAAAAAAAAAAAAAAAAAAACACTTTTGCTCAAAGCAGATGTGAACTTCACCAAAAATTAATGCAAATGTTGCTAGAAATAGAGGCTATATTCAGGTCCTTAGTCATTAATTATTTAAACGTCTTTTTATATCTGGTTCTGTTGCATGCTGAAATTATCGGGAAGCTTTCACACTGTTCAAAGACATTTAATCAGTTCTGACTTGGTTTTTAATTAATCAATTGTATTCCATCATATTGAGTACTGATTAACTGTAAAAATACCAGAATTTTTTAGATTAACATTAAAAATTTATTTATGAATTAAATTTTCACTCTGAAGCAGCATATACACTGATATGAAGCTTCCAGGCAGATTAAAACTGTGTGCTGGACCAAGAAACAACTAGCCTTTCATGAGCAAGTGCTCTACCAACTGAGCTACTGAAGCACAACTCTCAACCCATCATCATGACGTTACTTCCACCGGTATCTCATCTCCTACCTTCCAAATCTCATAGAAGTTCTCCTGCAAAACTTACAGGACAAGCACTCCCTTCAGCTATACCTTCCAGTAATAACTTACATTGTAATACCTCACTTTAGTTCATTATGTTTTTTTTATTAGACTTTGTTTTGTTGCAGGACACTGACATGCCTCAATCAGTCCATGTAATAAAGTCTCTTTTAAAGAACACATTTCAAAGGCTTCAGATTATTTCCTTTTTAACTTACACACTGTCTGCTCTTTCATACCATGCTGTAAAACAAAATATGTACTTCACAAGGTTTGACCATGCCATTAGAAAAACTGTGTGAGGGCAAATCAATAAAAGAAACTGAATATTCCACATTTTAGGCATTTATATTAATAAGAACCTGAACTGTAAGTTACATTTCGCAAATCGTAAATGTTTATACTCTGCAACTTCTGCATTACAGATTAAGTCAGGCTTTGAAGTTGAAAATGTTGGAAAGTGGATGTATTTTTACTATTTTCATTCACTTATGTTTCGTGACATTGTACTCGTATGATATTACCTGGCAAAGCGAAGTGGTTACCTGGCTTGGGGGGCAACACTGTTCAGTCTACACTTTCACATTTCCACATCTCTGTTAATAACGAGAAAAGAAACAGGGCATACAGTATATCTCACTTTGGCTTCTCGCATTGCTTCATTTGTAGTATTCCTAAGACAACCTTCGCCAGTAATATTGCTGTCTTCCATTGCTGTGTCTGTGCTTTTGCAAAATTTTATCACTGGAATAAAGAATCCCTCCTTAACCTTTTCACTGTTTGTCAAGAATGATAATGCTGACTCTTTGTTCAAATCTATTTGGACTGATTGCACTAATTATTCAGTTTCTTTGTCGCCAGAGTGCATCTCCTCCAGTAGCCATCACAAATTTTTCTAATGTGATACCTGGCCTTATAAGTCTTCTAATTTCACAGCAGCAAAGGGAAACTGACCACATGGTCTAGTGTTTAGTTTATGTGGCTAGTAACGCCCAGGTCCTGAGTTCGATTCCTGGAGACCACATTAAATTTTTCTCTGGTGGATAGGTCTGGAGGAGGAAGACCACCTTAGCCTTGTAAGGCCATGTGAAAAGTTGTTTGAGTATAAAAGTATTGAAATTTATGCACAAGTTATTGGAGTAGCATTATGCTGAGAGGCTCGCACCATTTATTTGTTAGCAACATAAGCATCAGCTGTTAATTTTTTGGGTTGGAGAGAGTGGTGCTTGACATATTGTGACTGTTCAGCTTATTCTTTGCTAGGTTCCAGACCAGTTGTATAGGAGTTAGGACTAGATGACATGGTGGCAGTAGGAAGGGAACCATTTTCTAGCAAAATTTTTTTGCTGCAACAGATGTGTTCTCTGCACTCGGTGCTGAGCACTGTTTACTTGTGGCTGTACTGCTTGGCAAATGCTGCTACCTTTGCTGAGAATTGTTGTTCTTGCTGCTATGAAATACTTATCATCCAAGTTTTAAAAAACTGTTAGGTGAAAAATTTAATTTTGGCACTTCTTACAGTCTGGTACCTTTGCTCAAGAAAGGACTGAATTTATTTTTGTTATTCGTAATGGCTATGGCACGGCTTAAAGTGAGTGAAATTGTAAAGTGTTTGTGGAGGTAAAAATGTGTTGGGTAAACTCCACGTATGGTTGATTTTAGTTCTTACATTGCAATATACAAAATGTAGATAAGAGATCAAAATTTTATCTAAAACTGGGAATAGAATGATATCTCATTTCGCTGTCCAGTTACTGATACTCATATCTGATGAACGATAGTGTGACACGTCCATTCCTGTCCCTGCGCATAACGAATCCTTGTCATAACAACTGTCATATTTCATAAATGGTTCAAGATGTCGAAATGTGGTTGTTTTCCCCTAATGACAGCATGTATGTTGTTGTTGTGGTCTTCAGTCCTGTGACTGGTTTGATGCAGCTCTCCATGCTACTCTATCCTGTGCAAGCTTCTTCATCTCCCAGTACCTACTGCAGCCTACATCCTTCTGAATCTGCTTAGTGTATTCATCTCTTGGTCTCCCTCTATGATTTTTACCCTCCACGCTGCCCTCCAATACTAAATTGGTGATCCCTCGATGTCTCAGAACATGTCCTACCAACCGATCCCTTCTTCTAGTCAAGTTGTGCCACAAGCTCCTCTTCTCCCCAATTCTATTCAATACCTCCTCATTAGTTATGTGATCTACCCATCTAATCTTCAGCATTCTTCTGTAGCACCACATTTCAAAAGCGTGTATTCTCTTTTTGTCCAAACTATTTATCGTCCACGTTTCACTTCCATACATGGCTACACACCATACAAATACTTTCAGAAACGACTTCCTGACATTTAAATCTATACTCGATGTTAACAAATTTTTCTTCTTCAGAAACGCTTTCCTTGCCATTGGCAGTCTACATTTTATATCCTCTCTACTTCGACCATCATCAGTTATTTTGCTCCCCAAATAGCAAAACTCCTTTACTACTTTAAGTGTCTCATTTCCTAATCTAATTCCCTCAGCATCACCCGACTTAATTCGACTATGGCATGTAAAGAGGCACATATGTTGTAAGATAAATACTCCAAACTTTTCTATTGTCTGAGATAGGTGCAACAAGGCAAGTTAACTCATTCGTGGCACTTTAATGCAGATGCCTTATTTTATTGGAAAAAATCAAATGTGTACCATATTGTCTTTTGACAGTTATGGTCTCTGGTGTGCACATGACAACTCATTCATTCCAGGCACTTTAAAATCTAATCCCATAGATGGAACAGGTAGTATTTTTTAAAATGTATATAGAGTTTCTTGGCTAGTCTGGAAGTCTAGTTCTGTGCAACAAAAGCTGCATAGGTGTGTTTTTTTTTTCAAAAATAGTATTTCCATGTATTGCTCATAATATTATCACATCATAACTGGTATCCAGTCCAATTCTGAAAGCAGGGCTGTGAGGGAAGTGTAACCGCTTAGCACTGAAAGCACAATTCTTGCGATCGCCATCGGACAACCAGAACAGAACAGAATTGAACTCCTGGACAGAGTGTGCAACTGTTTATACAAACACAGACTATTCTGCAACATACAAACATTACAAAAATCAGAAGTTTTGAGAATCTTCCAGAATTGATAAATGTGAAATGACAATTAATTGGGGGTGATCGGCTTTGAACTGGCAGTCCACTGCACATCAGCCAGTAACGATAACCGCTACATAGCACAACTTGCAGCATTGCTCCCACTCCTGGAGAAAAAGTGATCCGCTGTTTCAGAAATTTCCTGTTAGTGGTTCTCCATATGGCACCACTGCTGGGTCCTTGCTTTCTGGTCATGTTGTCACATCCCCTTCACTGTGGTGAGGATCAGAGATAGCTCCTTTCATCAAAGATTTGTGGCTGTTGGCAGATCTTTAGTTTCCTTGAACAAAGTGTTCGTATCATCAGTCTGCATCAGGACTGTAGTGGTGCTTCATATGGGAGGTGTGCATCATGTCTCTGCATCTTTGTCTTCTCAATGAAGGATCATAATCCTCAAGCTCATATGTGGTGTCTGACAAGTGATGAAGGATACGATATGGCCCAAAGCAGCACTTTAGTAACTTGTCTGATAGTACTACTTGCTGCACAGGCATAAAAATCCATTCCAAATCTCCTGGACTATACCTTGTGCTTCACATTATATTCTTAGTCTTGTTCTTGGGCATCCATGGTCTGTATGTGAGCCAACTGCCTGCTTCTTCAGTCCTCTTGATGAGGTATTTCATATAGTCATATTGTTTCATATAGTCATCCTGAGTATTGCCCTATTGAAATGGGAACAATATATCCATTTCCGTTTTGACTTCGTAGCACAGAAAGAGCAGTGTGACCCTGTAGTGTCTTGCTTTGCTATACAAGGGGATACGAGACACCCCCCCTCCCCTCCCCCCCAAAAAAAACAAAGAATTATTTTTTAAAAGCTATAAATTTTCTAATTGTTTACAAAACAACCTTACCCCTTCAAAATACTCTCCAGTACAACAAATAAATTTGTCCCACTGGTGCTTCCACTGTTAGCTCCTTCCTCTTTTTTTTCTGTACTTTTTCAATGTTGCCAAACCACTTTCATACCCCTTTTCATGTGTGGAAATAAGAAAAAGTGACATGGAACCAGGTCAGGCAAGTAACATGCTTGAAGCAGTGGAACCATGCCATTTTTCACCAAAAAGTGTCTAACAGAGACGGCTGTTTATGCAGGTGCTTTGTTGTGGTGGAAGAATCAGTCTCCTGTCTGCCAGATATTGGGTCTTTTGTGACAAACACTGTTGCTCTATCTTCTTAAAACTTCCAATTAAAAGGTTTTATTTATTGTGAGCACAAACTCTAGAATTTTTTCACTGATTTGGGCAGCTGATGGATGTCGAGAATGAGGTTTGTCATCAGTTGACATGTTACCATTTTTAAATAGAGCAAACCACTTGTACCCTTGAGTTTTTCCCTTAGCATCATCTTGCTAAGCTGTTTTCAACATTAAAACAGTTTCAGCACAGTTTCACTGAGTAGAAAAAAAAATTTCACAACTGCAGGTTGTTAATTTAAACTTGCCATCATAAAAAACGAAACAACAGCAAAACAGCACTAGCAAAAACAATCACTGCAATGAGCAGAACAAACCAGGTTGACAACACAGGAGGCACTGAATTGGCAGTGAGTTTGCTGTACACACCTAGTGGCAGAAATACCTACTACACATACTCTGCCCACAACAGTTTTATTACAGTTTTTTTGGGTTCCCCCTCATATTGTATGTGAATGTCACAATGGACAGTATCATATCTCAATCTCTTAAACATCAACATACATTGAGAGCATATCTCCCAGTGTCTTATCAAAGCATTCTGTGAGGCCATTCGTCTTAGGGTGCTACGCTCTTGTTATGCTGCTGATGATGTCACAATGTGAAATTACCTCAACACTAGTCTCTACTCGAAAACTTTTCCACAATCAGAGATTACCAAACAGGGCACTCTGTCCTGCTTCAAAAGTCCAATCTATTGGAATGGCACTGCTGAAGGGGTATTACATGCCCCAGAGGTAGCTACAGCATGTGCTTCCATCACTGACATACCTTACAGTGGTTTACATACTGATTAATGGATCAGCAGATACCTGGCCAGTGATACTAGCATCTAATTCTATCTAGAGTGTTCATGAATCCTTGGTGACCAGATGTTGGAGCATCATAAACACTTCAGTATAGCTGACTGTAGGTGAGCTGGGATGACGAGCAACCATTTCTGCCCCATTGGATCACAGTTCCTCATTCAAAATGTTCTGTTTATTAGCTGGAATTCTCCTTTGTTTGGTTTTTCCTCCTTCAAGGTTTCTGTGGTTTTTAGTAGTGCTGGACCTTCCCTCTGTTCAGCAGAAATGTCATTTATGCAACGATGGCTGAGATTTCATCCATGCTGGTTTGTTCTGCCACAGGATGTGCTCATTGTCCTTGTGTTTGCATTTACTTTTTTATACCATTTTAATGACATTTTCCTGAAGTCTTGGTGCTTATTTCGCCAGTCGACCTGACAGATCAATCAGGCCAATGAGCTAGCATAGAGGAATAGAGGATGGTGGTCCATCACGTTGGTGAATAGTTCACCAAGTAAATACGGCCTGTACTCCTTGATTAGATTAGATTAGATTAGTTTACGTTCCATAGATCCGTGCTGAGGAGATCCTCGTGGATGTGGAACATGTCTTCTTTTTTTTTTTTTTTTTTTTTTTTTTTTTTTTTTTTTTTTTTTTTTTTTTAAGCTGAATTAACAATACTAATAGTATGAATATATACAATACATCATTTGTTTCTATTAAAAAATTTGTCAATGGAGTAGAAGGAGTTGGCCACTAGTAAGTCTTTCAGGCTCCTTTTAAACTGATCTTTATTTGTAACTAAATTTTTTATGTTTACTGGCAAATTATTGAAGATGAGTGTTCCTGAGTAGTGGGTCCCTTTTTGAACTAAAGTAAGTGCTTTTAAGTCCTTGTGCAGATCATTTTTGTTCCTGGTATTGTATGTATGAACTGAGCTGTTTGTTGGAAAAAGAGATATATTATTTAGAACAAATTTCATTAATGAGTAAATATACTGAGAGGCAGTAGTTAGTATACCCAGTTCTTTGAAGAGGTTTCTACAGGACGTCCGTGAATTTACTCCACAAATAATATGTATTACACGCTTTTGGACTCGGAAAACTTTTGTTTGACTTGAAGAATTACCCCAAAATATTATACTATATGACATTATGGAATGAAAGTAGGCAAAGTATGCAAGCTTTTCATTTTTTATGTCGCCTATGTCTGCTAACACTCGAATTGCAAATACAGATTTGTTAAGGCGTTTCTGCAGTTCTGTGGTGTGCTCTTCCCAACTGAATTTATTATCAAGTTGTAATCCCAGGAATTTAAGACTGTCAACCTCTTCTATCTGCTCTTCTTCGTATTTTATGTATGTGCTGGGTGGAAACCTCTTACAGGTTCTAAATTACATATAGTGAGTCTTTTCGAAGTTTAATGTCAGTGAGTTGGCTTTAAACCATTTATTAATATCCATGAAAATATCATTAGCAGATCTTTCTAGAACTACACTTGACATACTATTTATTGCAATACTTGTGTCATCTGCAAACAAAACGAACTCTGCTTTGGCAGTGTAACTGATGAGAGATCATTAATGTACACAAGAAAAAGCAATGGCCCTAAGATGGATCCTTGTGGGACACCACATGTAATTTCTTCCCATTCTGATGATGACTGATGACTTAATTCACTAGTCCCTTGCACTGACACCCTTTGTTTCCTGTTAGTGAGGTATGACTTGAACCATTATGCAGCACTGCCCGTGACACCATAGAATTCTAATTTACGTAAAAGGATGTTGTGGTTCACACAATCAAATGCCTTTGACAAATCACAGAAAATACCTGCTGCTTGTAATTTGTTATTTAATGAATTAAGTACATTGTCACTGTAGGTGTAAATAGCCTTTTCGATATCAGAACCCTTCAGAAATCCAAACTGTGTTCTTGATAATATGTTATTTGTGGTCAGATGGTTGAGCAGCTGCCTATACATTACTTTTTCTAAAATTTTTGAGAATGCTGGCAGAAGTGAAATCGGTCTGTAGTTTGATGGTATCTCTTTATCCCCTTTCTTGAATAAAGGCTTAACATCTGCATATTTTAGCCAGTCAGGAAATGTCCCAGTTATAATTGACTGGTTACACAAGTAACTTAGAATTGTACTAAACTCACAAGAACATGCCTTAATTAACTTTGTTGATATTTCATCGTACCCACTAGAATGCTTTGTTTTTAAAGATTTTATTATGGACGTTATTTCTTTTGGTGAAGTGAGTGATATATTCATGTACTTGAAGCTATTTGTGAAGGCTAGTTTCAGATATTCAAGGGCACTATTTACTGATCCTGAAAGTCCCATTCTATCAGTAACGGATATAAAGTACTTGTTAAATAGATTTGCCACACTATGCCCATCAGTTACTAATGTGTCATCTACCCTTAGTGCTATTTGCTCCTGTTCCTTTCTGGTTCTACCACTCTGCTCTTTCACTATATCCCATATTGTTTTCATTTTGTTCCCTGACATTGCTATCTTCTTCTCGTAGTGCATTTGTTTAGACATCTGAATTACTTTTTTTTAATGTTTTACAGTATTCCTTGTATTTAGCTAAATCATCAGCATTGGAGCTATTCTTGGTCGACAGATACATTTAACTTTTTGTCTTACAGGAAATCTTTATTCCTTGTGTAATCCACGGTTTTATTATAGACTTCTGTTTAATTTGAGTAACTTTTAGAGGAAAACAGTTTTCAAACATGGTACTGACATTGTTCATGAATGTGTTATATTTTTCATTCATGTCATGAGCACTATAAACATCTTTCCAGTTCATATCTTTGAGCAGTTTTCTAAAACACTCAATTTTTGGTTGATTGACTAATTTCCTGTACTCAGATTTAGCAGTCTTGATAATCTGCTTAGAATTTACATTTAAAACAAGGAGCTGCATGTCATGATCTGATAGTCCATTTATAACAGGTTTTATGATATGATTTTGTTCCTTTGATTTGTCTATAAAAATGTTATCAATGGCTGTCCTTGAGGATTTAGTGATCCTATTTGGAAAGTTTACAGTGTGAGTTAGATTGAAAGACAACATTACTAACTGCAGTGAATGTTTACTGGAAGATTGCATTAGAAAATCTGTATTAAAGTCACCAGCAATCAAAATTTCTTTGTTTCTTTCTGTTAAATAACCCAAAAGAGCTTCTAGATGATCTAAGAATAGATTATAATTTCCTGCAGGTGATCGGTAAATAGTTATTATTATATATGATCTGTTATGGAACTATACTTCTGTTGCACATTTTTCTAGATGCTGCTCTAAACAGAATTTATTAATGTCAATGTTCTTGAATTTATGGCAGTTTTTGATAAATGTGGCAACTCCTCCTCCATCCATATCTACTCTGCAGAAGTAGTAAGCTAGCTTAAATCCTGAAATGTCTAACATATCTATATCAGTGGTCACTTGACGTTCAGAGAGGCAGATTATGTCAATTTGGTTAGATGAATTCATTTCATCGATACAAATGAATAGTTCATCAACTTTATTTCTAAGTCCCGGAATGTTCTGGTGTAATAAAGATAACTGATACTGCATAATAATGGGATTGTAACTGCTTTGGCGAAGATGAACTGGCAGTTTCTGTTTACTTTCTGTTAAACACTGTTTAAATGGAGGTTGTATGATAAAATCTGACTCCTGTTCATCTGTTTTCTCAAACTGAGTGTGTCTGCCAATCTCTCTTAAAACTCGTTTTCTTTCCCCCTTCCCTATCCTAAAAAAGGCATCCCTCTGACACCTGTGACCACTGGTATTTTACCACTTGTGCCAGTGTCCCCCCTTAAGTTTTCTGCAATCAACCCAGACAGTTTTGCCTTCCCTTTCCTATGGGATTGTAACTGCTTTGGCGAAGATGAACTGGCAGTTTCTGTTTACTTTCTGTTAAACACTGTTTAAATGGAGGTTGTATGATAAAATCTGACTCCTGTTCATCTGTTTTCTCAAACTGAGTGTGTCTGCCAATCTCCTGTTCATCTGTTTTCTCAAACTGAGTGTGTCTGCCAATCTCTCTTAAAACTCGTTTTCTTTCCCCCTTCCCTATCCTAAAAAAGGCATCCCTCTGACACCTGTGACCACTGGTATTTTACCACTTGTGCCAGTGTCCCCCCTTAAGTTTTCTGCAATCAACCCAGACAGTTTTGCCTTCCCTTTCCTATGGGATTGTAACTGCTTTGGCGAAGATGAACTGGCAGTTTCTGTTTACTTTCTGTTAAACACTGTTTAAATGGAGGTTGTATGATAAAATCTGACTCCTGTTCATCTGTTTTCTCAAACTGAGTGTGTCTGCCAATCTCTCTTAAAACTCGTTTTCTTTCCCCCTTCCCTATCCTAAAAAAGGCATCCCTCTGACACCTGTGACCACTGGTATTTTACCACTTGTGCCAGTGTCCCCCCTTAAGTTTTCTGCAATCAACCCAGACAGTTTTGCCTTCCCTTTCCTATTGAGGTGAAGGCCATGCCTAGTGTAGTCCCACCTATCGATAGCATCCACAGGAATCAAACCAATATGGGACCCTATATCCGTCCTAAGCAGCCACTCCAAACCAAGTTCACCCTCCCTACGGAAGAGTTCAAATGAGGCCGATCATGGCGTCTCAACGCAGACACAAATCCCACACTCGTATGCTTCGTTGCTGACGCTATCTTCACCAGGTCACTCTCTATGGAATATTCAGAGTCTCTGCCAATGCTATTTCCCGGGCCACCCACTATAACCACAGCATCCTCCTTTGTGAAATCCTTGCATAAAGCACCTACATCCTCTGTTACCTGACCCAGATCTGCACTAGGCTTGAAAAAGTTTGTGACCTGGTACTCTGGACCTAGATTTTCCTGCAGTAGTTGGCCAACACCTCTACCATGGGAACTACCTAACAGCAGAACTTTCTTTCTCTTTACAAATTTCCCTACCTTTTTCAAGTCCTTGAAAGCTTGTTGTGCCCTTTCTACAGCTTCAGCTACATGAGGCTCATCCGATTCTGACTGAGGCAACAGGTCAAATCTATTTTCAAGACTTATGACAAAGCTGTCTGATGCTCTCCTTTGCCTGTTCCCCCTATTACCTGTTGCCACTTCCCACCTCTGTTCACCCTTCTCCCTCTTTAACCTGTCCAGATCATCCCTTGCCTTGTCTAGGTCAGCTTGAAGAGCTGCAATTTTCCCTTCCTGTTCCAGTATTTTCCTATCTCTACTGCAGATCCTACAATACCACTGGTGAGTCTCATTTATATCCCCATTTCCCACACCACTACATTCGCCCCAATGAAAGAAACTACAGCACCCATCACACCATACCCCGGAACTAATGATCTTACGGCATGTCACACACTTCTCACTCATGGTAAAAACAGAAATCGTATAAGCTGATTTAAGTAGTGACTAAAACGTAAACAAAGGACCCTAGAAACTATTCAGGCAGATATAAATAAATTGAAAGAGTACTGAATAAAAAAAACTGGTGATTACATATAACTCACTGTTTACTTACGATACGCGCGCGTGAAATTAAGCCTAAAATCCGTGCTATAGGCACGAGAAGGAAAATAAACTTCTTACCCGGTTTAATCTTCTTTAACACTTCACTAACACTTCCACTAATGTAACAACACTTATATTTATACCAACTGGAAACGTTTATCTATAAGTTTAATTCACTGCTTACTTACGATTCGCGCGCGTGAAATTAGGCCTAGGATTCGTGCTACAGGCGCGAGAAGAAAAATACGCTTCTTACCCCGTTTAATCTTATTTTATACTTCACTAACACTTCCACTAATTCAGCAACACTTATATTATATTTATAACACCTGTACACATTTAAAAATAGCTTAATAACAACGCTTTTTATAATTATTTAGTGCAGCAAATACTTGAAGAGTCCGCGTCCGCGCAGTTGATGGGCCAAAGAACTGCAGAGCAGTCTTTCTCTGTTGTAGAGTGGTGTCTCTCAGGCTTGAAGAGTTCTCTGGAAACATCTTGTACACCATTCCAGGAAAATCTAGCTCTCCTTGCCGTATTTCCTGCAAAATACATGCCTTGGTGCATCTTGTGAATCATGAATAGAACACATTCCAAGAAAACTTCTCACGTCACTACTGTTCTAAGGAGTTGGAAAATTTCTGACTGCTCTTATTTTCTCTGAATTTGGATGGTCACCATCAACATTCATTAGATGCCCCAAGATTTTAAATTCTTTGATAGTGAAGAGGCACTTCTTTGGTTTCAGATGTAGGCCTGCAATCTGAACACGCTTCAACATGGTTGTCAGGCAGTGTAAATGTCTTTGAGAAACAACAATGTCATTCATATAGCAAAGACACTTTGTCCATTTAAGGTGTCAAAGCTGATTGTGCATCGTACACTCAAAGGTGCTACATATTCCAAATGGCATAACTTTAACCTTATAGAGGTCGTTTGGTGTTATGAAGGCAGTCCTTCCCTAGCCTCAACATCCTCAATTTACCAGTAACCTGTCCACATGTCCATAGTTATGAAATACTTGTTCTTTCAAGTGGTCTGAGGTGTTGTCAATACACAACAATGAGCAGATGTCTTTCTCAGCTGACTCTGCTGCTGTTGGTGCAATTGACTGGTGGTGGAGATTTGCATTAAAGATTGGTGCAATTTTTCTTCAACATTCTCTTTTACCTTCTGACACATTGGGTCAACATCCCTAGTTAACTTGGTCCGACAGTTCACAATCTGGCATATTAAAGAGGCAAGGTATGGCCATCTTCCACAACTGCCGTAGCGACCACATTCGGGAGTCAGTTATACCTCCTTTGATTGCCTATTTTCTGTTTCATTTATATGCACCGCTTGAGGAATCCCTCTGTTGTTTACCAGAAGAGCTTGGAAAACATCTTCTGTGACTCCTTTCATCAAGTGTGAGATTCTGTCATCTTCTGTCATATTTGGACTTACAGACTGGCACGGGGCTAAAGCATTCTGTATGTAGGACTGTGTAGCTTCTGTATGACGTTGAGCCCTATTCTTCAATTGTTCTTCCAACTGATTATCACCAAACATTTTCTTCAGTTTGGCACAGAATTTATCCCAGCTATTGAGCTTCTCTTCATTGTTCTTGAGCCACTGAAGGATTGTGCTGTCCAAGTAAAAGTACACATTTGCTAAATGTGTGATTTCATTACACCTGTTGTATTTGGCGACCCATTCAAATCCTTTGTCATTTTGCAGTGTCCTGATCAGTGTGTCTGGAAGGAAAACACTGATGGATGTCTGATGTGCAGTTGACTTACTGCTGTTTTGGAATCCATTGGTCTCGTGAATACAGCTGTGAGAATGATGTACTGCTTGTATTCCAGTTCGTGTCCATGTAGGCAATGGCTTTTACATTGTCTTATTGTAACCACAATGCTTTAGATGTTTTGAGTCAATGAAATATAACACTCAGCACGAAAGCATGTTTATTACAGTCACCAATGTACAACCAGAACAGAACTGAACTGCTGGGCAGAGTGCAGCTATTTATACAAACATCAAATATTCCAGAATATAAAAATGTAAGAAATTTTGAGAGCCTTCCAGAAATACTAAATGACAAATAATTGGGGATGGTTGGATTTGAACTGGTGAGCTGCAGCACACCACCAGTGACGCTAACTGCTGTGTCATACTGCATGCAGCACAGCTCGTGGCAGTATTGCAGAAATTGCTGTTTAATAACACATCTACCAGTATTGTGAGTGAAAATGTGGATTTCATTCATTCTGCTTTGGAGCAGATACCTGAATCCTCCACCACTCGGCTTCTTGCCCCCTGGTCATTATTTGCACACAACTGAGTGACCTGGCTTTCACTTTCCAACATTTGCTTGCAAATGCTGTGTCTTCTTTGTTGGCACAGTCACACCTCTCTCGTTCCATATGTCAATAAAATTAACAAAGTTAACAGCAAGTTATCATGCTTCTCATGAAGGTATTTTCTGTGACTTTTTGCACTCGCACTATGAGTTAACAACACACACTGCATTGAATTGGAACATAACTGGACCTAATTTTGTGACAAAGTTAGTTTCCACTGTTGCTGTTGTGGTCTTCAGTCTGAAGACTGATTTGATGCAGCTCTCCATGCTGTTCTATTCTGTGCAAGCCTCTTCATCTCAGAGTATCTACTGTAACCTATGTCCTTCTGAATCTGATTATCATATTCATCTCTTGGTCTCCCTCTACAATTTTTACCCTCCTTTGCTTCCCTCCAGTACTAAACTGGTGATCCCCTGATCTCAGAATGTGTCCTACCAATAGATCCCTTCTTCAAGTTATGTTGTCCCACAAATTTCTTTTGTCTCCAATTCTGTTCAGTACCTCCTCATTAGTTATGTGATCTATCCATTTAATCTTCAGCATTCTTCTGTAGCACCACATTTCAAAAGCTTCTATTCTCTTCTTGTCCAAACTGTTAATCATCAATGTTTCTCTTTCATATATGGCTACACTCCGTACAAATACTTTCAGAAAAGACTTCATGACACTTAAATCTATACTAGGTGTTAACAAATTTGTCTCCTTCAGAAACTTTTTTCTTGCCATTGCCAGTCGACATTTTATATCCTCCCTGCTTCAACCATCATTGGTTATTTTTCTGCCCAAATAGCAAAACTCATCTTCTACTTTAATTATTCCATTTCCTAAGCTAATTCCCTCAGTGTCAAATGATTTAATTCAACTACTTTCCATTGCCCTTATTTTGCTTTTTTGATGTTCATCTTATATCCTCCTTTCAAGATACTGTCCATTCCTTTCAGCTACTCCTCCAAGTCCTTTGCTGCCTCTGACAGAATTACTATTTTATCGGCAAACCTCAATGTTTCTATTTCTCCTTCCTGGTCTTTAATTTCTACTCCTTTTCTTCACCCCCCCCCCCCCCCCCCCCCACTATGGCCAAGTAACCTGTTCAACTTGTCAACCAATAACTCACCATAGAAGAAAAAAGTGTCGTTACACAAAACATGTAATAATAAATGATAATGTATGGTGGTGTCTCCAGAACATCTCTTGTAGCCAACTCTTTAAGCAATTGGATACACTGACAACAGACTCGCAGAGCATTTACACACACACACACACACACACACACACACAATAAAAATACAAATTACACATTCAGCATTCAGAAATTCTGCCCCAAGCAGAACTTCAACTATCTTTCAGTTATCATTAGTATGGCACAGAAAAGAGTGAAGTATTCAGCCATAAAAATTATTGACTAGTTCATCAGATGTAAAGAACTTAATATGTAATGAAATTAACTTCATATACAAAGAGTGTGAGGTCATCCACATGAGTGCTAAAAGGCATCCGTTAAACTTCAGTTACACGATAAATCAGCCACATCTAAAGGCCATAAATTCAACTAAATACCTAGGAATTACAATTATGAACAACATAAATTGGAAGGAACACACAAAAAATGTTGTGGGGAAGGCTAATCAAAGACTGTGTTGTATTGGCAGTACAGTTAGAAAATGTAACAGATCTACTAAGGAGACTGCCTACACTACACTTGTCCATCCTCTTTTAGAATACTTCTGCTCAGGGTGGGATCCTTACCAGATAGGACTGACGGAGTACATCAAAAAAGTTAAAGAAAGGCAGCATGTTTTGTATTATTGTGAAATGGGATACAGTGTCACTGAAATGATACAGGATTCGGGCTGGACATCATTAAAAGAAAGGCGTTTTTCATTGCAACGAAATCATCTCATGAAATTCCAATCACCAACTTTCTCCTCTGAATGTGAAAATATTTTGTTGACACCGATGTACATAGGGAGAAATGATCTCCATGATAAAATAAGGGAATTCAGAGCTCATACGGAAATATGTAGGTATTCGTTCTTTCTACGTGCTATATGAGATTGGAATAATAGAGAATTGTGAAGATGGTTCAATGAACCCTCTGCCAGGCACTTAAATGTGATTTGCAGAGTATCCATGTAGATGTAGAACTGAAGCTATATCTGCTTGGAGCAGATTTTCTGAATGTGTGTGTGTGTGTGTGTGTGTGTGTGTGTGTGTTAGAAATGGTCAGAAAATTTCTATATTTTGGCAGAAGTAGTATACTATAACTGTAAAACTGACTTGTTCTGCATCATAGTAAGCCACAGTTACGTTCGATGGAGCATACAGATAACTAAACTAAACTCTAAACATGACTTTTGATAAATCTTTGTGATCTCATTGTTTATATGTTTTGATGTTAGCAGATGTGTATTTGTCACAAACTTGCTGTGCAAAAACTAGATTTCAAAAGAAGAAACCTTCATCTAAAAAGTGGAAGTAAAAAAGTAGCATTTTTCTTAAAAAGACATTGTGTCTGCTAATTACAATGTTTGTTTAATACTCATTTATCACTTATAAGATATAGCCAAGATAATTATAAACAAATTTAGCAGATTGTCATTAGTAAAGCATATGGATGTTTTGTATAACAACACTGTTAATGTACTAATGTATTTCTTGAGTTATTTCACAGGATCTGTACTGTGCATGCCTTATGTGCACATAGTTGTGTGTGTGTGTGTGTGTGTGTGTGTGTGTGTGTGTGTGTGTGTTCTCACCTTTAAACTGAGTAGATTGGCAGGTAGATAACAGCTTAATTTTTCCACAACAGAAACTGTTAGGTGATTAATGATCGAATGCTTTCCACATACAACCCACTCATCACATTGTTCCAGGCAGCTCATGAGTTATTGCGTTTCCTTTTTCAGGTAATTTTGTGTGCTAATTCTATGCCTGCACTGAATGATGTTACGTATGCAGAACTCCAGGTTGTTCTTAAACAAGCAGCTGCAGTGTGTGAGGTTATTCACTGTGGTATTATAGAGAATTGCTTGACAGTCATGGAGACAGCTCAGGCAGGCCCTTGCCTGGATTTAACGTAAGGAACATCATGCTAAAATTCTTTCTTGTCATTTATATGTTTCCACAAATTTCCTGGTAATTTGCATTTTGAAAATTTTATATATCTTTTGACAGGTGAACCAATTACAGTAGCCAACTTTGTTAAATTTTAGGTATAAATCGCATAGTTGAGATAGACCAGGTTTGATGAACACTATAGTGGCAGTAGCAGTAAGTGGTGTACCAGCCAGTTCAGTGGTGACATATTAACTACTTGTACACTATCCTACAACTTTCTTCAAAAATTGTTTAATTGTGTATGTGATCTTTCTTTTTTTAAAAAGACCTGGAAACTAAATATGTTTCTTCTGCAGAATGGTTTGATGGATTAGATTTCCTTTCATTTCAAACATTCATATGAGAATGCAGATTCCATAAAATATACAGCACTCGAGATTCAAGGAAGAAGTCATACGAGCTGATGTGAGAAGGAATAATTTAGAGAGATGAAAGTTTCTGCACTCCATTTGATCATAAACTGATACAGGTGAAGAAAAGGGTTTTACATCACATATGTCAATAAAGTAATAGAGACAGGAATGTGTTACTAACTCAATAGAGATAAAGCAAGTATATGTCAAGAAGTGAAATAATAGTGGGGTGTAACCGAGATTAAAGGTGTGTTTAAGACTCTGAATTTTTATTTGAGGGAAGTGAGAGCTAAATTACATTGCAAGCATTCTGAGATTTTACATTGTTTCCCAAAACTCTTGTGGTGAAATCTGGAATCATTCCCTCAACATGCCCACAACTGATTTTCTTCCTTCCCTGTGCTACTGAGCTGGAACTGCATTTTGAATTATCTAGATAGTGACAAGATTTTAAGCTCCACAACTGTCTTATTAGAATAAATAATGGTGAGCAGAAACAGTCACTGAATTCAAATGTATGCTACAGGGCAAGAAATGTATTTTTAAATGGTATATGTGTGATATAGTTTGTGGTGTAGTGATGCTGATATAAAATTTCTGTGGCTCAACAAAAGATTTTCATGTGGATGTTGTGATTTCCTCATATGCTAAATTGTGGCCTGTAAGACCAGTGGGGAAAATGTTTGGTCTGGTAGTAAAAGACTGTGATTTATTGGTTAAAAATACGTGACCTTTTTATGCCAGTGTGCTTTTCCAACATACTTTCAATGAGATTTCACCTCTTATATGCAATGCTTGAAGGGCTACAAAATACTTGCTTGTGGCTGTCAAAGCTACTTTATTGGACACTGGTTTGTCGCCCATGAATTTCATTATATTCCGAAAAAGGTAAATTCAGAGGGTGCTAAATCTGTTGATTAGGATGTATCTTTCAAAAATTCATACTACATATCCACCACGTTTTTCATTGTCAAAGCATCTTTCTTTGTCCTGATGAAAGATGGCCCTTCGCCCCTTTTTCCTATTGCAGTATTGGTTAGTTTCTAGTATTTTTATCACCCATTTGGTCCAGTATTCACTATGTACAAATAGACTTCCCATACAAAATGAGTAACACTTAACCAGCATCTTCCCTACAAGACAATCTGCTTTGGTTCTTGAAAGAAAAGGGTACTGCTCATCTGTTCATGTTAATTGCAGCATGAACCATATTTCAAGACAAACATATATATATTTTGTAGAGATAAAATAACAAAATCATTGTAGGTGATGACTGTTGCAGCTTCATGTAGCAGCCAGACCACGATGTCCATTTGTGGTCTCTGGAATCAGTTGTATCTTCAGCATTCTCTCTGCATCACTGCCAAACAAAAAGCTGGATTTCTACAACATATTTTCACTGATTAATTAGACAGCTATTCAATTACTGCTTTACATACAAGGTCTGTTCAAAAAATACTTTGTCCACAAAATTTTTCTACGCTTTGCTTTTACTTATGTGTGCATCGTCTCCTTCAAAATACTCTCCTCCACAATTGATACACTGCCCCAAATGCCATTTCCAGTTCTGGAAGCAGTCGTGGTATGCCTCTTGCTGGATCACGTGAATCGCTGTCTGCAAATTTTCTTGTATCTCATCTATCATAGCAAATCTTCGTCCTTTCAATGTGGTTTTCAACTTTTTGGGGAAAAAAAATAGTCTGCCAGGACTGGAGACTACACAGGATAAGGCAGTACAGTGATTTCGTTTTTTGTCCAATAGTCACACACCAGCAGGGATGAATATGCTGGTGTGTTATAAAAAAGCAAGAGCCATGAGCTGTCTGGCCGCATTTCAGGCCATTTCCTTCTCACATTTTCTAGCAGGAGTCCTTACATATCCCAATAGTACCGTCGATTAACAGTGTGTCCCTGTGGCATGAATTCATAATGAACTAATCCTTCAAAGTCAAAGAAAATTATCAACATGCCTTTGACATTTGACCAGACCTGACGAACTTCCTTTGGTCTTGAAAAACCTTTCCCGATCCATTGTGAAGATTGAACTTCAGTCTCAACATCATAACTGCCGACCCACATCTCATCACCAGTTACTATTCTCTTAAGGAACATCTCATTCTCATTTGAACAATCCAAAATGTTACATTCTTCTGCAATCTCTCAGTCAGTCAGTCAGTCAGTCAGTCAGTCTTCGATGGGCATACACAATTTCATTGACGTTCATGACATGAGCATCATTGGTAGACATCAAAGGGTGTTCTGAACAAGGGTAATCTTTAATTTCAGTGCTCCTCCAACTCTGCCATCTCAAAATTCTCAAACTGTGTGCCACAACGTTCTACTCAGTACGGCACTGAACAATAACTAACAGACATGCAACACTGAAACTTTCGGCAGTTACACATTAAACACAGGCATGTACAGGAATCCCAACTGCATTTCTCTCTAACACGCCATAGGTGTGAAACTGATAATGTTCTGGAATTTTTTGGACAGTCCTCATATTTCCCTTTAAATTTTTTTTTTATGTTTCCTCTTGTAACATTGTGATAGGTTGAGGTGACATATAAACCACACCACCTATATAGCAAAGCTATCTGACACAGTTGCCCATATTATTCTGCAATTCTGTGTATTGACATGTCCTTGGAGACAGAAGTGGGCTTTGTCTGGCCACAGAATGTTCCATGGCCATTTATTGTACACTACCAGGTGAGCAAGTAATTCCAGAGCTAAAATGTGTGTTGCTGGCAGGCAGTTAGGAAGCAGCTCCTGAACATGAGTGATTTTCTATGAATAGCAAAGCAGGATGTTTTGTGAGATTTTATGCACCATACTTACCAGCATATCCAATGTGCAGGCAAATTTCCCATGCCCTGTGTGTCTGCACACCACCACTCAACCCCTCCTGCACCGAGCGAGGTGGCGCAGTGGTAGCACACTGGACTCGCATTCGGGAGGACGACGGTTTAATCCCGCGTCCGGCCATCCTGATTTAGGTTTTCCGTGATTTCCCTAAATCGCTCCAGGCAAATGCTGGGATGGTTCCTTTGAAAGGGCACAGCCGATTTCCTTCCCCATCCTTCCCTAGTCCGATGAGACCGATGACCTCACTGTTTGGTCTCTTCCCCCAAACAACCTAACCTAACCTCAACCCCTCCTGCAATGCTAAGGCCACATCGACAGATGTTGGACCAACTGCTTTCCTCTCTCTGTCACACAGCACTACAATCCTTTTCTCCAGATCTTTAGCAGACATTGGATCAACACCTTTTTTCATACCCTTGAGTGTCCAGAAGTTCTACAGGACTATGAGTGCACAGTCACCATTCTTGTAAAAGAGCTTTGCCAGAAGTGCTCTGTTCTTCATGTTGGGTGTCCTGGATGCAAACTGATGAACAGATGTCTGCCATGCAACTTTTGATGTGCATATTATGATGCTTAGAGCACCATTTATTGGTAAAATTTTCGTTATTATTTTTATTTATTTATGTAGTGTTCCATGGCGTTTCTCCCTATTGTGAGTAATATGTAGTTAAAAATTTGACATCATTCAGAGTAGTGATTCTCTTTCTACAGCATTTTGAAACTGGAACTCCTGTAAGTTCAATAAATACAATAGAGACTTTAGCCATCAATAATTTATTAGCCTTCATTATTTACAACAGTGTGCCAATGCTGGATTAACTCTTCGATTCTGGGACTATAGATGTCTCATTTGTTGACAATAAATGTCAGCAGTGATGATTACATCTCAGGGAAGCAATTAGTAATACACCACTCTGTCACTGTTCCACCAGATGCATAACATCATATTTTGTGGATGCAGACAGGTCTACGTATGGGGAGCTGGTGCTTTATTTGGGCTCAACCATTTCTTTCTTTTCCTCACATTAACACCATTACTCAGAACCAGTAAACGATACAAGATAGGAATGCCCAGTTGATGACAAGCAAGCAGGGATGAACATATGGCCACCTGCTGAATTTTGTGTTCTTGGCTTAGAGCTTGTGGTACCCATACACCTGATTTTTTTAACCTTCCCTATTGCATGCAGATGTCGCACAAAGGTTGAATGATTACAGTTTATCACATTTGCCAGTTCTCAAGTACACTGACATGGAGCATTGTGGATTAATGTGTTTAAACAATCTTCCTAAAACCCCGAAGGTCTTCCCATTTGCAGAAGGTCACTAATGTCAAAACAATCCTCCTTAAAATGAGAAAAGCATTTTCTTGCTGTGTTCTGTCCAGTAGGATTACCCACATACATGACAAATGTTTCTGGATGCCTTCACTGCTGTCAGCCTCTATTGAACTCCAACAGAAGAATATGCTCCACTTGGCACTCCATTTTCTAGGATCCACAGCTCCACTCATTATCTCTAAATGACAATATTTAAAACTCAGATAGCAACACTGAAATACAAATAATATGTGATAGTCAATAAATAAACTCATAGTAACTTTAATACCAACATGCAAATCAAAAACGCTATGAACTTATGCACCAACCTAATACAGACATTGGGAGGGAGTGATCAGCTGCACCTGAAAAACATTGTATATCAGTAAATGGACTAAGAATGCCTTTGGTTAATGAAGTATCAAGAACAGATGACAGTAGTTGTATTTCTGTGTCTTAGTTCATAACTTCCTTTCTTCCACCCCCGCTGAAAGTTCTTCTTAAAATTCATCTTAGATTTTTATCTGGCTACTGCACATACAGTATAACCATATTTTCACATTCCCACTGTTGACAGCATTTTTTATCACTCCCTTCAAATTATCTGTATTCAGCATTTTAATTCCCACCCACTTTTGCCTTATCGTGATTGTAAGTTTCCCACCATTTACATTTAGTAAAACAGCAATGGAGTTAAAACAAAGAGAAACTTAAAGTCATTCCACTCCATTCTTAAACTTTCTGGCACCGCTACAGAAACCATTGTAACGTTATCGAGAGAATTCACTTGTGGTTGCATTAAAGATGGATTTATTAGTTTTTCATTAACCAAATTCGCAGATGAAGAACTAATAAATGCATCTTTATTGCAACCTCAACTGGATTCTCTCTTTAAGAAAAAACTTACACATAACTGTGATATAATGATGCTTGCAAACTGTTGACTTTCATGTACTGTTTACAAACATTCCCCAGAAAACTTTTTCAAACTCTGGTCTCCCTAGTTTGGAATCTGTAGAAGTCAGGATAAGATGGAACAACCTGTACTGTTAGTGCTTTGTCCTACGTGGCCAACTTTAACAATACTGTGTGTAGTGTCTCTCATAATTGTGTTATGATCAAAATGATGAGTAGGGCTAAAACTTCAGAATTAGTCCAAACAAAAGAAAAGTTGGCAGTGGTAAATGAGCAATGCCTGTGCCACTTTAAAATAATATTTCAAATACCTTAGAATTATCACACATGTGATGCCTCCTGCAAAAAAAAAAAAAAAAAAAAAAAAAAGTATGAAAATTGTTGTCATATTACTCCTAACCCTTTTGTGGACAGAATTATTGAGTTGTTATTTTACTAAATGGAAAGTAGGTAATAGTTAATAAAGACACATATGTTAAACATACAAAATTTAAAGGCAGTCCTTAAAGTAAAGAGGGAAGTATTCTTTCCACTGTTCTTTGGAGTTAAATGATTAAAAACAACATTTGATATGATTATAATAGAGGAAAACATTCCACGTAGGAAAAATATATCTAAAAACAAAGATGATGTGACTTACCAAATGAAAGTGCTGGCAGGTCGACAGACACACAAACAAACACAAACACACACACAAAATTCAAGCTTTCGCAACAAACTGTTGCCTCATCAGGAAAGAGGGAAGGAGAGGGAAAGACGAAAGGATGTGGGTTTTAAGGGAGAGGGTAAGGAGTCATTCCAATCCCGGGAGCGGAAAGACTTACCTTAGGGGGAAAAAAGGACGGGTATACACTCGCGCACACACACACATATCCATCCACACATATACAGACACAAGTTGTGTCTGTATATGTGTGGATGGATATGTGTGTGTGTGCGCGACACAGACACAAGTTGTGTCTGTATATGTGTGGATGGATATGTGTGTGTTTGCGAGTGTATACCCGTCCTTTTTTTCCCCTAAGGTAAGTCTTTCCGCTCCCGGGATTGGAATGACTCCTTACCCTCTCCCTTAAAACCCACATCCTTTCGTCTTTCCCTCTCCTTCCCTCTTTCCTGATGAGGCAACAGTTTGTTGCGAAAGCTTGAATTTTGTGTGTGTGTTTGTGTTTGTTTGTGTGTCTGTCGACCTGCCAGCACTTTCATTTGGTAAGTCACATCATCTTTGTTTTTAGATATAAAAACAACATTTTGAACATATTTCACATCTACTTGAAAAATTTACTCATTTTGTTATAGTTATTGTTACAATTATTTGCCATGAAAGTTTCTAAAACATGGATCTCTGCAAAGTGGTATTTGAATATACAAATGACAAGTGCACTTTTCTGCTCCTTTGGTACTACAATGACAGGACCTCTTGTAGGTATCTCCTAAAATAGGTTAATGTTTTCCCACAGCCACAAGATGAACCTCTTCAGGTCCTTTATCCTTTTTATTCCTGAAAAATAGGTTTCTGGTCTCATCCTTTCTGGGATAAGAAGTCAGCGATCAGTTGCCTTACTGGATGGATTCTACATGTGAGCCATACTATAAAACTTTTTACCATGACAATGTAATGGAAATAAAATATTCTTTGCCATCCTTTTACAGAGTATCTACCAAGAATATATCTTTCTCATAGTTGGTCAGATTAGTTGGTCAAATTTATAGACTCCACCAATTATTTTGTTGTATCTTGCCTCAACTTCAGGACAGCAAATCTCCGTACTATTACTATCCTTATTTTTCCTCTTAACCCCTGTTGTTTCTCTTGGGTCATGAATAGAGGACAGTAAAGTGACTGGACGGTTATCCATCCTCTTTACAGCAGAAGTGACTTCTTTTGTCTCAAACTGGAATACGCTTCTCATCAATTTTACATTTTCGAGTTGGATATTGTGAAAACTGTTGTGCCGAATGAAAATACACTCGGCAGCACAACTGTGGGCTCTTTGGTTTGCTCCGGGAGGAGATATGAAGATTTACTTAGGTTTTCATAATCCATCGGTACAGGAATGTTCTAAGTACAAGGTGTACAACTCAGCTTCCACCGTTTTTTCCTCCAACAGTTGAGGCTTTAATGAAACAAATTGGTTGCACATGTATCATTCAAAGTATTTTCCATCGCAGGCCACTACTTTCTTCCATCTTTCAGGCTGTGTACAAATCCCACGTCAAAAAAATTTTTCATTTTTTGAAGCGATCCACGAATCAATCCAATTTGTGACTTCTTCATGAGATCGGAAGTGTAGGTCAGCCAGGCCATGTGCCATTGATCTAAACAGGTGATAGTCAGAGGAAGCAATGTCTGGAGAATATGGTGGGTGGGGTAGTACTTCCCATTTTAACGTTTCCAAGTACGTTTTGACCTCTTTTGCAACATGGGGTCGAGTGTTGTCGTGCTGCAAAATCACTTTATCATGCCTCTCTTTTAATACTCTGCTCAAGTGCATTAATTGTTTGATAATGAGCACCTGTGATTGTTTCACTTAGTTTTAACACCTCATAGTACACCACACCAAGCTGGTCCCCCCCAAATGCAGAGCACGATCTTGGAGCCGTGGATATTTGGTTTGGCCGTCGACGTGGAAGCATGGCCAGGATATCTCCATGATTTTTTGCATTTGGGGTTATCGTAATGAACCCATTTTTCGTCCCCGGTCACAATGCAATGCAGAAATCCCTTCCATTTTTGCCTCTGAAGTAACGGTTTGCAAACACACTAACACTGTTCAACATCTCTTGGTTTCAGCTCACATGGGACCCAAATTCCTTCTTTCTGAATTGTGCCCATAGCCTTGAGATGTTTTGAAATTTGCTATGTCACTCCCACTAATCATGCCAATTATTCTTGATTTTGACGTGAGTCTACACTCAGCAATGTCTCCAATTCTGCAGCTTTGAAAACATTCCCCCTTCCACCCCTGTGTCAGTCCACGATGTTAAATTCACCATTCTTGAAGCATTGAAACCACTCAAGACACATTCTTTCACTAATAGCGTCCTTACCATACATACTTGAGAGCATTTGATGAGACTCAGCCACTGTTTTCTTCATACTGAAACAAAACAGTAACACCTCGCACAAAAGATGAGAATTAGGCTCATAAACTGACATTTTCAATCGAGAACAACTTTATAATGTAGACACAAATTGACTAATGTTTTAATGAGGTTATGTCGATTGAGGTCCAAGCTAACTGCCTGATGTCTGCGATACGTTTCTTTCAACTGCTACTTACCATTGTCGCCACCTATCGGCAAACGGCAGAAGCAAAGTTTTACACCTCGTATTTACAACTGTCTGTGAATATTAAAGTATGATATGATACAGACAAATTTATAAGACTCTTTATTTGAAGACTAACTGACATAATGTTCAAATTAATGTTTTGCATTCGACATTTAATAGAATGGTAGCCTATCTAAGATGATCCTGTCGTCTTGATTATTGACTGGCAACTGGGCCAAGCATTCCTCTGCTCAGTCGTAAGTAGACCACTGACTGCAGCAGTGTAGCAAAGCTCTAGGAGACCTTGTATGCCAATGTTGCTTATTCATTGGTGCATCATGCAGAGACTATACCCTTCTGTAGTTTCGTCGTGAAGTGCCAACTGTGCTTGGGCACCCTGCTCTTCAGACAACACAACATTCCTCCCTTCCAAACCTCCACATTGTTATCATGAATGGCAGAAGCACATGGTGATGGCAGGGAGGAGGACTGAGTGTGGACACAGATGGGGAGACAGGGAGTGTAACTCTTAACTGTAGCTGATGGCAGCTCTCTGCATGCACCCCAGTGTGCACATTGTGAATTACCACTAACAGCGGTCAAAAAACCAACCATAAGGTGCATACCCACATCCAGAGATGCATATGCTGTGATTGGTTGAACAGCAAAGTGATCTTCTGGGGTGGTGTGGTGACCTTCCGAGGCTGTTGTGTCCAGGGGCGCCGACTTATAAAAAATATTTGGGGGGGGGGGGGGGGGGTCATACTGAGGGTCTTGCCCAGGGACATTTTCTAAATTTTAGATGAAAAATAGTGAGTTTTAAAGTTTATTTTAAGCATTTTAGGAGTCATATGCTCAACATTATAACCCCGAAAACTGGACTTTCAGTAACTCAACACTCCGGGAAACTCAACAAGCCTGACACATTTTTTGGCTTTGAAAAAAGAAACAAAACAAACACGCACGGTATTTTTGCAAAAAGCTAATTTAATTTACAGTAATAATCATCCTTATAGACTATTACAGAGCCATGAATATATAGCTCTGAAAAGACTGAAATTATATTTAAATAAATCCTAAACTATCATTAAAAGAATAAAACCTATAATATTGCTGTCGCACAGTAATAGCACTTTGATTAATAAGTGAAATAGCTAATTTAAGCTTACTTCAAATAAGGCTCAGGGTTCATTAAATAAAAACAATATCTCAAAGTTAATGCTTTAATACAGCTAATAAAGTTAATACAGTATGCCTAATACTTTCAGTCAAAAAGTTTGTAAATAGTGGGTTTTAATTGGGTCTTACACCCTAAAAATATTTAAGTATTTGAAAATAACTAATACAGTACTATAGTAATACAGCAATACAGTACTAAACTAGTACTAATATATCGAAGCTGAAAATTTAACATTATGTATGTATTTAATTCTCTATTTTATAAAGATATATTGCTCTAGATGCCATTATTAGCGCTAGAGTGTCTTTAGAAAGATGCAAATGTCAGGCATCGGACTTGATTACTGAATACAAAGTCGTTGATGACTGGTCGAATATCCAATTCACCCAAAACATCTCGGTGGGCATGAAGAACAGCCAAGTCGTTCAATTGCTTCTGTCCCATTGTTGATCAGAGATATGACTTCAGACATGTAAGGGTGCTAAGTGAACGTTCTGCTGTTGCTGTCGTGATTGAAACTACTTGGAGAAGCTTAATGCATTTCACTACTTCACATAACATTTCTCCAACTGCAGGCTCTTGTGTAAAGTACTTTTTTACATCATGCATGTTTTTTAAGACCAGTTGTTTTTTATTACCGATATTGGCTAACGTATTCAAGTGTAAGTGCAGTTTGAATGTCTAGGTCATTTTTGAAAAACTCAGTTGATTTTTCCAAATTTGTTTCACCTCTGTTTACTAAAAGCAAGTACTCTTGTTCAACTGCAATGACCTGTGTGAATCCAGTTGAAGCAAACTGCTCAGTAATGCAAAATTGCACCATTTCACAAACTTCAATGTAAATATCTTTGTAGTATTCCTTTGGGTTCTTGAAAGTGAAAGTGTGCGGTGAGCTGGCTTTGTTGTTTTCATACTACTTTGGTATACTTCAATTCCGAGAAAGCGAAGGGTCATCAACCTTTGAAGGTATTTTTTTTTAAACACAATTCCCAAAAGTGTTCAAAAGAATCACGCTTTCCTTAAAATGTACAAATCAAGCCCTCATATATTTTTTCCAGATCAGCAACACTTAGATGAGGGTATTGAAGTTTTTCATTGACATCCTCTACTGGGTTCATTGCATGGCAATAAAGACGTAAAAAGAAATGTCTTGAATTGTAACATTGACTCAAGGTAGCCTGCACATTTGTAACCTGCCTCTGTTTTGTCCTCTGCAGAAAATGTTTCAAAAAAACACTAGAAGTTCTTCAAAGTTTTCCAATATTCTCAAGATACTAGAAGCTCGCATAGTCCATCAAGTCAGGCAAAGGGGTCATAGGTGTGCTTGGTCGTTGGCGCTCTCACAGCGTATGCTTCTGAAAAGCCCCATCTTTTGTTGGATTCCCTTATGGTGTTTATTAAGTCCTTGGCTAAAGCCATAATATTCCTCATAGATGTAAGATGGCTGAGACTGTCTACAAATGCCAAGTCTAAACTGTGAGCAGTGCAGTGCACATAACATGCTGTTGGTTGTATATCCAAAAGTAACTTTTTTAGTCCTTTGAACTTACCTCTCATATTCGAGGCACCATCATAGCACTGGCCTCTTCAAGTTATCCATTGACAAATCAAGAGGAGCAAAAACGTCTTTTAAAATACTAAACAGAGTTTGTGATTCAGTGTTGGGAGTCTCTTATAAGCCAATAAATTCTTTGTTGATGATTAAGGAATCGTCAACAGTACAAATACAAAATGACACTTGTTTGTGAATGGAAGAACCACTTGTTTCATCAACCATAATAGAAAAATGTTCAGTCTTCTTGACTGAAACCAATACCTTTCTCAACACAGACTTTCATAGTAGATCAATAATCTCGTTTTGAATATCATGGGATGTCTACTTATACCCGAACTCCCTAACCGATCTTTAAACTCAAGTATGTCATTTTTTCGGAGTTCCATCAATTGAAAAAAAATTTGAGTTTACACATTTGTGCCCTCTAATTGCTAGTCCTTGTCAGCATAGAAATTGCACGGTAGTAAAAATTGTCTCAAGAGCTAAACGGCCTTTCTTTATATCACTATCTAACTGTTCATTCAATTGGGAGGCCACACTTCGGTTAGTGATAGAATTTAGTTTCAGAACACCTTCTTTGTGTAAACGTATTTTTATGAAGACAGAATTTTTCCAAAGCCTTTTTACAGTTATAAAACCATATGGAAGTAAATGTGTGTGTGTGTGTGTGTGTGTGTGTGTGTGTGTGTGTGTGTGGTTTTTTTTTTTTTTAAAAAAAAAAAAAAAAAAAGAAGAAGAAGAAGAAGAAGAAGAAATTGTAATAGATTTTTTTTAGCATCTGCCTCTTTGCAGGTTTTGCAAAAATACTTATTCCGTAGGTGCTTCATATTCTAGCCATGTATATTTGATCTACCAAGACTTCTGAAATGATCTTCCCTTATCAGATTGTCTAGGTTTCGTCTGTGAACGGTTCTCATCTGAAGACGACGAAGCAATTGATGACACAATAATTGTTGGAGGTTGACTTGCAGTATAATCAACTTCCAAGCGTACCTTTTTGGTTACAAATTTACCCATTGCAAACTTAATTCACAATACACTAAGAGACTAAAATAAACGGATGAAATACAGTCATATAAAGTAGTCCACTAGACACTAAAGTCGTAACACTAAACACGTCTGCAGCATGCACTGATCGAAACTATCCACACTGAATGACTGCGACAGCAGGGTGGGCTGTATATAGCTGCATCGTCGTAGTGTCTCAAAGTGTCAAGGCGACATGAGGTGAAGGGTTCCAGGTGCTTCTGCTCCAGTCCTTTTGATGTTGCCGCGGCCACAGCACTGCTCGCTGGTGCCAGACTTTACCCAAAGGCTAACACACCAGGACAAATTCTAAGTGTGTCCAGAGTACTGTAACGCTATCATGATTCACACCACTCATTTTCAGTTAAGCTGCCTACTACCGTAATACTTATTTGTTTTAACTCTTTACTGGATGTATTTTAAAGGTAACTATCATCAAACAAAGAAAATAAAAAAATCTGACATAATTTTGTGATTTTACAAAGCATAATACAACTAATAATTTTCTTAAATTATTGGGGGCTCCGTCCCTCCCCGCCCCCCAAAATGAATTTTTGAGGGGGCACGGGCCCCCTCAGGCCCCACGGTGTGGGCACCTGTGGTTGTGTCGACAGACACCGGTTCAGGCCGCGGGTAATGGGCGCCAACATCGGTGACATCAGCGGTGGCGACAGTGGAGGAGTGTCGACCTCCATGGGCACCACAGTGGATGGTGCTGGCTGTGACTGGCAGAGAGACTGAAGCGACAGCTGGTGTAGAAACCAGTGACACACTGGGCCTGTGGACAAAAATTCTGCAGCAGAGTCACTGACATACTCAGAAGTGCACTGCAGTGGGTATTGGTGGTGGTGCTGCTGCCCAGCGGAACATTGGATGACGTAAGGAAAATGTCCAGTGGCTTTGGTAATGTCTCTGCGCTCCTAATGCTGTTCCTTTCCGAAAACTTTGTACAGCACTTTATCATGTGGCTGACACTTTGCCAGACCTGTCTGAACGAATCGTGTCCATGGCGGACGCAAAAGATGCAACATGGAGCAGTGTCTACAACTGCGTAACAATTCTGCTGGCTATGTCCTGTCACATAGCAAGAAGCCAAAGGAGAAAAATTTTTAAAGTTTGCACCCATGTGTTCCCAGGAACAGAGTTTCTCCATGTGACTTTTGAACATTCAAGTGAACCATAAAGCTTCACCGTTAGACTGAGGGTGAACAGGTGTAGTTGCCACATAGTGTATGCCATTGGTGGCACAGAACTGTTGGAAATCAGCTGACATGAACTGTAGTCCATTGCCCAAGACAATGACATGTGGAAGATCTTCAAGACAAAAAAGCAGATGACAAAGCTGATACCGTTCTTGCCATAGTGGTGGATGTCATGGGGACAAGAGGAAACTTACTGTAAGTGTCTACCACTAATAACCATCACATGTTCCAGAACGGACCCACAAAATTGATGCAAATGCATTGCCATGAGCCGGATTGATGCGGCCACTCAGAAAAGCATTGTGGTGGAGCTGACTGATGTTTCTGCACAAACTTTGAAATGAGATAGCATTTACGCAATCTGATTATCCACTCCCTGCCAAGTACAATGATGTCTGGGAGTTGCTTTGTGTGAACTATGCCCCAGTGTCCTTGATGCAATGAAGACAAAGCTTCCCACTGTAAGAAGTCAGGATCACAACACATGCACTATCATTCTCCATATCCTGATCACGTAGATAGCATGTGATGATGTGAAAAGTAGTGATGCTCCACTGGGTGGGGAATTTCTTATGAACTGTGGGGCCACCCATAGTGCTTGTATTGCAAAACAACCTGAAGAGCTGTGTCGTAAGAAGTTACTGTGGCAACATGCCAAAAATTAAGAGGAAAATTTTGAAGACATTCAAAACCTGAGAATTAATTCAAAAACATTCCTCAGGAGAATCAAATGCTGTGATGGTACTGATTGATAATCGACACAAGAAGCCAGCACTTTCATGTTGGGCAGTGGGCTTGTACATCAACTCATTAGACAATATCAGAGTCCTTTGTTGCAATTTTTATGTTGTCTCAGGAGGGACAGGCCTGGCAGGACTGGACAAGGCTGTCAATAAATAGAACTTCCAACCATACAAATATTGGTAAAACTTCGTAACACCATAGATAATGGTAACTGCCTCTTTTTTCAAACTGACTGTAGTTACCCAGCACTTTATTGAGAGATTTTGAAGGCAAATGTAATAGTTCTATCAGAAAAACCAGTGTTATGGGAGAGCACCAGTCTTATCCCATCAGGAGATGCATCTACAGCTAACATGACAGCCTTAGCTGGGTCGAAATGAGGCAGTCATTGACAACTTACCAATGCCTCCTTTAATTGCTGAAATGTGTTTTGGCATTCTTTGGACCACATGAAAGCAACATTTTTCCAGCACAGCCGATTGAGCAGAGCAGCAATTTGTACAGTGCTAGGAATAAATTTGATGTAGTAGGTGAGCTTCTGCATGTCTGATTGGAGCTCCTTAATGTTATGATGTGCTGGCAAATCTCAAATTTCAGCCAAGTGTGATGTAGTACGTTGAATACCCTGGGCATTAATAATGTGACCTAAGTAGTTTAGGCCTTTCTGGAAGGAGGATCGCTTTTCTTTGCTGCACTTTAGGCCTGTCGCAGAAAGAACTTGAAACAAATAGTTTAAATTTGCTAATTGTTCAGCAGACATACAACCCATGACTACAATATTGTCCAAATAGTTTGTACAAGAAGAGCTTTTGCTATTAACTGTTTCAGGAACCATTGAAAAATTGTGGGAGCTGAAGCACTTCCAAATGGTAGTCTTTGAAACTAGAACTTGAGCGAATGTTTATCACAAAGTATTCATATTGCTTGGACTGCTTATTCATTGGTAACAGTAAATATTCCTTACATAAATATAGCTTTGAAAAGTATTTGCTCTGCCCACATATATCCATCGATTCCTCCAGACATGGAAGTGAAAAAGAATTCACAACAGTTTCTGGGTTTACCGTTCCATTAAAATCAGCACACGGGCATAAACCACCTGAAAGCTTCTTGAGAATGACCAAGAGTGATGTCCACGGCATGCACAAATTGGTTAGATAACCCCACTGTCTTTGTATCTTTGGAGTTCCTGAGCAACTTGCTCATGTATTGTGTGGGAGCAGGCCTTGCGTGAAAAAATCATGAATGTGCATTGTATTTCACTGTACTGTGCACTTCAAAATCTTCAGCCCTTCCTAACCTGGGCCAAACAAACAGTTCCTTGTTCCCTCAAGTCAGAAGCATGAATGTGACACACTGAAACACTTATGTATATAAATAAAAATGTAAATGCTTGTTTGTTCAAAATTGTGTATCCCCAAAAGTTCATGATTGATTGCTTTGAAATTTTGACACGACATTGCATTCTAATTCAGGCATGTTTTTAGGTACCTATTTCCTTAACTTTTTTAGATTTTGTTTTGACAGTGTTTCAGCCACAACAGCTGCTGAGCAAGGGGGCCTATAGAGACATCCAATTACCATGTCTGAGCCTGCTTTAACCGTGACCTTCACCCAATCATTTCACATTTCGGATCTCCGTCAATTTCTTTCGATACTATTGCACTTCTTATCGCTATAAACACGCCTCCCCCTTCACTGTCCACCCTGTCTCTGCGGTATACATTCCAATCTGAGTTTAGGATTTCATTACTGTTTACATCTGGTTTCAGCAAACATAAACATAGCCAAAGCCTTGCAGACAAACAAAAATTACACGAAGCGAAATGTAGTGTGAGGAGGGCTATGCGAGAGGCGTTCAATGACTTCGAAAGTAAAGTTCTATGTACTGACTTGGCAGAAAATCCTAAGAAATTTTGGTCTTATGTCAAAGCGGTAGGTGGATCAAAACAAAATGTCCAGACACTCTGTGACCAAAATGGTACTGAAACAGAGGATGACAGACTAAAGGCCGAAATACTAAATGTCTTTTTCCAAAGCTGTTTCACGGAGGAAGACTGCACTGTAGTTCCTTCTCTAGATTGTCGCACAGATGACAAAATGGTAGATATCGAAATAGACGACAGAGGGATAGAAAAAACAATTAAAATCGCTCAAAAGAGGAAAGGCCGCTGGACCTGATGGGATACCAGTACGCGAAGGAACTTGCCCCCCTTCTTGCAGCGGTGTACCGTAGGTCTCTAGAAGAGCGTAGCGTTCCAAAGGGTTGGAAAAGGGCACAGGTCATCCCCGTTTTCAAGAAGGGATGTCGAACAGATGTGCAGAACTATAGACCTATATCTCTAACGTCGATCAGTTGTAGAATTTTGGAACATGTATTATGTTTGAGTATAATGACTTTTCTGGAGACTAGAAATCTACTCTGTAGGAATCAGCACGGGTTTCGAAAAAGACGGTCGTGCGAAACCCAGCTCGCGCTATTCGTCCACGAGACTCAGAGGGCCATTGACACAGGTTCACAGGTAGATGCTGTGTTTCTTGACTTCCGCAAGACGTTCAATACAGTTCCCCACAGTCGTTTAATGAACAAAGTAAGAGCATATGGACTATCAGACCAATTGTGTGATTGGATTGAAGAGTTCTTAGATAACAGAACACAGCATGTCATTCTCAATGGAGAGAAGTCTTCCGAAGTAAGAGTGATTTCAGGTGTGCCACAGGGTAGTGTCATAGGAGCGTTGCTATTCACAATATACATAAATGACCTTGTGGATGACATCGGAAGTTCACTGAGGCTTTTTGCAGATGATGCTGTGGTGTATCGAGAGGTTGTAACAATGGAAAATTGTACTGAAATGCAGGAGGATTTGCAGCGAATTGACGCATGGTGCAGGGAATGGCAATTGAATCTCAATGTAGACAAGTGTAATGTGCTGCGAATACACAGAAAGATAGATCCCTTATCATTTAGCTACAAAATAGCAGGTCAGCAACTGGAAGCAGTTAATTCCATAAATTATCTGGGAGTACGCATTAGGAGTGATTTAAAATGGAATGATCATATAAAGTTGATCGTCAGTAAAGCAGATGCCAGACTGAGATTCATTGGAAGAATCCTAAGGAAATGCAATCCGAAAACAAAGGAAGTAGGTTACAGTACGCTTGTTCGCCCACTGCTTGAATACTGCTCAGCAGTGTGGGATCCGTGCCAGATAGGGTTGATAGAAGAGATAGAGAAGATCCAACGGAGAGCAGCGCGCTTCGTTACAGGATCATTTAGTAATCGCAAAAGCGTTACGGAGATGATAGATAAACTCCAGTGGAAGACTCTGCAGGAGAGACGCTCAGTAGCTTGGTACGGGCTTTTGTTAAAGTTTCGAAAACATACCTTCACCGAAGAGTCAAGCAGTATATTGCTCCCTCCTACGTATATCTCGCGAAGAGACCATGAGGATAAAATCAGAGAGATTAGAGCCCACACAGAAGCATACCGACAATCCTTCTTTCCATGAACGATACGAGACTGGAATAGAAGGGAGAACCGCTAGAGGTACTCAGGGTACCCTCCGCCACACACCGTCAGGTGGCTTGCGGAGTATGGATGTAGATGTAGATGTAGATTAGGAATATTTACAATTTCTATATAAGTATAAATGTAAATGTTCATTTCATCAAAATTTCAAATCTTAAGTTCTGTATTGCATTTGAATAATCAAGTCTTTTTATATAGCTTCTGGAACACCATCTTGTCTTGAAATGTTATAAAAATGTAAATGTCGGTTTTCTTGAATGAGTGCTTTGAAATTTTGACACAGCATTGAATTATAATAAGGGAGTGTTTTTAGGTACCTAATTCTGCAGTACATGTATATTTTAATACATTTAGCATATAAGTATATACACATAATATACAAAGGGAAAACATTGTTAACAAAAATCTCAAAATGTAAGTTTCCCATTTACTTCAGATTTTACATGTTAGTATAATAAATGTTAAGACACATGTCGACTATATACTTTTTAATATATAGATAGATATACATACTGAAATGTTTGTAGCAAACAGGAAATTTGTATTTATGGTGTAATGGATTATGATTTGATAACAAGGCTCAAGGTCTTAGATGTGGTGGGGGGGGGGGGGAGTTAGACAGAGAGGTGGGAGGAAATTGACGTAAAAAATGGGAAGGAGGAGATGGACAGAGAGAGGAGGAGAGGAGAAGATGGACAGAGAAAGGTTGGTGAGAGGTGATGGACAGAGAGAGAGGGATGGCGGAGAGAGAGAGGGGCGCCATTTCGATGATTAGTTTGCAACTGAATCTGTGCCTGTAACTTTGCAAGTTGCTGATTTGCCTGTGCTAGTTGTATGTTATACAGTTCATTTCATCTAGTTGTTTCTTCTCCATGAGTTTTACTTCCATCTGACATTTTTCTGTGAGAAGTTTGATTTGCTGTAATGTCATTTCAGCAAGTCTTTTCACTCTTTGCTCCAAAGCCGCCTCAGTATCATCCAGCTGTGACTGGAATTCTTGGACCTTCTCATGGACTAATGTTTCCACTTGTTGTTGGTATGAATCAAGAAGTTTTATCTTCTCTTGCTTCATTTGTTCCACAACTTCATTCAGTTCACTCTGTCTATCATGGAGATAAGGGGGAGGAGAAGATGGCCAGAGAGAGAGAGAGAGAGAGAGAGAGAGAGGAGAAGAAGAAGAAGAAGAAGAAGAAGGAGATGGACAAAGAAAGGGGAAGGGGGAGATGGACAGCGACATGGGAGAGAAGGAGAATAGGATGTATATTCAATTACCATACATATTAGGAACATCTGTTTTCTTTTTTCTTTCTTTTTCACTTAAGTAGTCTGAGCCACAGCAAAGTGTGTGTGTGTGTGTGTGTGTGTGTGTGTGTGTTTTTTTTTTTTTTTTTTTTCTTTTCCAGTCAAAAACTGTCAGAGATTTGCGATTAGGAACATTTAAAATATCTATAAATGTAAGTACAAATATAGATGTTAGTATAAAATGCATATTGAACCACCAGATGGTTAAACCCAAGTAATGACTAACGCAACATGGTGGCTTAAACTATTTTAACCCTTCATCTGTGAAGATGGTCCTCGATCAAAACCGGTAGAATTTGGGTTTAAAGTAAAAACATCTGATGGTTCAAATACGCATTTCATATATTACTTAATGGCTGTTGGCATTCATCTTCCAAAAATGTAAATGTTAATTTTTTCTAAATCTTTACTCTCGGAAATTTTTCGTGGATTGGTTTGAAATTTTGACACAATGTTGTATTCGAATACTCAGATATTTTTATATATGTACTGGAACGCCATCTGTGTTTGTGTTTGTGTGTGTGTGTGTGTGTGTGTGTGTGTGTGTGTGTGGTGAAATGTTATAAAATGTAAAAGTTCAAACATGTACCACCAACTACAAAACACTGATTCACTTTTCAAATGACCCTATAAAGGACAGAAGCATATGTTGCTTTCTGATAAACCTTTTGTAGTTGGTGGTACTACATTTGAACACGTACTGTAATTGGAAAATTAGTTTTCGTCTCGAGCCACAGCCACAGCGGCGCAATATGTTGGAGGAAGACAATGTTGTGAATGGTGTTTCCAGTTAGAAGTTCTGAAATACTGGCCTGTCATAAAGCGTGGAGGTGGGATCCCATTTGCCATTGGATATTCAAGGACCATTGAGTATCATGTCATAATTATGATCGCGTACCCATTTCTGTTCCTCTGATTACACCGCCATCTGTGGCAAAATGACGCTTAAGATAAAATGTATATAGATTTTGCTATGGTTTCACATTGAAGATTTCAAAGTTGCCCCCCATCACCTATGCATGGCATGGGGTGGGGAATTGTGTGGTATCATTGGATATCCCCATCCGAGACAAACAAATTGGAATTATAAATTTTTGATCCGATGTGTGAACACCCTGTATAACATATGCGCCTGATGCCATATTGATCTCCCTGTGCAGATGCACAATCATGTCAGACTACTCATTGGAATACAGTAGAGCTGTGAGCAAAGATGAATAATGATAATGATGGTGATAAGCTGTGTGATGCTGGAGTGGAAGCAGGAATTAGGATAGATAGGTGGGTTGAGGCTTGGGAAGTTACGGGAACATAGGATGTATTGCAGGGAGGGTTCCCAGCTGGACAGTTGAAGAAAGCTGGTGTTATTAAGAAGCAGTCAGTTGTGAAACATTCATTGAAAGGGAGCACATTGTATCAGGCAACCTGTTCAACAACTGGGTGGTCCAGCTGTCTCTTGGCCACAGTTTGGCTTAGCCATTCGTGAGGACAGACAGCTTGTTACAGAAAGCTGTACAGTGGTTGCAGCAGCTCAGTTGGCAGATAATGTGGCCGCTTCCACAGGTATCCCAGCCTTTGATGGGATAGGAGATACCTGTGACCAGACTGGAGTACGTGGTAATGAGAGGGTGTATGGGACTTAGAGGGATGTAAGCCATTTGGCAAGGACTTGGGAGCTTTCAGGGCATGATGAGAGGTTGTTAAAACCCTGGTGGAGATTGTGGTTCAGTTGCTCCGTTCTTGGATTGTGCTGAGTCATGAAGAGTGCTTGTTTGTGGCCAGACAGTGGGTAAGCGGGTGATGGAATGTGACTGGAGAGACATGTGTGTGAGACCTGTTTCTGTAAAAGGTTGGGAGGGTAATTTTTGTCTGTGAAGGTCTCAGTGAGACCCTTGGTGTATCGGGAACGGGACTGCTCATTACTACAGATGTGACAACCACAGGTGGATATTCTGTATGAAAAGGACTTCTTGGTATGGTATGGTGGTTACTGTTGAAGTGGAGGTCGACCTTTAGGAAGGTGGCTAGTTGGGTTGAGGAGGACCAGGTGAAGCAAGTGCGGGAGAAGGTGTTAAGGTTGTGGAGGAATGTGGATAGGGTGTCCTCGCCCTTGGTCTAGATCACGAAGATGTCATCGGTGAATCAAAACCAGTGAGAGGTGTGGGATTTGTCATGGTTAGGAAGGATTCCTATAGATGGCCCGTGATAGGTTGGCATAGGATGCTGCTAAGCAGGTGCCCATTGCTGTGTCATGGATTTGTTTGCAGGCAATGCCTTCAAACAAGAACTAATTGCGAGTAAGGATATTGCTGGTCATTGTGACCAGGAAGGAGGTTGTAGGTTTGGACTCAGTTGGGCATTGGGAATGGTGGTGTTCAATAGCAGCGAGGCCAGTGTAGAGAGAAGTGGCATCAATAGAGAATAGCAGGGCATGGTGTGGTAAAGGAACAGGAACTATGGACAGTCATTGGGGGAAACTGGTGGTGCCTTTTATATAGGTGGATAGGTTATGTATGATAGGCTGAAGTTGTTGGTCCACAAGAGCAGAGATTCTCTCAGTGGGAGCATAGTAACTGGCCACAATGGAGCAATCTGCATGGTTGGGTTTATGGACTTTAGGAAACATGTAGAAGGTAGGAATGCAGAGAGTGGTAGGGATGAGGAAAGAGATAGTCAGGGGAGAGGTACTGGGATGTGGCTAAGGATTTGAGGAGTGACTGGAGATCCTGCTGGATTTCTGGAATGGGGTCACCTTGACAGAGTTTGTTGGCAGATGAATCTTAAGCCTGATGGATTCCCTCCTCCCAGCTAAACCCAGTGGTTCAAAACCACTGTGGTGGAGCTTTTGTCAGCATGTACAGTTATAAGTTCAGGATCAATTTTTAAGTGGTGGATTGTGATTCTTTCTGTGTACGTAAGGAGTATTGCCACAGGTTCTGTAAATCAGAGAATTTGAAACAAAATTGGGCAAAAAAATCTCAATTTTGTCTCGGTAGATGAAATGGGTTGTTTACTGAGGTGTCGTGCATCGTCGCTGGCTGGGTGCAGCTGAGTTCGTGCACCACTTCCCACCTTCCTCATTCCTACTGCTTCTGCCCTTCCTATCACTCCCCTCAGCTTGCAGTCAGTGCTGCCACCACTTCGTGCCAGTTGCCTAGCAGGGAGGCATGAGGAGTGGTTGTTTGGATCTGATTCTCAGAGACTGCAGATGCAGCAACCAGATATGGCAGTCGTTTATGTGTAACTTGTGTCTGAGTGATTGTGTGAATGTGTATGTGCTCTCATTTTCTGACAAAAGCTGTGGCTGAAAATTTAGTTGTGCGTCAGATTGTCTTTTCTATTTGCCTGTCTGCAGCTCAGCAATCGTCTTTACAGTGAATTGCTATCTGTCTTCATTATTATTGATTCTCAGAGTATTTGAACAAGTTATCTGTTGCATGGATTGATCACCATGGTGACATTTCATCAACACCCTCTCTGCAGCTCGCGAATAACTGGCCACACAACTGGATTTCCAAGACAGACTAAATCCAAAGGCCATTTCTGTGGGTATTGTAAAGGATTGAGCCTGCTGATCTGAAGCCATTTGGTTCCCACTAATGTGGAGGCCCTGCTCGTTGTATCTAGTCTCACTGTCATAATGTAGCAGATTTTCGTGGTTTATCCATGGACCCAGGACTGCAGTGCTCCTCAACAGGTCAGAGACCATGAGTGATTGAGTTTAGGATTATTACTGTCTCACCACAAGCACATTGTACAATGTGGCATTTTATAGACATTTAATTTGTTCTAGTACATTTTGGCAGTTCAGAAGTAGTTAATATGTTAGAAAGTATGGACAATAAGAAGAAGAAAATTGTGGCAGTCGCTGGCGGTTTGTACGCTATGTACTCGTATATTTCTTGAAAGAAAAGTCACACAATACCTGCAAAATAATAGACATAATGCAGCAGATAATAACCATCAACAAAAAACACAGTAGAACCAACATTTTATTGGTGGTCACCTATAATGTTGGTTTAAACAGTTGTTCCCTGCCTTATATACTTCTCTCAAGAGGCCTACTTTTTTCTGAGGTTATTTCTGAAATCAGTGAAGGTATTTTAAATCCGTCTTGCGACTCCAAGGAGATACATATTTTTGTCACCAAATGTGTTTAATTTTATTGAAATAAAATAATTTCAGTGGTCTTAATGAAACACACATACCATTTGACTTGTTTTCTTCAGTTCATTACAAAAGATGTTATGTCAGTGCTTAAGATTTTTGCACACATCATAAAATGTCATCTGCTTGCAAGTATTTTTTAGATATTTCCTCGTTTGCGGCTATGGTACAAGAAACAATAGTGCAAAGACAGGTTGTTAACTTACGTTTTAATTTACTCTCGAGATTTCAAAATTTGTCAGGGAAAAATGCTGAAACTTATTTGTAAATCATGGAAATGTCAGGGAATTTCACTTAGGGAAACTTGTGGCAACCCTTCTAAGGTTTGTTTCCATGTTGAATGATTTGGGGAATTATGGTGAGCAAGGTTTGAGATTAAAAAATTGTGAAATGTTAACAGGGGGTGATCTGTGGACAATGAACGTGGATCATAATTGTATGAGGGAGTGAACTCAGACAGACAGGGTTCTGTATTGGATTTGGTTTGAGTCTGATTGATAGGGTTGGTGGCAAAAAGTGTTTCCAGTGTAGGGACTCAACCCAAAACCAGTACTGAACCTTGCCTTACTCAGATCACTCCTCCATCCAAACATGATTTTCTCCAAATCACCCCTGATTTTATAATTTCTTAACATAAAACCTTGCCTCACAATCATTCCCCAAAACCCTCAACATGGAAACTGACCATACAGCCACAGAAAGAACTGCAATCCACCACGTGAAAATTAATTCTGACCTTGAACTACCAGCTGTCAGATTTGTCTACCTACAAACCCTGTCGTATTGACCCCATTCCAGAAATCCCTCCTCAAATCTCTCCCCCCCCCCCCCCTCCCTCCCCGGCTGTGAGAATCCTTCCTCCCATGACCAATATCTTCAGGCTATTATACAATTATACAAAACCTACCATCCTATGTAAAACACCAACAATTTGTCCCACTGAATCTCCAGAGTTCCTGTTCCTTTACCACACAATACCCTGCTATTCTCCATTGACACCACCTCCCTCTGCACTAACATCCCCAGTGCCCATTGCCTTTCTGCTGCTGAACACCTTCTTTCCCAGTGCACAAGTGAGTCAAACCCTACAACCTTCTTCCTGACCACAATGACCAACTGTATCCTTACCCCCATTTACTTCTCGCTTGAAGGCATCACCATGGTACAGCAATGGGCACCCACATAGGAGCATCCTACACCAACCTATTGTGGGCCACATAAAGGAATCCTTCCTAATCACCCAAAATCTCAAACCTCTCACTGGTCCTGAGTCATTGATGACATCCTCATGATCTGGACTGAGGGTGAGGACACCCTATCCACATTCCTCCAGAGCCTCAACACCTTCTCCGCCATTCACTTCACCTGGTGCTCCTCAACTCAACAAGCCACCTTTCTCCACGTTGATCTCAACCTCAAGGATGGCTACATGAGTACCTCCTTCCACATCAACCCTACCAACCACCACCAAAACTCTACTTCAACAGCTGTCATCCAATCCATACCAAGAAGTCTCTTCCATACAGCTTAGACACTCACCACATTTGTAGTGACAGTAGCTCCTCTCCAAATAAACAAAGGATTTCACTGTGCCTTCACAGAGAGAAATTACCTTCTCAATCTTGTATAGAAGCAGATCTCCTTAGCCTTTTCTCCACGTACCCACTGTCTGGCCACAAAGGAGCGCTCCGCCTCTTGACACAGTACCACCCAGGACTGGAGCAGCTGAATCGTTTTTTCCGTCAGGGTTTCGACTAACTTTCATCATGTGTTGAAATTAGGATTATCCTATCCACTATCGTTCTCAGCCCTCCCACAGTAGTATTCCGACACCTTATGAACCTACACAATAACCTTGTCCATCCCTGCTCCACCCCAGTTCCAAGCCCTTGCCTCTTAGCTCATATTCATGCAATAGAACTAGATGCAAGACCTATCCCATACATCCTCCCATCACCACCTACTCTAGTCCAGTCACAGGTATCTTCTACCCAATGAAAGGCAGGACTACCTGTGACAAAAGCTACATGAACTACTAATTAAGCAGCAACCACCGTGCTGTTTATACGTGGACATGAAAGCCAATGAGCTCTCTGTCTGCAAGAATGGCCACTCGCAAACTGTGGCCAAGAGGTGATCAGATGTCCCGTTTTTAATGGGACTGTCCTCTTTTCCCCCGCAAAATATTCAACGAGATGCCAAATATCCAGTTTTTTCATAATTAGCAATAAGCTTAACTTTCTTTCTTTTTTTAATGTCATAAACATAGTTTTTTAATATTCTCTTGAGTGTTTTTGTCTTGAATGCAAAAACAGAATAAAGAAGCATTATTTTGGTCACAGGATGAGGGGAGTTGTGAACAGAAGATTTGTCGTCATGCTCAGTGCCAGTGACTTATGCATGAGCTTCGTGATTCGCATAGATTATTTGCTACTGCAGAAATGACAGTCAGCTGCAAAAGGTTTTCATTAATGTTATAGGGATATCAATGTTCAATTGTATTAGTAATTACAAGTTAGCTATTCACAGTTAGACAATATAAATTTGGGGTAGATGCAACCAACAGGTTGTCTTTGGACTGGTACAGACAACAATGAGAGGTAGACTGCAGTTTCAACACTGGGTTAGGTAACCTAGCTTTATTGCACTCCACTGTCTGTTGTTTGCTATGTGTGAAACTAACTGATGCCCATTAATATAGAGAAAAGAAAGTGTTCTTTCTCAAAAACTGTGAAAGAAGAGTTCCCTTTCTTGAAGAAACCATGTGTATGGAGGTAGAATGTACATTGTGTCGTTCAGTTTTTCTTCCATTGAACATAGAGGACATGCCGATATAATGCAGTACATAAAGAAAAAGTGGCTTCTGTTGGCAGTTTCTGTGAGAACTTCTAGCAACATAACTTCCTTTGTGAGTACGAAGAAACTACAAATGAAGGAAATAAATGCATTGCTGTGGGAGAAGGGCTGTATGTGTTCCAAACCGAAATTACACAGTTATTCATTCTGTTCAATGGACTGCACGACTCTTCTCATCAGAGATCTATTTGGGAAGAAATTCACATGTTCAAGGACAAAATGTGAGTCAATTTTAGTGAATGTTTTATCACTATATGCAATGCATGAAGTTGCGTCAAAACTGTGTGTTTGTGACAGTTGATGTATCGAATCACAAAAGCTTGAAGCTAGTTCTGATTCTAGCTAGATATTTTATACCTACCAGAGGTGTTCAGTGCAAAGTAATCTGTCTCCTGAACACTGGTGGAGAAACGGTAGAATTATTAGTTAGTTAGATTCTAGATATTTTAAGAAAGCAAATTATATTTGACAAAACTGTCAAATTTTGTGCAGATAGCTGTAGCACCAACTTTAGTGGTTAAAAGAGAGCAGGAACAAACAATGTTTATTCCAAACTGAACATTGTTCTCAAGATGAACATTCAAGGCATCGGTTGTGCAGCTCTTTCGGTACATAGTGGAGGTCAAACAAGTGCAGACATTCTTCCCATTGACACAGAAACAATAGTGCATAAAATATTTCAATATTTTCACATTTACACTGTGTGTGTGGAGGAACTGAAATCATTCTGTGAATTCGTTGATACTGAATACAAGCAGGTTCTAGGTAGTATTAAAACTAGATGGTTGTCATTGTTGCCAAGAATTACAGGCATTATTGATATGTATGGACCTTTGAAATATTATTTTCTGTCCCAGGATAGGTGCCCTACATTGCTGAAACAGTTTTTTTGAGAACCCACAGTCACTTCTTTGGCTTTGTTTCACACAAAGGCAATTGAAAATGTTTTGAAATTAAATCCAAATGTAGGAAAGAACCATGATTTCAACTACATAATCTAGTGAAGAGTTAGAGCTGTTTAAAGAAAAAAATCAGTAACAGGAAATTTAGTTAATTTCAAACTTCGGTTATTTCTTCAGTTTTAATTAACTTGCAAAAGGAAGGTATCTTCACTCAGTCGAAATACAAGACGATTACTAATTTATTTTATGGCACTTTTGTGACTTATTTAGAAAAGTGGACTTCTCCATTTCAACCTCTGAAATCATTTCATTGGGCAACATTGAAAAATTCTGTTAACTGGGCTGAACTTTTAAATTGCCTGAAAATTCTTAAGAGAGTAGAGTCAGGTGCAACATCTCCAATAGAAGAAGGTGTATTGTGTGATGGTATAGGATGCGTGTACAACATTGGATCCAAGAAATTTGATGAATGAGAAAAAGCGAATTTGGAAACGGATGAGAGATAGTGTGATGTATTCCATACACTTAAAAGTATAGCTACTTCATATATAAATGTACACACACTTGTGAGTTTTGCTCTTGCTGTACCAGGCGCAACTCTGTTGTGGAAAGGATGTTTTCAATTCTGAATTCCCTTTGGATTGATGAGAAAAACTGTTTTACCAGTGAAACTATTGAATCAATTCTAATAGTTAAGACTCATTATCAAGACCTTACCTGCAAGGAGTTCTATAACATGCTATTAACCAATTCAAAGCTTTTGAAAGATACTAGAACTTCTGATAAGTACAAAGTTACTGGCAGTGTTCCTGATACAGTAGCCAAACATTTTACAGATTATTGATGTCTACCTCAGTGTTCATTGGTTAGAAATCATTCTTTCAATTTCTCATTATTTTGAATTATAATCAGTTCTTGAAAAAAACAATGAATTATCTTATCTTTTGAAGGTATATGCCTTTTTGCGTGTATAAACTTCAGTTATTTATTTTAGTAAAGCGATGCAGTCATATATGCAGAATATTTTCTGTCTAGTGTCCCATTTGGTCCCTTTTGTTGTTCCAGTTTTTCACAAATATCTCATTTTTTCATGTGCAAAATCTGATCACTCTAAACTGACCAGCCATTTGCTGAATATGCTGCCCAACTCAACGTGCTTCACTTTAGTAACTGTTTCACAGCATACAGCCAAGGTTGTTCCAGTTACACTGTAGAACATTCACTGGAAAGTCCTTACACATCATGCACACAGTCCTGAACTCTCCCCATGTGATTTCCACATTTTTGGAGTCCTGAAGAAAGACATTCGGGGCCTTCAAGTTTCGTCAGACAAAGAGGTGCACACTTTGCCACAATCGTGGCTCCATAGGCAATTGCAAACATTTTACTATTAAGACATTGGCCATCTTGTCTCACAGTGGCATAAATGTGTTAAGGTATCTCAGTTACCTTGCAAATAATAAACAGTTTGTGTACTTTTTTTCTATTTGTCTCATCCTCATTTGACTGCCCCTTTTATATGTTCAGGTGGTAAAGCTAAATTTTTTATGTAGACATCTAAAATCTTGAATCTATGTACGGACCGGGAAATCAGACAAAAATCACCAGAAGAAATAAAAAATATCTATAATTCTGATTTTTTTGTCAAAAAATATCAACTAATAATTAGTTCATAATATATAACTTACACATATGTTTAAAAAATAATTTCCAAACCTTTACATTTTCCCACAATATCAAACTTTTTTTAAGTCCCATGAAAAATGTAAATGAGGGACTTTACTGCAGTTCATCACAGAGGGGATATATCAGAATATTGCAAAATTTATTCTATGCTTCTTATTGTGATACACATTAAGGTTCCAACTACTATGACATTACTAAAACACTGTCTTCATTTTTACTGAAGTGACCATGCATAGCAGCAACAGTTTTCGTACATGATGATAATTTGATTCGATGCTTCCATTTGAGTCCTCAGTTCACTTGTGTTTATTAAAGGAACACTGAGTGAGTGATCATTCATCAGACAAGTTTAGTGTCTGACATGTGCGATAAATAGTTGGTGTATGGAAGCAGTAGTTAATACTGAAGTACACAGAATACCTGTAATCTTAGTGGTCCCTATTCTATATGAATTACCATTTTTTGAATAGCCAGGACTCTTCTGTAAGGTTAGCTAATGCTCAAATTTGCCATAATTCATGTTGAAATACGATCCTGAAAAATTAATGTTTTAGGTACATGAAGTTGGTGAATTCATGTGTTGGTGAACATATTAGCAATGGGCCATGTCATCTAAGAATATTTGCCTTGCCTTATTCAGTGATGACAGAATGTATGGACCTTATTATAATAAGTGCCACATTTCAGGGTGCATATTCAGTTACTGCACTGGAGGAACAGCAACATTGACCACTAAGTTAGGTAGGAGAAGCAAAAGTTGTACTTTTATTTAAGTGTCTCTCTTCTGTTAGAAGGCAGGTTTGTTGCAGATCTCCATGCTAATATATCCTGTGCAGGCTTCTTCATCTGCATATAACTACTACAAACTACATCTATTTGAAATTGCTTATTGTACTCATTTCATTGTCTCCCAGTTATTACGTACATACTTTCCTCCAATACCAATGACAATTCCTTGACACCTCAGAATGTGTCCTTTCATTTTTACCCAATTTGATTTATGACCAATTTATTACTTACCCATCCAATCTTCAGCATTTTTATATAACATCACATTCCAAAAGCTGCTATTTTATTGTTGTCTGAACTGCTTATCATCCACGTTTCAGTTCAGTACATGGCTACACTGCAAACAAATACCTTCATAAAAGTGTTTCTAACGCTTAATTCTACATCCAACATTAACAGATTCCTCTTTTGCAGAAATATTTTCCTTGGTATAGCCACCATGATTGTACATTTTCACTACGTTGAACATCATCAGTTATTTGGCTGCCCAAATAACAAAATTCTACTACTACTTTTGGTGTTGCACTTTTGATTGAAGGGTAAACAAGAAAAGAGACTCAAATTTTATGTCTATCAGTGTGTTAACATTGATGTATGGGAATGAGACGTGGATGAATAAAACAAATTATCGAAACTAAACTACAATCACCTGGAATGAAATTCTCCCGATCAATGAAAGGATACTTCCTAAAAGACAAAAGACACAATGAAGAGATAAGGCAGTAATTAAATAAATGTTTATCAAATGACAGAATTTCCCAAAATGAGAAATTGGGAACACCACATTTTTTGAATGAGTAATAGAATTCCAAAGTTTGCCCTTAGATATCATCCTACTGGAATAAGAGATGACATGTAAACTGAGATTAGAACAGGCTTTGTGTAATCCTGAAAGAGAAAGTAAGCAACAATTGTAGGCAACTCTACAGATACAATATTTGTGCAATTTCCCAGGAAGCAGATCAGATAAAAGGCTTTAGATACATATAGGAAGAGTTACCAGTTTAATTCATCTCAATCAGTAGTATCCAGACCTTGCTTCAAGAAATCAGAAACAGGTGTCACAATAGATAAACTAACATGAGGAAGAAATGCCAAAAAAATAAAGGACAGTTTTGCATAGATGGTTGTAAACTAATATTAATACCAACATTAAGCACCTATTGGTAATTATTGGCCATTTTATGTTTACTTTTGGTATGCCACTTTCTCTGTTAATGTAATCCCCATTGGTAGGCAATACTTCTTGGTATTTGTGAGTGTGAAACAAACAAGTGTTGCTATAGTTAATTGGGCCCTGTTCTTGTCATATGTGTGTTGTTTACATTGAATAAACTATGTGCAGCTGCAAGGATAATTAAATATTTGAAAACAAATTTTAATGTGTACTTGTTTCAAAAATCTCGCATTAGTTAATCATCAATTAACCTGTTTTTCTTCTTTTACAGCCGCCTCAACCAGCAGCTATCCAAAGCATTAGTAGATAATGGAGTGGATCTAATTGTCATTGAAGGAATGGGACGTTCTGTACACACCAACCTGGAAGCAAAATTCACTTGTGAATGCCTCAAACTTGCCGTAATCAAAAACCGATGGTTGGCTGCTCGACTTGGAGGAGACATGTATTGTGTCATGTGTAAATATGAGCAACCTCACCAGAGAAGCTAACACATATGGTTGTGTCAACCTATTTGCCACTTAGTTACTGGAGTTATATTTGGAATTTCCCTACCATATTTATGGTATAATTTTCTCAGTATATATGGCCAGCATGTGAACTACTTGGTATGTTAAATCATCCACCCTTCCCTGGCCCAGCCCTAAGTCAAGAAAATAACATGGTGAAATGTGGGTTTACTGCTTATGTTCATTTTATTCTGATGCTGTATACAAAACAGAAACAAACATTGCCCTAAATTTTACTATTTTTTTCTGTAGCTCTGAATTGTTATTGGTAAGGAGTAGGCTGTTTTAAAGAAATTATTAAAAAGTAATTTGCTTACACACAAAATCAACTGTTCAACAATCTCCAGTATAACAGTTTTACGTTACGAAAATATGAAAGTGTTTGCTGTTATTAAAGTTATCATAAGCATCTATTACTTGAAGCAGAGCTTGTATTTTCCAAATTTTGTACACAGAAATGTAAAAAAAGACACAATAAAAAGTTATATTTGTTTATATGTAATTTATCTGAACATATAGTTATGTTTTCATGAGCTGTCTGAAGTATGTATTTATAAGGGATCTTTGATGGTTATTTTAACACAATCTCACAAAAATTACATGCTTGAATATCACTTTTTCAAATACTCACAGAAATCAGTTCCATACATGTTTTATAATTTAACTGAGAAAAACTGAAATCGAACAAGTTTGGGTTTTTCTTTGTCAGCATACTGGGTGGAAAATGGAATGACAGTGTGTCACTGAGTATGACTCTCTAAATGTAGTTATCCCACTGAACTACAGATAAACTTAACATGACTTGATTTAGAAATTCCCATATACAGCAGAAATCTGCACTTGTGAGCAGTTGAATTGGACATACTTACTAACCTACTAGCGGTAACAATATCTTTTGACCTGATGGCTGTAGTGACATATTGTGGCATGCACTCCACAAGACACAAACTGTTGGGTGTATCGTGATCCCTAATCACTCATTTGGTGCCCACAACTCTTGGAAATAGAGGGAGCTGGGTCCATGGCATGCATGTTTTGATTGAGAGTTACAGAAGCACCATTATTTCTATGGAGTGTTGCTCAAACCATTCTGATAAAATCTGAGAGCAATGGAGTGGTGCATATCTTGCTTTCGGTACATGTCACCTACAGCTTACTGTAGGCTGGACAAACCAATGCAAGTGATCACAAAGTAGCTTCTTTTACCATTTGCCAGTGAAAGATGAAGAGTGTGTCCACTCCAGCTTGAACAGTGCCCTGCGGACCAGCAGAATGCATCACCATACGTAATTTTTTATCATAAATTGCCATTGGCGTATACTGTGACTCACTGGATGAGGCAGTCTTTTTCCCACCCTTTCAGCATTTAATCACTGCACTCTGTGATGAGGAGGCAGTACACAAGTGAGATAGTGATTAGGAGGAGGAGGAGGAGGAGGAGGAGGAGTAGTTGCTGTTATTGTTCAACATTGAGTTGGGAAGTGATGTGCTGGACTGTGACCCTTTTGCACACTGTTAGTCCATTATAATCAACATCATCCCATGGCAGTTGACTCTTTCCCCTGAATCAAGTTGCTGATGGTACACCCTAACCACAAATGCACATGAAACCCCCAGTGTTTGCACAACCACAGAGGTGGAATGTGCTATGTGTAATGTGTCCACAATGTGGCAAATACAATGTGCATCAATATGCATCTTACACCTCCAACTTCCGACTGCCCTGCTGACAACTCATGAAAATCTGGTACTCCGCAATCATTTGACGCACTAGACTGTCCTACTGGTAGTGGAGCAAGGAGAGTTCTGTGCCCAACAAAAGCACTTCCAGTTACTTTCCACATATATTCAAAGTACCAAAGTTGTCATGATCAAATCCATAGCAGTGGTGGTCTGAATGCAAATATCCTAGAGAATTATGACTTTCTTCTGGGTGTTCTGCTGAGCTAATGTTTCCATTTTATGCAAACAACATTTCCATGAACCAGCAGTTTTCTTCAGATGCTGTGAGTATTGCTGTTGTGTGTACTTGTTGCCTGGACAGCAACTAGACTGAAATACTATTGGTCTTATACCACTATTTATAGCAGAGTTTGATTCCCAATGCCCACTACACCCTTTGATGGTCTTTCGTTTTCCAGAGCTCACACTGATATTCCATGAATCACACATTCTCTCCACAGTTTCCAGCTCTGATGGAAGTGATGATTGGTGAGGTCTTAATAAATTGAGTGCCAGACCCCCAGCCTTGATTAAAGTGAAACCTCTATCCCTGTTTATTAGGTTTTCTGGCACCTTAATTTTGACAGACTTGATTATGCTGTCTCACAAACTTGGTTTCTGCACCACAATAATTGTCTCATTGTGTTTCATTTCATGATTATATTCAAAGTAGTAATTAGTGACATGGCATAGAACTGAATCTATTTACGTGATCAAGTGAATAGTTACCTGCTAAAGTTTATGTGAGAAATGCTTACGTCCAGGTTGCAAGTGCTGTCACTTGTAATTATTAACTGCTGCATCTTGAAATAATATTCAGAGAAGCCATGTATTTACATTAATGTGGATTCTTCACCATTGCAGTTGTGTGCTGGATTCTGAAAGTTTCGATAAATTCTCAACTTTTTCTAAATAATAGAAAGCACTGCTTCTGAGACATGCTTATGTGGCACCTTACGTTACAACTGATGTATATGAGGCAACACATCATATACAATTAGTTCTCATACATTATATCAGTTCTGTATGACAGTTCTGAATGAATCGGACGGCTAACAAAACACTATCTATCGTATGTGACATCAGAACATCTGTACCTGTTTACATGCACAAACAATAATAAAACTTCCAAAACAGTTTGCAATTTTAAACTACGTAACTAATAAGAATACTTTTAACTGTAACAACTATTGTTAGTCAGTTGGGTCAACAATGGGTAGCATCACTTCACCAAAGTGATATGTTAGTATGTTACACCACATATACCCCCTCCCCTCTTAGACACACATGATGCTGCCATTGTAAGTATGAAATTCCATTTAAGTTATAAAAACTGAAATAAGAGAAACTTGCTCTTTTAATATTTTCAACTCTTAAACTATGTGAACTGGAAGCTATTCATTCATATCTTCACTAAGTGCTACCTCCACAATTCAACTTTGAATTAAATAAATACATCACAGCCCTAACTTGGCTTATCTATAATCAATTTGAACATTGTCTCAATTCATTTGTATGTGTGGACTAACCACAGTGAGGTCTGATAAATCATTTACACTTCTGGCTTACTTTCTACTTTTACATTTAACAAAGAATTTCTCAGTTAGTTATTCTCAAGTAACATCCAGTATCATCTCCCATCATGAATTTTACACTGCCTAACTTGGACTGGAAACTACCTACGTGTTGCAACATCTTTGGCACTCCTTTAGTATCCAGATAACAGTTTCTGCAGTAGAAACTATCGAAAATGGAAATTAAGAGGATAGACATGGTATTCCTGGAGGAGAAGAAAGAAATGAAAAGTAAAACTAGGAATGTTAGAACCAAAGAAAGAAAGATGACAGCACGCAAAGACAGATACTCTTGTACAAACTCAGCAAATATTGTTAGTATGATCAATTTCAAAGCATACAAATCATCACCAAAAATTATCATCCAATAAATTATATATACAAAACACTTATAAAACACTAATTTATATGTGCAAAATAGGCACCCTATATATGTGTACTTGCAAAATGTGCACCCATAATAATTTGTTGGCTGTACACACTCATTATCATGATGAATGTTCAGAAAAGATTTACAATAGTAGTTTTTTGTATCTTATTTATTAATGAAGATCAGTCAATGTTCATGGGATTTCTCAATTCCCCATTAACAGTACATCGCTGTCACATCCTGAGAACTTCATTATTGCAATACAGAACCATTGTTGGAGGTAATACATACCATTCATGAACAGCTGCTTGTAATTCTTCGTTTTGGCTGAACCTCTTATCTCGTAGTGCATTCTTTGCTGTTGAATAAGTAAGATGGAGTGAGATCTGGTGAATATGATGGTTGTGGTACAGAGTGAACCCCAGTTATGTCTTTGCATTGCTGAATTGTGGTACTGAAGGAGCACTTCTTTCGGCCACTTTTCAGGTCACCTTTACTGAACTCTGCATCTGAGTTTTGTAAGGGTATTGGTGCACCCTGCTGTTGACACAGTCTCAATGTTCCCGGAGACCACGATTCTGACATATGACTAGGACTCACATTCTTGTGTGCAGATTCCTTTCTGCTAGCAAACTCACTGAGCCAGTTGTAAACAGTCTTTTGTGCAAGAATTTCTTGACCATACCCTGTAATTAAACTTTCTGACTATCTCTTGTTTCGACTCCTCCCTCCCACAAAAACCATGTAGCCCATCTTTGTCCACAATAGTCACCTTTCATCTTGTCCATGGCTTTCTCTATTAGCAACAAACAAGTGCTGTCCTTGCACTACACATACTGGTCACAACTGCCATCTAGTCTGTGTAGTGTACTGGAATCAATTCATCATTTTATAAGAACATGTGCACATAGTTTGAGTGGTCTTTGTAAGATAACGGAATTGTAAATCATTTTGGAATGTCCTTTGTATATTTGATTGTATATCTGAATAGAGATTCTTTTCTTCAGCACAGCACAAACTTATTCATTATGTTACTGCCATTTAGCAAGAGGAGTTAGTTTTAAGAAAAACAGTAACCTTTTGTAGCACTGCATATTATGCTCCCTCACTTATTATTACCTGCATTAAGAACAGCACTCAAAACTCAAACACTTGCTTCCTTATTATCCATTTATTAACCCGAACCATTATATTGCCTGGAGCATTTTCATTTCAGGTAAGTTCCTCTATTCTGAAGCTTTCAAATCAAGTCTCAAAACCAACAGTATCCTACTTCCATAGAAACTGTAATGCTGTTGCTAAATTTTGGGTGTTACTAAACTGAAGCAGCACCATGGCAGCCATGTCTAAGGCAAGCATGTGGACACAGAAGCACCTGATATGTAATTCCACAAGCAAGCCTGTTTTACACCTTGAAGCAGCCAGGTTGAGCTGCACAATCATGGTGACGTCACAGAAAGGCTCTGCAAGGATGGATCAGTATGTGGTATATTTCCACACCTTTCAAACAATGAGCTGTTCATGTGCACGTGCCTAAAGCAGCATTACGACACAACAAACTGCTATAAATACCATCTGATTCTAGCATACTTACATGCAGTCTGGCAGCATCCTCCACAACATCGGGTCCAAATCAATTTCCTGCATGCTATGGGACAGCCAGCTCCACCAGACTAGCTCACAATTCTAAGTCCACCACCATGGACTTGGGCGACAATGGGGAGTGATCCCTCAGGGGCCACAGCAGCACCGAATTGCTGCCATCCCTCAACACCAGGGTGAACTCCTACCCCAGTAGCCATGGTCACCTGTGGGAATTCATTTTGGTTTTTGGTTTTGTTTTGCTTTAGGGTGCAAAAAACAACTGGGGTCATACATGCCCAAGTCAAAACTATAGAACATGAACACAGAGAGGAGTTAAACGACTCTACGTCAGTCCCAATTGACATAATAAAAGACAACTAAAAACAGGCATGAGGAAAAAGGGCTAAAAAGGACACTATACAGAAACAGAGGTCCAAAACCAAAAATTAAATGGCCTTCACCATATTGCTTCGGCAGAGAAAAAGTAAAATGCAGTTGACAGCCCCTGTGTAATTTGCTAAAACAGCTGATAAATCAGACGGCAAAACCAAGCAGGAATGTGTAAGTGGTTAAAAAAAGGGCATTCCATCAGGAAGTGGCAGACAGTTAAAACTTGGGCGCAATGTGTACAAAGTAGTGAGGTAGTGCCATTTAGCAAATGACGATGGCTACAAAGGCAGAGCCCAATACGCAGCCAAGTTAAAGTAGTCTACTTCCAGCAGGAGGGCTGAGAGGAGGTCATTCAAGTCGCTGGGAGAGGCTTAATAAGCCAAAGCTTATTCCCGTGAAGGGAGGACCCTTGGCAATGCCAAAGAGATACCACTTCCTGACAGACGTCAACAAAGAGATCATTGGAGGGAATATAGGTACTCACGGGCTGAGGTACGAGGACTGCAGCCTTGGCAGCAGCCTCGTTTCCTGGCAAACAGACATGACCGGGTACCCGCTGAAACATCACACTGTCTCCACCAAGAGTGAGCAAGTGACAGTTTTCCTGGACCCACTCCACTAAGAGATGGGCAATGTACAGCGCACATAGACTTTGAAGGGCACTGAATGAGTCTGAGCAGAGGACACAATTGAAAAGGCTGTGTTGCCGGATGTACTCCATGGCCTAATACAAGGCGAAGAGCTTGGCTGTAAATACTGAGGAGTGTGCCGGAAGACGATGCCAAAAGACATGGGTGCCAATGACGAATGCACACCCGAACCCACATTCAGTCCGAGAGCCATCAGAGTACAGAATAATACTATTCCGAAGTTCCATGAGAAGGTCGTGAAACTGAAGGTGATAGACCGAGGCTGGAGTAGTGTCCTTATGAAGCAAATGAAGGCCAAGGTTAACATGGGCCACTTCACGAAGCCAAGGTGGTGAAGGGTTCCACACCCACCAGGAAAGTTTCATGTAGTGTGAAGCTAAGCCACTGTAGCAAGTGCTGAAAATGGACTCCAGGAGGTAACAGAGAAGAGGGATGAGCCCCATACTGATGAAGCATAGGAGGGTTGACCATGCATGGCAGACAAACAATGTGCATACCTGCTGAGTAGAAAGTCATGGCAGTAGGACAGTGGTAGTTCAGCAGCTTCAGCATACAGACTCTTATTCGGGCACGAGCCCCAGGAATTTCTTGGTTTCAGCGAACAGAAGGGCAACAGGCCCAAGATGTAGAGATGGCGGGAGAAACCATTTGCATTGCCAGAAAACGATAGGTGGCAAAATCATGAACAAAAAGGGAGCCGGAAATGCCCGGTGGGAGACAGGCCATTATAGCATTATTGGCAATAGCAGAAAGGACGATGCTCAGGACGGAACCGTGAGGCACACCATTTTCCTGGATAAAGGTGTCCAACAAGGCAGAATCTACACGCACCTTGAAAACTCGGTCTTGTAAAAATACCTGAAGGAAACAGGGCAGGTGCCCACGGAAGCCCCACGTGTAAAGAGTACGGTGGATACCAGTTCTCCAGCAGGTGTTGTAGGGCTTCTCCAAATCGAAAAACACAGCCACAGTCTGGGAATTCCACAGAAAACAGAAAACCAGTCATGAAATGGGTGGACACAGTAACAAGATGGTCAATACAGAACACTGCGTTCGAAATCCACTCTGTGCATTCATCAAGTAAATTGCGAGACTCTAGCCACCACACCAGCCAAAGAATGCGACAACACTTTGCACACACCTGTTTATAATGAATGCAGTTCGCCATCATAGGGTGGTGGTTAAAAACGTGGAGAGCATGTCTCCATGCGTGCATTGCGTTGCAGCATGTCTCAGTCCACCAAGGGACTGGGACACAATGTGGTAAAGAGGAAGTGTGGGGAATGGAATGTTCTGCAGCAGTAAGGATAACGTTTGTGAGATATTCTACCTGGTCATCACAACTGGGAAAATCTTGTTCTTTGAAGGTTGCCAGGGAGGAGTAAAGTTGCCATTTAGGCGTGCACGTGGATGGGGTAGGAGTCAGCAAACGGATAGCACATGGCCTTCAGGAGTGCACGGGGAGGAAGAAGAAAAAAAGAGGATCCTCAAATGACAAAGCGGAGGAACGAGAGGAGAAGGGAAACAAAAAAAGGAAAAGGGAGCGAAAAACAAAGGTGAGACTTCGTATGTCAGTGACAGAATGCAGAACATTCCCAATAATACTCCAGACATGTTCTCCAAGGGAGGGGAAAAAGACTAGCAAGAGGATAGACATGCAGCACGGAAGGGGAAAAAATGCTGCACAAGCTGGGTTCCCATGATAGCCAAGCACGAACCCGCCAGAGAGTGGCGAGCCCGCTGGGGAGAAAGGGGGGGGGGGGGGGGGGGAGGAATTCAGTGGATGTATTCAGTACAGGCACTGCTTACTTGGGGCTGCATAGTGCTAACTTGGGCACACACTGCTGAGTAAGGTAAACAGTGTCAGCAAAGCAGGACGCGGACATCAGTTGACCTTCACACACCACTGTGGCTTTCCGACATCATCAACATCGCCTGTGGACCATGTGCCTGCAGAGGGCATATGTATCCAGGGTCACCACAGCACTCCAAAGTTGTAATCTGAACTGAATAAAATATATTGTATCTTGCAGCGGAGTTTTCCTAGCCAACCCCTGGCCAGCCCTTCCACCTCCACAACCCGCCACTCAACCAACTCTGCACTGCAGCGGCCCCATTCAGTTCTGCTGGGTTGCTATGAAACCATCAATTACAGAAGACTACTTCCCATATTTTGAGTTAGCTTATTCCTACTTTGTTAAGGATCCATACATGATTTTTGAGATTCCTTATATTCTGTCTCCTCAGTATAATTCTGTGTGTTCCACTCAGTGTGACCCAAGTCCAGTTTTTCTTATTACTGGCACATTGTGCTGCTTAATTCCACATTAGGATTCCAACTGAATGTTATCACATCTTTTCAAATTCTGTATAATTGTAGCTTTTAGCCTTCCTTCTGTTCCCCTCTTTGACATAACAATACTACCACCCAGCATTTGTGTAGTCATATCTGGATTAAAAATAATGCACTGAGGTAATGTACAAACTCTCTGCTTTTGTACTAACATTACTTACCCATATCTTACAACCCCTTCATCCAAATACTCCTAAATGTAAGCATTCTACCAACTGTTTATGCTCAGATTAATTATAAGAGCTTATATGTAAACAGTCGTTTTACAGTGACTCTGGTCACAATGAAATATATTTTGAAGCATCTCAAGAAAACATTCTTCACTGTGTAGGAAGCAAATGGAACAGTAAAACTGTAACATTGTTATTTAGCACCTGAGTCTTCAAATTTATCATTGTCGTCTTAAGCTCAAAGACTGGTATAATGCAGCACCATTAGTGACCATACATTCGATATGATGTTACATCAATCATGTTTGGCATTAATGACTCACAATTCTGTACAAATCTGACAGTAACAAAACATCATGTATTCCTTGATGTTGGCACAAATCTCATAACATCCAAACAGATTGTGATTTTAAAGTACATAACTAATAAAAATAATTTTAACTGTTGTGACCATCATTTGTCAGTTACGTAGAAGTCAGGTAATATAACTTTACTGAAGTGATATGCTACACCACACAAGCCTTTTGTTAAAAAAAAAATGGTTAAAATGTCTCTGAGCACTATGGGACTTAACTGCTGTGGTCATCAGTCCCCTAGAACTTAGAACTACTTAAACCTAACTAACCCAAGGACATCACACACATCCATGCCCGTGGCAGGATTAGAACCTGCGACCGTAGTGGTCGCGCGGTTCCAGACTGTAGCACCTAGAACCGCACGGCCACTCCGGCCGGCTAAGCCTTTTGTGTCATGAATTTCTTTTCTCCCTGACTTAGTTTAGAACCTCTTCATTAGCTAATCCAAACTATATGTCTGTCTTCAGCATTCTACCTTGACGCAACATTACACAATCCTCTGTTCTCTTCTTGTTTTTACTGTTTACTGCAATGTTTCACTTCCACATATGGCTATCCTATAGAAAAATATATTCAGAAAAAAAACTTCCAAACAATTTAATGTGTATAAGGTGCTAACATATTTCTCTTTTCAAGAACATATTTTATGCCAGAGCCTGTCTGCATTTTACATGCTCTTTACTTATCCCATTGTCAGTTATTTTAGTGCACAGATAGCGAAACTTGTCTACTAGTTTTAGTGTCTCATTTCCTAATTGCTTCCCATCAAGCATTACCTCATATAATTTGACTAACTCGACTAATGCTCTCCTCAAAACACTGTCCAGTCAGCTTTACTGCTCTTTCAACTCCTATGCTGTCTCTGACAAAATTACATTACTTCTGTAATACTACTTTAATAACTTTTCCAAAATTCACCCTTGTTTCCTTTACAACTTGCTCAATGTACAGATTGAATAGCATGAGGGATAGGCTACAACCTTTTCTCACTACCTCTTTTTTTTAACCTATATCCTTTTTTATTCAACCTCTGTTCACTGTATTTCATCTCCACATACATCAAAATTTCAAAGGCTGCATCCAAGTCTGCAATGTCAAAATCTGTTTTTCCCCCTCCCCCCTAAATGTGCAGATGCTATAAATATAGGGTTTGGCTTTCTTCAGCCTATCTTCTCCGATAAGTTAAAGATCATTACTGCCTTATGTGTTCCCGCATTTCTCTGGAACTCAAATTGCTCTTCCTTAGGTCAACTTACACAAGTCAAAGTTAGTATTTTGCAGTCACAAACAATTAAACTCATGGTTTGATTATATTCACACCTGCCGGCATCTGCCTTATTCAGAATACCTGCCAAAAAAGAAGAAGAATAAATGTTCCTAATGGTCCTTCCACAGATCACAAGTGGAACAGTCTGCATGGACGTGAGAGAGGTTAAAATTGTTTTAATTTATGAGGTAATCACAAATCTGGGGTCTAGAGGAATATTCAATACTAGTCATTGACTCTGACAAATGATGTTATGTTAGTGGCTGCTGTGACATCATCTTCTAGTGCATATTTTGACAGTTTGGTTATTAGTTGGCAAAGATGTTGTTGTTGTTGTTGTTGTTCTTGTGGTCTTCAGTCCTGAGACTGGTTTGATGCAGCTCTCCATGCTACTCTATCCTGTGCAAGCTCCTTCATCTCCCATTACCTACTGCAGCCTACATCCTTCTGAATCTGCTTAGTGTATTCATCTCTTGGTCTTCCTCTATGATTTTTACCCTCCATGCTGCCCTCCAGTACTAAATTGGTAATCCCTTGATGCCTCAGAACATGTCCTACCAACCGATCCCTTCTTCTGGTCAAGTTGTGCCACAAACTCCTCTTCTCCACATTTCTATTCAATACCTGCTCATTAGTTATGTGATCTACCCATCTAATCTTCAGCATTCTTCTGTAGCACCACATTTCAAAAGCTTCTATTCTCTTCTTGTCCAAACTATTTATCGTCCATGTTTCACTTCCATACATGGCTACACTCCATACAAATACTTTCAGAAACGGCTTCCTGTCACCTAAATCTATACTCGATGTTAACAAATTTCTCTTCTTCAGAAACGCTTTCCTTGCCATTGCCAGTCTACATTTTATATCCTCTCTACTTCAACCATCATCAATTATTTTGCTCCCCAAATAGCAAAACTCCTTTACTACTTTAAGTGTCTCATTTCCTAATCTAATTCCCTCTGCATCACCCGACTTAATTCGACTACATTCCATTATCCTTGTTTTGCTTTTGTTGATGTTCATCTTATACCCTCCTTTCAAGACACTGTCCATTCCGTTCAACTGCTCTTTCAAGTCCTTTGCTGTCTCTGACAGAATTACAATGTCATCGGCGAACCTCAGATTTTATTTCTTCTCCATGGATTTTAATACCTACTCTGAACTTTTCTTTTGTTTCCTTTACTGCTTGCTCAATATACAGATTGAATAGCATTGGGGAGAGGCTACAACCCTGTATCACTCCCTTCCCAACCACTGCTTCCCGTTCATGTCCCTTGACTCTTATAACTGCCATCTGCTTTCTGTACAAATTGTAAATAGCCTTTTGCTCCCTGTATTTTACCCCTGCCACCTTCAGAATTTGAAAGAGAGTATTCCAGTCAACATTGTCAAAAGCTTTCTCTAAGTCTACAAAGGCTAGAAACATAGGTTTGCCTTTCCTTAATCTTTCTTCTAAGATAAGTTGTAGGGTCAGTATTGCCTCACGTGTTCCAACATTTCTACAGAATCCAAACTGATCTTCATCGAGGTCGGCTTCTACCAGTTTTTCCATTCGTCTGTAAAGAATTCGCGTTAGTATTTTGCAGCTGTGACTTATTAAACTTATAGTTCGGTAATTTTCACATCTGTCAACACCTGCTTTCTTTGGGATTGGAATTATTATATTCTTCTTGAAGTTTGAGGGAATTTCGCTTGTCTCATAATCTTGCTCATCAGATGGTAGAGTTTTGTCAGGACTGGCTCTCCCAAGGCTGTCAGTAGTTCTAATGGAATGTTGTCTACTCCCGTAGCCTTGTTTCAACTTAGGTCTTTCAGTGTTCTGTCAAACTCTTCACGCAGTATTGTATCTCCCATTTCATCTTCATCTACATCCTCTTCCATTTCCATAATATTGTCCTCAAGTACGTTGCCCTTGTATAGACCCTCTATATACTCCTTCCACCTTTCTGCTTTCCCTTCTTTGTTTAGAACTGGGTTTCCATCTGAGCTCTTGATATTCATACAAGTGGTTCCCTTTTCTCCAAAGGTCTCTTTAATTTTCTTGTAGGCAGTATCTATCTTATCCCTCGTGAGATAAGCCTCTACATCCTTACATTTGTCCTCTAGCCACCCCTGCTTAGCCATTTTGCACTTCCTGTCGATCTCATTTTTGAGACATTTGTATTCCTTTTTGCTTGCTTCATTTACTGCATTTTTGTACTTTCTCCTTTCATCAATTAAATTCAGTATCTCTTCTGTTACCAAAGGATTTCTACCAGCCCTCGTCTTTTTACCTACTTGATCATCTGCTGCCTTCACTACTTCATCCCTCAGAGCTACCCATTCTTCTTCTACTGTATTTCTTTCCCCCATTCTTGTCAATCATTCCCTGATGCTCTCTCTGAAACTCTGTACAACCTCTGGTTCTTTCAGTTTATCCAGGTCCCATCTCCTTAAATTCCCACATTTTTGCAGTTTCTTCAGTTTTAATCTACAGTTCATAACCAATAGATTGTGGTCGGAGTCCACATCTGCCCCTGGAAATGTCTTACAATTTAAAATCTGGTTCCTAAATCTCTGTCTTACCATTATATAATCTATCTGAAACCTAGTATCTCCAGGGTTCTTCCATGCATACAACCTTCTTTCATGAGTCTTGAACCAAGTGTTAGCTATGTTTAAGTTATGCTCTGTGCAAAATTCTACCAGGCGGCTTCCTCTTGCATTTCTTAGCCCCAATCCATATTCACCTACTATGTTTCCTTCTCTTCCTTTTCCTACTGTTGAATTCCAGTCACCCATGACTATCAAATTTTCGTCTCCTTTCACTACCTGAATTATTTCTTTTATCTCATTATACATTTCATCAATTTCTTCACCATCTGCAGAGCTAGTTGGCATATAAACTTGTACTACTGTAGTAGGTGTGGGCTTCGTGTCTGTCTTGGCCACAATTATGCATTCACTATGCTGTTTGTACTAGCTTAACTGGACTCCTATTTTTTTTATTCATTATTAAACCTACTCTTGCATTACCCCTATTTGATTTTGTATTTATAACCCTGTATTCACCTGACCAAAAGTCTTGTTCCTCCTGCCACCAAACTTCACTAATTCCCACTACATCTAACTTTAACCTATCCATTTCTGTTTTCAAATTTTCTAACCTACCTGCCCGATTAAGGGATCTGACATTCCACATTCCGATCCATAGAACGGCAGTTTTCTTTCTCCTGATAACGATGTCCTCTTGAGTAGTCCCCGCCCGGAGATCCGAATGGGGGACTATTTTACCTCCGGAATATTTTACCCAAGAGGACGCCATCATCATTTAATCAAACAGTAAAGCTGCATGCCCTCGGGAAAAATTACGGCTGTAGTTTCCCCTTGCTTTCAGCCGTTCACAGTACCAGCACAGCAAGGCCGTTTTGGTTAGTGTTATGAGGCCAGGTCAGTCAATCATCCAGACTGTTGCCCCTGCAACTACTGAAAAGGCTGCTGCCCCTCTTCAGGAACCACACGTTTGTCTGACCTCTCAACAGATACCTCTCCGTTGTGGTTGCATCTACGGTACGGCTATCTGTATCATTGAGGCACACAAGCCTCCCCACCAACGGTAAGGTCCATGGTTCATGGGGGGGAAGATGATGATTGTGAAAGCAAAAACCCTGGTTCTGATCTGTAGCTTAGCGTGTTTGAAAAAAATTGCCACTGATATGATGATACAGTCACCACGTTCTTTATGGTTTTTGTGGCATGTTTCCTATGTCAATGATCAAAGCTGACAACTAGTATTGAATATTCCTCTTGCTCCTAGATCTGGTCCTATTTTTATTTCACTAGACACCATCTGATAAAAAATGGTGAAGCACAAAGAAAGGAAGGAAGAAATGAAATTTCAGAATGGGCTGAGAGGTTATATGATGTTATTTCAGTGATAACAATATTGAGTCAAATTTACAAGGAAATTGGCAGTATGAGCTTAGTTATCAGTATAACTTTGGACCCCCTGTGGCCTAGATGCTTGCACTGATCCAATTAGGAAGGGTGTCATAAAGCCATTGCATCCTTTCCTGAGGTACGATGGCTCACATCTGTTGAATCTGGTACTTGATAAACTCTACACCGGCACTAGGACATAGTTGATGGCCACGATAGACATGTTCTATCAGGGACTGATCTGCAGATCTACATCTACGTCTACTTCTACATAGCTCTGCAAATAACACTTATGTGCCTGGCAGAGGGTTCATTGAACCACCTGCACACTAATTCTCTGTTATTCCACTCTCAAATAATGTGCAGGAAACATAGACACCTATATCTTTGTATGCAAACTCTGATTTCCCTTATTTGATTATGATGATTATTTCTCCCTATGTAGGTCAGTGTCAACAAAATATTTCTGCATTCAGAGGAGAAAGTTGGTGACTGAAATTTTGTGAGATCCTGCCAAAATGAAAAACGCCTTTGTTTTAATGATGTCCACCCCAAATCCTGTATCATGTCCATGACTCTCTCTCCCCTATTTCTCTGTAATACAAAACATGCTGCCCTTCTTTGAACTTTCTTGATATACTCTGTTAATCCTATCTGGTAAGGATCGCCACCATGCATCAGTACTCCAAAAGAGGTCAGACAGACATAGTATAGGCTGTTTCTTTAGTAGACATGTTGCGTCTTAGCCTAATTGGTACACAGTCTGGGCCTGAAGCCTTGCTTTTATTAAGTGATTTAAGTTGCTTCACTACTCTGAGGCTATCTACTTCTCAGTTACTCATGTTGACAGATGTTCACTGATTTCAGTTTTGAAATATTTTCTTTGTATTCTTTGGTGAAGGAATTTCGGAAGACTATGTTTAGCACTGTCATCAATAGCATTTCCATTGCTATTGTACACAGAAGGCACTGGTTATGTCTTGTTGCTAGCATATTTTATATGTGAGCAGAATTTCTTTGGATTTTCTGCCAGGTTTCATTGTGGAAACCATTATAAATAATTTGCATTGAAGCTTGCAATAAATTGTGAGCTTCTGTAAAAGATCACCAATCTTGGAGCTTTTGTGTTTGTTTAAATTTAGCATGCTTTTTTCATTGTTTCTGCAACAGTCTTCTGAGCTGTTGTGTGTGGCCTGGGAATCAGCTCTGACTTTTGTTAATTTATTTGGTACAGATCTCTCAACTGCTGTCAATACTATTTCTTTGAATTCACACCCCATCGGGTTTACACTTACATTGTTAATTTGGAAGGAGTAGAGATTGTTTCTCTGCTTTTTTGAATAAATATATTTTTCGTTTATTTTTGGTGGATTTGGGAGTTACAGTATTCAGTCTTGCTACAACAACCCTGTGTTCACTAATTCCTGTATCCATTTGTTGCTCATTATTAGCTTCGGATTATTTGTTGCTAAGATGTCACATGTGTTTTCACAACTATTTACTATCTAAGTGTGCTCATGAAGTAATTGCTCAAAATAATTTTCAGAGAATGTGTTTAGCAAAATTTCGGGTGATGTTTTATGTGTACCTCCAGACTTAAACATGTATTTTCGCCAATGTTTCAAGGGTAAATTGAAGTAGCCACCAACCATAATTGTATGAGTTGCATAAATGTTGGAAATTAGATTCAAGTTTTCTTTGAACTTTTCAGCAACTGAGTTGTGAGGTCAGTAAAAGGAACCAATTATTATTTTATTCCGGTTGCCCAGAATGACCTCTACCCATACTAACTCACATAAACTATCTACTTCAACTTCACTACAAGATAAACTACTTCTAACAGCAACAAACACGCTACAGCCAACTGTATTTACCCTATCTTTTCTGAACACTGTTACATACTTCACAAAAATTTTGGATGAAGTTATCGCTGGCTTTAGCCAGCTTTCAGTTCCTACAATGATTTTAGCATCTGTGCTTTCTATTAGCACTTGGAGCTCTGATACTTTCCCAAGAGGGAACTGTTATAGCGACAGTTCTTAGATCCACATTCTTCCTGTGTTCAACCTGCACCATTTGAGATGAAGCCCTTTCTGTGTTTCCCTGAGCCCCTCTAATCTAAAAAACTGCTCCTGTAGCTGCCTCCTTCGAGTAATCGACTCCTGACCTATTTAGCGTATTCGAAAACCTCACTACCCAATGGTGCAAGTCAAGGAATCTGCAGCCTACATGATCATATAAATAGACCCTCCACTTGGTTCCATACCAGAAGTCTGAAATCAAGTCGTGTTGACTATGCTGTAATTGGTGAGCTCTGCTTTCATCTCGCAAGCATGACTGGCAACCTTTACCATTTCAGATATCTGCTGCAAACCAGAGAGAACCTTTTCCGATCCAAAGTAACACACATCATTTGTACCAATGTGAGCATCACCTGCAATTTGCTGCACCCCGTGCTCATCATGGCATCGAGAAGCACCCGTTTCACGTCTCGAATGACTCCACCTGGTATGCACATAGAGTACACACTGGCTTTCTTCCCCTACTTAGCAGCCATGTCCCTAAGAGGTCCCATAATGCATTTGACATTGGAGCTCCCAGCTACGAATAATCCCACCCTCTGTGACTGCCCGGATCTTGCAGGCGAAGAGGTTTCCTCTGAAACAGAACAAACAACTGCATCCAGTAGATGCCTGGAAACTGTTTGTTGGCCTGATTGGGGAGGCTTTATGCTCGGTCCCCTGGGAAGGGGACCAGACCCTAAGGGAACCTCCCACTCGACACAGGTGCGGGTCAACCTCAATGCCAGCAGAAATTGGGCTGGTCCGCAGTGCAGACCGATCGGTGGAATTGTGGGTCATGCTGGATGTCTACTGGATCCCCATGGACAGTCTACAACAGTGACGCCCATCCACTGCGCCTCAAGCTGTGTAACCGAAGCCACCATAGCCTGGAGCTGAGAATGAAGCGTCACCAACACAGCTTGCATCTGCACACAGCAATCAAAGTCCCTGTCCATACTAAAGACAATGGAAAAATACAGTACACAGACAAACAAATGACTATCAACACATTGTGCGAAACTCTGTCTACTCTAGACACTGATGAAAATGCAGTAACTTTCAAAGCACGCGGGTGAGACTAGATAATACACGTCTGATTAGGAACTTGTACAATGTCACAAAATCTATTACTTTCCAACACAAACATAATGTGAGAACTGTGTCTAATAAATATTGAATTTACACACAGAAATTTAAAAACTAAACTACCAAACACACAGATGAAACTATATAATTCCCTCCTGGTTAGCAACTCATAAAATGTTACATAATCAGTTACAGGGTTGCCTGTCCCTAAGTAAAATTCTCTGATATTTCCCTGATTTACAGACAAGTTTTAGCATTTTTCCCTGACAAATTCTGAGATCTCAAGGGCAAGTAAAGTCATAAGTTGACAAAAATATTTAAGGACTTCTGTATTTCTCCCCTGTGTGAGTAAAAATCTTAAGTACTAACATCACATCTTTTGTAATGAACTGTTTTTAAATTGAGAAATCAAAGAAAATGGTATATGTGTTTCATTAAGACCACTGTTGTTATTTTATTTCAAAAAACACAAAACACATTTGGTGATAAAAATACACATCCCTTAAAATACTTTCACTGATTTCAGAAATAACCTTAGAAAAAGTAGTCCTTTGGAAAGAAGTGTTTAAGATGGGGAAGAGTTGTGTAAATAAACACTAAAGGTGACCACCAATAAAATGTTGGTTCTAGCATGTTTGTTACAGTCAGTTATTACCAACTGTTTAGGTCATTATTTTATAGGTATTGTGTAATTTTCCTTTCGAGATATATATGAGCATAGAGCATAGAAACCACCAGCGACTGCCCCAATTTTCTTCTCCTTACCATCCATACTTTCTAATATATAAACTACTTTCAAGGTGCCAAATGTACTAGAATAAATAAAATGTTTTTTAAAGACCACACTGCACACTGTACTTGTGAGACAGTCACAATTCCTGAACTCAATCACCCATGGTCTCTGGCCTGCTGAGGAGCACCGCAGTCCTCAGTCCATGGATAAACCATGAAAATCCGCTGCATTATGCCACACACAAACAGGCTCAGACTGCAGGTAGATAGGTGAGACTAGATCGGTAAGACTAAGTCCAACAGGAAGGGCTTGCACATTAGTGGGAAACGGTGGGCTTCAGATCGGCAGGCCCAGTCCGTTAGAGATACCTGCAGAAATGGCCTGCGGTTTTGGCATGTCATGGAAGTGGATGCATTTGGCCAGCTATTCACGTGTCACAGACAGCATGTTGATGAAATGAGACTGCAGTGATCAATCTGTGCAGTAGATAACTTATTCAAATACTCTAGGAATCAATAACAATGAGGATAGGTAGCAACTTGCTATAAAGATGATTGCTGAGCCACAGACAGGCACGAAGAAAAGACAATCACATTCTCACAACTAAATTTTCAGCCATAGCTTTTGTCAGAAAATCTCTCTCTCTCTCTCTCTCTCTCTCTCTCTCTCTCTCTCTCTCTCTCACACACACACACACACACACACAAAATCACTTGGACACAATTCACGCTCACATGACTGTCATCTCTGACTGCTGTGTCTACAGGCTCTGAGAATCAGATCCAAACCACTCATTGTGCCTCTCTGCCTCTCATCAGCAGCTGCTAGGCTAGCGGCAAGAAGTGGCGGCAGCTTCCCTGACATGTTTAAAATTCCCTGATTTCCAAAACTTTTGGCAACCCTGAGTTACTTCACTGTTGCTCAGCCAGTAGTTGCTTCCTATCCTAACGGCCTTGAGCAACCAAACAGTTCATTGACACATGTCGTGTGGACGAACACCGTCCTGCTGAAAACTAGCACCACTACTAGAGGTAACACATGAAGATGCAGGATGTCTGTGATGTCCTGTTGGACTCTCACGAATTCTGTCAATCACTACCATCTGTGACCTGAAGTCATACACATAGCTCCCCACACCATGATGACAAGAATAACACAGCTGTGCTGCTCCAGAACATTAGAAGAATGGGACCTCTCACCAGGTCGCCACCATACTCCCTGACGACGGTCATTTGGGGCAGTGCAGAATCGTGATTCATTACTGAACACAGTGCACCACCAGTCATCAGGTGTCCATGCTTTCCGGTCATGGCATCGCTCCAAACAGCTGTTTGTGTTGTGGTGTTAAAGGCAGATGCATGTAACGGTAGTTCCCCACTCCAGCTGCTTCTAGTCTCCAACCAATGGCGCAATGTGACACAGCATGTTGCAGGGAGCCCATTACATGTTCTTAGATGGTAGGCACAGTTGTGAAGGGGTTATGATGTGCTTGGTGCACAATGCTGCAATCCTCACTTTTGGTAGTCAGACATGGTCGACCAGAACCGTCATGACAAGTCTACCTGCCCTCACTTTTCCATGCAGTCCAATGTCGGGCCACTGTCACATCCAAATGCTACATAGATTTGGAAATTTCATGATTCAACCAGCTGCCTGAATAAAGGAACACAATGAGTCTCCTTTCAAATTCTGTCAGGTGCTGATTATGTTATTCTCACATGTGCATATGGCATCTCCATGTCCTTCACAGTGATCACTGAACATCTGATGATCTACACACCCCTTACATACCCTATTAGGTTGGATAATTACACTCAGCACTAACGCACTATGGTGGCTGTTCTTACCACAGAGCATTTATATATCCACAAGTGGCATGTAAGAAGTTACATTGACATCCGGCCATGTCTTCTGGGTGCTCAACTCTTTTATCAGGCACTGTATATCTGCCCTAAAATTTGTTATATGATCAATTTGTCTTGTATCAAGCATTATGATCCTTGCCATTTCATGTTTCAACACAGGCACCAACATTAGCAGCATACCATGGTACTCTGGATGTAATATTTCTGACAGACTGTTGCAAAATAGTGTTTGGTACATTTGCACACTCCCCACTCATCATCATTGCTTCCAAAGCATCCAAAAAACACTGTTTTCAAGCATACACTTTCTCTTCCAAATACCTTCAAATAAATTTAATGGGATCACGTTTGGACTCCTTGATGGCCACTTAACATTTCTGCAACATCCAACAATGCTGCCTTAAAAAGTATTCTCAAGCCATTCTCATAGAATCAGTGAAAAGTGATGTTCACCATCCTGCATGACGTGCACATTGTCCACATCATCTCAGTTTGTAACAACCGAATGAATGAAAGTGTGTAGCATGTGAACATACCTTACTGCAGTGGTTCCCAACAGGTGGTCCGCGAACCCCTAGGGGTCCGCGAGCTATGTCAGAGGGGTCCACAAGATGCTATTAGAATAAAAAATATATTAAATATATTTCGTATGATAACAGATTTTTTGTTTTGGCTAAATAACAATGATGGCTAAATTGAAAAAGTTTTAATCTCAATATTTTTTCAATAATGAATATGTCAATGTTTTTTCTAAGTACCAAAAATAGAAAACGTATAAAAATACTCTTAATTTGGCTTTTTAGGTACTTCATACTGTGATATGAAGAGGTACCAATCATGCTCGATGAGGGGGTCCTCGAGAAAATTTTGTTGGGAACCCCTGCCTTACTGCATTCATTGTTTCATGAAGAAAGTGCAGACCAGTTATAGAATCATCATGAATGCCACTCCACACTATCAGTGATAGAAGTATCATTTTTAATTAAAGCTTAATATTTGTTGTTGCCAACCCATGTGGAACATGGCATCATCTGACCATCTTCATTATCCACTGCATCAAACCACATGATAAACTGGATTCCCTGTAATATTGTCTCATGGAATTATTGGTACTTTGCGTTAAAGCCTCTTTAATGATAACAATCTTTGGGGCTAACAAACATGCGTGCAGTCTCTCTGTTTCCACATCCAGAATCATGTTTCCCCCTTCTCCTGTCTCCATCAGCTCTGTACCATTGTAGAGATGGAATGGCAGTGAAAGAAAAATAGAAACATAATAGTAGCCCATGCTGTATAACACGCTGAGTTGCATCTGATAAATCTTAGGCTCTTGTAAACTGAGTTTCTGTTTGATGATGTGTGGTTGCAACACTTATTTACATTGACCTCATTACTGCATTGATGGCCACTATAAAAATACTGCACTCTCCTCTTAAACTGAACTTTATTGGTTGCCAGAAAGTTATTACAAATGCATATTTCTGCATAGAGGATGCCCTCTTTGTCCAAAGAAAGTAAGTGACTCCTGTGTCATACTGAATCTACGAACTGAGTTGCTGATTTGAGAAATATATGTCTTGTTTATGCTAATTTCATTAAGGAATAAAATATATTGGGAAGCAGTAATTAGTATGTATCACGCACATATTTTACCAGTGTACCATTTAATTTTGAAACTATCTGCTCCTCTCGTCTCTGACTCTATCTCCTCTTTCACTATAATTAAAATTGCTTTGTGATTGACAGATTGCAGTGGCAGTAGGATGCTGACGGTGTGCAGGCAGCCACGCTTCACAAGGCGCTGCACGTACCTCAAACAGACATCAGAGTAGGCATGTGGCAGTTATGAAAGAACTGTGATTGGATTATGGCTGGCGCATTCCATTCAATTAGCTGACATGTCAATCTCAAAGTAATTTTAAATGGAGTGTATAAATACTATATGAATCTTTTTTTTAAGGGGAGTACATTTTTCAGCAAATACTAAAAAGTGTGTCACAATTAAAGTACAAAATATATATGCATTTTGGTAGTTTTATGTGACTAGTAAGTCAAAATTTGAGATTATATCAACAGATCTCCACCTTAAGTAATTGTTCTATGTTTTATTGAACCGTAAGCTTTAAAGATTTATACATTTAAAAAAAATACTACATAAACAAATAATGTCATAGTTAACAGAAATTTGCTTTGTTTTTTGAACTTCATATGATGAAATTTGAAAGGCATACAAACTATTAGTAAGTGCAATAGTTTATGTTTCAAATCACAATAATCAGTAATCTAGCACCAATACTGTTATCAACTATATTAAATATTTACATTGTTGTTATTCTTTGGTTAAGAAATTATTTCTGTGTAGAAATCCTTCCGCTGTAGAAGAATGTAAGTTTTGGTTCACATCAGGTCTCAATCTTCACTTTTTTATTTGGAATGTTTCTAGACGGGTATAGTGGTGGTGCAGGTGTCATTTGAACTAAGACCTATGAGAAAGGTATTGTAAATTAGACCATTTATTGTCGAATACCCCTGTGATGCAACCTTTTCCTTCATGGAAATAGACAAAGTGATAAAAATTATTGATTGAAAATTGAATTCTTTCGCTTCTGGGTTTTCTTTTTCTCTTTTCAGCAATAGCATACTTTTTGTAGGGAAAAATCATTGTATTTTCTTAATCGACCTGTGTCCATGAGCAAGTGAAGACAGTGAGAAAGTGGCTGATTATTATTTTGGCCTGCACAGTTATCAAAAAAATAAATGGATCATTTTTTGTTTTGAGGTATTTGTTTAATAAAATCTGATAAAAAATAACACACCTCATCCAGGAACTTTCTGCCATTTCTGCGTTAAACGTTGAAAGTAATCTTCTTCTCTTTAATGTTATGGATGCAGAATATACTAACAGTAAGCTGTCTTAAATAGAAATGGTCCCAAAGAAGAATCTTTGGTAATATATTCTGCATGTAGTCAATTGTGATGGACATTAAATGCTTTTCTTTCTGCCCCTCTGCAGACAATTCATGCTTCAGTGCTGAATAAAACTTTCTACTCCTGTGTTTTTTATTAATGGTTCAGTTGTATCTATTCTTTTAGTGACCTTCATCAAGATGGGCAGATTTAACCTCATTTTCTTCACAGGTACACCACTCATCGACCTGTGGCCTACCAAATCTGTATCCAAAACCCTTATTAAAACCATTCTAGTATGTACAGTATGAAACTGTTCTGAATTTGGGATATTTAGCTCTGAAGAGTTTCCACATTAATTTTATTGAAAGCTAAATGACTGAGTAGTTCATTTTTCCTTAGACTAATACAGTTCACAAATAGGAAAGGTAAAATCTGATTATGGATTTCAGATGGAAGAGATCTACTAACACTTCTACCTCTTATCTTTTGGAGTAAAGCCAACAATTTTTAGATCTCTGATTCTTCTGACTTGTTTTTCACTGACAGAAAAAAAATTGAAATCATTCCATGAACACCTTCTTTCAATCAGTTCCTACAAGCATGTGGTAAGAGAAGGTAGCACTTTTCACTACTTTGAGATTAATCTCTGGTCTTCCCTGTTTAACTTCACCTACATCAGTCAAGCCTCATATATACAAATCTTATACAAATGGCCTTCTCATTTGGAAACATAACCGAACAGCTGTTTTCTACCAGATCCACCAAGTATAGCTAAGAAAGAAACAAAAAAGATTACTTATTGCTGCAGAAACACAAATAATGCACGCTAGTTCTATGGGAGAGGGAGACATTTTAAACAACTCTGGCTAGCACTCAGTAATATCTATATGAATTGGTTTGGCAATAAAGTATGGCTAAATGATGAAAAAGAAAAATGGAATGAAATTATGGAAGAAAGATAGCTTCTCTGCAAAAAAATTCAGGTCTTTTAGCCTCAGCAATCTTGCCCATGAGGTTAACATATCTCTCACCTCTGAGTTGGGCTGATTTTACTTTGTTTACTGTATTTAATGAATGCTATTCACATGTTTTGTTTTCAGTGATTTGTCTAGGTAATCACTAAGACACACACTATCAACTCAATAGTTTTTCATTTGATGTAATCAAACTGTCTGAACAGCAATAAAGAAAAGCCAACATATCACAGGTTAGAAAATCAGCAGTAAAGTGAATATGCCTGTTCAGAGACAACTGCAATCACTGGCCTCAGTTTCTCGCTTACTGTGAGGCATTACAAATGCCCTTTTAAAACTAACCGAGGGATCCAACATTCAATGCTCTGGCCCCTAGAACAGCAAATTTGTTTTTTTTATAACATTTTCCTTAGTAGTTCCTGCCCAGAAATGAGGGAATATTTTATTCATGTGGATACCACCATCACTAAATCATACAACAGAACTGCATGTCCATAGGAAATTTAATGCCTGTATTTCCCCCTCACTTTCAGCGCTGTTGCAGTATCAACATTGGTTAATGTTGCAATGCCAGATCAGTCAATTGTCCAGTATGTTGACTTGGTGACCACTGAAGAGGCTGCTGCCCCTCTTTGTGGATCACATATTAGTCAGACATTTCCACAGATACCCCTGGGATGTGGTTGTAGCTGTGGTACAGCTACCTGTACTGTTGAAGCATTAAAGCTGTCCCACCATTGTGAGGTCCATTGTTAATTAAGAATGTGTTGGCATTTTTATTCCTCTTACACCAGCCCACGAAAGATATCAAAAAATAATTTCAAGAGTTTAGTTGATGCAAACACATCTGTATCTTCACTTCCTTCTGAACAATGCTAATCATAGCAATATTGATCTTGCATGTGTATGCTGCGAGAAAAGTTGGCTCTTCCTCTTGTTTCTGTAATAAGTTTTGTAGCAAAGGTAACTAAACTATCTTGGCTTCACTGTACCAGCTTTACTTTCTGTTTTCATTCATTTTCAGTTCTCGTAACATTAATTTTTCAGTAATCTTGCCAGATGTCTCCGAACAAATTACTTTCGAATATCAAATCAGTATTTATTGTCTGATACTAGGTAATGTATTGTCATTGAAGAAGCAATGCCATGTAACTGCCCCCCTTTTCTTATCGTTGCATCTGCTGTTACCATTAGAGTGAAGATGGTTTTCATTTATTACCAAGAAAATTAAGAATTTCTAATTTATTACAAAGAAAATGAAGCTGAAACAATGAATTGTTTTATGCTGAAAAATTAGTGCTAGCATCTACCAGTTAGTGCAACAAATCACTATCATATCCAGTGGCAGTTTTGACAGCAGTATAGTTTTTACCTTTCTTAGATATAGCCAGCAAAGTTTCTAGATTTAAAATATTTAGAAATCATTTTAAGAAGATTAGGGGCAAGCTGAAGTTTATATATAACTAATGATGTCAGTACCAATAATCACAATAATAATAATCACAACAACAATCATTTTTGTCATTGGATGGACCAGGAAGAGCACTCAATGCAGCATGTCTTTCAACAAGACAAAAAAAGCAGATGTAAAAGTAAGTCTGTGGATCACTCAATAGTCTATAGGAGGTTTCCAATGCCAGAAGGCTGCAGTGAAACACATGAAGGCCTGCAGAGGATTGATTGGTGTAGGGTATGATAGTTGACCTTGAACATACGTAAATGTAATGTACTGCACATAAATGGGCAAAGAGATTCAGTACTGTTCACTTACACTGTTGGTGCTAAAGCATGGGAAACAGTAACAAGGGGACCAGTAACAGTAATTAAATATATAGGAGTAACAACCCAGAATGTGTGATATGACAGCATAATAATAGTTGTAGAAAATACAGTTTACAGGCTGAGCATCATGGGATGACTCCTTAAAAAATGTAATAATTCCCCTATGAAACAAGTGGCTTACAAAATACTTGCTCACCAATCTGGGACACTACCAGGTTAGATTTTGGGATGACTGAATCATAAATGATGTGTGTGAGAGCATTACAGAAACATTCAATGAAGTCCAGTTCCAGACATTACAAGGGAGGTAGTGTGGATCATGGAGAGGGTCTTTTTTGTTGAACTTACAAGAAAATATGTTTCAGAAGTTGAGTTGCATATCATATCCTCTCACATACAGATTGCAAATGACCACTTTGAGAAAACAGAGCGTATCTGGAGGCTTACTGAGTCATTCATTCCACACTTCTTGCAGAATATAGATGTAGATAAAGTGATTGAGACAATCGTACACTGAATTTTCTTCTGTGCACATGACAACTATTTACTCCTGTTCTTTCCTCTTGTCCACTCTACATTTACTGGAGAACCTACGATTGAGACTTCTGAACTTTTTGACAGAAATCATTGAAGCTCAGTATAACTGTCATGGGGTCAACGGAAGCATCCAATTCCACCCGTCTGCTTTGACCCATGACGTAAGGGTGTTGTGGTGTGTGACGTCATTACGAGTTTACAAGTTAAATGTTTTTGTAGATGTCATCTTTTTGTGTTTTTTGTATATTTATTGTGTACTGAATATGTTTTAATTTACTTAGGGATGTTTGACTTTTGAATTTTTGAGGTGTTGTGATTTTGGTTTTGTTTTTCGTAGTTGTAGGTAGTGGTTTTTTTGTATCAATAGTTACGGTTGACCTATACAGGTCAAGGGAAATGACTGATTCCAATTTTTGTAGTTTTCTATGTAGGTGTTGGTGTTTTGGTATAGTCAGCTGAGGTCAAGGGAAATGTCTGATTCCAATTTTCATAGTTTTTGCTGTAGGTGTTAGTGTTTCGGTATCGTCAACTGCGGTTGATCTATATAGGTCAAGGGAAATGTCTGATTCCTGTAGATTTTGTAAATTTTTTTTTTTTGTTCATCAATTTTGTGTTTTGGGATCGTGGCATGTCTTTCTTTTACTGTTATATTTAGCTTGTCCCCTCCCTATAACCCCCAATTTCCCGCGGCTGCCCCTTTAGTTTAATTGTATTTTTGGAGGGAGATGTACATATTTTCGTGTTTGTTGCCGTGTGTATGTAGTGACATTATAGGCACCATATTGGAGATGCTTAGAATAGCTATTTCTGCCATACTGATGACGTCATGGGTCAAAACAGACAGGTGGAATCGGACACTTCGGTAATCCCCTGTTATGGGATGTAGATAATATAATAGTCTCATTACCAATGTCAACCACCCACAGGAATGAATATTCTTTCAGTTGGGGAATAATTTCTTCATTGGTAAAAAGTTCATCTTGTAAAATACTGTTCATGTCTATGAACTGGACCTATGATGCAAGAAATGTCTCACTGGATGTGAGTTCTTTTGCATTTACATGGTACTATTTACCATTAGACAAACACCCCAGTACTGTGGTATTCCATTATTTTGTAGTTACTAAATTATTATTATTATTATTATTATTATTTCCAACTGTTGGTGCCCTTGGTCAATACTATCTGACAGAAAATCAACAGTAAAGTCTCCCACAAACAATGATTCTCCAGTTAACAATTCTCCTTACCAAAAATATTGCTAGCTGCTTTACAAACCTTACGATGTTGTTGGTGGCCCATAAATTGTCAGCAATAGAAGCTTGTGTGTTTCCTGATCTGCTATGATGACATTGCATTCAATGAGCTATTCAACACAATATTCATTAGCTTGAAAGGCGTAGACTTAGCATTTACAGATACTCCAACATTCTTCACATTAGTTATAAAATAGTATACCTACGTCAACATTCAGCAATTCACTGTGAAGTGGTACTTCCCATTGTGTCAAGTATTAAGGGTCTTCCCATTCCATTTGTGTATGGAGTACAGAAAAAATGATTACTTAAATGGCTCTGTGTGTGGTGTAATAAGTGTAACTGACATTACAACCATAAACTGGTTTTAGTGTATAATGCTTTATTGACAGTAAGTAGGCAGCTGTAGTATTAACAAACAAATATTAACATTAAAGGAATATTTTTCAATTTAAAGTGCTTATCTTTAAGTGTATCCTCTAACATTTTACGATATTTAGTTATTTTCTTCATTGTAGCAGGTGAGTTCTTTTTCACTGCACTGTCTGGAGTAGTTAGGCTTATACAGTTCTCCACCCCCTGCATTTTTTGTAATTTCTGTACTACATATGATATAGGTCTGCATAATATGTGGCAGAATACTTGTCAGAATTTTGTGTGTTACTATAATGTAGTGGCTAAGTGGTAAAGTGTCAGACTACAAATCAAAAGTTTTCGGGTTTGATCCCTGATTACTCATGGGAGTTTTAGCTGTCATCACTACTTTCACCTCTGGTAATGTTTATTAACGTGAAAAAATCTCCAATTACAGTGTAGTTCGGAATCCACTTTAAACTGGCAGTAACTGACTGGATAAGTCAGTTCAAGGGCAGGAGGAAGGAAAAGGCATACACACTCCAACAGGACCAGTGCTGTCAAGTTCAAAACAATCTTCGGATTGATGACAGCTTTTTATCACTACATAATGCACCTTTTTGGATTTATTTTCCAGTTTCTGTTGTTATATCAAAATGTGTATTAAATACGAGGGAATACAGATCTTGTGCGACACTACTCATAAATTTGTTGCCACAATCTCTATTTCGTCTTAACATTCAATGGCTTTGCTAACTCACAAGTAATTTGTTACCACCTTAGCTCAGGTCTCTCACTACGCTAGAGACTATCAGCCATCACAAACAAGATTTCCAAATTGAGTGTCGCTTGAAGAGGGAGGGGGGGGGGGGTGCACACGAATTTAAATGGGCCTGTGATTTGTCCAGCTGCAACTGGTTTACTAGAATATGACTTCTTCTATACAGTTGTAATGTCTAATGATTGCCTAATTCACTAGACCAACTTTTTTTGTGACTTAACGTCGGTTACGAATTACAAGTTTAAGAACATTCGGCACTAAAAACTACACGTAGTGCATCGTACGTGTCTTAAGTTTATAAAATCATCAGAACAGTATTATGTTCTTTTGGAGAGTCACAAAAATCTGGCAGTTTGGATATGTGCTTACCAGCGGTGCCACGAAAGATTAACAACAATACATTCAAAGAATGCATGGGCACAGTTTCACTATGTTTATATTTTACTGTTTGGTGCGCTTGCAAAATGATATAATCAATAATATTTATGATTTTGCGGACTATACAAAATGATAGGAAACGAGCTTCGTTCCATAAACAGCATAACATCACCGCAGTCTATATAAACCATATCCGCGTGGTTGGTATAACGCACAGTGAGTCAGCTGTTTGTTCTTTCGCCCTAAGGAAAACAAACCTCAGCGTAGTGTTAAGATTTAATTTGACATCAATACTACTTAAGAAATATGATTTAAATCTGAGCATGAACGTGTTTGGTAACCAGAACAATGTTTTCGCGAGTGTTTTAGCTGTTATAACACGAGAGTTTTATTACGTCGAAGCGGAGTAATCAACGGTGAGAAATATCTCGATTCCTCTTCTTCGTCAAAAAGTAGCCGAATTTCACAACACAAAGATCAACTGCACTGGGGACGACAAAGGAACTGAAGCTTCGGTGCGCAAGTGGTGATATGCTATGAATTTCTAGTCTTCGTTTCAATAACTGGGTCGACATCATGGACACCACTAGCGCAGAGGTACGCACTAACATAACTGTGTTCACTACTAAACTGGAATAATTTTACTGTTGTGTTATACAAATGTAGATGAGATTAAAGGAGAACAGAAAATGAAATATGCTGTCGCAAGCAGCATGTCAGAGTGTTTATCGTCGGGTTTTTAAACATGCCAATGCACTGACATTATTTATGACAATATTTTTGTTCCCTCGGCTTCGCGGCTCGTTTGAATACGTAAACCAAACATTGTACCGACTTTGGGCGCTATAGATAGTATAGTTGCCATCCTGGCGTAGTACACTCGCTGGGCAATTGTTAAAAATATGTGTGTGTGTGTGTGTGTGTGTGTGTGTGTGTGTGTGTGTCCACGAACATAATCCTTCAACGCACACGTTATTGTATGACGCGTTTCTATAACTACTCCTCAAATACTTTGAGGTGAAACTGCACTAGCAAATTTCAAGTCTTCGAAAGAATTGCTAGCAACAAAATAATGTAGCTTAATGGAGGAGTGCTGACTTGATGGAATCAAGTTTCATTGTAGCAATTCGTTTTTTGATAATGTGGATATGGGTGTCCACAGATATTTCACAAGGGGTGGGGGTGCGGTGAGAGATTGAAATTGACATGTTTTGATAGAAATGAGTTGGACATTTTCGAGACGTGTAATCCCCCAAGAGCTGAATTTTAGAGATAAATCAAAAAACTTATTATATTCTAGAGAATTGATAGTTATCCTCTCATTATGTAATAGGTAGATTACTTTGATACTCTAAACCAACAAACATATATCGTAAATGAACTACAAATGCAAGGGTGATTCATCACGTAACTCGTACCCAAACATAAGTTACTAATTGCTGAAGCCATAACATTGTGCGATATTGTCTCACTGCGACACGTAACCTGTTATTATAAACTTTTTTTCCAATCTCAGTTCCCTCGACAAGCTGCCCTGTGTGATCTTTGACGCTCCTTGAATCAATTTTTCATCCACTTTCTTCCGCTTGCAGCAAAGTACAGTAATTATCACGACAGCAGCGTCTTGATCATCTAACATTCAGAAACACAACAATGTTATGCCCTCTTTTATTACAAGACTCCCAAATGCTGGTCCTCTATAAAAGAAAAAAAGAAGAGGAATTATTACAAGACTCCCAAATGCTGGTCCTCTATAAAAGAAAAAAAGAAGAGGAAGTGGAAATATTAAGTATTCCATTTTTTTACAGAAGGAATGAGAAAATTGGATAGAAAGATTTAAATACAGCAAACAGCCTGCGTAGCAAAGCCTTAAGAAGCTATTGTTGTTACATTCACCGCTTCTACAGTTTTGTTAGGAGGCTCATGTGCAAGATACTTATTGGATATGGCAGATATTGGTCTACAGTAATAACCAATTTCTCTCCAGGATTTACAATGGTAGTTTCCCAGATGTCCGCTCAAGCACCGGCAGTGCTTTAACTCGGTTGTAGACGTTATTCTGGTTAACTTAAACTGTAATTTCATACACTTTAAAAACAACACCGCAGACTTATTTTCTGTGGATAAACTATAGCGCCCTCCTAGACGGTCGATAATACTATGCAATATTTAAGTTAACAAAAGAGAACGTCTATAACCATGTTGTGGACGTCGTATATCCTCGTGTGTACGAAGTTTTGAAAACTGTCATTGTCCTTCTTGGAGAGAAACTGGTTATTATTGTAGCCCAACATTTGCAGTATTCGATTCGTATCTTCCACATAAGTCTCCTGACAAAACTTCGGAAGAGGTGAATGCAAGCAATAGCTTACTATGACTTTGATATGCAGGCTTTTTGTTGTATTTAGGCATTCGTAACAAATTTTCTCATTTCTTCCGTGAAAAACGAACGTGATTATCATTTCCATTCCCTGAGTATTTGTTTTTATTTAAATAATCATTGGCCAATTTCGAATATATGGCAGCCATATTCATGCATCTCTCCGCATGAAAATGGAAACTGACTGATAGTGGTGTAAATAAAACACAAATACACAGTCTCAAAAGAAAATGTCACAACTTGGTCACATATCTTAAGGAGAAAAGAGGCACGTTAACAAGACATCAGTCCCAGCAATCGATCCCGCGCGAAAATTTGGGCCGTAATTCTGATGTAAGCTGTTATGACCTGATTATACAGCCTTCATACTTCAAGCACGGGGGTTGTTTGTCACTCGGTCCACCCCACTGCAGCCGTTTAATGCCCGAATGCACAGTATTGTCTGGCGAAGTGGGTATTCAGAGGTTCGTGTTCACAATGCCGGTGAACCAACTTGCGACACAACGACAGTGCTTTGTTCATTGTGTCAAAGTGCGCGGTTTCCGGCCTGTAGCTGATGCCAGAGATATTTGAACACTTTTACGTTGAGATTCACAAATGCGCTATGAATTAATGGACTGAATGAGTATGTCGTTAAATGAGTAGCGTAGCGCCATTTAATTATTAACATGGCTCTTGTGCGGTATTTTCCTTGGACTAAAAATTGACACTGCTAAAGTGAAGAAGTTGCGTTTTTCTTTAAAGCGATTGGCATGATAAAATCGAAAATCATTAACTCTAAATAATTCTTCGGTTATTTAGGTTTATTCATACTGCTTTTGAGGCGTCGTATTGAACGTATATGTGGGGGAACAAGGTTTTAAAACACTTTCGGCAGAAGTTTTCCCCTCGTCTCTAATCTGCCCACGATTTCAACATTCCGCGAATTGGACTGCGCTGGTTGCCCCTCTCCTGTACAGTAAATTGCTGGGGCTAGGCGGCTGCAGTGGAGCGCGCGCAAAATTTAAAGGCTATACATTCAGAAGGTCATAACTACGTACTATCTTAATTATGAGCCAAGAATCGTTTGTTGGGACTGATATCTTGCAACTGCGCTTTTTCTCCTTAAAATACGAAGTGACGTTGGTGATATTTCCCTGTCAGCGGAAATATGTCGTATTACGAGAAATTTCCGTAAATTATATTCGAAATTACAGCATGAAACATGCAATTTGAGCAAGTTACACACATTTATTAAAAAAAAAAAATACTTAGACGTTTACACGCTTGCCAATAGATCTACGGTAACTAATTGATTCCACATTTCTCTTTAAACCTGCTTATAAGTTACTGCAAATTAATCAAGTGTAGAATTACTCATATTGGGACCATATGCTTGAAAATGTGACTGGAATTTAGCACTCTCAGTGTTAAGAGGTGAATAAAGATAGTGGTCAATGTTGAATATATCGCTAGAAATAAAATGTTCACTTGTTCAAAATTTTTTATATTGACACGTTTTGGGCACATCCCATCTTGAGAATATCACATAAAAAAATCTTCATACGAAGTATAGAGTCACATGCGTCCATCATCATCATCATCATCATCATTGTCAACTGATGAAGGTGTCATGGGCGCATGTGACTCTATACCTCGTATGAAATCTATATTATATGGCGTGCGTCCGAAACTCATCAATATAAAAATTTTTTGACAAGTGACCAATTTATTTCGAATGACCTATTCAGTATCGACGTAAATCCTCTCAGCTATTGAGCTATGTTGCAAGGTATTTAACTTTTCGCCCCCTTTCCCCCACCCCCTTCCTGTCCACCGGAGGTTCGAGTCCTTCCTCGGGCATGGGTGTGCGTGTTGTTCTTCGCATAAGTTATTTTAAGTAACGTGTAAGTCTAGGGACCGATGACCTAAGCAGTTTGGTTCCTTAGAAATCCACACACATTTGAACATTTTTATTTAACTTTTGCAAAGCAGATAGATTGTAGTCTGGCGTCTTCAACGATAGAGAAAAGAACGCGTTGATAGAATAGGCAGTGAGGAGAGGATCCCTTGTTGAAATTAATTGGGTGACACCATATAGCAAAACAGACGAAAGAATAGGGAACCCGTGAAGGGCGCTGCATCAAGCACTTGAGGATGGCCACGGGCACGATTACACTCGTAAAAATACCAGCACGCAGGGGAAAAAAAGAACGTCGCTTGTTTCACAACAACATTGAACAGTGTATGAAAAAAGAATAGTTCAAAATACTTGCCACGCAATGCAAAATATTTATTATGAGAGCTGTAAATTATGTTCGCAAATAGTGGTTAGAACATCGTAACAAATTAACATGCTGGGCCATTTGCCATTTGTCAGCACGAGGCTGGCAGCTTGAATCGTAGATTTGGTAACGCCTACAGTAATGGTATCTTTTTTATTTGATTCAAACTAACACCTACATGTACGTCATTATTCTCCAAACCACGGTGAAGCGGATAGCAGAGGGTACTTCCCATGCACCAGTTATTAGGGTTGCATCTCGTTCAATTTACGTATGAAACGAGGGACAATGATCGCTTAAACCTTAAACGCTTCTGTGCGCCACGTGAGCCGTCTAACATTCATGAGAGCTATATGCAACACACTGTCGAATATTTCTAAATTCATCACTTAAAGTTGGTTCTAGAAACTTCCTGGAGATTTTACGTCTGTTTTAAGGCGTTTGACAGCTTACTTCTTTCAGCATGTCCGTGACGCTCTCCCATGAGTCAAACAAACCTGTGATCATTTGCGATGCCTTCCTTTGTATACAGCGCGTTAAAGGCAAAAGACCTGAGCGACGGCAGCGATCCGTCGCCATGACGTGCGGTCTCTTGGAGCTCTCATGCTATCTTATGAATTGCATGCGAAATACTGGCTGCCTGGCCGCGACTCATTAGACTAGTTATTAAGCATGGCTGTACAGTTTTGTTTCGTTTCGCTTTGCCCTCACTGAGCAAGAACTTTTCGTTAAAATTTATAGTATTACTGGATCACAAACAACTCTGAGAAGTGGAGTTGAAGCCGGAGTCGCCGTTTACATTAAGGCAGTGATTCCCAGCCTCCTGAGGGGTAAAAACTAAAGGGTTCGTTTCTGTTTTAGTTATTTTCAAAATATCATTACTATTATCATAATTCGGTAAGACTGTAGTATTGATTATATAAGTTATCAATAATTACTTTTCTCAGTGAGACATGTACGTAACAAATGCTAAATATCTGGAGAAAATATCTTCTCCGAGTTGTGCTTACTAACTACAGTAGTCTAGAAATTGCTTCATTACTCGCTTCGAGACACATAAATGAATTAATTGGCAGTACGACATAGCAGTAACTACATAAGGGCTACTATAGAGCTGTACACATTGTTCTTCTTCTTATTATTATTAGTGTGATTAGACACAAAGAATTAACAGCCTGAAGTCGTCCTGTTTCTGCCGTATCAGAAGTACGGAGTGCAGCAATCAAGTGATTTACAAACAATAAGTTTAGTGCACGCATCTAAAACTGTTTGATTTTAAATGGGGTTGCATTGTGCACATCAAGCAAGTGGCGCAATGGAGAGGAGTAATGCAGGGGAAGTATGTTTTGTAAGAAGTGCCCACCCTCACTGTGAATAGTTAGCTTTATCTGAGAAGGAGTTGTGGGTAGCACTTGCGATGCACCACGAATTTCTTCGTCGTTCACGCTAACACACACGAACTAAATATCATTCATCTTTATTTAAAAAATGAAAGTGTTCCAAGAAAAATCTTTCATTGCAGTTTAGTTATGTGCTAAAGTTGGTGATAAAGTGGGGGACGGAGGTGGAGAGGGCGGGGTATTAGCTAATTTTACACTCAGGGGTAATGGTCTAAGAAAGGTTGGAAACCACTGCATTAAGAAGTAATGCAAACATGACAACACTGAGACCCTCCGATTTTGCAGTAATTTGTATTTTGAAGCTTGTACTGTTGTAGTAGAATTGATGGGAAGTTCTTAGTCACGATAGACTGGGCTCCATCTGACGATTTTGAGTTATTTGCGAAACAACTACACACATTATTAAGGTTTTTAACTTCTAAACAGGATGATGTTCCGTAACCATAAGTGGACATTTTAATGTATATATATTGGGGCAAATTTGTTATACAGCTATACTCACGTTTACAACTATATTGTCATTTCGTATAATGTAACTTTCCCTCATGCAATTAATTGCAAGAGTTGTGGATAGCAGCAGTATTGCTACTAACAACGTTTCTATAGACACATTGAGATTGCAAAACAAATTTTCTAAATGCCCGCAATTAAACTATAACACTAATAAATGAGAAAGGAATTGTATTAGCACTCTGGAAAGACGAACACAGCTCACCTGGCGTCAGTGAAACATTTGATATATTCTGTTAATTAACCTACAGTTCCCAAGGAGAGCGTTTCAAAAGGACTTTAAAAAAATGCAATTCCAAGATTTTAAATTTATGTCTTGGAGGGATTTGTGATAAACACGGCAGTTCATTTTCCATAACAGAATTTTAGATAGAGCGGTGTTTATAATACTGGTTGAAATTGACCGACAAATCGCTCGTGTGGCGGGGTCTAGGGGACGACCGATTGCGACGTTTCGCTGCGGTCCGTCGTTTGTGTGCCGGGTGGGGAAAGGGGGCTTGCACGGAAATGGAAGTCGCGCACGGAGAAAAAAGATCGCTCTTAAATAATGTTCATAATCAAAACAGAAATCGTCTTCTGTGTTGACGTGTTTACCACGTTGACTGCCACGAGATCGCCGGCTGCAGCCAGAAACAAATGACTACCGCCTGAAGCCTCCCGAGGTCTGTCAGTTTCGACCGTTTCGTGCCTACGGAGCTTATATGCTTGCTTATATTTAACAGATGATACTTTCAGTCTTCTTTGTAGACTGACTGCACTTCTCCAGTTTCTACAAATCAACCGACGCCTGCCACCTGCTTTACCTACGACTGAGCCTCTGTGATCGTTCCATTTCATATTCTTACAAATTGTTACGCTCAGGTGTAGGAATTAACTGACTGCATTTGTGACTCATCGATAAAGTACTTGTAGTATACTATGTTTTTTTCGTTTTGTGAAGTGTAAAACTACGCAGTTCTGAACATTTAATGGAAACTGCCAACCTTTGCACTACTTTGAAATCTTGTCAACATCTGACTGAATATTTTTGCAGCTTTTTCCTGTCCTTCCATTACAGACAACTGCATCACCTGTGAAAAGTCTGAGATTATTGCTGTTATTGTCTGTGAGACCATTAATTTACAATATGATCATCAAAGGTCGCAACACCTGCAATGACGTCCTTATCAAGAAAGTCTCAATCCAATTACAAATTTCGCTTGATACTCAACAATTTCTTTTGTCAGTGAAATGAGGTGAGATGCTCATGAAGTAACTAACAGTCAGAGACTCTGTTCTCTACACACTCTATTGAATTGGATCTCTTATTGAAAAATCTGCTTTATATTGTAGACATTTTTGGTAATCTTTCTAAAGGAGCTGACCATTTACTTCAGTAAATTTTATTTTTGATTATTGAGTTTTATTTTTTAAGTGTTCCAGTTTTTTAAAGTAAGTGTGCACTGTGTTATTCCATAAGTACCACATGTACACCTAAGTGCTTACAATAAAAGATGTTTATTACTTTGTTTTAAATGGTATATTTACTTTATTGTTGAAACTCTATGAAATGTACTTGTTTACACCATCGTGTACAAGCAGAGGAACAGTAGAGCGTCGATTATCCGAAGTAATTGGGGGACATGGGTGTTCGGAAAACTGGTTTGTTCGGATAATCGAACTGTACACGTTTATTTGCCAAAAAGAAGTACTGTACAGTAAATTTATTCATAAAACAGGCATCTCTTTTAGTATTACAAAGTAACATACAAAGGCAACTTCAGTAGTAATATATAGTACGTGGCACAGTTTATTAAACACAAATATATACACATTACATATGCATTTTGCATGAACAATACACACAGTATACAAAATTAACGTTTAAAAAAATCCTTTATTTTGGTCTGTCTGAGCAAGCCTACACGCTTACGAGCAGCTAAGTCACGTACGTTTTTCATTACAGATATCTGAAACTGGTCACTTTCATCTTGGGCTTCAAACCATTGCAAGGCAGTATCTAAACAAGTGAACGCCTCAGAAGCTGTTGGCATACTTTCATTTTCACTTTCTGGAGCACTGATTGATGAGATGCTGGCGGCGTCATCTTTATCAGTGACGACGTTTACAGGCTCGCTGTCCTGCGTGATTTGGTGTCCTGGACCTGCATCATCGATATTCATCCATTCATGAACGTCTTCTTCATCACATTCGTGGCAATCTATTTCTTTTAGCGTACCGAGAATTTCGGACATATCATTCTGTTTGTCATTTTCAATCATACCTTGTGAATTTTCTTCTGTGTCCAAAATTTTATTCCAGGCTTTCTTCAAATTCTCTTCCTTTACACTATTCCATGCTGCGCTGATCATGTAGGACGCGTCTTTCAAGTCAATATTCTTATGATTTCTTAAGAGACTTTCTTCTCCATCCTCTTCTCTTTCTAACAATAACTTACGCAACAATTCTTTCCTGTAATATCATTTGAAAGTCTCAATAACGCCTTCATCCATGGGCTGTAATAAGGACGTTACGTTAGGTGGAAGAAATATTACCTCTATGAACTCGTCTTTTTCGTTTAAAATATTACATGACGGATGAGTTGGGGCATTGTCAAGGGGAAGTAGTGTTTTCTCCCTCTTCCCATTCTTTAGCTGATGAGTTTTTACAGAGGGTACGAAAACGTCCAGAAACCACTTCATAAAAATCGTACTATCCATCCAGGCACTCTTTTGTGAGGTGTACACAACAGGCAAGGCTGACATATTAACGTGCTTGAAACAACGCGGTTTTCTGCTTTTACCAATGACTAACATAGGCAGTCGGTGACTTCCAGTAGCATTAGCACAAGCCAAAGCTGTAATACGGTCCTTGCTTGTTTTAGGACCAGGTGCTGCTAATTCATGACGTGAAACAAGAGGTTTTCTCGGTAAAGCTTTCCAGTTAAGTCCAGTTTTATCAGCATTGTAAACGTTTTCGAGAGCATAATCTTCTTCCCTTAATACGTCCCTTAGTTTTACTTTGAAAGAATCAGCTGCTGAAGAATCAGCCGACAGTTTTTCTCCCTGTATTGTAAGCTCACGACTGCCGTGCCTTGACTTGAAGCGTTTTATCCGGCCGGTGTGGCCGAGCGGTTCTAGGCGCTTCAGTCTGGGACCGCGCGACCGCTACGGTCGCAGGTTCGAATCCTGCTTCGGGCATGGATGTATGTGATGTCCTTAGGTTAATTAGGTTTAAGTAGTTCTAAGTTCTAGGGGACTTATGACCTCAGCAGTTGAGTCCCATAGTGCTCAGAGCCATTTGAACCATTTTTTGAACAGAGAACAGAAGGTGACTGTTTGCACCGTAAGAAGCTCTTCTTGGCGGCGCGCAATCCTTCAAACTGCGCGGAGCGGCACGCCTCGACTCTAAGCTGGCGCAGCTGTTGCTGTGAACAGCTTTGATACTGCCGCTGCTTCTACTGCCAGTGCCAAGCCGACAGAAGTGTGCTGATTGTTGAAACACAGCGACTGGCGGCTTGGCCGGCCAGCAGCGCCTTGTGAAGGCCCCATTAGAAGCAATGTTCCGCCGGGGGTGGCCCAGTGAGGAGACTACTGTGTGAAACTTGGTTTGGGAGTGAGGGGGATGATGGACGGTAGGGTGGGAGAGTAACAGGTGCGGTCGTTCGGTTGACCGACGTTCGTATAATCGACGCTCTACTGTATATGTATTATCATTACACCATCGTAACACTTTCCTTGTGCAGGCTGTGAAGAAGTATTTGAGCTCAATTCTGATAATGTTTCTGTAAAGTCTCTCAAACTTTGAAAAATAATGGTTAAAAGTAAATTATTGTTAAGCACAAAACGTTTGGGATGATGGAGAAAACAACTCCTGTACGAGTTAATATTAGACACCAGTGAAAAACCGGAGAAAGGTGAAAACAGTGCCCAACTGTCGATAGGAAATTATTACAGGTCATTAAAGGAGATATTTATATTTTTTGTGTCAAAAGAAGTGCATTATTCGACCGGCTCGTATAGCTCGACATGTGGCGCACGAAATAAGGGAGGCGATCTGGACATGTATCGAATCCGTATAGCAGATTAACTACAGTCGGTCTGCTGCACTGCCCGACAAGCGTGACATTTTTAGGCAGTTTTCATATCTCACGTAGACAAATGCTGAGCCGGTCCCCAGTCTCTGTTCCAAAAAATGATACGTAGACAGTTACCGTACTGTAATACACAGAATGTTGTCTACACAATTCACAGGCAGCTGATGCGTACAACTTCCCTCTATTATGTTAACTGTTGGAACATACAATGGGAAAAAATTTAGAAAAGAGAGAGAAAAAAGCAGTTTCTCATCAGATTCTTCAAAGCTTTTACAGACGGGACAGATGTATTTGTTTATTTATTTGCATATCTACGATCGTACACGGACCAGTCACATTATATGTGACCACCGCCTATGTTTCCCGTCGACGTACAATAACCACGCACAGACGGCAGGTGGCAGCACTAGCAGTGGAGGATTATAAAGCATGTCGGGGAGACGCCTAAGAAGTGTGCAGTCTTTGTAATGCGGAGACGGGGCGATGTCCCTGAAGTCCAAAACGGGGTGATCATTGGATTTCGGGCCAAGGTAGGAAGTATTTCTGAAACGGGTAAGTTTGTGAACGGTTTTTGTGCCTCCATGGTTAAGCGTTCAAACAGAAACTAGCCGGAGGCATAATTACAGAGACCAGTACCTGCATGTTAGAAGTGTTGACCCCAGTTGTTGAGACACTTGTTCTACCGTGACACAAGACGGTGAATGGCTGTATCGTAAAATTCCCGGGGCTGCGATATTAAGCAGTTCCGCACGTACAGCCGGACGTCGTCGTTCGGGGTGAATCGTTTGCCCCTGTGCTGACGTTCTTCTTTAACCAAGATGGCCTCCTTGTGATCCACTTGCTGCAGCACTGGACAACAGTGAACGCCCAGCGTTACTCGCAAACCTTGACCATCCTCAGCCAAGCGATCAAATCAGAACGACCAGGCAATCTCACCCGTGGGGTCATTCTGCTCCACGACAATGCAATGCCTCATACGTCCAACACCGTGGCGGCACTCCTGCAGAAATTCAAATTTCTCGGCCACCCTCCATACAGCCCAGTCCTCTCTCCCTGTGATTACACCATTTTTGGTCCCCTTAAAAAGGCTCTGAGGGGCAAACGGTTCACCTCGGACGACGACGTCCTCTGTGCGTGCGGAACTGGTTCACATCACAGCCCGGGGAATTTTATGAGCCAGCCATTCACTTCCTTGTGTCACAATGGGACAAGTGTCTCAACGGCCAGGGTCAATACTTCTAACATACAGGTACTGGTTTCTGTAATTATGCCTCCGCCTCGTTTCTTTTTGAACGCCCCTTATATACTGTGCATGCAAAATGGTGCTGTCCAAAACTGATGTCGAGGCAAGTTTGATGCAACACGGGCCATTGATGACAGGGGTGAATGATGGCTACGGAGAAGTATACGAGCGAATAGACGTGCAACTGTAGAGCAACTGACTGCCCAGACGAGCCAAGGGTCTACCAACATTGTCTCCTCAGCGGCTATTCAGCGAGCCTTGCTGCGTATTGGCCTCCGCAGCAGGCACTTGGTTCATGCTGCCTTGCTGACTGCTATTCATCGGCAACGCAGGCTGGAATCTGCACTCCCGGCAGGTGGCCTTCCAGATGAATCACGTTTTATCCGCCATCAGACAGATGGCTGTTGACGTGTACGGCGTGAAACTTCTGAAATCAAATGGCTGTGTAGTTGCATTTGTTCTCTACTAGTTTCGGCAGTGGCTACCATCTTTACAGATGATGATATTGTATATCAGTTGGTCAAAAATACACCTTTGCCAAATACTCAACATCGAGTATAGCATATGACGAATTATCACAATAAACCGCGCCGCCACCGCCCGACAGTCTGCACGCTACTAGTTCGTGTCTTTCGTCAGTCGACTCGATTGAATCGAGTTATGGAGTAGTTGTACTTTCCTATGTAGCACGCGCGTCCGCGTCATCGTATGTTATACGTTTCTGTCTTGCACATAGATAGCTAACACATAAAGTCGCGAATATTCTACTGTTTTCTTGTACAGAGAACCTTCGATATGTAGAAAGAATAAATTAAAATAAAAATTCCTTAAACTTTGCATGTGACTTGATTATTTATTATAATGGTAAAAGTAAAGTTAGTACAAGATAACTTTAGCGCCCCACCCCCTTGATGTTTTTCTGTATCCGCCAGTGCTCATCCTCAAGTTAGAATGCTGAGGATTCACTTCATGGGACTCTGTCGTTATTAAACATTATTGTGAAAATGTTCCAAGAGATTCTTTCACTGACGCCTTATTTTGGCAGAGCAAGAAACGTTTCAGATTCATTACAGTTTCTGAGGCAACCTTCTTCTTCTTCACTGCTTTCTTACGTAGATGTCTCTTTTACATCATCAGCAGTTGTACTGAACATTCAATATTGTTCGCATCTTCAGAAAAATAACTTATGTCCGAAGTATTGTTCGAGATACGCACAGCAAAAAAAGTTTTGCATCACCCCAGTTCCCAGAACTCCTGAAGATAGACATTGACTGTGGATATTGTATCATAGACACAGTCCCTTTGACTGTTCAGAGATGTCACCAAGCCCGCCCAAAGATGTGGACAACCATGCATGAGCAGCGCCTATTAGACGGAGGGGGTCCAACAGTACGGGGACAAGCTATGTTGTGGTGCATTTGGTTGGCACGGGTTGCCTACATCAGGGGCAGGTATGCACTCAGGGGAAAACATATTGTTCTCCTTTGGTTGACAGGTTCTTAACCTATTGTTCTCCTTTGATTGACAGGTACTTAACCTGTAGTTCTGTTAAGTGGTTTTCTATGTCATCCCCATTTCATTTTGATTGACAGGCACTTATCCTATTGCCCTCACCCCCACCCCCAGCCCCCTACGCCCTTTCTGCTACAGGTACACTTTCAGGTCTGAGTTATTGGAATAGTTCCTCTCACACTTACCAATTTGATTGACCACTTAATTAAATTGATCAATTAATTAACTTCTCACACACTGGTAAATCCTCTCCCCTCCCCCTCCTCTCTACTCCCCCAGAAAATGGCGGGAAGTTCAAGTTCCATCAGGACAATGCAACATATCACAGCTACCTCCACTAACGCAAGAAAATGCCAGGAAAAAAGGGCACTTGGGCTACCTCCACTAACCTAAGTCATCCAACCACCACCTCTTCCTAGGAATTTGCTGGAACAGGACTCAGCCTGCGCTGGATAGGATGGACATAAGTCTTACTTAACCTATTGTTCTGTTAAGTGGTTTTCCATGTCACCCCAATTTCCTTAAACTATTGTACCATCTTTGATGCCAAATTAAGTAATTAGTTATGTCCTCCCACTATTTTCTGGTACACTTTTCGAATTTCACATGCTTTTGAACGCTATTTATGGCGTATTCTTTTTTGTCACCTACCCCCTTAAACTATTGTACTGTGTTTTACATAAAAATTGTGCAAATTAACCTAGTGTTCTGCACTTAACCTGCTGTTTTGCTACACACACACACCCTTAACTACTGTACAGCTAACACCACATTGATATAAAAATTTATGCAAATTAATTAAATACATATTTTTCACATGTATGGGCTGGTTTTTTTTTAATTCGTTGAAATCGATGGAATACAGTTCAAACAAAAGATTGCTAATAAAAAACACATCCCCCCACTCAATGGCCGACACTGCTGCTGTTGTCAGCTGCCAAACGACACGTAGGTGTCAGTTCGGGTCCCTCAAGGATGAGAGGGTGACATGTCTTTCATACATGACACCCAAGAAATTCCTGACAAAACACGTGTTCAGCTAGGTACCATTGCTGGCACGATGACGCATAGCTGCGGTGCAGGTCGAGTGCCGAGATAGATGCTCCAATGCTTCCCAGAATAACACAGGGTGCATTCTTCCTAGTGATCGTCTCTGAATTTACCTGTCAAACTGCTGCTGGTGGTGGTGTGGAACACCATCTCAAATGACATTAATTTTTTGTGACGATGAGTGCTATTAAGGTGGTGGAGTTTAAGATGGGAGATAAAAAAATATTAATAATGGTTGCCTGGGATTATGCCTATCATGCAGCACGAATTGGCTTATGGGAGCAGGAGGCTCGTGACCGTGTCTGCTTTCAAAGATATATACCAGACGTGTATAAAATTATATCTCCTGTCCTTCAAGAAAACCACAGACATAGCATGTGGTTAAGAAACTGTACACTGTAACAGCGGGAGCAGGGTTGAGAAAAAATAACACAGAGGTTGTGAGGTAAATATTAATTTATTTCTGATCCAACTTAAAAGTAATTTTGCATTTTCATAAGCAGACACAGCAACACTTTTGTCATACATGTTCTTGAGTCGATGGAGAGAAGGACACCCATCGAACTCCAGGTCTTGAACAGCAGCAAACTTAAAGATTCGATGCATCCACGAGATCTTCTCCTTCTCCTTCGCGCAGATGATGATATCTGTGTGATCGAATAATTTAAGCACTGTCACCATATCTTTATAGGGCATGCCAGGATCATCCAAGTGAATCCCATCCTAGAAATGTGTTAACCACTTTGCACTCTTCCGTGTTTTTGGCACACTTCATGTATTTGAAAGACCTCGGTGATGCAATGTTTGCTGAGAATGTCACTAATATTCCAGCATCTTGTGTGTAAGCTGCAGACGCAACATCTTTAAATATGAACTGTCTCTGCTCACCATCATAGAAACCCTGAGTGTCTGCAATGATGTTCACACCTTGAATTGCCATTGTGAAATGCTGTAGGTATGGAGCAGCACCTATTCATTTGTACAGCTCGTTGCACAACACGGGTGAGCGGGCAGTAGTTGATCACACGGTCATGTAGAACTAGAGCATATGCAGCAGTGTGCTCGGGAAATTTGTCGAAGATTAAAATTCAATTTGCACATCTATAGGATGTACTGGTACTTGAATTACGTAACGATTACGGCAGCTCACCTGAACCTCTCGATACCAGTAATATTCTACTTTGTTTCTGCAAAGTAGTTGACATATTTCTGAGACAACATTCAGATTTGATTTCATTTGTGATACATCGATATGTTTATATTGCAATGATATTATTCTTATGTGTATTCTTTCTTTTGTCACTATGATCTTTGACATACTTGTAACTCTGATTTTTTGGCGCGTAAGCGATAGTTAGTTGTTAAGTTGTTAGAGAGTCGGACATTGAGAAAGTCAAGACGTGGACGTCATGTTGGAAAGACGAATATTGTCGTCAGCTTATAAAATGTGAACTTTAACAGTGACTGTGAGGAAGATGTTTTCAAGTATGTTTAGTATTGTGAAGTGATGTTTAGTGTGTTGTGTGATATTGCAATAAAAGCAATTAAAAGGAAGTGTAACTTAATTTCGGAGTGCTGATTATTTTTTTACATCACCATTGTCCAGCAAAAGTGTAATCTCCAAGAATGGTTTGAGGAGCGCATCTACAAAACTTTTGAATATAGCAGAATAAAACCTAGGCCTCTTTGCATCCGAGCTTGGAATCATAATCACCTAGATTTTCAACGATTGAGCCATGATAATACGAGACCAGCGCGGGAAACACAAAAAGATGATTGCCTAGTTTTTTCATTATTACATGAAATGACTATTAACTGTGCTCTAATGACACCTGCCACATAATATGATTGTTGTTGCCCGAAAATGCAGTATTTAGCAGCGTGAGCAACACCACAATGGTTATTAAAATTTTGACCTTTGTTGTGGTAGGGTTGTTAGAAGGTCCAGACTTAATTATCTCGTTCTGTTTCAGGCAGTCTATTACGATGATCAGTGAAAGCTCCTTGAACTTACGTGGATAGACACCTTCCTCCCTTTCCTTCAGCAATTTCGTAGTAAGAAGCACGAAAGCTTGCATACATGCCATAAGCTAGACTGTATACATTTTGATTCCACTACAGATGTAAACTGTCATATGGGTAGAATTCTGAATTGAGGTAGACTTTGGCATTAGTTAACTTGCAGCTGTCAAACACGGTGGAATCATTTGCTATATTATCTCTTCTATCAGTCAGAAATGCAAGAATGATGAATCTAGGTGTCTCTAGCTGCGAAGAGACTTTAATAGTCCATGTTTGTCTGCTTGCAGTCGGTAACACTGGGTACTCGGAAACCTCCCATGAGCGAAATGCCAGTGACAGAAATGTACTGGAATTCAGGACTTTTTAAAGCTTCAAACGCTCCTCGTCGTATACACTGATGTGAGGCATATTATCTTGCTGATTGTGATCATATTCTCCTGTTGAGCTCCTTGAATGTATGAGTTATTGTCCATCGCACTCCACACCAGAATGAGCTCCTGTTTAGTGTCCATAATAATCTGTCTCATGTCCTCTAAGTACCTTATAAGCGTTTTTAGAGGTATGCATGAAGTAAATCGCTTGTACTCTGCGATTGTTCTATCCTCTGGATCGTCTATAAACCATCCCATATTTTCTAAACTATGAAAATCTGTGGGTGATGCAGAGATGTATGTGTTAAGGGTTGATTTTATGCTGACCTTGCGTGTACAGTCAATCTCAGACCCACTGAGTTCATAGAGTATCTCTTGAAACAGGAATGCTAAAGCAATATGTGTAAGCTTGAATCCCACTGTATCACTGCCATCAGTTTTCTTGAATGACCCCTCTAGATAAATGAAACTCTTGTATGGAAGCGTTAGTGCATTTTGGTGCTGCATGACAATCCTAATTTCATCGTTCTTGTTAAATGTGGTTGAAGCGTAAGGTTTATGAGAGAGGTATTCCTGACATGTGATTCTCTCATCATACTCTACCGGACTGGTTAAATTGACTGAGGACACCATTCCGCGGTTTCAAGCCAACTGATTTAAGAAACTCGTAGTTCTGCCTTGGATGTAATCGTACAATGATCTCCTCACCACGAAAGTCAACAAGTTGGTTTTTCTGGTCCACAATACACAGCTCCAAATAATCCAATGCCCCAGCTGTCACTGGAAGGTATTTTGCATTGGCAGGGGTCTCAACAATCTTATACCACGTTGCAACAAAAAAAATTGAGATAGGAATTCATTGCAGTGTTACACTTGACTCGGATTGTGCTGAGGGGAAGTATGTCCACAGTCTGATCTGACTTTTAAAATTTACTTGGATCCTTCTTCAAAACCTGTCCTTTTGTGGAATCAAGCAGGCGCCCTATTGAACCTTTCTGGTTAAGGTCAATCGTTGCATTTACAGTCTTTATTTCAGATTTAAGTGTATTGATGTTTGCGCATAGTTCAATACCTTTTCCAGACTGTTTCAAGACTTCATTTAAACTGTCGATATCGTATGAACCCGGTTCTATTTCCACAATATATTTTTCACCATTAATATCCAGATGCAGTTTGTTGTTAGTCTGAGTGATATCTGGGATGCTGCTGTATGTCTCCAGTCCAATCAATGCAATACTCCATTCACCAATGCTCAAATCAAGTGGCGGCATGTAATTTGCATGTAATACAGATGATCGTTCTTTTAACGTCAAAGTGCATCTGAACCTCAACTATGAAGGAACGTTTAAAGCTACTCCTTATATAGCATCCTTCTTCTTCTTTGAAAACGTCAAGAGAAACGTGATGCGGCGGCGGTGGTGGTGGTGGTTAGTGTTTAACGTCCCGTCGACAACGAGGTCATTAGAGACGGAGCGCAAGCTCGGGTTGGGGAAGGATTGGGAAGGAAATCGGCCGTGCCCTTTCAAAGGAACCATCCCGGCATTTGCCTGAAACGATTTAGGGAAATCACGGAAAACCTAAATCAGGATGGCCGGAGACGGGATTGAACCGTCGTCCTCCCGAATGCGAGTCCAGTGTGCTAACCACTGCGCCACGTCGCTCGGTAGAAACGTGATGCATACATGTCCACAGAGGTATGTATTAAAGTCCTGATAGCGCCGATAATTGTATAACACACATCTTCTGTGAGTGAAGTATTATTGTAATTCTTCTGGCGGTTGCAGGTCACCAAATGAGTCAAAATAGTAGACAGTATCCACATTTTTCATAACATATGATACCCAGTGGGTGCTGGGGCCTCCAGCAACAGCTAAATTCACAATGCAACATTCACTGGTTTTCCATATAGTCTTCAGTAATGTATCCCGCATAAACGCACCAGGAAATCTTGGTATGTTGAATTTGTTTCTAACAAACTTTAGAAGATCAGTATTTGTGAATGGTCGATCTGGTAGGACTTTTTTTTTTAAATTTATGAATAGACCAAGCCCTTTCCTGTTCAGTTTCAAGTATAGTCCTTTTCCGATGACTGTGGCTTCTACCATGGGGTTATGTCTTCTTGCCTCTTCTAACTGCGCTTGGGAGTTTTGTGTGTTCTTGACCGTTCGAGCGATAGCTGCAGCACCACCGGCGAGGGAACCTACCGCCGAGAGCGCGGAGAGGGCTGGGATAAGAAATGAAAGAAAACTGCCAGATATCTTGGGTATTGGTTGAACTCGAGGTGCTTTAACCGATCCTCTTCTTCTTCTTCCCCTCGTCTTTCTGCTTCAGTGCGTTTTTAGCTGCATACATCGTTGTCAGGATACAGTTCTTCAAACAGCTCTGCTTCCCGCCCTTGTCCTTGTTTAGTGCACAACGTGCAGCATTCAGAACTCGCTTGAAATTCATCACTCCTAAACCCAACTTAATTTTTCCTTGCATGGTTTTATCAACTGCAAGTGCTGTAATGCGTTGACCTATACCAATATCCTTTCTTCTCCGTATCGCCTTAGCCTTATCAGCTAAAATCCTATCTGCAATGTGACGACTTGATAGATCTTTATTTGCAGCGTATGCAATGTCATTTATAGACGCTTCGTCAAGCAGGTTAACCCCCTTATCACCTCGTGCCAAGCATTTCTGAAGCTTTGTCCCTGGTCCACAGTAGTTATATCCAGGGATGTGTAATTACACTGGCAGTTTGTCTAGAATACCATCACCTCCTGTAATGCGTCTCCTAGCATGCATCTTATGCTACTGCGGTGGTTGTGAACTATGCGCCCCCATTATATAGCAAATCATCGGAATCAATCCAACTGTTTTGTGTAGCAGGAAAACCAAGCCATGTGACTTGTGCTTTATTTCCACGACGTCTTATGACTCTCACCACGAGAAAAACATCCGGTTCTGAGCTGCTCTGCAACTCCTCGGTGTAGAAGCAGCCTGCAATTTCTTCACCTTAACTGTCCTTCAATATATAAGTTCTAGTATTCGTCTTTGCTCCTTTGAAACTGTAAATATCTCTGTTGACCAGTTCGATGAGTATCATTTCTCAAATGCTGTCTTGTGTTTTGAGATACATAATCACCTACATTAAATTTCTGTCAGCGTGGATCCAGCATTTTAATGCGATAGTACACCGTATACATGAGTCCATTATCACGAACGTCGATTGGTCTCATTTTTATTGTGGTATGTTTGGTTCGATTATACTGGGCAATTATTTCATGGAGGATATCTGTCCATTTGTATGAACTGCGAAGATTAAAATGCATCCACATTCGACTTTTTATTGTTCTGTTCAGACGCTCCGCGATACTTGCCTGCAGGTGAGTGAATGTGAGTGAATGTTGAGTAGTGATGTATTCCATACTGCTGCATCACGGCCTTGAAATACCTATTGTGAAACTCTTCGCCGTGATCGGTTTGGAGGTTGTCTGGGCATTGATTCGTCCCAGTCTGTAGCAAACGCTCAAAAATATCCGCGATATTTCTGCCAGTTTTTGTTTTAACAGGTAACTCCCAAGCAAATTTGGAGTATGTGTCAATAACCATTAAAATATATTTGAATCGATTATTATGAGGTGAATATTCCCTGTCTACAAGATCAGCTTGCAACAAGTTATCCAAACCATTAATCATAACATGTCTAGGAGGGTATGTCTTGCGTGCTCGTTTGTGCCGTTCACGAACTGCTGTCTCCATACTTATTCGATGATTCCTCTCTCTCTGAGTTCAGAGATTATTGAAACAACCTCGTTCGAATAAGCTGTATTACCTGCAGCAGCTGATGCCATGAGCAGCCGTAGTCGATCTATTAGCTCGTTGAGGTCGTCAGAATATATATACTGCGGGATTCGATTGTTCACTGCTTTATGCTCAGTGTCTATACCATCACCGCTGCTGTTGTTGTTGTTGTTGTTGTTGCCTTCAAGTATTGGTTTTATAATGGTTTTATATTTCTTGTTGCTCAGGCTTTTCGCGATCTCATGTACATCAGTCATGTGCAGTATTTCACAGTATGTTTCCTTATCAGTAACTGAATAATTTATAGGTTTTTTGGTAGGTCTTAAGCCCGGTCCACACGCAACGATCTGTCTGCGCAGACATCGGCGCAGATGTCTGTACATGCAAAAGACGCTGCAAATGTGGTGTGTTCACACGACACAAACCCCAATCTACTACTCGCCCGTCATCTGTCAGTGTAGAAAAGAAATATCTGTGACAACCGACTACGCTCCCCGTAAACGTCAACAATTTATTCAGTTATTTTGAAATATAGAAATGGAGCAAGTTCTGTTGTGGTCTGTGTTCGCAACTTGTGTTGCAAAAAACATTGAGACCAACTGCAGGAAACAGAGAAAGTGGTCAAAATGGTGTAGACAGGGCTGCTAAGGCGGAAACAGTTTTCTCACGTAAATTTACTGCGAGAGTTGCAGGGCGAATCTGTTTTGTTTTACATTACCTCGTGTTCCATTTCCTCGCACACTGACACTCCAATTTCATCTTCAATTGTACTCCTACTTGGCCTTGGCGTTTCTTGATCACTAAGAAAGCCAAGCAGATCAAAATACCATAACGTTGGCTGGTATACTTGATCTACTCCTACACCAGATGTTCTAGAATTCTGAACTTTGGGTAACTCTTTTCGGTAAACAGTTCGCTGACATGCTTAATTTACTTGACTTGCCTTCATGAACTCATCCTTCAGGACAGCGTAAATAGCTTCACATGTGTTGGGTATTATTTCACTCAACGCTTGTTTCGAATTGCAGCTGAAAATTCCAAATCCTTGTAGCTCCTACCTGGTGCTAGGAATCTTAATGGTACCGCCAGCCGTTCGTGAGGGCAAATTGCCCTTCTCATAAAAGTATTTTTTCTCATAATATGAGGGGTTACAAGCTTTAAGAGATAATTATAAGTTTCGACATCCATCCGCAAATAATTTCGCCAGTTTGCAACGAATTTATTTTTTTATTACCGTTTCTCTGTTTGCCGAGGCGTCACGGGGACCTTTCACATTGCAAAGCGAACGCTCTACCAACTGAACTACGCCCCCAAGCCGAGGCGTCAACTGCCCACAGTTTTTCAATTAGAGCATTGTATGCTGCTGTCTTTTCGTCTCGGTCACTATATTCTTTACTTTTAATCTTCCACGAACATGGGTGGTTTCTATATATTTCAATGAATTCATTTACAAAGTCTCGAGAACACTGACGAGTATCAGCCATTATAATGCCCTGTGTGCACAAATACAAACACTAGACTGAGCAAACAGCTGTTTCGCGCCAGATTTGCGGCGATCTCCCGTCCACACGCTCCAACTTGTCTGCGCAGATGTGGTTTGAACCCACAGATTTGAGAGGTTTCGCTCAAACGTCCAACTCCAACTTCCAGGTTTGCGCACACCTCAGGTTGGTGCAAATCTTCTGTCCACACGCAACTATCTGTCTGCGCAGATGCGATGTGCGCAGAAATTTGCGCAGACAGATCGTTGCGTGTGGACGGGCCTTTAGGAAAATAAGATTCATTAAACCAGGTGTTCTCTCAAACCGCCTATCACCAATCTGTATTTTGTCATCAGTTACAGTTATAGGATGCGTACCCAACATGTACGATCTTCCCCTGCTAACGCTGAGTGTTCTATCTATCTGACCAGGGTCGTGACGGATAATGAATTCGTCAACGGCAACACCATCGTTATCGTGTGTTTTTGTTTTTGCTGAGAGCTGTCGGGGAGATTCAGTAACCGGCTTATAGGTCTCTCTTAGTGTTTACTGTCGATCCATATGCCCTAACCTCAGCAACCGTAATTTCTCGCGAACTTCTTTCCACGCTTGAATCACTTTCTGCTCCGTTGACATCTCGGTGTATACTAATTAGACATCTCCGCAGCGTTAGACTTTATATATCCACTCATTTTCTTCTTCCTCTTACTATGTACCTGCTCCCCCTTCTCAACAGTAAGGAACTCTACATCTATTTTCCCCTCAATAGCCTCGACCTTTTCAGTTAAGTCGGCTACTTTCTTACCGAATTCATTAACTTACTCATTTAACGCATTCGCCATTCTCAGAAGAGTCTGGTAATACGTCTCTAGTTCCCTGCGCATACCTCCAACTTTATGCACGATAGCCTGAATTTTCGCATCCATATACAGGCGAATATTCTGTCTATGTACACCCATTCTTTCGGGTTGAGAGCTAGACATACGCGAATTTGTCCATGGTACAGTGTATACTGATGTACTATTCTCTCTTACCGTGCTATATATGCAGAAACTCTTGAAAGTTTCGTCTGTACCTACCCTCACTCAGTTTTCTTGTTTTATCAATAATGAGAAACATACTGTGAATGATTCCAGCAATCTGCACATATCTTTACAAAATCATTGAACGACATGTCCGTCTCGACATGTGCCTGGTAAATGTGTTTTAAATTCAGATTGCCTTGTTTGAAGGCTATAATGCGGTTTTCATTATCCCTAACCACCTGTTTCGGGATTCTGGAATATGTTTGGCTTAGATAAAATACATATGACGACCTAAACAGAAATATTTTCGACTTTGGTCTTAGTTTTCGACAGCAACATCATCAAATCTGAAGACAGTGTTTGGCTTTGCTTTTTCATGTTGAGGGATATCACTGCTTTCACCGAATGTCGTGTATGTAACACCATCTATACCGCGCAATATCTCGTGCAATAGCTGATACTTGGGTTGAAACAGTGCAACCACTCTAACATTGGAGAAATGTTTTCTGTCAATTATCTGCTTTGACAGTAGGTCACAATATTTCTCTTGTAGTTGCAACACTTCTCCAGTGGTCTGATGATTATGATGGTTTGTGGGGTACTCAACTGTGCGGTTATCAGCGCCCGTACAAATTCCCAACCTTTGATCAGTCCAAACTCTCCACTTTCATGAATGATGTTGAAATGATGAGGACAACACAAACATCCAGTCATGTTGAGGCAGGTGAAAATCCCTGACTCTGGCAGGAGTTGAAACCGGGACCCCTTGCTCGGGAAGTGAGAATGCGACCACGAGTTGTAGACTCCAGTGGTCTGGGGTTCCTAGAACAACTCCACTTTTCCCCTATAGTTGGCAGGGCGGTGTGTGTGTGTATGTTGGCATGTGCATGAACCTTGCGTGTGTGTGTGTGTGTGTGTGTGTGTGTGTGTGTGTGTATGTGTACACACACACACACACACACACACACACACACACACACACAGTACACATACACACACACAAGAGCTGTGTCTGCACATTGTAAAGGACTCAAACCCATCTATCTATGTATATACGAGGTGTGACAATAAAGCAATGAGACTGATTTTCTTTGCAAGAAGTGGCAACCCTGCAGGCTTGCGTAGGCACAATGTCTTTGACCTTTTTCTATAAGCTGCTTCTAGTCCAAGCGGCACATCGATGCAACTGCTCAGTCGTAAGTTGTGCTGTAATAAGTTAATATGTGTTTGTGTCCCTCGTCAGGGAAATGGAACCGCATAATATTGCCCAATGGTATGCCATTTCTTTTTGCGTTACATTGGGTGAAAACGCGACGACAACTTACGGTAAGCTTCAGAAGGCTTTGGGAGAGGAAGTTATGTCAGGAGCTCAAGTTTTTCATTGGCATAAAATGTTTAGTGAAGGCAGAACGAATATTGAAGATGAAGACTGCAGTGGATGACCATCAACCTCATGGATGGATGTCAACTTGGCCAGGGTGGATGAACTCGTATGATCTGATCGGAGATTATCCGTGAAAATGATTGCAGAAGAACTGAACACGAATTGAGCAACGATTCGCCTAATAATAACTGAAGATCTTGGTATGAGACAGATTGGGGCAAAAATGATCCTCAAAAATCTCACACCACAACAGCGAGAAACACGGGAAAATGTGGCAGCCGATCTGTTAGAGCAAACGGAAATCAATCCAGAATTGTTGAGCCATGTTATCACTGGTAATGAAAGTTGGTTTTTTCAGTACGATCCAGAGACAAAACGCCAAAGTTCGCAATGGTGCTCAAAGGGATCACCCAGACCAAAAACAGCTTGCATGTCAAAGTCAAAAGTGAAATGCATCTTTGTGTGCTTCTTTGATTCCGAGGGAATTGTTATAAAGAGTGGGTGCCTCCTGGACAAACAGTTAACCAATATTACTACAAAGGATTTTTAGAAAGACTTCGTAAAAGAGTTCTTCATGTCCGTGCCAACATTGCTGATAATTGGATTCTGCATCATGATAATGCGCCAACCCATACTGCTCTGTCAGTACAGCAATTTTTAACCTCAAAACAAATTTCAGTACTACCACAGCCACCTTATTCACCAGATATCGCTCTGTGCGATTTTTTCTCTTTCCAAGAGTCAAAACGTCGGTCAAAGGACACCATTTTCAAACAACACAAGATGTCCAAAAAGCTGTGACGAGGGTCTTGGAGGATATTACAGAAGATGAGTTCCAGAAATGTTACCATCAGTGGCAGAAGCGCTGTAAAAAGTGTGTGCAATAGGAAGGGAAGTACTTTGAAGGAGACAACACCAAACTTGACTTAAACGGTAAGCAACATTTTTTTCGCATCAGTCTCATTACTTTATTGTCACACCTCGTATATTTCCAACATCAGTGAAATTATCTACTACAGGAATTCACCACAGAAACACTGCACCGAGATTTCTTCATGCAAAAGTACACTGCATTACTGGTAAATTATAGAATTTCCACTGTTGATCAAACTATTCTCACTGCTTCTGTAAACTATCAGCATTCTGATCGAGTGAATTAAATGGTTATGGAGCACTGCTCAGTTACAAGTAGCTTTCATGTTAAGTAAGAGGGACTGCAGCAGCCCGTAACCACAGATTATCATTCTACATGTTAGCAACCCAATCGCCCGCTTTGCTTTTTATCAAATTCAACATCTGCGTTGTCTAAATAAGAATCAATTCTGCAAATACTGCTTTTTAAACCCCCTTGCTTTAATTACGTCATTGAACCAGCAGGGAGCAGAACACTGATGGTTCACGTGGGCAATACATCATGTGGTATAGATTCAACAGTTATAACCATTTAGTATTATCACCCTCGGTTTGGTGAATAAGGTCTGTGACGCATGTGTTTGATGCATGCACGAACGATTCAGTAGTCAACAACTATGTACCTGCTCGAATATCTTTATATGCGTGTCCCTGTTGATGAAGACAAGACTTGTAATCTGCACGGTTGCTGTAGTTTTTCTTTTCTTTTTTTAATTATAATGGGATCCCAGTGGTGTAATAAAGGTACAGGACATAAGTTATACATTCAGGACATATTCCAGCAGTCCAGACACCCCAACCACAGCTAGTCATGTAATTCCAAGGCAGCTCATCCAATAGGAATGTAATCGACCTGCAACCCTACCACCTCAACCCAGCTATTCTCTTGTCAACAGCCGCCCCCGCAGCTCAAGCAGTTATCCACATTGTCGTCAGCAGTTCACATCATGGCTCTGAGAATTTGGTGTAAGTCCATCCTTCAACATAATTATTAACAGCAATTCTGTGTGTTTATTCATTTGCATACATGTATCGATTGAAAGGCTGTGATTGTGACGCTCCTATTTTCTTTTTTGCGCAGCATCCTCAGAAGAGGAGGAGGCATATATGTAGGGGGATATTTTCATGTGGTAAGGAAACACAAAATCAACTGCAGACACAATGGCATTTAACGGGGGTATGTGATCAAGTTCTTGTTGGCAACTTCAATCATCTGATATAATTTCGGATAAATAATGTGCAGTGGTATAATTTATTTTTCCGTTGCTAACCGCAGGGCAGCTCCCAAAGATGGTGGTGGATTGTGAGATGGAATGGGACCCAGCAGGTGAGTACACCACAGTGTTTACCACTGCAGAGAACGAGATTTGGGGTCAAGTAGATGACCACCTCGACACAATCGAGAGGGACAAGGAGGAGGAGGAGGAGTTGGAGGCGGAGTTGGTTGAATGTGAGTACATAACAGTGTTTAATACTATAGATTTTAATCTTGCCCGCTTTCTGTGAGGATTAAAATACAACTGATCATACAGATGAGCTGTATGTTGATTTCACTGAGAGAGCTGTTTGAATAGTTAGAGTGCCAGAGATCCTTAAGCCCACTATTTTATTACCTCCGTAGACTTGCACTGTAGCTCATTCTCACACATATCTGATAGCTTGATTCGAGTGCCCCTCTGAATGTGTAATGATTCATTCAATGATACTGAAAAGTTTCTAGAGGTTCGTAATTTAATGATGAATTATTACAGGTGAATTCATTCTCAGTGACATAGCAGATAAGTTAGTTAGTCAACCCTGTGCATAGGAATAAGGTGTTATCTGAATTCTAAATGCTCTGAGATTGTGTAGCCTATTGAGTGATTAATGATTATTATTTACCCAATGCTTGCTATATATGGTTTTCTGTCACAAACCTGGGAAGCCAATGTTCTAACTGAGATGTTGAAGCGATGTCTCCCCAAAGCGTGTTCATTGCACAGTAAATAGAACCACGTAGACAACTCCATTTTTATGAATTACCAAATATGGAAACAAATTTCTCTGTTAATATTATTTCATGACTGAGAATTACATAATTTATATTTCAATATCTAAGGTAGTCTCAGATGCACAGTGAATAAGCAGCTGTTATTCTGTCTATGTATTTCATGCATAGTAGTCAATTAGAACTGCTTTTTTCCCCTACTACGTCTGAATGCAAAATGTCAATAATCCATTGATTTGCGCTATTGTATAGAAGCAGAAATAATCACGTCAACGCAGTGGATGAGCATATGTTCACCTCTCAGATTAGTGATTCAGTGAGGTGATGGTTCTTTAATCATGTGTGTGAACATTGTCCACTCATACAAACCTACGGAGCTGCTCTATTGCAGTACATGTATTTTCGTGCAATAACATCCGGAGATAACTCCTTTATTCATCCAACATGATCTAGAAGCATGGTTTTGTTTCACGAATGCATTTAAAAATCAAGAAGGAATGTCGTTTATTGGAATATGGTTGAATCATCTTTGCTTTTCCCTGAGAACACTATACTGTTAACCACTAGTGCAGATAAACTACAACAGATGATAGAGCAACTTAATAGAAAGAGTAAGTTTGAAATTCATTTATGCTTTGGTTAAGGTAATGTATAAACACACACAGATAATGACTAGATGATGTGATAAACTGACTGGGTCCAGCTTCTCATGAGGTAAACTGAACAGAGTGGGACAGGAGTGAAAAAGCCATAACCAGGGAAATACATTGAAGCTGAGGATTTTTTAACGGGTGCTGTGAGTTAAGAAAATACAGAGGTGGCTCGTTCTACAGCATAATAAGGACTGAGGATCTGTGTCACAGACTTAGTATGAGATCACAAGCCTACAGGGCCGAGCTTCATCTTCTTTCTATCCTTTGGATATTACATGTGAGTTGCTATAACTTGGTGTAATAGTCATACATGTAACGTGTGATATTGCAATGTAGAGGTTGTTATGAACAGGTATCTGCTGTAAAAACGTTACTAAAGCCGAAGGCCGAATTCAGAAGGGGCTACATGCAGGGCATGTAAAGTGATCAAATTTCTGTGTGATGGAGCTAATTTCAGTTAATTATTATATGGAGGTGGTATACCAGACAGTCCACCGGTCACCAGTGCTGATACCTGACTCACCAAGGTAGCCTCACTCTCACCACCACTGATGTGGTACATGTTGCCACTCGATGATTGCCCCCACTAATGGTCACCAGTACTGGTGATATTAAACTCCACCAGATCAGCCTCACCACCATTGGCACCAAGGCTGAGTATAACATTGTATGATGATGATGATGTTAAAATACACACATCAAAAAAAGTTTTGCATCACCTCTGTTCCGAGAGTTCCGGAACCTGTACAGAAAATTGGAATAGATATCAACATAAACATCATTTCCACCCTTTTTATTGCTCATGAAAACCACACATTGCCTGCTGTACCACCATACAGCGAGACCTTCAGAGGTGGTGGTGGTGCAGATTGCTGTACACACCGGTATCTCTAATGCCCGGTAGCACATCCTCTTGCATTGATGCATGCCTGTATTCGTCGTGGCATACTATCCACAAGTTCATCAAGGCACTGTTGATCCAGATTGTCACACTCCTCGACCGTCATTCGGCGTTGATCCCTAAGAGTGAGTGGTGGGTCACGTCGTCCATAAACAGCCCTTTCAGTCAATCCAACGCATGTTCGAGAAAACATGCTGGCCACTCTAGCCGAGCGAAGTCGTTATCCTGAAGAAAGTTATTCACAAGATGTGCTCGATGGGGGCCCTAATTGTCGTCAGTTAAGACGAATGCCTCGCCAATATGCTGACGATATGGCTGCACTATCAGTCGGAGAACCTCTTTCTCCCTCAGTTATCACTTTTCGGAGCTGGATGCCTACTTTTATTATTTTTGTCTCGGTCATGACCTTTAATTGTTCGAAATCATGTAATGACAATCCAGTGAAATTTCTGAGTGGCGCGGTGAAACACAATGGCAAGCGCCACTGCCGTGTACTTTGCGTTATAGGGCAATCGGCGCTACCTATGAGCAGCAGAATATACACGCATCAAAAAAAAGTTTTGCTTCACCATGGTTCCGAGAGTTCCGCAACCTGTACAGAAAATTGGAATAGAGATCAACATAAACATCATTTCTGCCCTTTTTATTGCTCATGAAAACAACACATTGTATGTTGTGCCACCTTACATCGAGACCTTCAGAGGTGGTGGTCCATATTGCTGTACACACTAGTACCTCTAATATCGAGTAGCATGTCCGCTTGCAATGATGCATGCCTGTATTCGTCGTGGCATACCATCCACAAGTTCTTCAAGGCAGTGTTGGTCCAGATTGTCCCACTCCTCTACGGCGATTCGGCGTACATCCCTCAGAGTGGTTGGTGGGTCACGTCGCCCATAAACAGCCCTTTTCAATCCGTCCCAGGCATGTTCGATAGGGTTCATGTCTGGAGAACATGCTGGCCACTCTAGTCGAGCGATGTCGTTATCCTGAAGGAAGCCGTTCACAAGATGTGCACGATGGGTGCGCGAATTGTCGTCCATGAAAAAGAATGCCTCGCCAATATGCTACCGATATGGTTGCACTGTCGGCCGTAGGATGGCATTCACGTTACGGCGCCTTCCACGACCACCAGCGGCATACGTCGGCCCCACATGATGTCACCCCAAATAGCAGGGAACTTCCACCTTGCTGCACGCGCTGGACAGTGTGTAGGCGTTCAGCCTGACCGGGTTGCCTCCAAACATGTCTCTGACGATTGTCTGGTTGAAGGCATATGTGACACTCATCGGTGAAGAGAAAGTGATGCCAATCCTGAGCAGTCCATTCAGCATGTTGTTAAGTCCATCTGTACCGCGCTGCATGGTGTCGTGGTTGCAAAGATGGATCCCGCCACGGGCTACGGGCGTGTAGTTGCGCATCATGCAGCCTATTGCGCACAGTTTGAGTCATAACACGACGTCCTATAGCTGCACGAAAAGCATTATTCAACATGGTGGCGTTACTGTCAGGGTTCCTCCGAGTCATAATCTGTAGGTAGCGCGGTCACGCACTGCAGTAGCAGCTCTTGGGCGGCCTGAGCGAGGCATGCCGTTGACAGTTCGTGTCTCTCTGTATATCCTCCATGTCCGAAATACATCGCTTTGGTTCATTCCGAGGCGCCTGGACACTTCCCTTGTTGAGAGCCCTTCCTGGCACAAAGTAACAATGCGGATGCGATCAAACAGCGTTGTTGACCGTCTAGGTATGGTTTAACTACAGACAATATGAGCCGTGTACCTCCTTCCTGGTGGAAGACTGGAACTGATCGGCTGTCGGACCCCCTCCGTCTAATGGGCGCTGTTCACGCATGGTTGTTTACATCTTTGGCTGTGTTTAGTGACATCTCCGAACAGTCAAAGGGACTGTTTTTGTGATACAATATCCACAGACAACGTCTATCTTCAGGAGTTCTGGGAACCAGGGTGATGCAAAACTTTTTTTGATGTGTGTACTTTTAAAGATAATGAAAATAAATTGATAACAAACATTTTTTTCTCTTACACACATAGCATCTTCTGCAGTTCCAGTCACTTATAACATGGTCTGTTGTTTGTGTGTGTGTGTGTGTGTGTGTGTGTGTGTGTGTGTGTGTTCGCGCGCGCGTGCATGTCATTTTTAACAATATTGCAAGATTCAATAAAAGTTACATGGCCTGTCACAATAATGTGAAAGGCATCATATTTGTACGAATTTTGCTGGTGTAGAAGATTTTATAATATTCGCAGATTATGCTTCGAAAGACTTGTCTGTCTTTCAGTCTGAAGACTTTGGGCGATCTCCAACTCAGAGGGTGATGCCATCCTTAGTTTGAGTAAGTTCGCCGCCGATAAAAAATTGATAGTATTTCATTTACGCAGGACATATTATTTCAATGTTTTTTCTATATGAGCCTGATTTTACTTAGCCAAGGACCACTTTCAGAGAGTGTCACCTACACAACGTTTGAAAACATGCTGCTGTTGCCCATTGAGTTCTTAATCTGTCACGGATAGTCAGATATGTCGCATTTTTCTAGGAGGGGCAGTCTTTCTGAGAAATACGTTTAATGGCTAGCTGGAAGCGTCCTGTTCTTGAGTCTTTTGCCCATCTGTGACTGATTTCTGCAGACTGGGAACAGTGTAGCGCTGCTGCCAAGTGAATCTCTTTGTGTACCATCAGTGACAGGATAGAGAAGCCCTGGAAAATCGCTGTCTCTATGTAAAGGACGAGGAGAGGGAGGGAGGAGGGGAGGTAGGATAAAACTGTTTGTCAGCTGGTTGGTTTGTATCCGCAGATCAAGGTGAACTCACTTGCAGCTGCTGCCACTCTCACCTGGCGAGATCTTTTGGGGTTTGTTTTTGTCGTATTTATGTTATTACAGTGATTTTACTCAATTTGCAGTGGATGTGTTGCTTTATAATCTTTTGTTTATGAGTGGTGTTTTTTCAAGACAATTTTGATGTTTAATTCGAGCAGTGAAGCATTTACCATCAGTTGTGGCAGTATGTATTGGTCTTCTTACACTTCGGTGATAGATTTCTGCCTATCCCTTCTTACCATATATCTGTGTACAAGTTCCTCAGCAGCTATACATTTGTGGATCGGTAGGAGGCAATTCTTCTTACACTTCAGTGATAGTTTGCTGTTCTATCCCATTTTCCCATGTATCTCTGTACAAGTCCCTGATCAACTATTTCTCTTGTAGATTGATAGTGGGCAACTCTTCCTACTCTTCAGTGATAGTTTGCTGTCCTATCCCTTCTTACCATGTATATGTGCACAAAAGTCCCTCTGCAGTTATATCGCTCAGAGTCAGTGGACTCGGACAAAGTTGCCAAGAAATAATGAGAGCACCATTTATTTGAATTTCGAGCACCAGGGCTGCAGTGTGTTTGTCGAGTAGGGCACAGAACAGTGCAATGGAAGCCATCTGCAGGAAACTTCGATGTCAAAGAGCGAGGCACATAGGGTCGCGAAGAAGTGTCATCTGGTGGTGGTGGAGGAGGTATAAAGTTATCTCCTGCACTGTGGACTGACCGGTCACTTCAAAATAAAATCACTGTCAGCTCAAGCACAGGCAATAGTCTCTATGAATTGTGAAATGCATCTTCAGACCATCCTGCTGCATCACCATTGTTTGCTGAAAAGTATTCCCCATATGCTCGTCCATTATCACCTCCTTCCATACCCTGTGTCTATGGATGCAGTTCTCAGCTGTGTGCTTACAGGTAATACAGTTATTAAACTCCTCTCTGTCCAACAATTCACAACTGGGGGCAGGGGCAGCTGTAAGATAGCTCGAGCACCCTCCGGTGGCGGTATTGTGGACAAAAACTGTCGACCTTCAAACTTCGAGGCAAACATACACACGAATGCAATTGGAAAAAAGTGAGAGCTGGGGGGTGATGGAAAGTGTGCGGCAGAGTGTGGAAGCAGCTGTAGAATAATCTTTCCCACCAGTTTGCAAGTGGGGGAGGAGGGGGAAGGACAGAGATGTGTAGTTGGTGTCGCAATGCAGTGTTGTCATATCTACAACCCAGGGTGAGGAGGCGCTCCCCCCCCCCCCCCCCCCCCCGGCTGGAGATTCACCAACTTGGATAAATTTAGCAACAATGCGGTCTGGCGTCGCTTTGGCTTCATTCTCCTAGTAATCACGAGATTGCTCCTGCTATCATACAAAATTGCACCCACTGTCATAAGTCCAGGTGTAGGTCCACTGTTTCTACACTCATGCTCATAAATTAAGGATAATGCTGACACATGGTGAAACAACGCTCTGGTGGGCGGTTTGCGGGTTTAAATCACTTCAAGGTATGACCATGTGGCGCATTTGACCTGCGGTCGTCGCATGATGGCGCTGGCAGCAGTCCAAATACGCAGAGATGTGTTGGTGCATGTCAGAGTACGGTGCAGTGAGGAAGTCTGCAGACGTTTTCAGACGTGCTAATGGTGACTGTATGTTGAAAATGGCTAAACGAACATATATTGATGATGTTATGAGGGTAGAATACTAGGTCAACTGGAAGCTGGTCAAACACAGCAGGTCTAGCATGGGCCCTCCGTGTGCCACAAAGTGTGATCTCAAGATTATGGCAACGATTCCAGCAGACAGGAAACATGTCCAGGCACTACAGTACGGGACGTCCACAGTGTACAACACCACAAGAAGACCGATATCTCACCATCGGTGCCCGCAGACGGCCACGGAGTACTGCAGGTAGCCTTGCTCGGTACCTTACTGCAGCCACTGGAACAGTTGTCTTCAGACACACAGTCTACAGACGACTGAACATACATGGTTTATTCGCCTGGAGAGCAAGATGCATTCCACTGACCCCAGGAGAGCCCGTAAAGCCTTGTTCAAGAACACAGTACATGGTCATTGGAACAGTGGTCCCAGGTTATGTTCACAGACGAGTCCAGTTATAGTCTGAACAGTGATTCTCGCCAGGTTTTCATCTGGCATGAACCAGGAACCAGATACCAACCCCTTAATGCCCTTGAAATGGACCTGTATGGAGGTCATGGTTTGTTGGTGTGGTGTGGGATTATGATTGGTGCACGTACACTCCTGCATGTCTTTGACAGAGGAACTGTAACAGGTCATGTGTATCAGAACATCATTTTGCACCAGTATGTCCGCCTTTTCAGGGGTGCAGTGAGTCCCACCTTCCTCCTGATGGATGATAACGCATGGCCCCGCCGAGCTGCCATCGTGGAGGAGCACCTTAAAACAGAAGATATCAGGCAAATGGTGGTGGTGGTGGTGGTGGTGGTGGTGGTGGTGGTGGTGGTGGTGGTGGTGGTGGTGGTTAGTGTTTAACGTCCCGTCGACAACGAGGTCATTAGAGACGGAGCGCAAGCTCGGGTTAGGGAAGGATTGGGAAGGAAATCGGCCGTGCCCTTTCAAAGGAACCATCCCAGCATTTGCCTGAAATGATTTAGGGAAATCACGGAAAACCTAAATCAGGATGGCCGGAGACGGGATTGAACCGTCGTCCTCCCGAATGCGAGTCCAGTGTGCTAACCACTGCGCCACCTCGCTCGGTAGGCAAGTGGAGTGGCCTGCCTGTTCTCCAGACCTAAGCCCCATTGAGCACGTCTGGAATGCTCTCGATCGATGTATCACTGCATGTCTTCAAACCCCTGGGACACTTCAAGGGCTCCGACAGGCACTGGTGCAAGAATGGGAGGCTGTACTCCAGCAGCTGCTCGACCACCTGATCCAGGGTATGCCAACCTGTTGTGCGGCCTGTGTACGTGTGCATGATGATCACATCCCATATTGATGTCAGGGTACATGTGCAGGAAACAGTGGCGTTTTGTAGCACATGGCCGGCCGCGATGGCCGAGCGGTTCTAGGCGATTCAGTCCGGAATCGCGGGACTGCTACGGTCGCAGGTTCGAATCCTGCCTCGGGCATGGATGTGTGTGATGCCCTTAGGTTAGTTAGGTTTAATTAGTTCTAAGTTCTAGCGGACTGATGACCTCAGAAGTTAAGTCCCATAGTGCTCAGAGCCATTTTGTAGCACATGTGTTTCGGGACGGTTTTCTTAACTATCACCAATACCGCGGACTTACAGGTCTGTGTCGTGTGTGTTCCCTATGTGCCTATGCTATTAGCGCCCATTTTGTGTAGTGCCACGTTGTGTGGCACCACATTCTGCAATTATCCTTAATTTACGAGCATGAGTGTAGTATGACGTCAGGTTGGTTGCAGGCCCTCAACTGACCTTCTCCTAACCAAAAAACAGCCATTACTGGCACTGAGGCAGAACTGGCTTTTATAAGAAAACACAACAGACCTCCACCCTGCCCTCCAGTCAGCTCTCACTTGACGGCAATAAAGTTGCAAATGGTGATGGTTGGGGTCAGTGAAATGCACGCTACAGAGCACTTTGGGCCAGAGCTGTCCTTGAAGTAACTGATTTTTAAGAGTTCATTATGTCACTAAGGTATCAACTACTACTCAAATTGCTGCTGCAGATGTAGTATGATGCACCAGAGCCATACACCAAACACGGTGGTCTTTCCTCTCGGTAGTGCCACGTGGTCGGTTGGAGCCCAGTCTTCTTGCGACCGTACGTTCTCGTGACCACTGCTGCTAGCAATTGTTGGCTACATTCCTGCCAAGTCTTTCTGCAGTATCACAGAAGGAACATCTGGCTTCTCGTAGCCCTATCACAAGACCACATTCAAACTCAGTGAGGTGTTGATTATGGCGTCTTTGTCATCTTAAAGGAATTTTTGACCAACATGAACTCACCACGTCCAGTTTCAAAGGTAACTAACGTAACTAAAGAACAAGACCATTACAGCGTGTATTTCAAGCAAACCTGAGTTGCATCCTCATAGAGGATACTTGCGCCACTCATTCGCGACTGGCGCGAAACTGGAACAGACGTCATCTTCCAGATGTAGAAACACACCTACTAACTTTCGTTTATGTCGCACAGCTCCTCCTCGGTCTTGCAAATTTTTCTGTCATTATGTGTGGATAAAGGCAAGATAATGGCATAAACAAGAGAAAGAATATTATTAAAATTTCAGTTCTAATCTTTTGAAGCTTATCGCATCACAATAAACACGTAGGTGCAATACTATGAAATGATATGAAATGGAACAAACTCGTCAAACCAATAATAGGTAAAGCAAATGGAAGAATTAATGTTGGCAGCATTCTGGGAAACTGGAGGACGTTTGTTAAGAGACCGCATGAAATACACTAGGCGAATTATGAAGTATTGTTCCAGTATTAGGAGCCCATATCAAATACGTGTGACAGCTGGCATTAAACAAATTCAGATACATATTACTAAAATCGTTCCTAGGGATTTCAGAAAGTAAGTTACACATCTCCTCCCATGGCAAGAACAATGGGCAGCGAGAGTACGCATTTTCAGAAGACAGCACAGTGGAACTTCACATTGCCAGCTTAATTCGTTCCAGAATCTTACTCACAGTGCAAAAAACACGTTAAGTGAAATAGTTTTTCCCATATACGTTAATGTAAAATGCGATAATGCATTCCGTGTAGAAAAAGTACTAAAAATTTTATCTTATTTCTTCCATGTATTCAAAGAAAATTATACACACACTATTATGTACTTTATTATTAATGATACATAACAAACTATTTTTACTAGGAAGCTGTCTATAGCCATTTGTTTCTGCCAACGATTCAACACTAGGCGAAATTAGACAGTATTATCCTCAAATAAATTGCCGCTGCTTTATTGGGGTGAAGATTTTCAGTGTACGATGCAACCGATTAGCATGTTTTCTGCTCTTATTGCGCCGGAAGAATGTCTCTTTGCTGTTGCCGCCTCCTCCTCCTCCCCCCTCCCCCTCCCCCTCCCCCCTCCTCTGAAGAACTCCTCTCCACATCTTCCTGCTGTGGAACACACTGCAACTCCATACGCTCTTCGGTGGTCATTTCTTGTCTGTGATCTCCCACAAGCTCATCGATATAATTGTTATCCACTTCTAGTCCCATGCTCTTGGCCGAAGACATAATTTCGTTGACTACAGGCTCCACAGGTACTGACTCAAATGTCGTAGTCACATTCGACAACGCACTGCAGCCAAAGCTTCTTCTATGCAGAATGAGGGTTCTCTTCGTAACACCTTCCCACACCTTTTCGATCATCTTGACGCAGGCGGCGATGTTGAAGTGATATTTCCAAAACTCCTTGAGAATGAGATTGAAGCTTCAGTCAACTCAAAGCAATGCTCGGAGAGTGCTCTAGTGTAGAGCTTCTTAAGTTCGAAATAACCTGATGTTTCATAGGCTGGAGGAACGGAATTGTGTTGGGAAGCAGAAATTGTATCTTGATGAATTGAAATTCTTCAAAGAGGTGGTCTTGTAGGCCTTGAGAAAGGTCAGGAGAGTTGTCCATAACAAGGAGTGGCAGATTCATCTCAAGCAAAAGTTTTTTCACCGAGGGATCAAACACTTTATTGAACCAGTCACAAAAAAGACCACGAGTCAAATTCAAATGGCTCTGAGCACTATGGGACTCAACTGCTGAGGTCATTAGTCCCCTAGAACTTAGAACTAGTTAAACCTAACTAACCTAAGGACATCACAAACATCCATGCCCGAGGCAGGATTCGAACCTGCGACCGTAGCGGTCTTACGGTTCCAGACTGCAGCGCCTTTAACCGCACGGACCACGAGTCACCCAAGCCTTGTTGTTGGACCTCCACATCACATTTATGGACTTTACTCTTCTTGAAGGCTCGTGGAGTTTCTGAATGGTAAACCAGAAGCTCTTTAATTTTCAAATCGCCGCTTGCATTGGCACAGAATACCAGTGTGAGACAGCCTTTCATTGGCTTACGACTGGCAACGCATTCTCCTCTGCTATTATTAAGGCATGCTTCGACATCTCTTCCCAGAATAGACGCGTTTTGTCACAATTACAAAATTATTGTGACAGAAACCCTCAAAATCTTCGAAAAAACGTTCAAATGTGTGTGAAATCTTATGGGACTTAACTGCTAAGGTCATCAGTCCCTAAGCTTACACACTACTTAACCTAAACTATCCTAAGGACAAACACAGACACCCATGCCCCAGGGAGGACTCGAACCTCCGCCGGGACCAGCCGCACAGTCCATGAGTGTAGCGCCCTAGACCGCTCGGCTAATCCCGCGCGGCCAGAATCTTCGAGCATCTTGCAAGTTGCTGATGAAGTTCTCTGTTGCCTTTGTGTCGGAGCTGGCGACTGCATACCGGTTCTTTTCTTAAACTTCTCGAATTATCCACGGCTTCCCGCAAACAGTTCTTCAACTGCTGATGCTCCTGGCGTCTTCTTCATGAGTTCGGCGAAAATCATTCTCGCATTCTCACAGATGATGTTATCATTAATAGTGTCGCCTCGCAATTGCTTTTTATTTATCCATATAAGGAGGAACCTTTTGACATCGTCCAGATTACGAAACCGTTGTTTTGATACTCTTGCCATTCCCCTTGAAGCATCAGTCTCCCTAATCTTGTACTAGTTCTTGAGGATAGTGTAAATAATTGATGTAGACCGATTGTAATGTGCTTGCTAAATCAGCAACGCTCACACCACGTTCGCGTTTTTCATTGATTTAACGTTTCATTTCTAAGGTCATTTTCTCTCTCTTATGGTCGTTTTCTTGCGGCCTTATCTTCGGGAACATTTCTACGAAGGTTGCACACAAAATAAACACTATGTGAACACAAGTTTGGAAAAATGCATGATCACAAACTGCATTAAGATGGTAGCAGAAAGAGCGCTAAACCCAGACTGCAGCACGTACTAAAGACATTGTTCATGTGCCGCAGCCGACAGTGAAAGGTGTTCATATTGTTGAACGTTTCTCCCGTTGCACGTGAACGGCTGGTGACCTGACACTAAATCGTCGTCACTCGCTATTCGAAACATTGCTCGTTAAGCGAGTCATTTTTTACTTTGTTTCGCTCGTTATGAGAATTGCGCGTTAAGGGGAGGGGGGGATGCTCGTTAAGCGAGGTTCCACTGTATATGTTCCGGGTTTTCTGTAAAGACAGTGCGGATAACAGGTTCATCAAAGTGTGCACGTGAAATGGCGCAGTAACCGGAAACGTATCACAATTGAAGTACGCGGGACAGTACGATTCTTCTGCGCAAAACGTGTAAACTGTACCCAGATTCTCCATGAAGTTCTGGCGGCAAGCCTATTGGGGACCAATGTCGCGTCCGGAGCAAGTGAAATGGTGCCAACAATTTGACCAGGACCTCGCAGACCTGTGTGATGCTCATCGGAATGGAAGGCCTTCAGCGCTGACCACAGAGAATGCGCAGGCAGTCGAGGAACTGATTCGCAGCAAAAGCAGAGTGACTATCGCAGACATTGTTCAACACACGCGCACCTCAATAGGCAAGCTCTTTCCACTCTTCGAGATCGCCTGCAGTATCGTAAACTGTGCTCTCGCTGGGTTCCGCGAAGGCTGTCACCTGCACATGAACACGCAAGGTTTACGGCCGTAAAGAGTAACATGCGTGGAAAATTAAGCAAAGGCATTGTTCTCCTGCATGATGATGCAAAACCACACTTGGCGTGCATAACACATGTTTTGCTCCTGTATTTCCGGTAGGAGGTTTGAAAGCATCCATAGTATAGCTCAGATCGTGCACCATACGATTTGCATCTTTTCGGCAAGCAGAAACAACATCTGAGGGGAAAGAGATTTTCTAGTGATGTCGTTCATACAGCGGTTCTCAATAAGCTCAGTTATCAAGAAGTGGATTTTTATCGTCGGTCGACGCGCAAGTCGCCGAAGTGGCGTCAAATCGAAAGACTTGCACCCGGCGAACGGTCTACGCGACCGGAGGCCCTAGTCAGACGACATTATCTATTTATCGTCGAGAAATTGAACCATTGGTGGGATGTTCCGGCCGTTGTTTGCAGAGACTTGGTGACTATGTTGCAAAACAGTGCCATACATCTTTTGGCCTGCCATAATTATGTGTAACATATATTTCGTCGTTATAGCTCATACAAGCGTTTCAGATGCCCAAGGAACTTAAATGAAATCTGCTGGAAGAAAGATGATTTTGTTCTTTCAAAATACAGGATCTGATGGATAATTTAGAACGTGAGATAAATGTTGAAAGCTTGTTTAGTACTCGGCTAGGTATACCGAGTCGACTTTACTGGTATTATTTTCTGCTTATTTTAACTTTCGGCATAAATATGTGTCCAAGGTGGGACAATACGTCTGTTTAGCTCTTCTGGGAGATTGCTTAGCATGTGAAACTTCATGATGATACACATCTAAAGAAAACTGTGTTGTTCACTTCGGTTTGAGAAAGAGTTATTCTAAGCAGTCTGGCGTCCTTCCCAAATGCTGCGGTATTTCGACAGAAGCGCTTGCGTTGTACATTCCTTCACTTATGTTTCAGCGATAAATTGTAGCCACAGTCAGATATTCGAATTGTTTATTCTTCTTGCGAAAAAGGCAACGTCAATCGTCGTAAATCCTGCCAGCGTCAGCTTTATTTTTTTATTTTTAAGAGACGATCGAGTTTCCGTATAGATTGACTGCATGGTCTGGTCATTCTAAAATGCAGATAATCCTGACAAAATGTGCCGCATAACTGTTTTGATGTTATTCTGGTCAGATCGATAAGAAACACATTATAAAGGCTGTTTTTTTAGCGTTACGAACTTTTTCAAGAAAATAGACTTTTATGTTTTCCGAAACCTGTAATTCGCTAAACTCAGGTCAATTTTCTGAAGAACGTTTTGGGTCTGTGGTAGAATGCTCACTCACTATATGAGTTCTCTGGGTTTCATTCTCAAATGTTACCTTTTTAAAGAAAGAGGTTAGATGCCTTTTATTTGAGACTAGCATACTCTAGTAGTTGAGAAGGGATAATAGAAAACTTATTACACATCGACAAAAAAAAAATCGCAACACCAAAAAATAATAAATGTAGAGTAATGACATTTTGGGATTACATTTGCCTGGGTAACATATTTAAGTGATTAACATACATTAAAATACAGGGAGCGAAAGGCTATTTACAATTTGTACGGAAACCAGATGGCAGTTATAAGAGTCGAGGGACATGTAAGAGAATCAGTGGTTGGGAAGGGAGTAAGACAGGGATGTAGCCTCTCCCCGGTGTTATTCTATCTGGATATTGAGCAAGCAGTAAAGGAAACAAAAGAAAAATTCGGAGTAGGTATTAAAATCCATGGAGAAGAAATAAAAACTTTGAGGTTCGCCGATGACATTGTAATTCTGTCATAGACAGCAAAGGACTTTGTTGGAAGAGCAGTTGAACGGAATGGACAGTGTCTTGAAAGGAGGATATAAGATTAAAATCAACAAAAGCAAAACGAGTATAATGGAATGTAGTCGAATTAAGTCGGGTGATGCCGAGGGAATTAGATTAGGAAATGAGACACTTAAAGCAGTAAAGGAGTTTTGGTATTTGGGGAGCAAAATAACTGACGATGGTCGAAGTAGAGAGGATATAAAATGTAGATTGGCAATGGCAAGGAAAGCGTTTCTGAAGAAGAGAAATTTGTTAACATCGAGTATAGATTTAAGTGTCAGGACGTCGTTTCTGAAAGTATTTGTATGGAGTGTAGCCATGTATGGAAGTGAAACATGGACGATAAATAGTTTGGACAAGAAGAGAGAAGAAGCTTTCGAAATGTGGTGTTACAGAAGAATGCTGAAGATCACATAACTAACGAGGAGGTACTGAATAGGATTGGGGAGAAGAGGAGTTTGTGGCACAACTTGACTAGAAGAAGGGATCGGTTGGTAGGACATGTTCTGAGGCATCGAGGGATCACCAATTTAGTATTGGAGGGCAGCGTGGAGGGTAAAAATCATAGAGGGAGACCAAGAGATAAATACACTAAGCAGATTCAGAAGGATGTAGGCTGCAGTATGTACTGGGAGATGAAGAAGCTTGCACAGGATAGAGTAGCATGGAGAGCTGCATCAAACCAGTCTCAGGACTGAAGACCACAACAACAACTTTCTCGAAAGATTTGTATTCCGGTCCCATCTGTATCCCAAATGTTTTCAGTGGCCATTTTACCGCCATACAATGTTACAGCTAAGTAAACTTGTAGGCCTAGCCATATTTCGGTAACTTGTATATTTGTTATGAACTGAATCAGTATAGATATTGGTTGGTTCATGAACGAAATCAATCAATGGATTGCTAAAAAAACTGCCATGATTCTAATGGTGAATGTACATCCATCGCAGCTCCAATAGTTCCAGGCAAATGATGACAACTATGTTGTGACGTCTTGTTCACACGCCTTGTTTTCCTCCATTTAGTCGCTCCATTCCTTCCATTATAAACGCACATAGACGACGTACCTGATTCAGTGATAGGAGTTGTACTTGAATTAACAGCAGTAGGTGCATCGGTGCTGGCAGAAGGCTGAACATCTTACTCTTCACCATCACTTATTTCACTGTTTACTGTCAGGATGACTGTTTATTTCGACGTCTGGGTCCGCATCAGAATCGTCTACTTCACTCTCATCATCGTATAAAATTCTGTAAATTTCACTATATGAAAGACTTTTTCTTGTCATTTTATATTTTAAACCATTGACAATGATAATTCGGTTTTAAAACATCATAAATAGTTCGCAAAGTAACTCAATTATGGGCCTGTACCAAAATGAAAGTGGAATTGCACTGGCAGAAATTAGCAACGTCAGCAGTTGGGCTGGGTCTGACAGACCTGCACACTTTTTGAAAGACCGCCAAACAATGATTAAACAAAATGAAACCTCATTCACAACATGAGCACTTTCATTTGGATGTTTCAGGAAGCTAGCAGAGCACTCAAATCATACCAGCAACCATAAAAATATAAATTCAGGGGAACAAAAACTAGTGTGTCTTACAGACCCAAATGGTTCAAATGGCTCTGAGCACTATGGGACTTAACATCTATGGTCATCAGTCCCCTAGAACTTAGAACTACTTAAACCTAAGGACAGCACACAACACCCAGCCATCACGAGGCAGAGAAAATCCCAGACCCCGCCGGGAATCGAACCCGGGCGTGGGAAGCGAGAACGCTACCGCACGACCACGAGATTACAGACCCAGACCGATCATTTTAGTGTTAAACTGAGGTAAATCAACTGGCTTCCTTGGCCTGATAAAAGTAATTTTCCGGTCTTGTAGTCCAATTGTCAGTATGACAAAAAAATCCTTAGAACAAGTACAATGTTTATTTCTGACTCACCTTATTTGACAGTTGCAGATGCTGATGCACTAGTTCGGAACCACTTCCAGATATGTTGACGTCCTTAGGCTTGACCAATATTGCTTGCCCTCCATTTCCAGTTGGTACTTGGCTTGAGCACTTCGGACATCCAGATTGTAGGGGTCGCCAATTCTGGGCTTCAACCTTTACTTTTTCGTCAAGATGGAGGCCAAGGAACCTGTGTAGTATCATCAGATGCAATAAAACAAGATTAAATATTACTTTTTTTATTTCTCAAGATACATCTTGTCTCCATATCTTCCACAGTGGCTGATGAATTCGTAAGCTGGAGGGGAATCTGTTGAATCCAGAGGCAGACTTAGGCTGTCAAAGAGCGTTGCATCAGCCCCAATTGCAGGGTAGTGACTTTGAGTGTGCTGGGCTGCCCTCCCATTGGTTCGGAAAGTATTTCCTGTTGCCTGGTCTACTACAGATGGGGACTTCACCACTGTGCGTGTGTTTGGTGCACACAAGTTCTGGGAGTAGTCTGTCCCTCTCAGATCTCTGCATGATGCCTTATTGAAAGCTGACCCATGGCCTGCCAGTTCAGTAGGCTGTCTGGCCAGAATGATGCTGAGGTTTCAGTGTTGGATGCTGGTTTGTAGTCATACACAGCAGCAAGAGAATGACCAATGCCGGAACAATCTCACACAAGATGTTAGAGTATAATAATCAGAGAGTGGAGTGTTAATGACATGAGTGCTACCGATTCTACTGATTGTCTGGCTCTAGGCTAATGGAGTGTGGCTTCAAGGATTGCTTTGCTGTGCGATGTCATTTGTAATGACTGAATTGGTCTTATTCATTATGAGTCGTCAACGGTCTTCAGTTTTGCTGTATTGGCTTAATCAGTTTGTTTCAATATCATAAGTGCTCCATGAAACCCCAGATAGGTGCTGTTGTGCCCTACCTTTTGATTCTTACATAATGTTACAAGAGTAACAGAAGCAGGTTGGTCTGCATTTGTCTTACACTTTTTCGCTTAGCTTGCTTGCACCCACACATAGCAGTGTTGATGTTGAACTCTCGGTGACTTATTAACAGTGTCGAAATGTGTATGCCTGGTGGCTGGCTTGTGTTGATACTTCCATGTGCCTCAGCAATGCTGGGATGTAGCGACTTAGAAGAAAAATTTTCTCCCTCCCGTTCCCTTAATATCTTGGTCTGTGATAGCAGATATTGTGAAAGAAGAGGTAATTATACCATTATGCACTCAAATATGCGTGCATGTCCTTCCACATTTAGTGTGAGAGAAGGAGGCATAACATTTGTCTGTAAGTTGACGTGAAAATTGAGGCCACTATAAGAAAATTTATATGCTTAATACAGAATCAAGTGTCACACTACAAGAATTGACAAAAATCTCGGGGATCGAAATACCCTTTCTCAGGCCATTTTGAAGTTAATCAGTGAGTTATCTGCAAGGGTTGACAGAACCGAAAATAAGCCCAATGAGAGTATCCTAAAGTCTGTTTAGTGTATAACAGCATGTCGACTAAACATAAAGTCGTTGAAGTGCGTACGGCTATGACGGATAAATTGTGATTGCTAATACTGGGGCATTTGGAAAGAGCTAGTCTCTCATAGGAACGTTTAAACATATTACTGAATCTATTAAACGCTCTTCAAAGAACAATTATGATGCAGAAGATGTTATTGGCGATTTGATAAAGATCTCAGCATAGCAGGATTGATATGACTGGTAAAGCAGTTGCACAAGTAATTGATCAGTTATTCCAGGCGAGAACCAATCGCATCCCAGACAACCTTCAAACTGACTATGGCCGTGACTTTCGTAATAAGTATATCAAAATGAAAGTGAAGCAGTACAGAATACTCCACCACTCAAGCGTTGTCCCGGATGAAGGGGAGTATCATTGAATGTTTCAACACAACAGTAAAAACACGATTGCATTTTAGTCATCGCAGATCACCGAGTGAGGTGGCGCAGTGGTTAGCACACTGGACTCGCATTAGGGAGGACGACGGTTCAATCCCGTCTCCAGCCATCCTGATTTAGGTTTTCCGTGATTTCCCTGAATCGTTTCAGGCAAATGCCGGGATGGTTCCTTTGAAAGGGCACGGCCGACTTCCTTCCCAATCCTTCCCTAACCCGAGCTTGCGTCCGTCTCTAATGACCTCGTTGTCGACGGGACGTTAAACACTAACCCCCCCCCCCCCCTCATCGCAGATTCGCAGATCATATAAATGGACTGCAGGACTGCAAAGGACACACCAGGAACTTGAAATGGTGAAGTATTGTCATCATGTGCTGTCCTTATGTCTTCCAAAAGCATTTGAACTGGCAATAACTGACACAATGACTCTATAAAAACTGTATGCTGTGCACACTATCTTCATGAAGAGGGCAATCGACGTGTCAGATAGCCAATACTTGCATCTGCCTGCCTGGCATCGAAGCACATATTGTACAACTTCAGCAACTCGCTCTGGAGGAGGAGTGACCATCAGCCTTACCTTTGTGCTGCGAACATATGGAACTGATTCAAAGAGGGCCGCATTCTTTACAAACTAATAATTAACTTTAATGAAGATACACTTATTTATTTTAAAACGTAATTCATTGACCAACGTTTCATTGTAAAGCAATGATTAAGCACTAACTTTTGTAATGTGCTCTTAAGAATGTCCATTAGTGCTGTGAGCTTTTCAAAATCTGTCTAAAAAACACACAAGTTCACTTGATTGTTGATCATTTAGCTCAGAAAAATATGTAGGTTGAATGAACTTGGATTTGAGTATAATGATTCACATGCAAGTTGCCTCAAAAACTGAAGTCTCTTGGCACAATTTTTTGATAGAGGTCATCCATCCCTCATAGCATGAAGGGCAACCCGGGAATGAATACGAAGTACTAAAACAGCCATTTAATTCTTCAGTGAGATCAGACATTTTACATGAATAATAATTCTTTTCCACCTGAACTACAGGAAGAGCTTCAGTGATTTTCATAAAACATATGAAATGAGCCGACGTTTTAGTGTCAAAGTCTTTCTGAAACAGTTTTAATTTGTTATGAAAGCTAGACACATACACTATGCTGAATTACAAATAAGTATTCTACTCGCTTGTAATGATATATTTTCCGCTTCTAAGTGCTGACCAACATTTGTAAGGAAAACCATATGTACCTAACAATCACTGTGGGTCACTATATTCAGGGACAGATTATCCTTTTTCTTGCAGAAACTGATTGGATCCATTAATGTGAAAAAACGACCTAGAACACTCCCTAGGCATCTCACTAAGCAAAACTAAGATTCATCAGGTAGACGCTTGTTGTAAATTTCTTGTATGAAGGATCTGAACTGTACTCGTATATGTGTTCTGATATTTGAGCAAATGTAGTTGAGAATTATGGTATTAGAACTATCTGACTGATGTGTAGGTATTGCGAGTGTTTGCCATGTAAATGATATAAAGGCGACAACAGGATGTACAGTTATGTCTGTAATCGGTGCAGGGGAGTAGTAAATCTGAGCAGTCATGTACGAAGTACTACAGTATGACGATCGTCAAAAAGAAATAAATAATTCTTCACACGTAGCACTTGTATCAAAGCACTGTTTATTATACACAAAAGCCGGCCGCTGTGACGTAGCGGTCCTAGGCGCTTCAGTCTGGAACTGCGCTGCTGCTGCTGCTGTCGCAGGTTCCAATCCTGCCTCGGGCATGGATGTGTGTGATGACCTTAGGTTAGTTAGGTTTAAGTAGTTCTAAGTCTAGGGGACTGATGACCTCAGATTTTAAGTGCCATAGTGCTTAGAGCCATTTGAACCATTTATATACAAACTTTCCCATCTTAGAGTATAAGTAAAAATGTCTAAATTATTTCTTAATATATGCACCGTACCGATTCTCCAGTTAAACATGAAACAACAATAGCAAATTATACTCGACTGTAGTTCGCAACAGTTTTTGTGGCCTCTGGGTCGGGGGTGCACAGTAGACAGCTGCACAGCTAGCCAATCAGCGCTCAGTCGGTTTCCACGTTCCGTATTGTGCAAACTTCCAACATATTTGACTAGTCTTTCATGTTTTACGTGCACGAAACTGCGATTGACTGATTTCTGTGTGTTCTGTGGATTTTTTCATAATGGCTGAAACACTTAGAAGGCGCCAAGTGTTTCACAAAAGGGCAAGGGATCTTATTTTTGTAAGTGTACTCATTCTGCAAACGTGCGGCAGATTCAGGCGAGCCGGTATGCGAGGTTGCCAAAGTGCAGGAAAGCACTGCAGCAGCCTGTGTTGATATTGGTGCACTTTCAGCCGACTTGACAGCGCAGCATTCATTGTGAGCTGAACAGCCAGAGGCCATTAACACTATCGCTGACGATAGTCCCGAGAGATACGCGCCAACTAACTTTGACCGTAATGTCACCAACATACACATATCCTGTTGTTCTGCCGTTCTGTTCTCGGCACTCGGCCCACTTTTATCATTCTCATAAAAATATCACTTTATTAGGCACATAGTGCTAAAACTGCTCGGTACTCTGGCCGCATCTCAACTCTACTCCTCAAAGATTATAGTAGAACAGATTCACTGTAAGGCAGTCGTTACAACAGCACTGCCAAATTGGAAAGAGCCGCACTGGATTGAAGAAAAATCTGCATCCACGTAAATACTCCGCAAGCCATTGTACAGTGTATAGCGGTTTGTACATCCTACCAATATTATCGATATTTTTCCCTATTCCACTCGTGTATTCTCTGAGGGGAAAATGATTAAAATACGTCCTGTGCATGCCCTAATCTCTCTTATCTTATTCTGATGATTCCTAAGCAAGATATACGATCATGGCAGCATACTGGTCAGAGTCTTCTCCGAATACATGTTCTCTAAATTTGCCCAACACGAGAACTGTCGTCTTTTGCAGGGATTCCCAATTAAGTGCCCAGAGCCTTTCCGTTACACTTTCGGTTAGACTAAATCGACACGATACGAACCTAGCAGCATGTCTTTGTCTGCGATTTCGTTTGCAGGTGCACTGCATTTTTCCAGAACACTATCAACAAAATTTGCCACTCGTCTTCCCCAAGACTCGTTTCACTCCCATTCATATAGGCTCTTAGCACTACTCTTAAATATGTATCAGATTTGATGTCCCATAGATGTTCAACATTAACTTGTACATTAAAAGCCCGTTATCTGGCACCTGACAGGCTGTAACGTAACCCTATTTACCTGAGCCCATATGCCATCGGTAGCTGTGCTCTGTCGAATCTGGTTGAAAAGTGGTCGTCAAAAGTTGGCACTGTCAGTCATGTAAATTACATCCGATTTGCTGTTCAGACACTTTGCTTTCACTGAGATGTTTAGTAGTCTACGGTTTATGGTCAGACAGAGTCTCATTTACTATTAACTATGCACAGATAATCAGTTAGCCACATACTACACTCAGTTGATGTCCTGTACTATGATGACGATTTTTCGAGTGCAGTAACTGAACACTGAATTGATAAAAAAAGTTCACGTGTGGCTAAAAATATATATAATTAACAGAATTACTCAATATAGTTCTCAAATCACTGCCCTTAAACTCTAACAGTAACGTAATTGTGAAAACTATGCACACAGTAAGTAACTATTGGAGATAACACTGTTCACATTCTATTCCTATTATCATAGTAAGCATTATTGAATTGTAGTACCATTTTAGCACAGTCCGTAATACAAATTACATATTCACTGTCCAATCACCCATTTATAATAGACACTGAATAAATTCTCGGACACGGAATTTAGATGAAAAACAATACATTTATCACTGATGCTAAAGCGTCTTAGGTACATTCCCTTGTTTTTGGTTGACATAGATCTTGTACTTCCTACGACATTCCACAGACTGTCTAAAACCGCTTCTGGGGAGCCCATTTCATAAGATTATTATAATCAACCTGCAGTTTTCTATTGTTGTTTGCTGTATTCTCATGACTTACAGTTAAAACTTTGTGTTTCTGAGCAAATGAATAGTAAGGAAAGTTCTTCTAAATGCGGACTTTCAGATACAGCAGCAACCTGTATTCAATTACACAGTCTTGTTTGCCAAAATATGGTGTTCCATTTCAATTACAGTGTCTTAGTTAAGAACGTTAATTACTCCAGAACTGAATGAATGCAAAAATGGCCAACATATTTCCGACATCAGCTACATACTTCACTTGTATACACCACTAACACCAATAAGTTGTGCGACATAAACGAAAGTCGGTAGGCGTATTTTACATCTGGAAGATGATGTCTATTCAAATTTCGCGTCAGCCGCATATGAGTGGTACTAGTAGCGCAGTAGAGGATGCAAATCAAGTTTGCTTTAAATACAAGTTGTAACGGTCATGAGAGTTAGTTAGATTTGAGATTGAACGTGGTGAGCTGATGTTAATTAAGAATGCCTTAAAGACGACAAAGACGCCATTATCATCACCTCACTGAGTTTGAACAAAGTTATGTAATAGGGCTACAAGAAGCTGGATGTTCCTTCTGTGATATTGCAGAAAGACTGTACGCGACTGCTGGCAACAGCGGTCGTGAGGAATGTACGGTCGCAAGAATACCGGGTTCCAGACGGCCAAGTGGTACCACCGAGACGGAAAACCACGGTGTTCGGCGTATGGCTCTGGCGTGGCGTACTGCCTCTACAGCAGCAATTTGAGCAGCAGTTGGTACCACAGGGCCATAACGAATTGTTACAAATCGGTTACTTCAAGAACAGCTCCGAGCCAAATGCCCTGACAGCGTGCATTTCACTGACCCCAAAACATCAGCAACTGCAACTTTGTTGGTGTCAATTGTGAGCTCATTGGAGGACAGGGTAGAGATCAGTTGTGTTTTCTGATGAAACCCAGTTCTGCCTCGACGCCAGTAATGGTCGTGTGTTGGTTAGGACGTCAGTGGAGGGCCTGCAACCAACCTGTCTGTGTGCTAGACGTACTGTGACCTACAACTGGAGTTATGGTCTGGGGTGAGTTTCGTATGAGAGCAGGAACACAGTCGTGGTTATCCCACCCGCCCTGACTGCAAATTTTTATGTCAGTCTGGTGATTCGACTTGTTGTGCCGCCATTAATGAACAGCAAACAAGGGGGTGTTTTCCAACTGGATAATGCTCGCCCACATACATCTGTCGTAGCCCAACATGCTCTGCAGAGTGTCGATATGTTGCCTTGGCCTGCCCGATCACTAGATCTGCCTCCAATCGAGCCCATATCTGACATTGTAGGACAACTCCAGTGTCATCCACAACCAGCGTTAACCGTCCCTGCTTTGACCGACCAACTGTACGACACAATGTATGCACGTCTATCTGCTTGCATTCAACATTCTGGTGGTTACACGAATTATTGATATACTGGTGTTGGTAATTAGCACAATTTTCAGGCAAACTAATTACACCAACTGATTCTAATTAACCAATTAAATGTGATGGATAATAAAGGTAACTTGGATAAGCCCTGAATTAATAGTCAAAATTTGTGGTACTGTGCATATGCCGTATAAGTGGTGAGAATAACGTATCAGCTGGGTGGAATCAACCAGCTTTGTTACAAGTCCGGCACGTTCAACAATCGGGCATCGCATCATACATGCTGAATATTTCTGACATGTTCGGTAGAATTCGGTCGTGCCCGGGGATGGTCAAGAATTGCTGGCTGCAGTGGCCGAGCGGTTCCAGGTGCTTCAGTCTAGAAACGCGCGACCGCCACAGTCGCAGGTTCGAATCCTGCCTCGGGCATGGGTGTGTGTGATGTCCTTAGGTTAGTTAGGTTTAAGTAGCTCTAAGTTCTAGGGAACTGATGACCTCAGATGTTAAGTCCCATAGTGCTCAGAGCCACTTGAACCATTTTGGTCAACAATTTCGAGTCGTGTAGAGCCAAAAATTGTTTCAGTCGCCTGTCAGAAGCTTCTGTCGTGTACCAACTCTCCACACCGATTAAAAAATGGTGTTTTAAAGCAATTATGGTAGTGCTACATATTGTTGTGGGTACGTTTTCTCAATCTAGCACCTCTCAAAAGAAAGTGTGGGTAAAACATATACGTGTTACGCTTACAATACAACAAAAGCTTGAGATCATTAAACGGACTGAGAAAGGTGAGAATAGAGATAAGTTTATGGAAGAATATAGTAAGATTATGGAAGAATGTGAAGTCTGTTCTTTTAAAGTCCATGATATTAAACTAAATAAAAGTGCACTTCAAAAGTTTGCCTCACTTTCAATTGCAGTAAAAGACACTGAATATTGAAAAACTTTGAAAAAGCCCAAACTACACTCCTGGAAATGGAAAAAAGAACACATTGACACCGGTGTGTCAGACCCACCATACTTGCTCCGGACACTGCGAGAGGGCTGTACAAGCAATGATCACACGCACGGCACAGCGGACACACCAGGAACCGCGGTGTTGGCCGTCGAATGGCGCTAGCTGCGCAGCATTTGTGCACCGCCGCCGTCAGTGTCAGCCAGTTTGCCGTGGCATACGGAGCTCCATCGCAGTCTTTAACACTGGTAGCATGCCGCGACAGCGTGGACGTGAACCGTATGTGCAGTTGACGGACTTTGAGCGAGGGCGTATAGTGGGCATGCGGGAGGCCGGGTAGACGTACCGCCGAATTGCTCAACACGTGGGGCGTGAGGTCTCCACAGTACATCGATGTTGTCGCCAGTGGTCGGCGGAAGGTGCACGTGCCCGTCGACCTGGGACCGAACCGCAGCGACGCACGGATGCACGCCAAGACCGTAGGATCCTACGCAGTGCCGTAGCGGACCGCACCGCCACTTCCCAGCAAATTAGGGACACTGTTGCTCCTGGGGTATCGGCGAGGACCATTCGCAACCGTCTCCATGAAGCTGGGCTACGGTCCCGCACACCGTTAGGCCGTCTTCCGCTCACGCCCCAACATCGTGCAGCCCGCCTCCAGTGGTGTCGCGACAGGCGTGAATGGAGGGACGAATGGAGACGTGTCGTCTTCAGCGATGAGAGTCGCTTCTGCCTTGGTGCCAATGATGGTCGTATGCGTGTTTGGCGCCGTGCAGGTGAGCGCCACAATCAGGACTGCATACGACCGAGGCACACAGGGCCAACACCCGGCATCATGGTGTGGGGAGCGATCTCCTACACTGGCCGTACACCACTGGTGATCGTCGAGGGGACACTGAATAGTGCACGGTACATCCAAACCGTCATCGAACCCATCGTTCTACCATTCCTAGACCGGCAAGGGAACTTGCTGTTCCAACAGGACAATGCACGTCCGCATGTATCCCGTGCCACCCAACGTGCTCTAGAAGGTGTAAGTCAACAACCCTGGCCAGCAAGATCTCCGGATCTGTCCCCCATTGAGCATGTTTGGGACTGGATGAAGCGTCGTCTCACGCGGTCTGCACGTCCAGCACGAACGCTGGTCCAACTGAGGCGCCAGGTGGAAATGGCATGGCACGCCATTCCACAGGACTACATCCAGCATCTCTACGATCGTCTCCATGGGAGAATAGCAGCCTGCATTGCTGCGAAAGGTGGATATACACTGTACTAGTGCCGACATTGTGCATGCTCTGTTGCCTGTGTCTATGTGCCTGTGGTTCTGTCAGTGTGATCATGTGATGTATCTGACCCCAGGAATGTGTCAATAAAGTTTCCCCTTCCTGGGACAATGAATTCACGGTGTTCTTATTTCAATTTCCAGGAGTGTAGATCTGTTGGATGAAATTTTGTACATGTAGTCCTGTGCCGAAAATGTCTGAAGGAAAACTAGTAACTAGGCTTATGATTAAGGAAAAAGGTAAACACTTACGTGATGAGTTGGGATTACGTGTGTTTCCTTACGGTTGGCTACACCGATTCAAAACTCGTGGAATTCGGAAGGTTGACGTAGGTGGGGAGTTCGGCAGATCAAAATGCAGCTGAAGAATACAGAGAAACTTTTCTCGGTTTGGTTAAACATAATAACTTAACTGCTAGTCAAACCTACAATACCGATGAAACGCGACTGCCTTGGCGTTGTTTACCTAATTAAACTTTGATTGGTAAAGATGTAGTAGAGGTAGCGGTGGTATGAAGGTCCCCCGTAGGTAATCTGCGTTTCCCAAGTACGCAATAAACAACAAGGCGCATTCTGTTCGTGAATGCATCCGGTGCTTCTACTAGTTCGTAGTAGAGATAGGTCGAACTCGTTCATTCCTGTGAACTGCTTCATTCATTTCACTCTTTGCCGTGAAGCGTTCAAATGAAGTAGTTCATTCGTGAAGTACGGAAGCCTGGCGAAGTTGCCCAGTTCGCCGCTCAGCCGCTGCTTCGCTTCGCTCGTACAATAAAGCTTCGTAATACTTCACAATTTTGCCAACAGATGGCGGAACTATGGAGTAACGTGCACGCAACGTTTTATGCTCTTAACAGCGTCTGAGTTAACTTAAATAGAGCATGGTCGAAGGGGACAAAGGAAAGATAAACAGAGAAGGTACTACATTTAATCTTGCTCGACATTTTCTCATGAAGCGCCCAAAAAAGTCTTTATCTGCCAAATGAAACATTATTTGTTGTATTCATAGACAGAAAAATAGGGCTACCAACGAAATGCAGTCCAATTTTATGTTCCTTTTAAAATTTAATCCAAAATACACTCTTGGAAATTGAAATAAGAACACCGTGAATTCATTGTCCCAGGAAGGGGAAACTTTATTGACACATTCCTGGGGTCAGATACATCACATGATCACACTGACAGAACCACAGGCACATAGACACAGGCAACAGAGCATGCACAATGTCGGCACTAGTACAGTGTATATCCACCTTTCGCAGCAATGCAGGCTGCTATTCTCCCATGGAGACGATCGTAGAGATGCTGGATGTAGTCCTGTGCAACGGCTTGCCATGCCATTTCCACCTGGCGCCTCAGTTGGACCAGCGTTCGTGCTGGACGTGCAGACCGCGTGAGACGACGCTTCATCCAGTCCCAAACATGCTCAATGGGGGACAGATCCGGAGATCTTGCTGGCCAGGGTAGTTGACTTACACCTTCTAGAGCACGTTGGGTGGCACGGGATACATGCGGACGTGCATTGTCCTGTTGGAACAGCAAGTTCCCTTGCCGGTCTAGGAATGGTAGAACGATGGGTTCGATGACGGTTTGGATGTACCGTGCACTATTCAGTGTCCCCTCGACGATCACCAGTGGTGTACGGCCAGTGTAGGAGATCGCTCCCCACACCATGATGCCGGGTGTTGGCCCTGTGTGCCTCGGTCGTATGCAGTCCTGATTGTGGCGCTCACCTGCACGGCGCCAAACACGCATACGACCATCATTGGCACCAAGGCAGAAGCGACTCTCATCGCTGAAGACGACACGTCTCCATTCGTCCCTCCATTCACGCCTGTCGCGACACCACTGGAGGCGGGCTGCACGATGTTGGGGCGTGAGCGGAAGACGGCTTAACGGTGTGCGGGACCGTAGCCCAGCTTCATGGAGACGGTTGCGAGTGGTCCTCGCCGATACCCCAGGAGCAACAGTGTCTCTAATTTGCTGGGAAGTGGCGGTGCGGTCCGCTACGGCACTGCGTAGGATCCTACGGTCTTGGCGTGCATCCGTGCGTCGCTGCGGTCCGGTCCCAGGTCGACGGGCACGTGCACCTTCCGCCGACCACTGGCGACAACATCGATGTACTGTGGAGACCTCACGCCCCACGTGTTGAGCAATTCGGCGGTACGTCCACCCGGCCTCCCGCATGCCCACTATACGCCCTCGCTCAAAGTCCGTCAACTGCACATACGGTTCACGTCCACGCTGTCGCGGCATGCTACCAGTGTTAAAGACTGCGATGGAGCTCCGTATGCCACGGCAAACTGGCTGACAGTGACGGCGGCGGTGCACAAATGCTGCGCAGCTAGCGCCATTCGACGGCCAACACCGCGGTTCCTGGTGTGTCCGCTGTGCCGTGCGTGTGATCATTGCTTGTACAGCCCTCTCGCAGTGTCCGGAGCAAGTATTGTGGGTCTGACACACTGGTGTCAATGTGTTCTTTTTTCCATTTCCAGGAGTGTAGAATGAGTCTGTTTAACAGTGTCACAAAGTCTATATACCTACGTTAAGTAATTATTCAGAAGTTTTCCTGTAGATTTTATTTTTGTTGAGAATAATAACCCACCAGATTCAAAACGTAAACTTTCACCTGTACTCATTGGTACGATTTCAGGTAAAATACCTCTTTCAGTGTTATTAACAAACCTTTTATTTTCATGTTGGCTGTGCGTGCTCACACAGCCAGCCTCTTCGTTTGTATGTTTAATATTTATTTGTCTTCAAGCGCTGCCAAAGGTAGGCTACCCGTAGACGCGTAGTATAACTGCACAAATAGTCACGGCCCACAGGTAACGATGTCAGCAGTGCAGGTAGCAGCTGACGCTGCCTTCCCCTCGCCCCTCAGCACCACCACCCTTCCTAACCCAATCGTTCCCCACAAACACCGCGCGATTCGTCGACAGGCAGTAGAGGGAGGACTGAAGTGAAGGGAGAATGAGTGAGTGAACTAGAAGAAAGTGTGGAGTGTGCTATCTGTGAAGAGTCTGAAGTACCAGTTCATTGAAATTGAGTGGTTAGTTCACACTTCACTGGAGTGAAGCGTTCTTTTGAACAACTCATTCACGAGCTCCCCATCACTAGTTCGTAGTTTCCCCTGTAGAGCGCTGAGTCAGTAGCTAGTTTCACCAGCCTGCAGCGAGGTTATTTTCTTTTCACCGCTGTCAAAAACTTTGTGAGGTAGGCATTTGTAGCATTATTACTGTAATTATACTTGTGAAAGTGATCTTTATGATATTTTTGTTCTATTGCACATGTATCAAAGATTATGTTGTTGTATTAATGTTGTAATTTACGATTGAGGTTAGACGAGGATAAGTTTTTTTCACACTATTGGTATTATCATCCCCCAAAACAAAAGGGGTCAAAATTAGAATCACTACAGAGCTTCTGTTCAATTTTATGTTGCAGATTCCCCGTAGGAGGAAACGAAAAAGAAAAACTTGGGATAAACAAGACATGGTAAGAGTTTTACAGGTGCGGTCAGAGAAAACAGTGGGCATAACAAAGGCAGCAAAATCGTCTTCTGTATCTAGACCTATTGAAGAAGCATTTAGTCGAAAAATCGGAAGGAAGCCAATTTTGTCTGCTAATACGGAAGACGAACTTATTAAATATTTAATTAAAATTGAATCTAAATTATATGGCCTCACAAAGACGATGTGCAGCGTTTATATTTCCATTTATACAAGAAAAATGGAATCTCACATTCATTCAGCAGTGAAGTTGCAGGATGTGGGGTCGACAGAAGCGTCCGTTCCAACGCGTCGGCTTTGACCCGTGACGTAAGGGTGTTGTCGTGTGTGCCGTCATGACGGCGCGGAGTTTGGTTTGAGTGTGGCTGTCTCCAGTTCCGTTTTATCTTATTTTATTTACTTTTCTGATCTGTTCGTTCTATCTCGTGAGATTTTTTTTAAAATTTAAAAACACTTATTACTTATTTTAATTATGTTTCCTCGAATTTCTGTTTTAGTTTATTATATTTATATTTCTGATCTGTTCGTTCTATCCCGTGAGATTTTTTTTTTTTTAAAGACAAAAAACACTAATCAGCTACTGAAGCATCTTTATCTTCTATGGGTTGCAGGGGTTACGACCCCTGGGGAGGTGGGTGGGTATTCATGCATGGCTGTCTTCACTTACACGTTGTAGCTACGCAAGGCGTCTAAATTTGTTTATATTTAATTTGCCTCCCACCCAAAACACCCCATTTCCCGCGCTTGTCCCGTTAGTGTCATTAGGCTTCTTGTGGAAAGTGTGTGTGTGTGTGTTTTTGTTTCCGCCATATTTGTGACGTCATGGGTCAAAGCAGACGGGTGGGATCGGACGCTTCCGTATTTCCCTGGAAATACGGTAGCGTCCGATCCCACCCGTCTGCTTTGACCCATGACGTCACAAATATGGCGGAAACAAAATCAAACTCCGCGCCGTCATGACGTCACACACGACAACACCCCTACGTCACGGGTCAAAGCCGACGCGTTGGATCGGACACTTCTGTCGACCCGCCAGTATTTCACAGTGTCAGGAATTTACTCTTAAACTGACTGGTTTTTGGTGAATCCAGGTTTTCTTCCTCTGGGGGCAACATGTCATAGTTAGATTTGTGAAGTCTCCAACAACAGTGGAATGCTTTCTATTATTATTATTCTGGATTTACAATGTGAGTACATTTTTCCAGCACCTATTCTAGATTACAGTAAGTCACTAATTATTGTTCTCCACTCTTCTCTATTTGTCCATAAATCTTCAGGAATGTTGTTCTTCCTCATTGCTGACTGAACTCCCTGTATCCATGTATCAGGTGGTCGTCCCCTTTTTCTTCTTCCAATTGGTACCCAGTCGATTATGCATTTTGGTAGCCATTCCTGTTCCATTCGTCTGATGTGTCCATACCATTTAAGTTGTTTGTGCTCGATGAAATCAATAATTGAATTTTTACATTTCATCTTGTCTCTGATTACTTCATTTCTTATTCTTTCTCGTCTTGATGTTCTTGCTGAACGTCTCCAGAAATCCATTTCTGTGGCTAATAATTTTGATTTCAGTTGCCATTTTGTTGTCCACACTTCTGAACCATATGTAATAATGCTCCTAACTTTCTCTAAAGGATAAATTGCTATTGATTCTTCTGAAGAGGTGAAATCTACAAATTCTGTTGGGACCTCAAATAATTTCAACCACAATATTTTGCCATGTTCTTGGGATATAGAAGAAGCTGGCCCCTCCAGACTTTGCACATCAGTGAAACCTAAAGTAGCTCTTACACCAGGAGACATTTGGCCCATTTCAAAGCCCAAACAAAAAATGACATACAAAGGCCCTAAGTTTATAAAAGTTGCTTTAATATCATCATCTCCATGTAAAGTGGTGCTATTTAATGCAGAACAGAGGAGAGCAGAGAAAGAATGTAAAAGGAAATTCAAAGAATTTGTGAAAGTGTCGTGAAAGAATCTAGGACGGAGCTTGTAAGAGAAAGGAAGTCACCATACCAAGTGGAGAACAAGAAATCAACGGTAATAATAATAATAATAATAATAGGGCTAATAACAGATTCCCAAGAAGTTTGCAAGAGAAAATTGGTTCTATCACTCAGAGATTTTGATGGCGAGTCATGGTATTCAGACTTAGATTCGGGTGAGTCCGATCCTGAAGCTGCATTTGATGTTAGCAAGCCTATCAGTGATGACACTGCTTGCCTCTGTGTGATGTGATGTATACAGAAGATGGTGTTGATGAACTGTGGGTGTAGCGTATGCTCTCTGAAATGTCAGCTCATAGTGAGTGTGCCGGTTGTAAAACTTAATTTATGCAGTTATAAGACTAATTTATGTGTGTGATTTGTGTAAATAGATAAAGTGTTTTTCAAAGTATTGAAGCTATAAGAATCTTGTTAAACACGATTTTTTAAAATAAATCTAAGTGAGGGGATGATCTCCAAGTAGAATTGTACATTGTACACTCTTATAATTATATTTGATTTAATAAAACTGTCTTTCTTGCAAATTCTGGTTTAATATTTTGAATTTATCCCATGGGGCTCAGATTACCAGCAAAATATTTTTCCCAGATTGTGCAGGGGTCCATAAAACAAATTGTATTTTTTTTTTGCCTCAAGCAACATTCCTCAAAAATTGTTGTATAAATAAATCAAAGACATGACACAGTATGTGCACAGCAGCTCTTATATAGATAGGAAAGAAATTGTGGCAATATGTATGAAAAATCAAAATTATACCACCTCTTCCTCTATGTGTTGGCTGATTATAGTCCACTTGGTACCAGCAGGTAATGCCGGCGACACCAGTGGACTTGTTGCCAGATGAGATGCTGCTAGAGATCCTGTCACGGCTGTCGGTGGACGAGTTACTGGGTGCTGCCTCTCGCGTCTGCTCCCGCTGGGAGCGGCTGTGCCTGGAGGTGGCTGTGTGGCGTCGCTCTGGTGGCGGGCTCTGCTACCACGGCACCTCCGACTGGCCCTCCCCTGCAAAGGCACCCAGACCCACCATCTGCATATATGCCCGCGATGATGTCGGCCGTGTTCTTGGGGAGGTATTGGTTACCATTATGATTTGTTATTGTAAAGGCATCAAGTGCATGCACATTCACAGAAAATTATCTGAGATGGGGGCAAGATTCTAAAATTTCCAGTTCTTGCTCAGTTGATTCAATGAGGGGGACAAAAGTTTATTTTATGGACATCCACAGCTAAAAGACTTCATGTTGAGTAAAAAGCTCCTCTGCAGGTGTATTGTTACTTTATTTAAAAAGTGCAACCAGTTTTGTAACATTAGTTACATCATTAGGTGGAGTTATGAATAGAAAGAGCCATGAAAGAATTCCAGGAAGTGACAACCTTGGTTAGAAAGAATGTCAGATCATTGACGTAATTGGCTGAATGCAATTAATCTGACATTTGGTGATGACCAATACTTACAACATGATACTGGAGTAAAAAAATCTTATACTTTTCCCCCCAATTTCTAGAATTTCCCTCCATTCTAAACATTGTGTCACAGCCCACAATAGACTAGTGTAGAAGGGGAGCAATGTGTGAAGGGCCCCTAGGCATGTGGCACAGTTGCAGAAGAGCTAAGGTGGACTCTTGAATGTGAGAAAAATTCTAGGATTTGGGTCAGTACAAGATTACAAATTCAGATACTACAATGAAACTTATAAACTGGTCACCATTAGAGGCTTAAATGGGAAACTATTAAAAATATCAAAACTCTTTGAAAAACTTAAAGGGGAGGGACTCATGAAATATCAGACCATAAAAAGACCCAGGAGGGCGTGATATGGTTCAAATGGCTCTAAGCACTGTGGGACTTAACATTTGAGGTCATCAGTCCCCTAGACTTAGAACTACTTAAACCTAAATAACCTAAGGACATCACACACACCCATGCCCGAGGCAGGATTCGAACCTGCGACCGTAGCGGTTGCGCGGTAGGGCATAATACATTAGGTAAATGTACTACTAAAATCTTCTCATATCATAGAGTTCCGTGCTATGGTAGTATTTCATGTTGTGTGGGTAAACAGCCTTTAACGTGTAAGATTGTCCCATTATACTTCATTCCCAGGAATAATGGGGAGAGATTCACACGTAGGGAAAAGAACGAATCGAGGGTGATCCTTTCAAGTCTCCAGGGGTTTACTGAATTATATGTAATGACTCCCTGAATGAATATATCAGCCAGGTGGGTAGATTTAGAGAACATTCGTCTGGCTTGGGTTCTAACTCAGCTTTGGGATCTCTTTTTTCCGAAGCAGGTAGCTCTGTTACCAGACATTTTGTCCAACCTCTCGATGTTGCATAGGGAACGTAAAGGCAGTGTGCCTAATGGTCTAGAAGAGCTAGAGATGTACCATGCCTAAAAACAATTTTCTAGCTGTAGTCTCATCACCAAACTTGAATTGAAACATAAATTGAGCGTAGCTAATTTTGATTATATCAATGAATAACCCAGCCCATTTACCTGTTTGTGCATAGCACATTGCCTCATTCTTTATCCCCCCCTTCATCAATGCATCATTGGTTTTTTTTATGATTTGATATTTTATGGGTCCTTCTCCTCTTAGTTTTAACATTTTTAATAGTTTACCACACTATGCTATTTATGCCCTCTAATAGTATACAGTTTACATGTTCTTTTGTGTCTGACTTTTTAACCTTGTGTTAACCCAATTCACACTCGAGAGTCTGCCATAGCTCTTCTGGACATGCGACACCTGTCTAGTGGCCCAGCGTATATTTCTGTGCTAGTTTTCGGTCAGCTGTGGTGCTAGCCTGTACTCCACTTGTCAGATCCAGTTTTTCCTTTTTTCTGTTTTCTTTCGTTCCTCTCATCACACTGTACTTTAAAAGTTTATTTATATATCGTTTTAGATTCTGCTCATCAGCCCCCCTTCTACATGGGTCTGTCATGGGCTGTGACATCGTTTTTAGAACGGAGGGAAATTCTACAGATCAGGGGAGAAAGTTTAATATCAATTGTACTACAGTATCATGCTGTAATTGTAAGTATAAGTCATTGCCATGTTTTATATTACTTGCATTCAGCCGTTTTTGGAAATGTTCTGATATTCTTTTTATCCAAGGTTGTCACTTCAGGGTATTATTTCACGGTTTCTTTTTATTCAGGACTTTATCTGATAATGTAACTAATGTTACAAAACTGGTTGTGCTTTTTAAAGTAATAATACAGATGCAGCAGTGTGTTTTAGTCAACACTGTCAGTGATTCTGATAATAAACGATTCTCCAAAAATGAAATTTGACACGAGCAGCACACAACGTTATCTATCTCAAACAACTGATAGGTATCCTGTCGTTGCTTTTAGGTAGAGTACATTGAAACCAAAATGGTAAGCATATTTTGTTAGCCTATGCTGGTACACTTTGCCTAGGCTGGTGCTAAGCAACATCGCACCAGCACACTTAAGAAGGCAGCAAGCCCTCACTTGGTTTTCTATGAGAGTACAGAATAATCATTCTCTTTCCATAAAAAATATCAGTCAGTGAGGTTCTGCAATCCGATTATCAAACAGTCTTGAGAACAACCTTGACCTTATTAGCCAGTAGCTTCTACCGTCTATCTGAATATTCAGTACTCCAGTGAGTCTTCTTGTGTGTCACAACCAACTGTCAAAGTCCCGGGCTTCAAACTTTCCTCGTGTATCCTGATTCAAACTGAATCAAATGAGATGTAGGACAGAAAGAATAGCTCCCACTTTCTACAATTGAGGTTGGCAGTTCTTTCCAATCTGTGAATGCAGCAAAGTTGTTCGGATGGTACCACATATTGAAGAACTACATCATTATATTATCTATTAATTTGTGTGTTCTCCCTTTTGTTTATGTAACTAGCTGTTTATAATTTCTTTCTTTGTAACTATTAATGTACTTTTTATTATTGTGGAGCATCAAATGCTAAATAAACAAACAAAATCAGTACAAGCAAAGTACATACACTGCCCAACAAAAGTTTTTGAATACTATCGTAAAATGTAGTCTACAATACTAGAGGTCACTTTGACCTAGGCACTTCATGCATTATCCAGTTAGAGCCAATATACTGGATGGTGATTACTACTGGCATGCTTTATGGCTGTTTCCCAATCATTTAAAAATAACGTGCTGCAGCAGGACACCCTGAGCAGTCCAGTATTAACAACAGTTTCATTCAGTTTGTGTTCAGCACTGCAATAACATGCCACATAGAAGCATACAACACTTGATAAAATCAGGATAGTGTATTTACTTTCAACCGGTCAAACAAAGCAAGATATTGCCAATCAGTTACATGTCAAAGTGGTGTGTCTAATGTGTGGAGAAAATGCAGAGAGATGGGAAATGTGAACAACAGGCATCATAGTGGTCATCCTTGTATGACAACACCAATGCAGGAGCTTTTCCTCCAACTGTCGGCTTGAGGCACCCAGCATCAACTGTCAGAAATATTGGAAATGACTTCTCCCGGGCAACAGGGATTCGTGTCTTAGAGCAAACAGTGCATAGATTGCATCAAGGTGGTCTTCAGTCCAGAAGATTGATGAGAAGTTTTGCACTGAACCAACCGAACTGACACAATTGGAGGACCAGTGCTCTTGCACATCAATATCCCTCTAATTCCAATCTGTAACAATTTGACTGGTCTCTGATAGCTCCAAGAGGTCCTACAAATGACTGCAAGGCGCTACAGATGTGAAGTCAGTGACAACTTCATCCTAGTTGTTGACAATGCAAGACCGCACCGTGCTCTACAGTGCGTTTAAAATAAGTTGCGACTTTGGACAGTTCAGTATGGAGTGAGTGGAGGGTAGCATAGTTGCCAGTGTGTGCTTGGCACATCAGCAGGTGATCACGGTATAATGCCAGGCATACTTGGTACGGAACCTGTCAGGCTTGCTTGACTGCATGAACAGTAAGCTGTGCAAGCCGGTCAGGGAGGAGAGGATTAGTATTTAACAGCCATTGACAATGATGTCATTAGAGATGGAGCACATCGTCAGATTAGGGAAGGATGGAGAAGGAAAGTGGCCATGCCCTCTTAAAGGAACCATCCTGGCATTTGCCTTAAATGATTTAGAGAAAGCACAGAAAACCTAAATCGGGATGGCCGGACATGGGTTTGAACCTTTGTCCTCCCGAATGCGAGTCCAGTGTGCTAACCACAGTGCTGCCCTGCTGCAAGCTGGCAAATCTGCTGTCTTAGTCAAATGATTTTGAAGAAACTATTTGGTAATAATCTCTCATTCTTGCACATCTTATAGTTTATTCATCAGTTTCATAATGTATGCCCTATCATTTTATTAGTGTCATAGTTATTCTGACATTTTGATAGTAGGTAAACTACTGCAAGAAATTCTTGGTTTGCAATGAAAAATAGGTATCGCTATGAATTTGTTTTTGGTGCATGTTAGGTTAAATTTTGCTACGTATTAAATGGAGATGATAAATTGAATTACTCTTTAAAGTTGGAAGGACATTGCTGTCTGTTTTCCAATCTTGAGAAAATGGAATGTATGTAAAGCGCTCCATGATGAACTTGTATGTCGGTGAAAAGACTAGAATGAAAGATTCATAAATTGCTCGTATCTCCTAAACAGTTTGAGGTATAGAAACAAGATTTTGGCAAATGATACTGTCCAAAGATGAGAGTGTTTTGCCATATGTGAAACTTCCATATCTACTGTGGTATTCAAACAACTACATATTTTTTCAGTGATGTAATTTAATTATTGAGGGCCATTGATAGCTGGTGAAACAAGAACTGCTGTGGGTTTTGTAACAATATAAGTGAAGAGGTTATAAGTTATTTTTTGTATTGCGAATGGGCTGTTCCATAAACTATTGACCTGACCTACACTCTGTTGTTAGTTTAATAATACACTGTTTCAGGATTCTGTTGCAATCTCAACTGCATTAGAATATTAGTGAGGTGAATATTTATAAACTCTGTTGTGTTTTGACAAAAGAAGCGGAAGTACTCCTCAAAACTCGTTACAGTCCTTCATGAATCAATGTCTCATCAACTACCTTCTTCATTTGGCTGACAACTTAAGCCTAGTCCTTTCGTGTAACCTTTGTGGTGGCTTCTTTTGTCAGCATTTCAACCTAAGTGAGCGTAAGCTTCTTGTTGTTTTCTGCCACATTATTTTTCACCTAGGCCCATATACTCTGTCAGATTTAAATGAGTATGATATGAAGGAAGCCTGATCAAACTATTCCCTTTACAATTAGCCAGTTCGTTGACCTGGTGGTGTGAAATTTTGACTTGTACGGCACTACAACTTCCATTAACTTCATCTTATACATGCTTCAACTTTACCTCAAGGAACATTTCTTTCTACCCAGAGTAAAATATCCACTTTCCTCGACTGCATTGTTGGAGCTTTATACATCACAACAGAGTGGTGTGGCGTTGTGTCCATTACTGTTGTCGAAATCTGTGGAATGTTTTGCAGCAGAACGTTATCTTCCTAGCTGGTGAACGTGTTCTTGGATGACACTTTTATTGCAAATTTTGTATTCAGATGTACTGCACTTTTGTTACTAATGCAGTGCCAACACAATGCCATGTTCACAATATCTGACAACTACAGAACACTTCAGTGACAGAAAATACGACTTTATAATGAGATCTGATGCATCTAATATGTGACACCATGTGGCACTCTTTGTTCGACATGGGAACTTTACCAGCTAAACCGCTGGCGGTGTGGAAGGGAAAGTTGGCTCTCCATTGGTGTTTCCTGGGCAATGGCGTCGTTTACCCTGCTGGTCAGCCAAACGTGAAAAGTCACAACTACTTGTAAACGCACTATAGTAGTGTCTCAGTGTTTTCAAAGATTCAACATCAATTGACTGCATTGGGCAGTAAAGTCTCCAGACATGAATGCAGTTGAGCATGGGACCTGTTCAAGGTGGCCATTGCACAGCATCCGCATCGACCTGACAATCTTCAGGACACCACTGAAGCTCCCATTGAGGAGTAGAACCTCATACCCCAAGATAAAGTTGATGGTCTCATATGGAGTGTGCCTCACAGAGTGGAAGTACTGATCTGTGTGTGGGGTGGACATACTAACTACTGACTGATAATCATCATCATGAGATGAAGACTTTCACAGTTTTTGTTTACACGATATACACTTAGGAGAGAGTCTACTTTGTTTCTTAATGTTTTTTTGTAAATAATAAAATTGTTCTTGTTTTTTGGAAAAAAATGGTGTTTATTCTGTTAATAAGGTATTGCCACCATTTTGGTTTAGTGATCTAATATTGCAAACTTCTTATGATTAAATCCAGAGTATTCAGTTTGAAAAAATCAAAAAAAATCAGGACAATTGAGAAAATCCTTTTCCATATATCTCGTTTGTTTACTTTGGTGCTTATTAAGTGTATAGATTGAATTACATTGGGATAGATTACAACACAATCTCACCCTCTTCTCAGCTAGTCTTTCCTTTCATGTCCTCCGACTTTTATAAATGCAGTCTGGTATCTGTATGTGTTGTGAGTAATCTTTCCTCCCAGTCTTTTATCCTTCTACCTTGAAATTTCCAAAGAGAGTAAGCCAGTCAATGTTATCAAAAGTTTTCTCAGAATTCACAAACATTATAAATTTAGATTTGCCTTTGTTTAACATATTTCCTAAGATAAGTCATAGTGCCAGTATTTCCATATGCGTTCCCAAATTTCTCTGGAACCAAAACTAATCTTTCCCGTGTTGACTTCTAATATATTTTCTATTCTTCTGTAAATAATTCATATCAGTATTTTGCAACTGTGACTTGTTAGCTGCTGGTTCAGTGGTGTTCACACCTATCAGCATCTTCCTTCTTTTCTCCTTGAAGTCTGGGGATATTGTGCCTGTTCACGTATCTTGCATACAAGGTGGAATAATTTTCTCATAGATGGCTATCCCAAGAATCTCAGAAATTCTGAGGGGCATTGGTTCCCACTTACACATTGTTCTCACAGTAACATATCTTCCATCTCATCTGCATTGACTCCCTATTCCCTTTCTGTAATACTGTTTTGATGTTTATTTTCGTTGCACTGCCCTTGTGTATATTTCTTTCACCATCCAGCTTCACCTCCCTTGCTTAGTTGTGGCTAGCTATCAGAGCTCTTAATTTTCCTCCAGAGGTTCTGCATTTTTCCTGTAGATAATATGGTTCTACAACTTTACATTTGTCCTCTAGCCATCCCTGCTTAGCCGTTTCACACTTTCTGTCAGTCTTATTTTTAGAGGTCTATATTCCCTTTTGCCTGCTGCATTTATATATTTTCTCCTTTAGTAAATTAAATTCAGTCTCTTGAATGTTATGCAAGCATTTCTATGGATTCTTGTTTTTGTCCTTTTGATCCTTTGCTGCATGCACTGTTTTGTCTCTCAGAGTAAAAACTTGACTTCTGTTATTGCATGATAAAAACCAACATTGAAAACAATTTTGTTACTGATGTAAATGCCATCTCTTACACCACACCAGTAGCGTTTTTACTGTCTTCATATTTTCCTGTTACTTGAGTGAGGATAATATGTGCATGGAACAATTTAAGGTTGCAGCACACAGATTTTGCAACACAATGGCAGGACAAATTCTATAGCAACACGTGTGTTTGACTTTTTGTTTTGCAAGTCATCATCATTCTCTGATTTGCTTTTGACATAGTGTCTCTAATTGTTAATGCTAACTTATTCCATCTATCTACACATTTTTATTACCTCTTTTAGTGTTTAACAAAAGTCTATAGTTTCATTGGACGTGGAAATCAGTGTTTGTTTCCATACTCTGCCTGCTGCCTTGCAGAACCATGTCTAACATTTTTTGGACAACAAGAGACAGTGTGGTATTGGGTTGCAAGGCTCACTCATCTTTCAAGTCACTTAACTTGCATGTTGTGTGTAGCCGATCCTCTTCTCTGTGTAATCAGCTACGTTGATCTCCCAAAAGCTTCTTCTCTGAAGACTATAGCTGGTTAAAGGAATTTCTTAAACTACTTCTCTATCCTTGAAATAATTTGGGTACTCGTAGAATACTTTTCAGTTCAATCTCTTTATATTTTCAACTTCCCCAGACAACAACTTCTTCAAGCTAACTTAGTCCTTAAACATTGGGCTCATTTATACATATTCAGATACCATTGGTTTGATAACCAAATAATTTATGAACATCATACATGTGTCTTGTTTCGTTCACAGCCAAGACATGAAGTAAATTAAAAGTCCCTAGTCTCAAGTGAGTCCAATATGTGGATGAACATTTTTCTTGTTCTTCTCTAGCCGTACACGGAAACTCTGTGGACCGTACAGCAGATACTTGTCAGCCGCTGTTTGGCTGTCGGGTCCATCTTTTTCTTGTAACTGTTTTTTGACCTGCACATACAAATAGGTGTATTCGTTTCTCCAACTCACCTCTAAAATGTCGGGTGTTCGAAACGGTGGAAGGCCGAATGGCTCTAGAATTTACTCTGAAATTCTCGATACATATTCTCCCCCCTAAAATGGAACATGCGATATTTTATACAATCATTATGTAAATTTGTATCGCATACAATTCTAACAATATACATTCCAACATAGATCTTTGTACTCATTTAGAATAAATTTTAGCTAATCTTTCATTTATTCTGCTCTCACGCTATTTTGATATGAACCCCGAATGTTCCATCATGGTCTGGTAAGTTTTCCTAATAGTTAGGATTCGTTAGGACTCTATCTCAATTTCCAATCGCAAACTCCAGGTGTTCATGACACTTGAGTACTTTATTCTTTATTCTAATTCTTTGTACTACGTCTTTAGTTACAATGGTCTTATTATTTATAAACTTCTTGTAGTCTGGAGAAACTATAGGCAAAATAAAAGTGTTCCTATTGACACTCATAAAATATAATAATGCTACCAGAATAATTTCTACAAAATTTTATGACTTTTGTCATGATACTGTCCTTTCCCCTCCAGAAACAGTACCCATACCTCACATACGGGTTGATCCTATGAGTACCCTTTCTCCTCCTGTTTTGGTAGGTGCACCCCCTTTTTTTTAATTCCTGTTTTCTTATGGTACAGGTCAATCCCCTTCTTGGTGCCCCTGTTCACACAGTATAGGTCTGCCTATTTCATCCAATACATGCTGGGTGTGTCCCCCCTTATCCTTCTTGAGTAGGCCTCATGGTTCATTGCCCTAGTATACATCTTTAAGTACACTATAACTAAATATTATCTGGTAAAACTAAAACCTACTTCATCCTTCATGCTTGCTTTTTCATACTTCTCTTTTATACCCTAGAGTCCTCCTTTATGTATCAACTATGTTTCCAGCATCTACTTCATGCCTACATACATTGTTCAATATATAAGATGCTTACTTAGGTTATAAGAGTCCTACAATCCTACAAGTCGTCAGAATATTTGTTAGACTGACATTCCTGAATAATTATCACAATTAGTTCCTCCCTGACTTATGCTCATTAGTTATGCTCCTTAGCAACATGATAGTTGTTTTCAAGTAACTAGGTAATGTAGAACCATCACAATGAACAACCATAAGTGCATATTTCTCTATGTGCGCGTTCTTTTCCCCTACAACACTTGATGGTTCTCACATCCTTTTAATCTGGACTTTCATTGTTTGCGTCTTCATGTTATGGTGTGTGTATGCGCAAGTGTGTTTGTGTAGCCTGATTCTTTGGCGTGATTATATGAAATAAGTTGAAGGTTATTGGAAACCGTGGAAAATAAGAAGGACTTCAGCGATAGAAGTATATGCATGTGGAAAGAGGAAAAGATAGACTGGTACTCAGGTACTCAGAGGAGAAGTAAGAAAGGAAAAAGTAGAAATCGTTGCTACGATTGAAGAAGAGAAAGAAGATAGCCCCAAAGACAGGAAACCCTTCCCACCCACCTTCCCCAGGATCCCTACTTCACCGGTACTTGAGTGAGAAGCCAGAGGAAATATGATGGTAAACACCTCCTACAGAACAGATATTCTCACCTTCACTTTTGAAGTCCCCAAAGAAAAATCTTAGCAACCCCTATGGAATGGCAAATGGTGAAGAACCAGTCACACTTGTCTGTGAGGGTTGTCTGAAAGGTGTGGTGTGTGTTTCATGTTAGTCAAGCTTGTACTTACACTACCCACCCCTTCCAAAACTAATACAAACCCTCCCATCCACTTCACGTCTCATAAAAGGTATAAAATGTTCTGTAAACAATAGAAAATTATGCACTATGATAAAAATAGTTGTTTAGTCATTCAGTTTATACTATACTGTTATACACACACAAAATGCTCTATTCAGTTTAAGCTGTCTTGACATCAGTCGGTTTAAATAGTACCATCATATTATACTTTCCACTAATATAACATTGTATTTGTTTCGCTTCAAGTCTAAAGATCACTGTTCATTTGTGATTCTCTTAAATTGGTCTCAATCTTGTAGTCATATCCGGTTTTGTATGTACTAAAATTATAGGATAGTTTAAGAATTCAAGAATAGATTAAAGAATAGTTAAAGATTTGAAGGGAATTCGGTACAGGAAAAATAGTACAGAAGAAACACCGAAAACAACTAGGGATCCGACAGTCGTCACTCCGCTCGTTAACACAGAATGTTAATGCCCCTGGGGGACAGATGTGACTCTGCCCGGATCCCATGGATCTGATATTAAGCTCACTTGAGCAAGTGCAAACCAATGCTTCTCGTTACATTTTGTGTGAAAGTCTCCCGACAGCAAAACAATCACCACTTTACTAGGTAACACAACATCAGGTAAAGTTATTCTGTTTTCTACTCTATCATGGACAAGTCTGAATTCTTTCCATAAATTATCTATGCCTCTCTTAGTATCAAACAATGGAAAATCCAGGATGGAAAGTAACAATACCAGAGAAGGAAAGTCGCTACTCACCATATAGCGGAGATGCTGAGTCGCAATAGGCACAGTAAAAAGATTCAAACAATTAAAGATTTCGGCCATTAAGGCCTTTGTCAGCACTAATATATATATATATATATATATATATAATCACACACACACACACACACACACACACACACACAACTTGCACACACGTCTGCAGTCTCAGAGAGCTGAGACCAACAGCTGGTCTCAGCTCTCAGACTGCAGACGTGTGTGCAAGTTGCGTTTGTGTGTGTGTGTGTGTGTGTGTGTGTGTGTGTGTGTGTGTGTGTGTGTGCTCTACTGCTGACAAAGGCCTTAATGGCCAAAAGCTTTAATTGTGTCTTAGTACCAGTAAGTTCTGAAGCTAAATTTGAAGAAACGTTGTCATTCCTCCAGATTACTTATATTTACTATGTCTGAAGTGGCTAGTTTCTCTTCAACATTTCGTTCCATGTTATCTGCTTGAATGATTACGTCTGCAATTTGCGATTGGACAAAAGGAATTAGCTTATCCTGTTTTTCAACACTCTCCTTCAGGGCGTGCAACCTCTGATTTACAACATCAAATGTAACATTGCATATGCTTTGAAATGATCCAAATTTTTCGACAAGTTCTGTTTCTACATTATTACATTTATCTTCAATGTCAAATTCTAATTTTTTAGTTAAATCTTGAAGATGCTCATCGTGTCTTTGGTTAAATTCAGTAAATAGTTTATTAACGTGAGTATTCAAAGAACTAGTGAGTTCACTCTTTAAATCTAACTTCAGATTTTCTATCTTATTATTTAAAGAGTCAAATTCAGTCTTTAATAAAACTATACTAACAGACCGCGGCCGATTTAAAGGCTACCACCTAGCAAGTGTGGTGTCTGGCGGTGACACCACATTCTTCCCCCGCAAATCGCCGTACGGTTGTGTAATAAGGCTTCCGCCTGGTGTGGGGAGGACCCCATGTTGACGTATGGGACGAGGTGGGAAGCCTAACAACAGGCGAGGCCGTGCCACCCGCACCCTGCCATTTGGTCCAAGGGGAGCTAGGAAACGCCTGAAAACCTAATCCAGGGTTCACGCCAACATGCGGTGTACGCGCCCGTAGAGAGACAGGAGGGGCCGAAGGGTCGACCTCCATTGGGTCGGGGCACCCGACGGGCGAAGACGTCCTTTGGTCCGGAGCGGGCAAGAAGTACATGGCGGAGGACAACGGGTCACGGGAAGCGATCGACGGCGCGTGACCCAGGGAGGCGCCCGGCGGTTGCAGCGTCGCGTCCACTGCGGGCGTCGCCGGCGGGAGAACAGGCGGTGGCGGCGGCGGCGTCGCGTCGCCATGGGGCAAAAGGGAAGGCATCGTCGGTAACACCTGGGGCTGAGGCGAGCCAGTAGATGGGTCCCCAGGGCGCTGACCGGACGGCACCGTCGCTGAAAGCAGACGGTGAGCGGCAGAACCCGTGCGACGACAGAGGCGCAGCTGATTGAGATGCCGACGCACCTCACCAGAGGCCCCCAAAACCGGATACATAGTGCGGCCGAGGCAGCGAAGAATGCGCCCTTCGAGCCAACGCCGTGAACCTCGATAGTTACGATAGTAGACAACGTCGCCTGGGGCAAAAGCAGGTGTCTGCCGCTGCACAGGAACCTGATGTGGCGGATGTAGCAAAGACATCAAGGTTCGATGAGGGCGACCGTGGAGCAACTCAGCCGGCGAGCGACCATCTCGGGGCTGAGAGCGATACGAGGACAAAAAGAGCAATAACGCCTCCTCCCGAGAATGCAACTCTCTCAACTTCAACATCTGTGACGTGAAAGTCCGGACCAATCGTTCAGCGGCACCGTTTGACTGAGGCGAAAATGGTGCGGATGTCATATGTTGAATACCATTGGCCTTGCAGAATGACTGAAATTCTGCGGACATGAATTGTGGGCCATTGTCGGAAACAATAGTCTGTGGAAGACCTTCAATGCAAAAGATAGCAGATAACGCTTGGATGGTGGCAGAAGACGTCGTGGAAGACATCCGGACAACAAAAGGAAAATTACTGAATGAATCTACAACAACCAACCATTGACCATTCCAGAATGGACCAGCAAAATCGATGTGTAAGCGTTGCCAAGGGGAAGTAGCTTTTGGCCTTGCAATGAATTTCCGCAGTGGGGCGGATTGTTGTTCGCCACACGCCATGCAAGAAGAGCACATATTCGTAATCGCAGCATCGATTCCGAACCAAGAACAGTGCTGACGAGCAAGGTGTTTCGTTCGCACTATACCCCAATGTCCTTGGTGGAGAAGCCGTAAGATAGAGGACTGTAACGAATGTGGGACCACGACCCTGGACTGATCATTATCAGAATGCAACAGTAAAACACCACGTCGTACAAAAAGTCTCTCCTTGTGAGCAAAAAATCGGCGAACCAACGGATCCCCAATCCGTGACTTTGACAAGGGCCATTGCGTGGCAACAAAACGCAGAACGGTAGCAAGGACAGGGTCAGCAGCTGTGGCTGTAGCTACACGACAAAAATCAATCGGAAACGATTCGACCACGTCATCAGTTTCCTAATCAAAGAACATGCAAGCAAGATCGGAAGAATCGAATGCTCTATCCTCAGCAACAGGCGTTTCCGTGCTTAGCAGTGGACCGATACAAGATATCGTAGCGGTACTGCGAGAGGAAAATAGACCAGCGGATGAATGTCTGCGCTGTACGCGGAGGTACAGGCTTGTTCGGATGAAAAAGCGACGTCAAAGGTTTGTGGTCTGTGATGATGGTAAAGTGATGACCATACAAGAAATCATGAAACTTAGTAACACCAAATACGAGAGCCAAAGCTTCTTTCTCGATCTGTGAATAATTTCTTTGTGCAGACGAGAGCAATTTGGTCACAAAGGCAATAGGGCGATCGTGCGATCCATCCTTGTGCGCAAGCACAGCACCGATCCCGAAATCCGATGCATCCACCATCAACAAAAGGGGTTTCTGGGGATCGAATGGCGTAAGGCAAGTATTGGAAAGCAACGCCGATTTCAACTGGCGAAAGGCGCGTTCACATTCCGTCGTCCAGACGAACGGAACACCTTTACGGCGTAAGCGATGAAGCGGAGCTGAAATGGAAGAGGCGTGGCGCACATAGCGATGATAATAATTGATTTTTTCCCAGCACACTCTGGAGCTGCTTCAAATTCTGCGGCGAAGGCAAGTCTTGTATGGCACGGAGGTGCTCTGGAGTGGGATGTATGCCTTGGGCATTGATTACATGTCCCAGATATGGTAAGTCCCGAGCAAGAAACACACATTTGTCCTTCCGCAAGCGAAGACCATTTTGGCGCAAGACCTGAAATAATGTTCTGAGATTGGCTAAATGTTCTTCTTCCGTCTTTCCGGAGATCACAATATCGTCCAGATAGTTTGCTGCAGTAGGGACCGACGCACGAACAGTTTGCAGATATTGCTGAAACAATGCAGGGGCGGATGCACGCCCGAATGGCAGTCGTTTGAATCGATACAAACCAAGATGCGTGTTAACCACCAAAACGCGCTGGGAGTCTTCGTCCACCGGTATTTGCAAGTACGCATCTGCAAGGTCCAACTTTGAAAAATATTTACCCGGCCACAGTTTGTCAAAAAGATCTTCCGGGCGGGGTAAAGGAAAAGTTGCAATCACTAGTTGGGGATTCACTGTTGCCTTGAAGTCCACACAAAGTCTCAATTTTCCGGAAGGTTTTGGCAAAATTACTAAGGGTGATGCCCAGAGAGAAGCCTGCACACGTTCAATCACACCTTGTGATTCCAAATCGTGTAAAGTTCTTGCGACCTCATCACGCAATGCGTGGGGAACATTGCGCGCTCTGAAAAATTTCGGTAACGCGTTTACTTTCAGTTCCAAATGTGCTTTATAGTTCTTAGCGCAACCAAGGCCCAGTGCAAAAAGTCCGCAAATTCTGCACATAGACGAGAAACACTGTCTGAAGGCACAGTCTGGTTCACTGATGGGACCTGATTGACTATAGACAAGTTAAACAACTGAAATAAATCTAAACCAAACAAGTTCACTGCAGCAGAAGAACGAAGGACGTACAATGACACAAGTTTTGTTTGTCCCTTGTATGTTGCAAGAAGGCTGCACTGTCCTAACACAGGGATATGCTGACCGGAATAGCTACTGAGCTTAACATTTGCAGCACGCAACGGAGGTGTGCCCAGCTGTTTGTACGTGTCTTGATTGATCAGTGAAACTGCAGCTCCGGTATCGAGCTGGAACGGTATCACTTTGCCATTAATGTCCAAATCTACAAAACGTTTATCGTCCTGCTGACGACACGAGCGATTGTCTCGTGCAACGTGAACTGACACTGGTACAGAATCACTTGCTATTTGACGGCATTTCCGGCGATGTCGACGCACACTATTTGTGGGAGGAACACAGTCACTGTTAGAGAGAGTGGCACGGGGCGGAGTGGAATGAACTACATGAATTTCCATGGGCGAAGTTTCACGAGCCAGAGTATCCTTGGTTCGATTCCGATTCCGGCGCGAAGCAAAGGGCCTGGAATGGTTGTGAGTGTCCGATCTGAGCTTTTTCTGGCAAACACTTTGAACATGGCCTTTTTTATTACAGAAAAAGCAAATAGCCTGGCGTGACGGGCAATTCTCACGCGAATGTCTAGTAGCAAACTGCGGGCATGATTTTAGCACTGCATTTGCTTGCTTGCGCGGCACACGTGGCGGAGAGCTTGGACGCGCGGACGGGCGCGAGGGCTGTTGACTGTTTCGTGCAGCGCGCCCGGCGGGCCGGTTAACCTGACACACGGGTGGCGAAGTTTCAAATGATTTCTGAGCAAAGTCAAGAGTGTCCTGCCAATCCAATATGTCCATCACTTGTTGAAGGGAGGGATTGACTAGTTTCAAAATCTGTTCCCGTGTACGAACATCAGAAACGTTCTGTGCAATTGCATCACGTACCATAGTATCTGAATAAGGGAGTCCACATTCACACTCAAAAGTACAATCCCTAGTAAGGCCTTGCAAGGTTGCAACCCACTCTCTATTAGTCTGACCTGCCGTACGTTTTGTAAGAAAGAAGGTATACCTTTTTGCAACTACATTGACTGATTCTTTGAAATACGCATCTAATGCAGACAAAATTTCGTCGTAGGACAGAGTTGCTATGTCGCGTCGGGGAAATAATTTCACTATCACACGGTATGTGGCCACTCCGACGCAAGAAAGGAGAAAAGGCTGCCGCTCATTACCTTTAATTCTGTAGGCGGCGAGATGGAATCCAAATTGGCGTGACCACTCCGTCCAGCTTTCCAGTGCCGCATCAAAAGGACGAAAAGGTGGTGCAACTGCGGCCGCCGCATCGTTTTGCATTGCACGTTGACCCTGGACGAGCTGTCCAAGTGCATCCCATAAGGCCTGTGTCTGCTGATTCTGCAAGCGATAAAATTCGGACAGTACATCTGGAGATTGTGGCGAAGCCATGACACCAGTAAATCAGGAATATCAATACGAACGCAAAATTCTCATTGCCATATGTTGTGAATTGGCAGGAGCCAATCCACGGGGTTTGGAGGAAGCCGAAAGGCACGCGTTAAGCTCACGCAGGCTGGCGTGAGGTCTGGAACAGGACACGGAAATGAGACTAGTAAAAAAGGTACGTAGCTTCTGGAATACTTAACTTTAATCCATAATTGGTGAACATCGTTCTTGATGGTACATGCATCACAAGATAAATAGCAAATGATAATGGCGCCTTGCTAGGTCGTAGCAAATGACGTAGCTGAAGGCTAAGCTAACTATCGTCTCGGCTAATGAGAGCGTAATTTGTCAGTGAACCATCGCTAGCAAAGTCGGCTGTACAACTGGGGCGAGTGCTAGGACGTCTCTCTAGACCTGCCGTGTGGCGGCGCTCGGTCTGCAATCACTGACAGTGGCGACACGCGGGTCCGACGTATACTAACGGACCGCGGCCGATTTAAAGGCTACCACCTAGCAAGTGTGGTGTCTGGCGGTGACACCGCATCTCCCTCGCTGTATCAAGTTTTGCGGCAGCTAGCATCGTTGCAGGAACCCTCGTCCTTGTCTTTTGACGCATTGTGTTCATTACTGTCTTCATATTATCGCCGCCGCACGCATGTTGTGGCGGCTAGGGTCTAGTTCTATCAATGCAAGAAACAGCCCCATCAGTCTTACCGGGCGTGGGCTGCTACCCTGCACGGTCTTAGTCGCAAGTGTCATTTTGTCACGGAGCAGTGGTGAGAGTCGTATGCCCACGTTATGGTGCGCGACGTCATTGTTCGTTTGGCCCCTGATAGGGAGGTCCGGCAAGGGGCCCTGCAGTTAGAAGACCCTTCCCTCGAGGAAGTCCTGTCCATTGCTCAATCGTATGCAGTCTCTCACGCTGCCGGTCAACAGCTGGAAGCGTGGTGCGACGTCGTGGCGGTTCAGGGCAGCGCAGCCGCATCCACTGCGTCCGGGGTGGACGACGTGCAAGCGGTACAATCCGGCCGTTATGGCCGCTCCCGCACGGGGCGTAAACAGAGTTCCGGCCGCCGGCCCCTGCTACCGTCCTGTGCGTCGTGCTATATACATCACGATCGGTTGGAGTGCCCCCAGCGTTGGGCCGTTTGTCGCAAATGTAATGAAAACGGACACATTGCTAAAGTTTGCCGCTCAGCCTCGAAAGAATCGAAGGAAGCAGTTACAGAGGACATGGACGTTGACATTCAGGAAGTTTCATCGGGCCAGGCTCCCGACGCATCGGCCCACAAACTCTTTATTGAGGTGTTGGTCCGGTCGCGCCGATTACACCTGCAGGTAGATACGGGTGCGGCGGTTTCTTTGTTGAATGCACAAACTTACTCCGACCTTGGGTCGCCCCCGTTGGCGCCAGTTTACCGGCATCTACGCGGTTATGGTAAACAGTTCATTCCCCTACTGGGTCAATTCACTACCGACGTGACTTACAAATCAGTCACTCGGCCTATTACTTTTATTGTTGTCAGTGATGCGTGCTCCGCTAATCTTTTTGGCTTGGATGCCTTTCAAGCTTTCGGGTTTTCTATCACTGACACCATACAGTTGGTCTCCGAAGACGTTCCCTATCAATCATTAGAATCTTTGATCTCTGACTTTCCAGATATCTTTGAGGAGGGCCTGGGGTGTGTTTCAGACTTTGAAGCTCACTTAATGTTGAAGGCGTCGGCTCGCCCGCGTTTTCTCCGCGCGAGGCAGATCCCCTTGGCTCTCTCCGCCCTCAGGTAAAAGCAGAGCTAGACCGGCTGACAGCCATCGGCATCGTTCTTCCCATTTCTTCTAGTGAGTGGGCTTTGCCCCCCGTTATTGTCAGGAAACCCTCGGGAAAATTACGTCTTTGTGGCGATTTCAAGGCCACCATTAATTCCCAATTGGTGGTGGACACCTATCCTTTGCCTCGTGCTGATGAATTGTTCTCTGCCGTAGCGGGAGGCCAATATTTATCGAAAATCGATCTTTCGGAGGCTTATCATCAGATACCTCTTGATGAGGACTCCAAACGGCTGGCGGTTGTCAACACCCCGTTTGGCCTTTACCAATACCAGCGGTTGGCCTTCGGAATATCCAGTGCCCCGGCAATATTCCAGCGTTATCTTGAGCACATCACGTCGACAATCCCTCATTGTATTAATTACCTGGACGACATAATTGTCACGGGCCGCAGCCCGAAGGAACACTTGCACAACCTTCGCACCCTCTTTTTTCAAATTCAGGTCTGTGGGCTTGCGTTGCAACCTGCGTAAGTCAAACTTCTTCCAACCGTCCATTGAGTATGTGGGCTACACAATCTCTCGGCACGGCGTCCAGCTGCTAGGAAGTTTGGTCCAAGGTATCGTCGACCTTCTGCGGCCCGCTTCGCTGAAGGAGTTACAAGCTTTTTTAGGCAAGATTGCCTATTACCACCGGTTCATTCCCAGGGCTTCCACCATCGCCCGCCCCCTGTACTGCCTTCTGCGCAAGGGTGTTCCTTTTGATTGGTCGCCTGCATGCGAGCGAGCGTTCACCTCGTTGAAAGGCCTCCTCACGTCAGCGCCGTGTTTGGCTGCTTTTGACCCCCATAAGCCGTTGGTCCTGGCTACAGATGCTTCGCAGTATGGGGTAGGGGTGGTCCTGGCCCATCGCAACTCAGATGGTTCCGAGCAGCCACTGGCGTTTGCGTCTAAAACTCTTAGTCCCGCACAGGCCCATTACTCCCAGGTGGAAAAAGAGGCTTTGGCCATTGTCTACACTGTTACCAAGTTTCACCCTTTCTTGTATGGCACGAAGTTTCAATTAATCACTGACTATAAGCCATTAATATCATTATTTGGCCCCGCCTCTCAGATTCCGGATAGGGCGGCCCACAGACTACAGCGCTGGGCCTTGTTCCTCTCTAAGTACCATTAAGACATTCATTTTCGCCCTACTGGACAGCATGCCAATGCCGACGCTCTTTCCCGTCTTCCAGTGGGCCCGGAACCTAAGTTCAATCGAGAGGAGATTATGTGTTTTCATTTGGATGTGGCGTCCCGCCAAGCGGTTGATGGCTTCCCGATCACTAGTTCTAGAGTCGCCAGGGAAACGGCAGCTGACCCGGTTCTCCGGCAAGTGGTTCGCCTCATTCAGCAGGGTGGTCATCCTGACCTCCAGGCCGGGCCTCGGACCCTCTTCGTAATTATTTTGTTCTATGAGACCGCCTCTCCGTCTTGGAAGGAGTTCTCCTTCTGGCTACCGATGATACAGCTCCTCGCGTGGTTGTTCCTGCAAGTTTGCGAAGGGAGGTCCTCACGTTATTACATGAGGGGCACTGGGGTGTTTCCCGTACTAAAACCTTGGCTCGCAGACATGTGTACTGGCCCTGTATTGACAGAGAAATTGAGCACTTGGTGGCCGCCTGTTCCCAGTGTGCGAGCCAACAGGCATCTCCCAGGTCACCGTTCTCTTCATGGCCGCCTGCAACCCAGGCATGGGAATGTGTTCACATCGATTTTGCGGGCCCGTTTCTCAATGGCTTTTGGCTCATTGTCATTGATGCTTATTCCCAATTTCCATATGTGGTTCGCTGCTCCTCAACCACTTCAGTGGTTGTAATCCAAGCACTAGCAAAACTCTTTTGTGTGGAAGGTCTGCCAGTCACCCTGGTCTCAGACAATGGCCCTCAGTTTATGTCGCAGATCTTCCAGGATTTTTGCAGGCGCTTCGGTATTCGGCATGTTTGCTCTCCCCCCTTTCATCCACAATCGAATGGGGAAGCCGAGCGCATGGTGCGCACGTTTAAGACACAGATGAAAAAGTATGTGCACGAATTTCCTGCGGACGAGGCGTTGACGTTTTTCCTGACGGCATACTGGACCACACCTATGGGAGAACGCAGCCCTGCAGAGCTCCTCCACGGGCGCCAACCTAGGACTCTGCTGCACCTCCTTTGGCCCGGTCCTCGCCAGTCTTTGCAAAACGGAGTACCCAGCTTTCCACCGGGTATGTCGGTCTGGGCACGTGGGTTTGGTCGCAATCCACGTTGGATACCAGTGGTGGTCCTGCGCCGAAATGGCCGCCGGCTCTATACCTTGCAGACGGGGGACCGGGAGGTACGTCGTCACCATAATCAGCTTCGTCCACGTTTGGGCCCCCACCCTCCGACCCCTCGAGCACCTGCAGTGGATCACAGTGGCTTAACCCCCCGAAGGAGGAGGAGTGCAGTAGCCACCAGAAAGATCGCGGGAGGCGCACATCGGCACGGCGCGTCACGGACGGTAGTTGCCGCAAATAGTCCCGTCCACCAGAAGGCACGCGAGAATTCGGCCGCGACCTCTGCCAGCGGAACAACAACAACAACTCAGGCAGCACAGGCCGTGCTCAGTCAGTTTACATCGGGCATGCCTATGAGACAGTTCTCGGTCTACTCTGAAGTGCAACGGAAAATGTGAACCATGTTACTACATTAAGTATTATTAGTTGTCTCTTTTTGACATTTTAAAGTATCATCTCAGCCTTAACTTCTGTTGTGAAAAATGTTGTATGTTTGTAGTTTTGCTGAACTGCTTAACACTGTTGCTGATTTGTACATCTACCTCTTCGTACATATTTGGTAAACCATTGTGAAGTGCATGCCAGAGTGTACTTAGCATGATAGGATTTCCTCTCATTCTAATCATATATAGAACATTGGAAGACTGACTGCTTAAACACCTCTGTAGGTGCTGTAATCATTCTAAGTTTGTTTTCATGATTTCTACAAGAGTGATACATGGGGAAGAAGATCTCTACAATCTTCACTTAATATTGATTCTTAAACTTTTATAAGTGGGCTTCCATGTGATCATCTGTGCCACTCTTCAAGAATCTACCAGCTAAGGTTATTCAAATTTTTAATGCTCCCCTTTGGCTCAGACAAATCTGTGGCCACTGGTGCCACCCATCTTTCTATATGTTAAATATTCCCTCTTAGTCCTATTTGGTAGGATCCCACACACTTCAGAAATATTCTTAGATGGGGCACACAAGTGATCTGTTGGCACTGTCGTTTGCAGATTGAGTGCATTTTCCTGCTACCCTGACAATTGAGCCTGTGTGATCATTCCATTGCATATCCATTCAAACTGTTATAACAACATTTTTATATGAATTGACTGATCCAAATTGAGACTCATTGATAGTGTAACTCATAGGAGAATACTTTGCTGTGCTTTGTCAAGTGCATTTAAAGCAAGTTGCCAATCTTTGGAATCTTATCAAGATCTGATATTATTTGTGCGGCTTTCTTCAGACAGTACTTCATTACAGATGACTGCATTATCTGCGATAACTCTGAGGTTACTACTAATATTGTCTGCAAGATCATTGCTACACAGCAAGAACAGTACAGATCCCAGTACTGTTCCCTGGGTCACATCTAATGTTGTTTCTGCTTCTCTTGGTGACTCTTCATCCAAGATAACATGCTGCATTCTCCCTACCAAGAAATTATCAGTCATCTCATAAATTTTGTTTGAGTGACCAAATGATCATACTTCTATTAATAAATGCTTTTCAGAAGTCTAGAAATACTACGCCTGCATTATTAGCTTGATCCTTGGCTTTCAGGATGCCATGTGAGAAACAAGATGTACAATAAAATATTGGACAAGTAAATTTATATCTACATCTACGTGGATTCTCTGCAAATCACATTTAAGTGCCTGCCAGAGGGTTCATCAAACCAACTTCACAATTCTCTATTATTCCAATCTTGTATAGCGCGCGGAAAAAGTGAACACCTATATCTTTCCGTGCCAGCTCCGATTTCCCTTATTTTATTATGGTGATTGTTTCTCCCTGTGTAGGTCAGCATCACCAAAATATTTTCGCATTTGGAGTAGAAAGTTGGTGATTGAACTTTCATGAGAAGATTCTTCCGTAACAAAAAACGCCTTTCTTTTAATGATGTCCATCCCAAATCCTGTATCATTTCAGTGACACTCTCTCCCCTATTCCCGATAATACAAAACGTGCTGCCCTTCTTTGAACTTTTTCGATGTACTCTGTGAGTGCTATCTGGTAAGGATCCCACACCAACAGCAGTATTTTAAAAGAGGACGGACAAGAGTAGTTTAGGCAGTTCCTTTAGTAGATCTGTTACATTTTCTAAGTGTTCTGCCAATAAAATGCAGTCTTTGGTTAGCCTTCCACATGACATTTTCTATGTGTTCCTTCCAGTTTAAGTTGTTCGTAATTATAATTCCTAGGTATTTAGTTGAATTTACAGCCTTTAGATTTGACTGATTTATCATGTAACCAAAGTTTCACTGATTCCTTGTAGCACTCATGTGGATGACCTCACAATTTTCGTTATTTAGGGTCAATTGCCAATTTTCGCAGCATACAGATATCTTTTCTAAATCATTTTGCAATTTGTTTTGATCTGCTGATGACTTTACTAGTCTATAAGTGACAGTGTCGTCTGCAAACAACCTAAGATGGCTGCTCAGATTGTCTCCCAAATTGTTTATCTATATAAGGAATAGCAAAGGGCCTATACCACTATCTTGGGGAGTGTGTGATGGAATGAGTAACCTAATGTGAACTGATTTACTACCCTTAATTTTAGTTTCTCTGTCATCCGTGAGTGTCTGTGCACTAAACTTTGGTACCGAAAACTTTAGTGTGAAAATGTTCCTGTAATGAAATATAAGGTATGGTTATAAAATAGCTGTCTGTTGCTGTAAAACATTTTATTTCAAAAACATACATATTTAGTCACTGTCACCCTCAATAAGTTTCCCTTGTCTATCGCTACAAAACTCCACGCATATTTTCCATTGATGGAAATTGTGCTTGAAGTCTTCCTCTGTGAGCTTCTCTTGATGGCATGTGCCACTTTTTCTTTCACCACTTCAATAGACTCCAGTCTTGTCCCTTTAAATGCAGATTTGACCTTGGGGAATAGAAATAAGTCATATGGTGCTAGGTCAGGCAATAAGGTGGATGGTTTAACACTGGGATGATGTACTTCTTTAGGAACCTCTTAACAGACAATGCAATATGAACTGGAGCATTGTCTTGATGCAGAACCCCTGACTTGTTCTTCCACAGTTTGGTTCACTTTTTCTTATTTTCTCATGGAGCTGAGCAAGAACCTCAAGGTAGTAATGTTGGTTAATGATTTGACCTTCAATAACCCAGTGAAGATATCCTATTCCATGAATATAGGAAAAAGAATCTTCATCACTTTGACTCTTGATTAACTCATTTAAGCATTTTTCAATCTCAGTTAAGTTGGGCCCTTTCTGTGCATGGATTGGCTCTTGGTTTCTGGATCATAAGTAAAAAACCTAGATTCATCACATTTTATCGCCCTTTTCAAGTAGTTAGAATCATAATCAATGGTATTCAAAGTGCCGGTCCAGACATTTTCACAGTCTTCTTTTTGTTCAGTCATGACAATTTTTGGCATCAGTTTTGTACACACTTTTCTCACATTAAATTGGCTATGTAAAATTTGCCGTATGTATTCTTTGTCAGTTCCTACAGCTTCACCAATTGGTTGAATAGTCAGCCGACAGTCAGATCAAATCAGATTACACACTTTTTCAATATTTGCATCAGCTTTTTATGCTGAAGCTTGTCAGGGGAATGACTCATCTTCAACATCTTGTTGACCATCTTGGAAATGCTTGAACTGCTCAGAAAATCATGTACAAGATAAACAGTCTTCACCATACACTTCTTTTAGTAAAAGGTAGATTGCAGTAGCACTTTTTCAAAGTTTCATGTGAAACTGTATGACAATTCAATGCTCTATTATTACACTTGTCATTCTTCTGACAGAACAGAATAACAGCTCTTACGCAAGCAGAGGCCATACACACGTGATTTGTCTACAGACACCAGAGATGCTGAATTTGACTGAGAAGGCTTCAGGCTTTATGGTTATTTGTCATTCATCTTTGGTACATGTGTACCTAATCTGTGACAGCATCAGTCCCACTATTTTATAGCTACACCTCATATGTAAAACAGGATTTCATTTATAACATCTGTCTGAGAAAGTCCTACTCTTCTCCCTGAATTTTTTTGTGTAGCTGTATGATTAGAGGGCAACGGCCTTGCCACAGTGGATACACCGGTTCCCGTGAGATCACCGAAGTTAAGCGCTGTCGGGCGTGGCCGGCGCTTGGATGGGTCACCATCCCGCCGCCACGTGCTGTTGCCATTTTTCGGGGTGCACTCAGCCTCGTGATGCCAATTGAGGAGCTACTCGACCGAATAGTAGCGGCTCCGGTCAAAGAAAACCGTCATAACGACCGGGAGAGCGGTGTGCTGACCCCATGCCCCTCCTATCCGCATCCTCACCTGAGGATGATACGGCGGTCGGATGGTCCCGATGGGTCGCTTGCGGCCTGTAGACGGAGTTTTTTTTTAAGCTGTATGATTAGAGTTGTCATACCCTTTAGGCTCCAAAAACCGGAATTATGTTATTAGTATTTAAAATGTGGCAACAATGAGTTGTAATGGTGACTGGTTTTCACTATGTAGACTTGCATGCAGGTGATTCTACCAGTATACAATTGTTGCATTTGTTTATTAGCTTTCCATAAACATTAATGTTTAGAATTTGCTTCAAAATCTGTTGGGTGCTATCTGCTGTCAAAAGTGTTGCAATTTTTATAGATATTTCTTTTCTCTTTTTCTCCCTCTGTTAATTTCTCTAAACATGCAATCTTATAATAGTAGTTAATGCTAGCTATTTATTCATTTTAGGTTTGGCTGCGTCGTGGATGTGTTGCTTTGAGAAGACTGATGCTACATGTGTGCAGACTGGGTGATGCAGGGCGTCTGCTTCAAATGACTGCCAAGGCTTTTCCAAGTATACAAGAACTCAGCTTACAAGAATGCATGCCACTCAGCATGCCTGACTACTGTTTACTTGCTGGCTTTACTGAACTACAGGCCCTCAACTTGTCACGTTGTAAGGTTGGTTGTAAAACATTTATTTTTTTTATATTTTATGTATGAATCAGCCAGTAGCCTTTTTTTTTTACACACACAACTTGAACCACATGCATTGAAAAATTATTACTATATGTGTTAGAAGTCCACTGTTCCATGTAATCTAACTATATAAATATGTACACTGTGTATGTTTTGGCTTCTACAGAATGTAATGCAGTGAAGAATTGTCAGTAGAAGAGATATTGATTTACTTGAAGAATCTAGCTTTTAGTGAAGCAAAATGGTAATGGTAGTGTAACATGCACTGTCTGTTTTGCTGGGATAGCATCTACAGTATGTTCTGTCCTTGACCAAGTTCGACTAAAAATGGGAACAAGCACAGAAATGTTATGATAACTCATTACTGCTAATACTTATTTGAGTGACAAAAACCGGGGAAAATACTCCTATACCTCAGAAACATCAATACATTATAATCTCTCAGGCCCCTTGGTGAAGTCAGTATAATAAATAATCAAGTTAAAATACTTAATAACAAATAACTTTTCCATTTCAGTTTTCAGTTCATTTTCTTGTACTTGTTTTTAAATGATTCCTAAAAATCAGTGTTCAGTCAACATTCCTTGTGGCTATGGCATCACAGTAGCTTTATGAATAAAGTTTGGCAGTCTCCATGAGCAATATATCACCAATAAGAAAAATGTGAGCAGCTTAAAAGGATTTTGTGTGCTGTTTTTTAAGAAATAAGAAAGTGAGTCACTTTTTACAACATTATGTCTACGGATCGGAGCGTGGAATGCCAGATCCCTTAATCGGGCAGGTAGGTTAGAAAATTTGAAAAGGGAAATGGATAGGTTGAAGTTAGATATAGTGGGAATTAGTGAAGTTCGGTGGCAGGAGGAACAAGACTTTTGGTCAGGTGATTACAGGGTTATAAATACAAAATCAAATAGGGGTAATGCAGGAGTAGGTTTAATAATGAATAAAAAAATAGGAGTGCGGGTTAGCTACTACAAACAGCATAGTGAACGCATTATTGTGGCCGAGATAGACACAAAGCCCATGCCTACTACAGTAGTACAAATTTATATGCCAACTAGCTCTGCAGATGATGAAGAAATTGATGAAATGTATGATGAGATAAAAGAAATTATTCAGGTAGTGAAGGGAGACGAAAATTTAATAGTCATGGGTGACTGGAATTCGTCAGTAGGAAAAGGGAGAGAAGGAAACATAGTAGGTGAATATGGATAGGGGGGAAGAAATGAAAGAGGAAGCCGCCTTGTAGAATTTTGCACAGAGCATAACTTAATCATAGCTAACACTTGGTTCAAGAATCATAAAAGAAGGTTGTATACCTGGAAGAATCCTGGAGATACTAAAAGGTATCAGATAGATTATATAATGGTAAGACAGAGATTTAGGAACCAGGTTTTAAATTGTAAGACATTTCCAGGGGCAGATGTGGATTCTGACCACAATCTATTGGTTATGAACTGCAGATTGAAACTGAAGAAACTGCAAAAAGGTGGGAATTTAAGGAGATGGGACCTGCATAAACTGAAAGAACCAGAGGTTGTAGAGAGTTTCAGGGAGAGCATAAGGGAACAATTGACAGGAATGGGTGAAAGAAATACAGTAGAAGAAGAATGGGTAGCTTTGAGAGGGATGAAGTAGTGAAGGCAGCAGAGGATCAAGTAGGTAAAAAGACGAGGGCTAGTAGAAATCCTTGGGTAACAGAAGAAATATTGAATTTAATTGACGAAAGGAGAAATTATAAAAATGCAGTAAATGAAGCAGGCAAAAAGGAATACAAACGTCTCAAAAATGAGATCGACAGGAAGTGCAAAATGGCTAAGCAGGGATGGCAAGAGGACAAATGTAAGGATGTAGAGGCTTATCTCACTAGGGGTAAGATAGATACTGCCTACAGGAAAATTAAAGAGACCTTTGGAGATAAGAGAACCACTTGTATGAATATCAAGAGCTCAGATGGAAACCCAGTTCTAAGCAAAGAAGGGAAAGCAGAAAGGTGGAAGGAGTATATAGAGGGTCTATACAAGGGCGATGTACTTGAGGACAATATTATGGAAATGGAAGAGGATGTAGATGAAGATGAAATGGGAGATAAGATACTGCGTGAAGAGTTTGACAGAGCACTGAAAGACCTGAGTTGAAACAAGGCCCCCGGAGTAGACAACATTCCATTGGAACTACTGATGGCCTTGGGAGAGCCAGTCCTGACAAAACTCTACCATCTGGTGAGCAAGATGTATGAAACAGGCGAAATACCCTCAGACTTCAAGAAGAATATAATAATCCCAATCCCAAAGAAAGCAGGTGTTGACAGATGTGAAAATTACCGAACTATCAGTTTAATAAGTCACAGCTGCAAAATACTAACACAAATTCTTTACAGACGAATGGAAAAACTAGCAGAAGCCAACCTCGGGGAAGATGTGTTTGGATTCCGTAGAAACACTGGAACACATGAGGCAATACTGATCTTACGACTAATCTTAGAAGAAAGATTAAGGAAAGGCAAACCTACGTTTCTAGCATTTGTAGACTTAGAGAAAGCTTTTGACAACATTAACTGGAATACTCTCTTTCAAATTCTAAAGGTGGCAGGGGTAAAATACAGGGAGCGAAAGGCTATTTACAATTTGTACAGAAACCAGATGGCAGTTATAAGAGTCGAGGGACATGAAAGGGAAGCAGTGGTTGGTAAAGGAGTGATACAGGGTTGTAGCCTCTCCCCAATGCTATTCAATCTGTATATTGAGCAAGCAGTAAAGGAAACAAAAGAAAAGTTCAGAGTAGGTATTAAAATCCATGGAGAAGAAATAAAAACTTTCAGGTTCGCCAATGACATTGTAATTCTGTCAGAGACAGCAAAGGACTTGGAAGAGCAGTTGAATCGAATGGACAGTGTCTTGAAAGGAGGATATAAGATGAACATCAACAACAGCAAAACGAGGATAATGGAATGTAGTCAAATTAAGTCGGTTGATGCTGAGGGAATTAGATTAGGAAATGAGACACTTAAAGTAGTAAAGGAGTTTTGCTATTTGGGGAGCAAAATGACTGATGATGGTCGAAGTAGAGAGGATATAAAATGTAGACTGGCAATGGCAAGGATAGCGTTTCTGAAGAAGAGAACTTTGTTAACATCGAGTATAGATTTAAGTGTCAGGAAGTCATTTCTGAAAGTATTTGTATGGAGTGTAGCCATGTATGGAAGTGAAACATGAACGATAAATAGTTTGGACAAGAAGAGAATAGAAGCTTTTGAAATGTGGTGCTACAGAAGAATGCTGAAGATTAGATGGGTAGATCATATAACTAATGAGAAAGTATTGAATAGGATTGGGGAGAAGAGAAGTTTGTGGCAAAACTTGACCAGAAGACAGGATCGGTTGGTAGGACATGTTCTGAGGCATCAAGGGATCACTAATTTAGTTTTGGAGGGCAGCGTGGAGGGTAAAAATCATAGAGGGAGACCAAGAGATGAATACACTAAGCAGATTCAGAAGGATGTAGGTTGCAGTCGGTACTGGGAGATGAAGAAGCTTGCACAGGATAGAGTAGCATGGAGAGCTGCATCAAACCAGTCTCAGGACTGAAGACCACAACAACAACAACAACAACAACAACAACAACATGTCCCAAAAAAGAATTTAGTATCTTGAGATGGGTGTAGGGTCTCCAATATCGTCAGTATTTTAAGACTAAGAACTTGCCTAGATCTGTTTTTGGTAATTATAAGAGCAACATGTATAAAAAGACATATAATTTGTGTGTTGTTAATTGAAAAGTGAATCACTATAAACACAAGTCCACAGCTCGTGGTCTAGAGCTTAGTGTTGCTGTCTCTGGGTGACGGGGTCTCAGATTCAATTCCTGGCTGGGTCGGGGATTTTCCCCGCACGGGGACTGGGCATTTATGTTGTCCTGATCATTTCATCATCATCATTCGGGAAAATGGTGAGACTGGACAGTGTAAAAATTGACAATTTGTTCAGGTCCTGATAATTGTGTCATTGGGCATACCACGAACCAAACATTGTGATCATACAAGCTCAACATAAATTGTAATTAATGTAATCAGCATGAACAGAATCATCAGTTTTTATTTAGAAGTTAGAATTTTCTGCAATATTTGGTGGGTGTGTAGTTTGCCTCAAATTTGATCAGGTTATGCAAAGGAATTATGAGAAAATTGGAAAACAATTTTATTTTGAAGTAGTAGATGTATCTCATAACATTACATTTGGAATAACCAAGTAGGCAAACCGCAACATCTGAGGAATATGAGGCAAGTATTTTAAAAGAAATTATATTATTCTGTGTGAATAGGACACAAAGAGAGATTTTCATTGCCCAACTTTTCACTCTGTAAATGAGATCATACATACGATACAATGCATAATGGAGGAATTGTAATTCGTCTTTATTTTATATGTCCTCAGTAAAGTAAAATGACATGGAAAGCTGTTTTATATACACTTCCTTCTTTCCATAGTTTCTCCTCAGGTACACATAATCATTAATAATACACAAAGGCCGGCCGCGGTGGTCTAGCGGTTCTGGCGCTGCACTCCGGAACCGCGGGACTGCTACGGTCGCAGGTTCGAATCCTGCCTCGGGCATGGGTGTGTGTGATGTCCTTAGGTTAGTTAGGTTTAAGTAGTTCTAAGTTCTAGGGGACTTATGACCTAAGATGTTGAGTCCCATAGTGCTCAGAGCCATTTGAACCATTTTTTGAATACACAAAGTAGGATAAACCAGAATAAAGTACTGTTTGTCTGAGGATTACGGTCTGTCAAGGCTTATTTGTTACTGCCACTTATGGGTCATGGGAAACAGAACTATTTACTGAAAACAAATAATGATAACTTTTTGCTGTCTTTCATCCTTCAGGAAGTACGAAAACTTTAACATATTTTATACAAATTATTTTAAAAGTATATGTTAGTTATAGCCAAATTATTAATTGTCACAGGGCATGGGTGAAGAGGCTATATGTACAATAGCCAGCAGATGTACACAATTAAGGGAGCTCCGACTTGACTGGACAGATTGCTTAAGGGATAATGACGTCAAATTTATTGTACAAAAACTTGGCCACCAGTTACAAGTGCTTACTCTAGGTGGCAGACTGCTGACAAATGAAGGCTACAAAGTTATTGCAGATTGCAAAAGGTTTGTTGATGTTGATTTGTATGGGATCTGATTGCAGATAAGAGTGGAAATAATATGCAAAATGACAGTGAAATGTCACAATTAGAAATATATACAGCAGATTCTTTATAAAGCATTTATTACATGTTCAGAAGTTCTTAGAGATTGTTTCTTAAATTCATCACATGAAGAAATGGTCCTGTGCCATTTTTAATGCATGATGAAAAAATATCCCTTTGTTGATTATTTTCTTTATATTTGTCCATAAGTACAGTTTGGAAAGATAGAAATAGAGCCTCACACAGAAAGGGTTTTATCGTGAGCATGTGTTGTGACATTTGGTTGACCTGCTGCTTGCCAGTGAAACTTCCTTTTCATTGTAGTGTATGTGTGGTGTTACGTATTGACAAGACAGAGATTTTAGGCTTAATACTACTATTACACACAATTTGTTTAACAGAAAAGGGATTATGCATTTTATTTCCCTTTTTGATTCTGAATTGTCCTCTTTAGTAAACCTGTTTTTCCAAAGAACAATTGGAAGACAGCTCATTATACAAGAAGTTTGAACACCAGATAGGCAATTGAAGAAGTAGTGATGGTTGTTACTCATATATAAACTTTCTGTGCTGGAGTCAAATCACAGCATCAAAGGAAGGGCAGAAATGTACATACATGGAGAGAGAGAGAGAGATAAACAGGCAGAGAGAGTATGTGTGTGCTTTTGTACCAGAAGAATTTATACTAGTTTAATGAAAAAATAAGACATTGCCTATTTTTTTTTTATATAGTTTGCATCCAGTTACCGCAGGTTTTGTTGGTGTGCTATAATATTTGTTATTGACACATTTTGACATTGGTAACAATAGTGAATACTTGCTTTATTATTAGCTGTCAAAAAGGCTACATACACTTGACATTTTTTTACTTGTAGAAAAAAATGGAATACAGAATTTGCACTTAAGTTCACTTTAAAAGTGTTATGAATTACAGCACCACATTGATAATTTTTATGATACTTTTGGTGAATCAGCTGTGAGTAAAGTATGAATTTTTAAGTGATAAGAGCAGTTCCACAAGGGCTGTTCAGATATTGAATGTATTGCTCTGGATATCTGAGCATGCCAACAACTAATAACCACATAAAAGAGTGAAGAAAATTGTTATTGCTGAATCCTAATCAGAGATGTTTCTGATGATGCTGGCATGTCATTAATCTCAAGCTAAACATTTTCAACATCACAATATCTCACTTGAAGTTAGTTAGTTGCATGTTCCACTGATCAATCGCATGGTATGATTTTCCAAAAAGTTTGTGCTACAGAATTTACTTTGCACATCCATCGCTATTTCTAGCAAACTGTACGTAGTACATGTAGTATTCTTATTACTATTGTAACTAAATGCTCTGCCTAAGCATTTTATGGAAAGTCATTGCCACTGCCCTTTACAGGAGGTGAATTTGATGTGTGAACTAACAAAAAAAGTGTGATATGTGCACACTGATCTGATGAAACAAATAAATGCATTACGGTAATCATTTTCTGACTTGTTGGTATTTAAAATAATATATCAAATTATACAGCACAATATAAATTCTTAATTTGGTATTTAAACTCCAGTTGCTCCTGTGTTTTTCTGTACTTGTGCCACTTTCATATCTGGTAATGATTCGTGTATGAATAAAAACTCTGTTATGTATCATGTTAAAATGGACTGCATCAGTAACTGGCTGAAAAAAATCAATGTGCATGATATAGGAATATGAAAACTGCTCTTACCATGTTGTGACTGTCTTAACAATTAATGATTGTTTTTTTTTAATGTAAATCCAACATAGAGTGCTTAGCATGACATATAAATCTATCTACAAGAATTATGAGTTTTAAACAGTAGTTACACATTGTCACTGAAATATTTACTTTTATCTTTTATGTCACTTAAATTGTTTCATGAGACATTATATTTGCATCCAAGATTAAGTGATTTGGAGCAGCATGTAGCTAGTTGGCACTTAATGTTAGTCAAATAACCCAAAAAAAAATTTCTAATACACAAACATTAGTGGAACAAACTGCAGTTTGTTTGCTTTTCAGCTTTAAACACATAATTAAGTTCAACAAAATCATTTTATGTGTAGATGTGGAAGCCTTCCACAAACAAACAATTTTGGATTCAACTTTGTGTAGGATAGTCATCTAACCTGGCACAATTTCCAACGAAATGGCCTGTGGTCTACACTTGCTACAGATACACATTGCTTTAGCCTACAGTTTCTATCAGAGTATTATGTTCCACGTGCAACCTGACAGTATGTATCTAGGAGTCTCTGTATTCAGTAGATCCATTTGCTTAAAGTCTTGGTGCTGAAAGTTGACTGCTAATGGAAAAAGACATCTCAAAAGATTAAGTCATTTTGCTGGCTGGTCAAGAAAATTGTGGTATTATAAAATGTTGACAGTATGCCTGTCCTATTCAATTTATGTCAAAACACATGGAAGTAGAAAGTTGCAAAGTGCTGAGAGCCATATAGTTTGGAGAACTTTATAGTGCCAGTCTCTCTCATTGTAGTGTTCAGCAGCACTTCAGTTTATTGCTATCAGCACTGTACAGTAAAATAGTATTCTGTCACACTATACACCAGCGCTAATGGTGCATCATGTAGGTCCTGTGCATTGCTTCCCATATCTCATCTATGGGCCTTTTAAAGATGTCCACCCTCATCTTTACTTTTCCTATATGACTAATTGATAGTTGGCAATATGCCAGTGTCTGCATCAGGTCATGCCTGAATATTTTGAGCATTATATGTATCTGACTCTCCAATACAGGTTGGACTAGTTATAGTATTGATAAAATGATGTGAAAAATGGTAACAAGAGGCTTCTATGTTTGAAAGATCTGATCAAAGGAATGATGTGATTTGGGCAAGCCGTACTGCTAGTTTGCTTTTTTTTTTTTTAGTTTACTTCTCTGAAAAGTTATGGCCATATTGCCAGTAAACTGAAATTTTATTTACTTCATGTGACTGTGTTCAACAGATGGACAGTTTTACTGTTTTGTTGGTATCAACACTACTTGACTGCACAGAAAAAGAGTATTCCATCACATTGTACACCAGCCCTATTGGTGCATGGTTGTGGTTGTCTGTTTGTCGTATGATTTTTTTTTTCTTTCTTTCTGGGAACTGTGAAGTTGCATGAAGACATGGTAAAAAGGCAAACAGTTATTTCTCTGCAAATTGGTCATTGTGTTTTTAACAGTGTTAAAAAGAGATTCTTCCCCCATGAACCATGGACCTTGCCGTTGATGGGGAGGCTTGCGTGCCTCAGCGATACAGATGGTCGTACCGTAGGTGCAACCACAACGGAGGGGTATCTGTTGAGAGGCCAGACAAACATGTGGTTCCTGAAGAGGGGCAGCAGCCTTTCCAGTAGTTGCAGGGGCAACAGTCTGGATGATTGACTGATCTGGCCTTGTAACATTAACCAAAACGGCCTTGCTGTGCTGGTACTGCGAACGGCTGAAAGCAAGGGGAAACTACAGCCGTAATTTTTCCCGAGGACATGCAGCTTTACTGTATGATTAAATGATGACGACGTCCTCTTGGGTAAAATATTCCAGAGGTAAAATAGTCCCCCATTGGGATCTCCGGGCGGGGACTACTCAAGAGGACGTCGTTATCAGGAGAAAGAAAACTGGCATTCTACGGATCGGACCGTGGAATGTCAGATCCCTTAATCGGGCAGGTAGGTTAGAAAATTTAAAAAGGGAAATGGATAGGTTAAAGTTAGATATAGTGGGAATTAGTGAAGTTCGGTGGCAGGAGGAACAAGACTTTTGGTCAGGTGATTACAGGGTTATAAATACAAAATCAAATAGGGGTAATGCAGGAGTATGTTTAATAATGAATAAAAAAATAGGAGTGCGGGTTAGCTACTACAAACAGCATAGTGAACGCATTATTGTGGCCAAGATAGACACGAAGCCCACGCCTACTACAGTAGTACAAATTTATATGCCAACTAGCTCTGCAGATGATGAAGAAATTGATGAAATGTATGATGAGATAAAAGAAATTATTCAGGTAGTGAAGGGAGACGAAAATTTAATAGTCATGGGTGACTGGAATTCGTCAGTAGGAAAAGGGAGAGAAGGAAACATAGTAGGTGAATATGGATTGGGGGGAAGAAATGAAAGAGGAAGCCGCCTTGTAGAATTTTGCACAGAGCATAACTTAATCATAGCTAACACTTGGTTCAAGAATCATAAAAGAAGGTTGTATACCTGGAAGAATCCTGGAGATACTAAAAGGTATCAGATAGTTTATATAATGGTAAGACAGAGATTTAGCAACCAGGTTTTAAATTGTAAGACATTTCCAGGGGCAGATGTGGATTCTGACCACAATCTATTGGTTATGAACTGCAGATTGAAACTGAAGAAACTGCAAAAAGGTGGGAATTTAAGGAGATGGGACCTGCATAAACTGAAAGAACCAGAGGTTGTAGAGAGTTTCAGGGAGAGCATAAGGGAACAATTGACAGGAATGGGGGAAAGAAATACAGTAGAAGAAGAATGGGTAGCTCTGAGGGATGAAGTAGTGAAGGCAGCAGAGGATCAAGTAGGTAAAAAGACGAGGGCTAATAGAAATCCTTGGGTAACAGAATAAATATTGAATTTAATTGATGAAAGGAGAAAATATAAAAATGTAGTAAATGAAGCACGCAAAAAGGAATACAGACGTCTCAAAAATGAGATCGACAGGAAGTGCAAAATGGCTAAGCAGGGATGGCTAGAGGACAAATGTAAGGATGTAGAGGCTTATCTCACTAGGGGTAAGATAGATACTGCCTACAGGAAAATTAAAGAGACCTTTGGAGAGAAGAGAACCACTTGTATGAATATCAAGAGCTCAGATGGAAACCCAGTTCTAAGCAAAGAAGGGAAAGCAGAAAGGTGGAAGGAGTATATAGAGGGTCTATACAAGGGCGATGTACTTGAGGACAATATTATGGAAATGGAAGAGGATGTAGATGAAGATGAAATGGGAGATAAGATACTGCTTGAAGAGTTTGACAGAGCACTGAAAGACCTGAGTTGAAACAAGGCCCCCGGAGTAGACAACATTCCATTGGAACTACTGATGGCCTTGGGAGAGCCAGTCCTGACAAAACTCTACCATCTGGTGAGCAAGATGTATGAAACAGGCGAAATACCCTCAGACTTCAAGAAGAATATAATAATCCCAATCCCAAAGAAAGCAGGTGTTGACAGATGTGAAAATTACCGAACTATCAGTTTAATAAGTCACAGCTGCAAAATACTAACACAAATTCTTTACAGACGAATGGAAAAACTAGCAGAAGCCAACCTCGGGGAAGATGTGTTTGGATTCCGTAGAAACACTGGAACACATGAGGCAATACTGATCTTACGACTAATCTTAGAAGAAAGATTAAGGAAAGGCAAACCTACGTTTCTAGCATTTGTAGACTTAGAGAAAGCTTTTGACAACATTAACTGGAATACTCTCTTATAATTCTGAAGGTGGCAGGGGTAGAATACAAGGAGCGAAAGGCTATTTACAATTTGTACAAACCAGATGGCAGTTATAAGAGTCGAGGGGCAAGAAAGGGAAGCAGTGGTTGGGAAAGGAGTGAGACAGGGTTGTAGCCTCTCCCCGATGTTATTCAATCTGTATATTGAGCAAGCAGTAAAGGAAACAAAAGAAAAATTCGAAGTAGGTATTAAAATTCATGGAGAAGAAGTAAAAACTTTGAGGTTCGCCGATGACATTGTAATTCTGTCAGAGACAGCAAAGGACTTGGAAGAGCAGTTGAACGGAATGGATAGTGTCTTGAAAGGAGGATATAAGATGAACATCAACAAAAGCAAAATGAGGATAATGGAATGTAGTCAAATTAAATCGGGTGATGCTGAGGGGATTAGATTAGGAAATGAGACACTTAAAGTAGTAAAGGAGTTTTGCTATTTAGGGAGTAAAATAACTGATGATGGTTTAAGTAGAGAGGATATAAAATGTAGACTGGCAATGGCAAGGAAATTGTTTCTGAAGAAGAGAAATTTGTTAACATCGAGTATAGATTTAAGTGTCAGGAAGTCGTTTCTGAAAGTATTTGTATGGAGTGTAGCCATGTACGGAAGTGAAACATGGACGATAACCAGTTTGGACAAGAAGAGAATAGAAGCTTTCGAAATGTGGTGCTACAGAAGAATGCTGTAGATAAGGTGGGTAGATCACGTAACTAATGAGGAGGTATTGAATAGGATTGGGGAGAAGAGAAGTTTGTGGCACAACTTAACTAGAAGGAGGGATCGGTTGGTAGGACATGTTTTGAGGCATCAAGGGATCACAAATTTAGCATTGGAGGGCAGCGTGGAGGGTAAAAATCATAGAGGGAGACCAAGAGATCAATACACTAAGCAGATTCAGAAGGATGTAGGTTGCAGTCGGTACTGGGAGATGAAGAAGCTTGCACAGGATAGAGTAGCATGGAGAGCTGCATCAAACCAGTCTCAGGACTGAGGACCACAACAACAACAACAACAACAACAACAACAACAAAAAGAGATTGTCAGCTCTGCAGATTTCCAACATTTTGTTTATTGCTCTTTCAATTAATCACACTGAATGGGTCAGAGTACCACATGTCCTCTTTGTTTGCTTTCAGATTTACATCATTTGCCAAGTTGTATTGACACGACTTATGACTCTCATGGGATCTGCTATAATGTCACATAATATTCATTTTTTCCTTTAGTATGTAAAACCTACTCCTCCTGTCAATTCATAACATAACAGTCCCCTTCATAAATTTAGGGTGCCTAGCAAGTTTATCTGCACCAACAATTTGCATTACGCTGGAATTGAGCAACAATTTCAGATATTTACAGTCCCAGTTAGGAATGAATCTAACACATAGTCCTATAGGTATTAAGGATTTGGTTCCTATGTGAACAATATTCAGGAAGATCTTATAGGAGGTAGCCCCACCTGGCATGTCCTGGGGTAATAAAAAAAAAAAAAAAAAAAAGATGTTAAGGTGCTCTCTGTTTGCTACAACTGATCTGCTCTTCCATTAGATGCTATCTCTCAGAGCCAAGACTTTAATGACATTGATCAACGAGGAGTAGTGAAAGTGTCACAGTCCCTGCATTAGCGAGCTGTGGTTTTGATGTAACCTGGCACCACTGGACCATACCTTATCAGGTAACACATGGAATATGATCGACTGATCGAATTTGTAGGCCAATGCATTGTGCAGCTGACAATAGATATTTCAGTTGTGAGGTGAAGTGACTGGGATGTGGAGGTCAATGATGTAAGTATGAGCCTATGTCAGTGTTCACTTATACCGATTATATTACTGCTAACAAGATTCACAGTTCTAATAGTATACCTCTAACATGGTCTTTATCCTCAAATATTGTATTCTTTCTTGTTGGAAGCTGTAGAACACAACATACTTTTGATTTTAATCACTAGTTGGTTTATTTTCCAGATAACCTGAACATGCATTGTTTACAAATGACGATTCCTGTATACCCATCGCCCCTATTTTCCATATAAAGCAACCATATATTTAAAAATATGAAAGATATTTGGCAGCCATATTGCATGTAAATATTTAACCTCATGACATTCATTCATCATGTTCTGTAGATTTCATCTGGAAGCAGAAGCTTTAGGGATTTGGGAATGAGTCAACAAGGATAATAGATTCATTTCACACTGTTCTTTTCTGTGTATCCTTTATCTAATGTATCTTGTATTCAAGGAGGGACCATTAACCAAATTCTTCATGCACATTGTTATGTATAATTTAATTACAGGAAGTAAACTGCGATTGTGTTCAAGCAAATTTTGGTTGAATTATTATCTTCCTTATTTTAATTTTCAGTATTTGCCAATACAAGAGTGGATTGTGAGTTAACCTTTTTCAGTATCACAACAATTTACTCCACTCTTTAGACCTAATTTCTAATGTACTGGTATAGAATATTTTCTCAAAAGAACAAACAACTTTTCACACAGTGTGAGGTATTGAAGATATTTGCGGTGTACGTAATAACAACATTAACACACCATTTACAATAGAGCTCTTCTTATTTGACATGTACAAACCTGTGTTCTTTGCCCACAGGTAACAACATTGTTTAGCTGGACTTCAGTAGTTTATTTTTTGCCAGTCACTGAACTTGTTCAAGATAAACAATAGCATGGTGACAAAAAGTCAGGTTTGACATTCTTTATTAATGCTGCAGTTTATTGCTTCCTTTTAAGCACATCAAAAAGGTTCTTTGCTTATTCTTGATCCACAAGTGTCAAACCTTGAGCAAGAGAAGTAGTAGTTCTGCTGAGACTGTATGTTATTAGAATAAGCTGTTTTATTCATCACTACTGTCTAATTTCAAACTAGCAGTCAAGTGTTAATGTACATATGGTTATACATGTGCTCTAGCAGGTTATACATGTTGTCAGAGTGCTTTGTATGATCCGCGAATAGCATACGTATGAGTGTAAGTACATGTTCACATGAAAATGACTGTTAATTTGAAATTAGCCAATAGTAGTGAATAAAAGATCTTCTTCAAATAATATACTGTCTTAGCAGGATCACAACTTATTGTAATACCAATCTGTGGTAAACATACAGTAAGTATTTGCTTGGCGAATGAATGAAAGTAGTAGTTAAAAAATGGTGAGAAAATTTGTTTTATTTATATCTCTATTATGACTGCTCTGCTTTAACGGCTAGCAAAACTGACACACAAAGAGCATAAAATATGGAGGTAGTCACAAAGAAAATTCATCGCTACTTTCTCTTCCTTTTGTGCACCTTTTTTTGTTGGAACATGGGGGTTTGAGAAAAAATGAACTTCTGTTCACTTTTCCCCTCAACCTTTACCTTTTGTTATTTTTGCCTTTTTTTCCTAAGAAAGGACTCACATTGTTAATGGCATGGATTTACCATCTTTGATTTGTATATTGGTTCCTTTAGTGTCTGGTAAGTAGGAATTTTTAGTTTTCATTCTTGTCTTTTCTGTTATGATAAAATTCCTTAGCTATCCAGATAACAAAAATAGCTCATTTTAGGATGTAGTTGACAGTATTTGTGTCCTGTTAAGATTGCAGGAACTAGGGCTGGCACCATGTCAGGGCCTAGGAGATGCTGGTCTCGCAGAATGTTTGGTACCACTGACAAGTTTGAGTGCTCTGGAACTGGCAAACCCCTCACAGCTTACTCGTAATGGGCTGCTACACTTCCTCAGTTTTTCCACATACTTGGAGAATCTTACTGCTCTTAGACTGGCATGGTGTGAAGCTCTCACTGATGCTGGGCTAGAGATCATTGCAAAAAGGTATGATTTTCTGCTGACTTTTATCTTGCCTCCTCCCTTTCAGTTTTTTCTCCCTCGCATCTTCCATCATATTACTTTTCAACTATCATTCATCATTTTATCATATATCTTCTGTATCTTCCATCTCACATCCTTTTCCTCTGCATGTTAATGTACACCTTGTCTCCTTTGCCGCCAGTTCTTATTGAATAATCATGTACTGATACCTCACTTCCTTCGCTCTACCCTCAATGGTTTCTCTATAGTAATTAAAAGTTATGACTGTCTCTTTGATTATCTCAATTTTTATGGCGAAAGAATTAATGTGAAGACAAGAGTTTCTTTTAGTTTACTGATATTAGATTTCTGTTGAGAGGTGAGTAGTCTTTTCATCATTTCTGTTGTTATTTCTTTTGCAGCCTGGATCTTTGCACTGCTATTATCTATTTAATATTTGTCATACGTATAATCTGTTTCTTTTATCAGCATGTTCATGTTCACATTGTGTTTGATAGGTGCCAACAATATCGGCACTGCAGTAACTTTTATTATTTAAATGAAAATTACTTACAGATACCTCATACTGCGTGAGGTTCCATATGTGAAGTTACTTGGCATCCAGATGGATAATAAAGTGAGGTGGCACTAGCACATGAATAACTTAAGCATGAAGCTCAATTCAGCTTGCTTTGTGCTTAGAAATCTCTCTTGATGTGTTGATTTGCAGATGGCATTGACAGCATATTTTGCATACCACCACTCCCAAGAACCAGCTGCAATGGAAAACTGTCCTCATCATTCAATATCATCCTGGACTGGAACAGTTGAACCATATGCTTCACAAGGATTTTGACTGTTTTATCATTGTGCCAGGAAATGAGAAACATCCTAGCTGCAATCTTCCTCACTCCTCACAAGGTGGTATTCTACCATCCACCTAGTCTATGCAATATCCTGGTACATCTTTTAGTCACAGCCACTCCCAACTCTGTGCCACATGGGTCATGTTCCTGTGGAAGAACCAGGTGCAAGACGTGTCCAAAACACCCTCCCAGCGTGCCCTCCTCCAGCCCTGTCACACACTTATCCTACCCATCAGAGGTGATGAGGCCACTCGAGAAAGCAGATATGTCAAATACCAGCTCTGCTGAAAGTTCTACATGGCATTTTATGTGGCCATGGCCACTGTGCAGTTCTCGACTCAAATGAATGGCCACCACCAACTGTGGCCAAGAACAATGTTGACCATTCAGTGCTGGAACACATTGTTGGGTACAACATGCTTGTTTTCAGTGGCAATGTGTCACATTCCTACATTCTTGATTTCAGTGGTAATGTGTTGCATTCCTGTCCCTCCAACATTCCAAATCTATGCACCTGTTGCCCCACTCCCAGCCATCAGCCACCTTTCCCCATCCCACCTGATACAAACCCTCACCCCTTTGAAGCTGCAGAACTCCAGTCCCAGCACAGTGTATTCAGCTGGTACAATGTAGCCTTACACACATGTGTGTGTTTTCTTCTGGAAGCTACCAAAGTTTTCAATCCAGTTGGCTTCTCAGTGTCTCTACTATTTGGTGACTTTACTCCTTAATTATTGGGCTGGTGCATAAGTTTGTTGAGTATTTCCACATGTTTAATAAACACAAGAGATAGATAACAGAGACTTTAGTCATAAATAATAATCTCCTTCTCTATTTACAACAGTCTGTCAGAGCTGGGGTACTTTTCGGTTCCGTGGCTGTAGATATCATGTACTTTTGAGGGGAAGAACTCATTGAGCCATAATTGGAGCACATATTCATATAGAAAGGAAGTTTTTTTGAAGGTTGTTGGATACAGAGTGAGAAAGCTGAAAATCTGAGGGTGCAAGATCATCTGAATAAGACTGCTGTGGAGTGACTTCTCAACCCAACTACTGTCTAGTGTTCTTTATCATTCTAGCAGAATGTAGCTGGATGTTATCGTAGAGTAACATCACTCCATGGAGTGTTCCTCATCATTGTTCTTGGAATGAATCTGCAAGGTGCCTTAGTTGTTGACGATAAATGTCAGCAGTGATGGTTATACCTCAAAGTAGCAATTAGTAGTACACCACACTGTCACTGTTCCACCAGATGCATAATAATATCTTTTGTGGATGTGTGCAGGTGTTTTAAGGGGAGTTGCTGCCTTGTTTGGGCTCAGCCACTTCTTTGCGTTCTTTATGTTAGCATAAAGACACCATTTCTTATCACAAATAATAATAGACGACAGGAATGGTCAGAGTTGTTCATGAGCCAATTGATGACAAGCAAGCAGAATGCACTTATGACCACTGCTGATTTTTGTGAGTTTAACTTAGAGCATGTGGTACCCACACACCTTATTTTTGAACCTTCCCCAAAGCATGTAGAAGTTACACCATGGTGGAATGATCACAAATCATCACATTTGCCAGTTCTCAAGTACACTGACATGGATCATTGGGGATTAATGTGTTTAAATGATCTTCATCAAACCCCGAAGCTCTTCCTGTACGCGGAGAGTCACTAATGTCAAAACAAGCCTCCTTAAAACAAGAAAACCAGTTTCTTGTCATGCTATGTCAAATGGCATTATCTCCATACACAGTGCAAATGTTTCTGGCTGCTTCAGTGTCTGTCACCCCTCTATTGAACTCAGACAGGAGAATATGTCAGAAATCTTCTGATTTCTCCATTGGGCATGCCATTTTGTTTTGTCTACAGCTCCACTCGTTGTCTCCATATGACAAAATGACAATATGTGAACTCTAATAGCAACAGTGAATTACAAATAAAAAATGGTAATTGACAAAAAAAGCCCATAGCAAGCAGAATACCAGCATGCAAAACAAAAATGCTATGAACTTATTCACCAACTTAGCATTAAAATACACTAAAATACAAAGTAATCCTTTGCTTTCAAGCCACCAGTAATCTTAGTGTGGCAACTGATGGACTACAGCCTCCATGCTTAAAAGCCAGAAAACTATTTGTTGACAGTTTTAGTATCACTGAAGAATAAGAAAAACAGCGAGGAGTGTGGTTATTAGTATGTATCAACAACTTTCCCTGTATCACAGAAAAAGCGCGAGCTTTGACCTGCACCAGAAAATATGGACTAGTTTTGACAAGACAAAAACAAACCATGTCAGATGTGAGCACTCAATTCATTTCATCGATGGGTAAAGGCAGCTTCATTAGACTGTCAGTATGTTACCAGTGGACACACCATATACTCATTAAAGTAGAAAGCCCTTTATGGTCATATCCTGGTTGGTGATCAGACTTCTGTGACCCAAGAAGCAACGGAATATGTAAAATATCTGTTTGTTTATGACCCATGAGATTAATATCCTTTTGTTTTTATATGTACTTACGTACTTTGTTTTTGATTATTCTTCATACCTTGTATTGGGTAGAAGGATAAAAGTACAGATTTTTTGTTTTACTAAAAATTTCTTTAAAAACTTGCAGCAATATTATATTAGTTACATATGCAACAGCTAGGTATCTTTGTAACAAATGTGCAGAAGTTTGTCATCCAAGTGCTATGAGAGATGCAATAAAAGTTTTCTTAAAAAATGATTCTGCATACTCTTACTCCCAACTGAGGAAAATAATTGATTATAAATAAATTCATGGAGAAACAAATTAAGAACTTTTTATTTTTCAGTGATTCAAAAAGTAAATATTTTATGTTCGGAGAGTAAGGCTGAAGAAATGTTTATCAAGGGAAACACAGTTCTTCGTCCAATGAAAAAGTTATCATGAAATGGTCCAAGTGCTGACTTCCTTTGCCATTTTAAGACATTTTCTTAAGGCAGCCTTTGAAAACACAGTAGCTTTGGATGCTTGCCATATTGAGGTCCCATTTAAAAAGGCTAAGAGCTTGATGCTAGAGTGGCTCTGTTAATGGCTGTGAAAGTTGATGTTCTCAGTTGGCTTCTGGAAAAAAATGTCTTGTGGAAGATGTGATTATATTTGAAGAGTGCCTGAGAGGTAGATATGTTTGAAAACATGAACACCCTGTGAAAGAAAAAATATAGAAAAGAAAAATTAAGTTCTCTAATGTGGATGGTTAGGCACTTAAGATAAATAAATACCAACAAAGAATGCTAGAATACATGAGAGGAGACTACACTAGTCCAAGTACAGGTTATGGCATAAAAGTTCACAAATAGTTTCTTGATGGAGTAAAAGTAACTCATATGAACTTTTACCTTGTTATACCTGTATACTTTTACCCCATTCTGCCATTTTCTTTTTCAGAAGTCTACAGATAATACATACAGCTAAATTCATGAAGATCAAGGTGGATATTGGAATCTGATAGCTGCCAGTCCCAATACTGATATAACAACGAATATAATCAGTTATTGACAATGTAATGTAAATGGATAAATAAAAAATCTTTACAAGCTTTCGGAGTTACTTGCTCCGAAAGCTTGTAAAAGTTAAACCTTTTTGTGTGTATGTTCTCCTGCTGCTCCTTGGTGAGTAGATTTTATTACGTATCCATTTACATTACTGTTCCAATACTGAGTTTATCTAATTCGTAGATAGATTGAGGTTCACTTAATATTCAATGAAAACTACACAAATTTTACATAGAAAACATACAAAAGTGACTTACTGTATTTTCTGCATCCGTAAGTGTCCAAATACGACGAGCTTCCAGACCGGAACTGAAGAGATGAAGTGTGCACTGCCTGGTGGGAATATGGTGGACTTCTGCTTTGGGGACCAGAAAAATTGATTTGTACATTTGCCCTACAAGTACTTTTACCCCCACATACCCTGTGTGATCATATATGATTTTCAATGCCACACACTAAATAAATAAATGTTTGAGTTAATACAGTTTGAATGAATGGATTAACAGATTGTTTTCACAGTAATATCTTATTGAAATCCGAACAGTGTCACGATGTACTGTGTAAACAAGAAGATAAGACCAGTTACATATCTGATATGATTGGAAATAAATGTGAAAGATGATAGAAACAGTAGTAACTTGATGAAATATGGTGATGTAAACTGAAAGATAAATTAGCATTTTCAATTAAAAAAGCAACCAAGCCTGTAGTTAGAACAGGAAAGATAGCAGTAGTAAATCCTTTTTATTTTTATGGTTCTTGACTTTCTGTGGCACAGTCATAAGGAAGCTAAGATTTAATTTAGGAAGAAACAGATTTATTATGCTCTTTAGTCAAGCCTACTAACTTTTGTGACGGCCTTCGTAGCGACAACACTTCGCTGTAGAAACGGCCTACGAAGTCACCGCCACACTTTTAATAGCGGGCCGACCGGTCCGCTGGAACAGTGAACAGAAAGATGAAAACCCAAACACTCGGATTAAATGAAAGTCGGTACTTATCTTTACTAACGACGATACAGAACACAGTGGTGAACATGGTCTACAGAAATCTGTCTAGTTCGAGTCGGAGCGGCTTGGTCAGCGTCGGCTGACGACAAACAACTACTCTGCTGCGATGAACACACAACTGACTAGCAGGTACACAATTCGGTGGCGAGTGTACAACTGAGCGGCGAATCCAGAACTGTCCTAGCGCTCGTGACTCCAGCGCTTAAGAAGCCAGAAGCCAGCGGTGGCGCGCGCAGACTTGCGGCGATTTCCTGTATCGCTGGCGCTGCTTATGCGGACGGCGTCCGGACTTTGATGCTGCCAACCTTTTTGGCAGCGGGCTCGGTTGGCATTACTGGCTAGGATATAACACTCCTCCCCACCAAATCGCCGTACTGTCGTTGAATAATGACGTGGCGAGCGTCGACGGCGGGAGAGGGGTCTGGCCGCAGACGTAGCAGAAGAGACTGGGGCGGAGACTGTTGTCGGTGGCAGTCCCCGGTCCGCACCCCAGCATTGGCTGCGCGGGGCCTCGGGAAACACCGACTGAAAACCGAGGTCAGGGTGCACGCCTGTGACCACGGGCGCAGCTTCCGGTACTGGACGCGACAGGGCGTCGGGACCCACGAAGAGAGGCAGCGTCTCCTGACGCTGCGTCGACGGCTGCTGAGTGGGCGCCGGACAAGGTGCTGCGGTGTCAGACTCCTTGGGGGTGCCCAAGGAAAGCGGCTGCAGTACAGGCTGCACAGCCACCGCTTGGGAAGGCGGCCCGGCTGAGGGGTCGACGTCCATCAGCTCCGAAGGCGGTGGCGACTGAAGAGGGACCGCAGGCGCCGGAGCGACCACCCGGGGCGCTCCCACATGAAGCTGCGCGGGAGGCATCAACTGGACGGGCTGTCGGCGTGGTAGCGGCGACGGCTGCTGCTGCCCTGGGGACGGCAGCGAAGTCGGAAGGCGCGGCTGGAACCCACCGCGGACCAAATCTGTGGACAAAGAACGAGCGGCAGAATCCGGGCGGCCAGCGCGGCGCAACTGGTTCTGATGCCTCCTGTGCACCCCAGTAGCACCGTGAACAGTATAAAAACCGCGACCCTGGACACTTATCACGGTACCACGTTCCCAACGACGGCGACCGTGATAAACTGAAAAAAACGGCGTCGTTGCGCTGAAAACGCGTGTGATGCTCAGAAGCGGCGGGTCGATCCGGGGGGTGCAACAACCGTAGTAGGGTGCGATGACGACGGCCGTGGAGAAGCTCCGCAGGCGAAGGGCCGTCGCGTGGCGTGGTCCGGTACGACGACAGGAACGTGATGAGGGCCTGCTGACGAGAGTGCGTAGCACGAAGGCGGTCCATATGATCCGTGAATATGCGTACAAAACGTTCCGCTGCACCATTCGATTGAGGGTGGAACGGCGGAGTAAGAACATGGCGAATGCCATTGGCAGAACAAAAACTTTCAAATTCAGCAGAGGTAAATTGTGGACCATTGTGAGACACTAAAACTTCTGGAAGACCCTCAATACAAAAAATTGAAGTCAACGCCTGTATAGTTTGTGCAGACGTTGTAGACTGCATGGGCACAACAAACGGAAAATTACTAAATGCATCTATCACGATGAACCAACGAGAATTCCAATATGGACCAGCGAAATCAATATGTACTCGCTGCCAGGGACCGGCAGGGCGTGCCCACTCAAAATAGCATTGAGGCGGAGCAGCTTGGTGTTCGGCACATGTCGAACAATCTGTAGACATCTGCGTAATCTGCTTATCAATACCGATCCATGTACAATGACGGCGGGCAAGCTGCTTGGTGCGGACCACTCCCCAATGACCTTGATGCAACAAGTCGAGGACCTTGGATTGGAGCACTTGGGGAACCACTACACGAAGCTGGTCATTCTCGGTGCGTAACAGCAAAACTCCGTGCGAAACGGACAACAGATGACGTTGCGGATAATAGCGACGAACCACAGGATCCGATATGTCCTTTGCCTTGGACGGCCAACCACGTTGAACAAAACTTAATAGTAAACTCAGATGAGGATCCGTAGCTGTCTCACGTGCCACCTGACGATAATCAATCGGAAAATCCCGGAGGGATTGATGCTCATCGGCGTCAATCTGATGGCAAGTCGTCAGAGGAATCGAAGACCTCATCCGCAGCAATCGGCAATCGAGAAAGCGCGTCAGCGTTTGCATGCTGAGCTGTAGGGTGATACAGTATCTCATACTGGTATTGTGATAACAAAAGAGCCCAACGTTGTAGTCTCTGAGCTGTCCGCTGAGGAACTGGTTTAGACGGATGAAACAGTGACGTCAGGGGCTTGTGATCTGTTACTAAATAGAATGGTCTACCATAGAGGTAGTGACGGAATTTTGTGACACCGAACACAATAGCCAACGCTTCCTTGTCCAATTGGCTATAATTACACTGAGCTTTGTTTAGCAATTTAGAGGCGAACGCAATAGGACGTTCGGTGTTACCGACTCGGTGAGACAACACAGCGCCGAGGCCGAAAGAAGAGGCATCACAAGCTAACACCAGAGGCTTGTTAGGGTCGTAATGGACCAGACAACGATCATTCAATAAAGCCTCTTTAAGCTGCTGAAAGGCTGATTGGCAATCAGCTGACCACACAAACGGAACCTTCTTACGGCGGAGACGATGCAACGGTGCAGCAATCTGTGATGCATTAGGTATAAACCTAATATAATATGTCAATTTGCCAAGAACTGCTTGCAATTCATGCAGATTGCGAGGGGCGGGCAAATCACGAATAGCTGCTAAATGTGACTGGGAGGGATGAATGCCTTGAGCATTAATAACATGTCCCAGATACTCCATCTCCATAAGGAAAAATGAACATTTATCGATGTTGCAACGTAGGCCTGCCTGAGACAACACTGTAAACAAACACTCCAAATTACGGAAATGTTCAGCAGGCGTCCGACTGGACACAACAATATCGTCTAAATAGTTGCAACACGATGGCACATTAGCGAAAAGTTGGGACAAAAAACGCTGAAAAACAGCTGGAGCTGACGCACAACCAAAAGGCAAACGCAGAAAACGGAACAACCCCAACGACGTGTTTATGACAAAATACTGTTGTGATTGCTCGTTGAGGGGCAATTGCAAATATGCTTCACGGAGATCAATTTTGGAATAGAAACGAGCTTCCCCTAACTTATCCATCAGCTCATCCGGTCTAGGCAAAGGAAAAGAATCAATGACAGTCTGAGGATTAACGGTCGACTTAAAATCAGCACACAACCGTAACTTGCCAGACGGTTTATTTATAATAACTAAGGAAGAAGCCCACTGGCTCGCTGAAACGGGTTGAATAACACCGTTGTTTTGCCAACGACGAAGTTCATCTTCTACAGGTGCCCGGAGGGCGTGAGGCACTGGACGAGCACGAAAAAATCGAGGCTGAGCATTATCTTTTAACGTAATATGAGCGGCAAAGTTCGCAGCACAACCTAGTTCGTCTTTAAATATGTCACTGTATCGTTTACACAAATCGGTTATGCTGTCTTGAGGAACAACAACAGAATTAAGTTGCAACACATTGTCTTGGATAGACAGGCCAAACAAGTCAAAACAGTCTAATCCGAAAATGTTTACACTGTCTGTAGTGTGGAGCACTGTGAATGAAACTGTTTTTGTGTTGCCCCGGAATGTGGCTGGCATGCTACATACACCTAACACAGGAATGTGTTCGCCACTATAAGTAGCCAAAGAATGTTTTGCCGCTGAAAGTTTAGGGCGGCCGATAGCCGCATACGTAGCACTATTTATGAGAGTCACAGACGCACCAGTGTCTAATTGAAAATTGAAGGTCTTATCCTGGATGCGTAGCTTCACAAAGAGTTTATTACACTGTCTCTGGATCGGTGCAGTGGAGGCGGAAGACACAAAATCAGCGCGTTTAGCGCGTGTTCGCTGCTTACAACAACTCGTGGGTTGGGCGGGTGGAACAACAACTCCCGCTTCACTTGCAGTCTGTACATTACTTTTTACAGCGTTTGAATTACGCTTGGGTCGCATAGCAGAGGGCTGGGTGGGTGGCTTATTGCGAACAAGTTTATTACCCACACGAACCGTGGAAGAGTCTTTAAACGCGACCTTCTGGGCGGGCTGGCTTTGAAGAACATGAATATCCATGGGCTGGGCAGCACTAGAATTGTTCTTGCGTTTACGCAAACAAACAGTCTGGATGTGTCCTTTCCTTTGACAAAAGTGACAAACCGCGTTTCTTAACGGGCAACGTTCACGAGGATGAGCAAGAACACACTTAGGGCAAGACTTAACTCTTATCATTTTACACACGCGGCTGACGAATGTGTTTAACATGATGCGGCCGGCTAGTGTTTACAGTCTGACTCTGCCGGTGGGGCTGCGGGCGTGACATAACTTGCTTAGCACAGGCAATTTGAGAAATACATGGCTGTTCTAACTCACACTCAGCATAGTCAAAAGTATCTTGGGCTTCAATAATGTTCATCACAGTCTCTAATGACGGGTCAGGCAACTTTAAGATAGCAGCACGAATACGAGAATCTGCAATGTTTTGAGTAATAGCGTCTCGTAACATGACATCACTGTAGGAAGCTCCACACACACAATTAAATCGGCACTGACGGGTGAGGCCTCGTAAATCTGTTAACCACTGTTTATTAGATTGATGTGGCAGTTTCTTTAATCTGAAGAACTTGAATCTGGCCGCTGCCACATGAACTCGCGACTCGAAATACTCAGCAAGCTTGGTAACAACAACGTCATAGTCTAAAGCTTCTGGCTTGGATTCCGGGAACAACTTACAAAGTAGTCTATAGACTTCCACGCCTGCAGTGGAAATTAAATAAAGCTGCCGCTCATTACCTGTGACTTTGTAGACTGACATGTGCACCTGCAACTGCGCGAAATATTCTTGCCATTCTTCTCGTGATGCCTCAAAAGCACGAAAAGGCGGTGCTGCCTGTGCTTGTTCCTTGTGTGGTGGTGGATTAGCTGCTTGTTTGGCGATTGCTTCCACCAGACTTTGTATTTGCTGACTCTGTAACAAGATCAACTGTTGTAATTCGGCAGACATAGTGAACACAAATTAAACCAGCCCCCAAAATTCTATCTCAAGAAACAAGTTAAACCAGCCCTGCACACGAGTTCGGAAGTCCTCGTCGCCAGTTTTGTGACGGCCTTCGTAGCGACAACACTTCGCTGTAGAAACGGCCTACGAAGTCACCGCCACACTTTTAATAGCGGGCCGACCGGTCCGCTGGAACAGTGAACAGAAAGATGAAAACCCAAACACTCAGATTAAATGAAAGTCGGTACTTATCTTTATTAACGACGATACAGAACACAGTGGTGAACATGGTCTACAGAAATCTGTCTAGTTCGAGTCGGAGCGGCTTGGTCAGCGTCAGCTGACGACAAACAACTACTCTGCTGCGATGAACACACAACTGACTAGCAGGTACACAATTCGGTGGCGAGTGTACAACTGAGCGGCAAATCCAGAACTGTCCTAGCACTCGCGACTCCAGCGCTTAAGAAGCCAGAAGCCAGCGGTGGCGCGCGCAGACTTGCGGCGATTTCCTGTATCGCTGGCGCTGCTTATGCGGACGGCGTCCGGACTTTGATGCTGCCAACCTTTTTGGCAGCGGGCTCGGTTGGCATTACTGGCTAGGATATAACACTAATACATGGTTTTGCAGTATTTTTCTACTTTGAGGTATATGGTTCAAATCTTGGTCCAAAATTAATTTTAATCACCAGTATTTGGTCAGTTTCGGGAGGAGAGGTGGTGGTGTAAAATGCCTCGTTACAGATTTGAAGTCAAGGTCCTGGCTAAATTCCAAACCTCTCCATAAGATCCCAGGCAGTGAGAGCACATGGCCATGTTTATTATTTAGTTATTTCATGGTGGTGGTGGATGGTGACACTACACTTTGCAAACCCCTTGGTGCTATTCAAGATGAGTAGGTTATGTGCTGGTGCTGGATAACACCCTCTCCCTCACTATAATCATCATCACCATCATCATCATCACCATCACCATCAGTTATGGAAACGTGACACTATAGTATCAGTACACACATCAGAGTAATATGTCAGTTTCAAATATTTCTTCTGTGAGAAGGTAACAACTTTTCTTTTCTGTAATCATATTTAGTGGTAATTCACAATTTTTAATGTTATCTACTACATACATATTCTCTGCTATGATTGCAGGTGTGCGGGTCTCAGGAGATTGTGTGTAATACACTGCCCTCATATCTCAGATCGAGGTGTGTCTCAAATAATCGAGCACTGTCATCATATACAAATTATGAGTCTTATCTGGAATGATGGCCTTTCAGGTGTGTATCCTGTTTCAAAAATCAGTGATAAATTTGTGTACTTAATGGAGTATTGTACACACTATGACATACAGTAACTTTTATTATTTGTTGTTGTCGTTGTTGTTGTTGTTGTTGTTGTTGTTGCAATTGCACTGGGCTGTGTTTGAGCAGCCTCAAACCTACAATGGCTATTCACTTAATCTATCATTCACTCATATGAGCTTTAGCATCGTGTAGTACATAACGTATTTGTGTTGAATGGATACACTGTTAATCATTGTTTTCTGTGTGTAACACAACAACTGCTTTGGACCATTAAGAGACAAAAAATTAGGCTGTCTTAAACATAACTTGAAACTTCATTTGTCAAAGGCTGAAACCAATCTGGAATGTAACTCTTTACTAAAGTGTGTAAAATGTTGAAATATGGATCATAACAGAGCAAGTTCACCTAACCTAGCAAATCAGATTCATATTCTCATATTATATTGTGGAAAACCATGCTGTGTGGCATACATGCACTAATAAATGAATTTAGGATTACCACACTGTAATCTCCTGTGTGTGAACTGCTAACAGCCATTATATAATAGCTCTTATTCCAGCATTATTAGTACTGGCAGGTATAGAAAATGGCAGTGCACCTTTGAGAAACTTTTGCCTTGATGAATGGAATAGTGTTATGTGGCATATTACTCCAATATTCTGAAAGGTTCTACTAAGCCTTTCTCTGACAACTACTCTCAGGAAAATTAAGAAAAGATATCAAGGAACAACTAATTGTAGTCAGTGTGTTGGAGTTGAAGAAATTCTGTCTCTGGAGTCGTGAATATATTATGATTTTCAAGGGCCAAGAGTCTACAGTATCTATTTCAGTTTGGGCAAAATCACTGCTACTGGAGTTAGCTGCAGTGATGAACAATGTGTGGATAACAGGCTTTGTTCTAAACTTTGCAGCAACAGTTGGATATAACAGAATGTAGAAAATTTTCCACCAGCATATTCATATAAACAAAAACATAAACAGACATTTTATTCAGAACCATCTTCTTGCGCCAGGGTACAGAAGACATTGTCCTCCGAGAATATTTCTGCTGACTACACACTACTGTGCAGAAGTACATGTTTGTTATTGAAATATTGACAATGGATGAGACCACTTTGGTGCTTCATATTGGTACCTGTGAATAGCACGTTATAAATAAGGCAGGCGTACAGTTCAAGTCAGTTTATTTTGAATAAACAAAAAATGGAGAAAAACTGCTGGGAGTTCAGATGTATCTGTTTGTTTGCATGGAGATATGTTTGTTATGCAAGACACTGTATGAACTCATTGCTCTCATGCATTATCATGAGTGTAGTAGCCAATGAGCAAATTTTTGATTATGCTTTGGTCATACTCAGTTAGATGTGAGCAGCTGTTGAGTGATTATTGATCTACAAAGCTTTGCAACACAGTGTCTTTTGGAGTTTGTTTTATGATGAGGAAGCTCCATGCTGTGTGAAATGGAAGTTTTACTGGGAATATCGGAACAATGAATTAAATGCTTACATCTTGTTACAACGCACAGTGCAAGTATAGTAAAAATGTAATTACATCTTTGTGTCTTTGTTTTGTTCAAGAGAATATCAAAAATTGAAACATGAAATTAATAATTTCAAAAATTCTCCAGTGTGTGATAGAAGATGTTAGCCTGTGTCTTTACACAAAACTCAACAAGCATAATTACTACATTGTGGTTAAACATAGCTATCTATTAATGTGCAGTTACTGGCTGTGACTGTGTTCCAGTAGTTATGACAAATAAAGCTAAATTCAAAATACTGACAAAAAATAAGGTAATACAGATACTGCCTGCTGATAAACTAAAAGGAAATGACATATATATTGAAACTGTTGAGCAGCTAGAATTTAAACAAGACAAAAGTGCTGAGTTGTGTTCAGTAATGGAATGTGTGACAGAAGAAAATTGGTTGCAAGTGGAATGAGAGGTGGGAGTCACAGATAACACTGTAACTGTGAAAAAAGGAGGAGAAAAGTTATGGAAAGATAATTTGATCCCTGAAGGCAGGGATGACTGAAAAAAAGGGGGGGGGGGCTGAAGAAGAAGAAAAACAGAACAACTTCACAATAATTAAGGAAGGAAACAGACAGTTTAGAAATGAAACACACCACAATAACGTATTGAAAGTGTAAATGAGCAAGTAAAACAGAAGATGGGAAAATGCACAGAAGCTTATGTAAGTTACCTGAAGGGAAAAGTATAAATATGTGAGAAAAGGGGATGGAGGAAGGTGCCACAGTCCAAAATTAAGAGATATTCAGAAGGTACATAAGCTATCAGGATACCACAGTAGTCTTTGCAGTGATATTGTGATATCTGAGAAAAAATATGGCTGGACTACACAGCCTCAAAACTTTTTCTGACTGTTAAAAGATGTAAGGAGAGACTTCCAGCCAAGTGTCAGGATGTTTCGCAAATCCTCAGTATTGTTGAGTCTGCTAAGTTAGTTTCAGTTATCTTGCTGAAAGAGTTCTCTTGAGGCTTTTCTCAACAGGGTATTTAAAATTAAAAGTAATATTATAAAGGAAAAGACGTATTCTGAGCAGCAAAAGCACAGACAAAAGTATTTAAATTAGCTTGACTCCTACGTGATCTGTCAGTGATTTTAGTTCTTACTTTCTTGTACAATTTAATGCTTGTAATTAGTTCCATCACTGTTTCTGACATACACCATATTTTCTCAGTAATAAACTACAATATACATATGCTCTGATTTCTTAACCAGGTGTTTTTATCTGTTTGGTAATGGTAGTTTAGTGACGACATTATTCCACATGCTAAGAGCAACTGAATCATTTTTCATTATTTTACATCCACTTATCAGAATTTTCTATGCAAGGAATATGGATGGTAAATGTTGATGTATTTGAAAATATACACAATAAATACAGTGGAGAATAAAAGTAGACTTATAGTTCAGAGAGAAAAAAATCAGTCACACACTGGAGTGAAAAAAATTTCTAGCATAACTATGATTATTTATAGACGAGAAATACTCAGCAAGTGTTTCTTGTTCAATGTATGAAGTAGTTAGGCCGGGTGGTCAGTGAGAAATAGCTGGAGATATGTGAGCACAACACACTGCAGTGAAACAAATTTATATCATAACTGTGATTACTTGTGGATGGAGAATATCTGGCAAGTGTTTCTTATTCACTGCATGATTTAGTTAGGCTGGGTGCTCAGTAAGAAATAGCTTAGGTATGTGAGCACCATCCAGTATACTAGTTGAGGAGAAAATAACTGCTGAAAATGGGGCCCACATGGTGTGGTCAAACTCTGAGGTCGTCAGTACCTTGTAATCCATCAAGGGAAAGGAGGAAATGGTAGGAGAGGAAACAATTACCATGTGTACAGGGATTAGTCAATTATTATCTGCAAAGTAGTTAAAAATTTTACTGTAATCAAATAGGAAACTTACAAGAACATCATTTTTCAACATAGTCTCCTTGCGTTTCAACGCACTTGGTCCATCGTTGTACAGGCTTCCTGATGCCCTCATAAAAGAAGGTTCTCGGTCAAGCTGCGAGCCTGGAATGCACCGCTTCTTTCACTGCTTTGTCTGAGGCAAATCGACGGCCTCTTAATATCTGTTTGAGTGGAACAAACAAGTGATAGTCAGAAGGGACAAGATTGGGAACTATATGGAAGATGACCCAGTACTTCAAATTTGAGTTTCTGGAGCGTTTCAGCAGTGTGGGCAGCAGTATGTGGATGGGCATTGTTGTGCAACAACGCAACACCTTTTGACAGCAATCCTTGCATTTGCTTCAAATTGCGGGCTTTAGCCTGGCAGTAAGCATCTCACTGTAACATACACTGTTTATTGTTGTGTCCTTTCCCCATAATGTTCCACTGCTGGACCATAAGCATCAGTTTTCTTGCGGACGGTTGGGTCTTGAACTTTTTCTTGCATGGTGAATTTGGATGTTTTCATTCCATACTCTGCCGTTTACTCTCCGGCTCATAATGATGGATCCATGTTTTGTCACCAGTAATGATCCTGTCTAAGAAGTTGTCCCTTTCGTTACCGTAGTGTTCCAAATGTTTTTTTTACAGATGTCCAAGCACGTTTGTTTATACAACTGTGTGAGTTGTTTTGGGCCCCCTTCTTACAGAAACTTTATGACAGCCAAATCTGTTGTGGATGATTTCGTAGGCAGAACTGTGACTAATGTGCAGGTGATGTGCCACTTTGTCAATAGTTAATCATCTGTCGAAGAGAATGACTTCACGTGAACGCTCAATGGTTTCATCATTGGTGGCGATAAAAGGTTGTCCGGCTCCTTCATCATGCGTAACACTTGTGCGACCATTTCGGAATTTTTCAGTCCATTTGTAGACACTCCATTATGGCAAAATACTGTTCCTGTACTGTACCAAAAGTATTCGATGAATTTCAGCCCCTGATACGCCTTCTGACCACAAAAACGGAACACTGAACGTTGCTCTTCTTCGGTGCAAATAGACAGCGAAGCAGCCATGATTAACAACACAGCAGTGATAACAAAACTAACCTAGCAGCTTGAAAACTGCAAAGATATAACAACAAATAAACAAAGCATGTGTCATCAACGTAAAACGATAGTGCTACCAAAATAAACAAAAGTATAACTAAATGGTGGATAATAATTGACTTACATCGTACTCAATTATAAGACATGGTTTTTCCGCAAATTCACCATTTGAAGAATATGAGATTGTCCTATATTCGCAGATTAACCTATCACTGATGAGGCAACATTTTTATGTTGTTTAATAGATTAATATAGGCGTTGTCTTACATCTATAGATAAAGCTTTGACTATTGAGATTTTGTACAAATTTTTTTTGAACAGTCCCGAATGGTAGAGTATATCAAACAATACTTGTTCATATATGATAGAGATTTCCTAATAAAATATTGACCTTGCTTGAATAATCACATGATGTTTGAATCGCGGTACTAGTGCAATGGACATGCGAGAAACTGTGAACTACCCATTACAAAAATCTGATGCTCTGCTTAAAAACTGACAATTTTGTTAAACACAGGAGGAAATAACATTTAATTCTATAAACTTACAAACTTTTGTTGTATTCGAATAGGTTTGCAATAAAAATTCTCATTCATGTATGGGTACTGTATACATACATTTGATACTTTTTTAAGCAAAGATAACATTCAAAGGTGAAAATCATATCCTTCAAAAACCATCACTTGATTCTGAACACAACTCAATAGGTTATTTGGTTATGAGAAACTAATGATATGCCAAATGGGTTGCAAATGAGAAATTCCGTTCTTGTACACATATTAGAATAGCAGAGAAACTCATTACCAGTTTTTAATCAGCTGTAGAAAAAGATGATGACAGTCATATGAAATGAGAAGAAAAATTAATCCAAAATGAAATGTTAGACAAACAAAATAAATCATATTAAACTGACTGTAATTGTTATCGCAAGAATAAATAGCAGTGGAAAGATCTGTTGCAGAAACTGTATGAACAGGGGTCACTAGATCGTGGAGCAAAAGTTCTAGAATTGGATTGAATAATTATTGCAATCTTTTATTTATGTATTAGTTGCTGTTGTTAGATAGACTTGCACCCTATAAGATATTGCTGTCCATGTTTCACTCTTGCTGAAGCACAGCACTAAGGGAAGTTGGAGGGGAACAGCGACCTAGTGTGGCTGAGAACTACAGGGAGGAGAGTGTCAAATAGGCAGAAATTTCATCATACAGCCAACCAAGGGAATGTATACTGCATACTTCGGCTTTTTATGAACATCTACCATGTTTAAGTTGCAGTTTTCCTTGAATACTTTTGCACTTGGAATCAAAGTAGGAGATGCCAAAACTCTAGGTGGCGACCAGTGGCATACTAGTGTGTTTCGCACAGCAAGTTGTCAATGCTTACTGTGAGGTATGATGGGAACAATTGAGGTTGTGTCAGCTGCTCATTCTACACAGCCATCGGGTCCCACAGTAACCACAACCACAAAAATCACGACATATTCCGAAGAAACAGATGTTTGTGGCAATTGTGATATGAGTTTTAGAGCTGATTAAAATTAGTGATACCACAGACGGCAGACTCAGTAAACAAAAAAGGTAGTGAAGATAAAAATTAATGTGATCAATTTCTTTTTGTATATTTTATTTCTCATTTTATCAAAATGTAGACAATCAATAAATGGCATAAATTTAGAATAGGTGTAAAGTCAACTTTTTAGACAGATCTCTTACATCAGTAAAAGTTTTTAAATTTGATTAGTCAGAACATATTAAAAATTAATTTTTCCCAAGGAGTCTCTTAAAACAATGGGGGTCTCGTACTCAGGTTCGTCTTATACTTGTGTAAACATGGTACTACAATATATGACTTTGTAATGATAAGAGATTTGGGTTGTGTTGATTGAAGCCAACCATCTTGTAAATGACATGTGCCACTATGACTGCAAATGAATTGCGATTAATACACCATAGGTTGGAGAACACATTTGCTAATTAAGAAAAAGCTGATGTAGATTATATTGATTAATGTCCAAAACAGCAGTTCTACATCTCCATCTGTACCCTGCAAACCACTGTGAGGTGCATGGCAGAGGGTACGATCCACTGTACTAGTTATTAGGTTTCCTTTCTGTTCCATTTGCGTATGGAGCACAAGAAAAATGATTCTTTGAATACCTCTGTGCATGTGCAGTAATTATTCTAATCGTATCTTCACGATCCTTATGCGAGCAATATGTAGGCAGTCATAGTGTATTCCATCATTTAAAGCTGGTTCCTGAAACTTTTGTTAATAGACTTTCTTGGATTGTTTACATCTATCTTCAGAAGTCTTCCAGTTCAGTTCCTTCAGTAACTCTGTGACACTCTCCCATGGATCAAACAAACCTGTGATAATTCATGTTGCCCTTCTCACTATACATTCAATAACCCCTGTTAGTCCTATTTGGTATGGGTATATTCAAGAACTGGTCACACAAGTGATTTGTAAGCAATCTCCTTTGTAGACTAATTGCACTTCCCCAGTATTCTACTAATAAATTGAAGTCTACCACCTGCTTTGTCCACAACTGAGCCTAAGTGAACATTGCATTTCATATCCCTACAAAGTGAGACACACAGGTATTTGGATGAATTGGCTCATTTCTGTGTAGTCAAATGATATTTCACAAAACCGAAATAAATTCTTGTCATACGTAAAGGCTGTTAGTGGCACCAAAGGTAGTGGCCAGTCCCTAGCAAATGAAACAGGGACTGATATTACAGTCATAGGATACTATATTTTTTCATTTTGTGCAGTGCACAAATTTACATTTCTGAACATTTAAAGCAAGCTGCCAATCTTCGCACCTCTTTGAAATCTTATTGAGATGTGACTGAATATTTACTCAGCTTCTTTCGTATAGTACTTCACTATAGATAACTGCATCATCTGCAAAAAAAAAAAAAACCTGAGGTTACTGTTAATATTGTCTGCTAGGTCATTAATATATAGCATTAACAGCAAGGGTCCCAACACATTTCCCTGGGGCACACCTAAAGTTACTTCCATATCTGACAATGAGTCTCCATCCAAAATAATAAGCTGCATCCTCGCTACCAAAAAGTTCTCAGTCTAGTCACGAATTTTACTTGATACCCCATATGATTGTACTTTTGACAATAAGTGTAGGTGTGGTACTGATTCAAATGCTTTTCTGAAATCAAGTAATTCTGCATCTACGTGACTGCTTTGATGTTCCAAAGCTTTCAGTATGTCATGTGAGAAAAGTGTGAGTTGTATTTTGCATCCTCAATGTTTTCAGGATCCATGCTATTTGAAATTGAGGAGATCATTCTGTTAAAGGTGCCTCATTATGTCTGAACTCAGAATATGTTATAAGCTTCTACAACAAATCGATGTCAGGGATATGGGACGGTAGTTTTGTGGATCATTTGTATTACCCTTCTTGTAAATGGTTGTGACCTGTGCTTTTTTTCCAAGACCTGGGCACAGTTTTTTGTTCAAGGCATCAACGATAGATTATAGTTAGAAGAGGGGCTAATTCAGCTACAAATTCAGCATAGACTCTGACAGTGATTCCTTTGGGTCCTGGAGCTTTGTTCAGTTTTAACAATTTCAGCTGTTTTTCAACACCACTGATCCTAATACTTATTTCATTTATCTTTTCAATGGTATGAGAATTAAATTTGGCAGTTCTCCTGGGTTTTCCTTTGTAAAGGAACATTTGAAAATGGAGTTAAGCATTTCAGCTTTCTCTTTGTTACTCTCAATTTCAGTTTCTGTCTCATTCGCTAGGGAGTGGGCACTATATTTGGTGCCACTAACAGCCTTTATGTATGACTAGAATTTCTTTGGGTTTTATGAAATATCATTTAACTATATTCTGCTATGGTGGTCAGTGCCGGCATCGTGCATTGCTCTCTTGACAGCCAAACACATTTCATTCAGCATCTGTCTATCTGTAGCTGTACACTTTGCTTTACAATTAATTGTAATCCTTCTATTGATATTGCAGGTCGTGATTTTTTGCCGCTCTTGGTCTCCAGTCTACCAAAGCTGCGACGGCTGGATCTGGGGTACTGTGACAGTATTACTCGTGAACACTTAGATGAACTTATGTCTCACAGAAAGGGTATTGCAGTTGTGCGGCCTGAAGTGTGGTGCCGTCCACGCAGTAGTCCACATGTTTGCTGTGCCCCTTGGGATCAAGTTGCTTAATTATAGTTTTGCAGACACATGAACTGTTTTGTTCTGATTTCTGGAAATTTCCAAATGATTTGTAAGGAAAAAAAATATTGACATGAAAAATGTATTTATGTAAGTAAATATTACTGTTTCAAACACCATTTATTAAAGTTACCGTGTAAGGAACTTATTTAAATAAAGCTGTATCCAAAATCCGTTAAGAAATTTAGTGAACTTTATGGGTTGAATCCCAGCAAACACAAAATTTACTAGTGCAGCATGAAAAAATGTGACATACCCTGACATAAAAATAAGTACTGTTTCAAATGCAGAGGATGGAGGCTAACACTTAACAGCTTAAGTAGAAATAAATGTTTAGTTTTTTGAGTTCACAATTGCTGCATACAAGATTTTCTTGAAAAAACTCTAAAACGAAAGACTAAGGGTAACTTTCATAACCATGTAGGAATTGAAATGACGAGTTTATGTACTGCAGTAGGTCACTGGAGAGAGAGAGAGGGGGGGGGGGGGGGCGGAAGGTTGATTGTCATGTTTTTTTTTTTCTGCTACAGTTAATACTATCTTAAAGTGTTTTGCATGCAGAAATGGGGTGATGGTTGTTAATTCTAAGCTTGTTCAAGGCAGCTCTCTATTCGTGTCACCCATCAGCATCCTCTACATTTTAGCATAACTAGTCTACTGCAACCTATGAGAGCAACACTCTGTCTCCTGTACTCCTGGGGAGGCTTGCCCCTATGTTTTTTCCTCTCTACCATCACGTTAACCATTATTTTCCACTACAACTTAAGTTGTAATGAGTGCTCTTCTACTTATTATGTTCCTTATTAGACACAGTTTCTCACTAAATGGCATCTTCATTGCTTGCTTGATCAATCGATCTTACTGTCAACAGTCTCAAGGTTTATTTTTTTTTTTTTATGTTAGCAGATGCTTATTTTGATAGAAACTCCTTTTGCCTAGTTAAATCTTTGCTGTTGCATATTTTTTGCGTCTCCCTTCTTTATCTACACTGAATCACCAAAGAAACTGGTATAGGCATGCGTATTCAGATACAGAGATATGTAAACAGGCAGAGTATGGTGCTGCTGTCAGAAACGCCTACATACGACAACAAGTGTCTGGTGCAGTTGTTAAGATTGGTTACTGCTGCTACACTGACAGGTTATCAAGATTTAAGTTGGTTTGAACGTGGTGTTATAGCCGGCGCATGAGCAGTGGAACGCTGCATCTCCAAGGTAGCAATGAAGTGGGGATTTTCCCGTACGACTATTTCATGAGTGTAAAACATCAAATCTCCGACATCGCTGTGGCTGGAAAAAGATCATGCAAGAATGGGGTCAGCGTCGACTGAAGAGAATCATTCAGCATGACAGAAGTGCAACCCATCTTGCTGCGGATTTCAATGATGGGCCATCAACCATCAAGTGTCAGGATGTGAACCATTCAACGAAACATCGATATGGGCTTTCGTAGCCCCACTTGTGTACTGTTTATGACTGCACGACGCAAAGCTCTACGCTTCACCTGGGCCCGTCAACACCGACTGGGGCCCATCAATACCAACATCGGACTGTTGATGACTGGAAATGTGTTGCCTGGTTGGACGAGTTTCGTTTCCATTTGTATCGAGCAGACGGACATGTGTGGGTATGGAGAATCCATAAACCCTGCATGCCAGCAGGGGACTGTTCAAGCTGATGGAGGCTCTGTAATGGTGTGGGGAATGTGCCGTTGGAGTGATATGGGACCCCTGATACGTCTAGATACAACTGTGACATGTATGTAAGCAACCTGTCTGATCACCTGCATCCATCCATTCATGTCCATTGTGCATTCTAACAGACTTGAGCAATTTTTAAAGGGACACCCTCCTCTAGCATTGCTTTTGCTCACCATAAGTAGTCAATACCAGAACTAATTTTTGAATTTTGGACAGGTCAATATTACCTCAATTGTTTGTCTGTAAAGTTTCATATAATTTTATACACAATATGTTACAGAGGGTGAGCACAAAGTCTTGGTCGGATTATAAAAATTTATAACAGAATAACCGTTTAACATAATAAGTTACTTTTGATGCTGTTACATAGGTTAGTGTTACTAGTTGTTGCGACCAATAGATGGCACTAGTGCTCCACAACACTGACGCGGTCTGTTAGGTCACAATGGTTGGTGGCGAAATAGTGTCGAAATAGGAGAAAGTGCAATGTGTGCTTTAGTTTCACGAAACAAAATCGCCCATCAGCGTTCAGTGTATATTTCCAGCTCCTTATGGACACAGCCCTCCTGACATTAAATCAATAAAGCGATGGTATGCAAAGTTTAACGAAACAGACAGCATTGAAGATAATCCTTGAAGTGGCAGACCTCGTGTGAGTGATGCAACTGTTAATCCTGTTCAGCAATTGTTTCAACAGAGTCCATCTAAATCAACACGCAAGCATCACGTGTACTTCAAATACCGCAAGCAAGTGTGGTGAAGATTCTTCATGAAAAGCTTAGGTTGCATGCTTACAAAGTGCAAATCGTGCAGGTCTTGCAACTGAATGATTTGGTGACCCATGCTGAGTTTTCAACTGATATTCTCAACAGCATTGATGACACTGACGATTATTTAAATCGCATATGCTATACTGATCAATCCACCTTTCTTGTCAGTGAAATGGTAAATAGGCATAACGTCCATATATGGGGTTCAGACTTTCCACATGCCACTGTACAGTTACAGCGAGACATCGAAAAAGTGAATGTTTGGTGCGACCTCGTGCATAACAAGGTTTTTGGACCATTTTTCTTCACGGAATAATCCATTACCACTAACATTTATTTAAGACGTTTTGCAACAGTTCATTGTCCCACAGATAGAAAAATATCAACCATGGATAATTTTCCAGCAAAATGGATCCCCCCCTCCACACCACACACACACACACATACACACACACACACACACACACACGCGGCTTTGATAGGGGTGATTTCCTGGATGGTTCATTTCCTCATTTCCGGATCAGTGGATTGGAAGGAACTGTCCAACACCACGGCCACCCCACTCTCCAGACATTACGCCCCTTGACTTTTTTTCCTGGAGCTCTATCAACGACAGAGTCTTTGTCACACCAGTTGCTGACGTCAACGAACTGGGTACTGTGACAGAATACATGCTAAGAAACACCTGTCTGGACTGGGAATGCTTCACCCACTGTCCCTGCTGTCGAGACACCTTCGCGGTTACCGGGCGCGGTTGGGCTACCCTCTCCCTAAGGGCAGTGGTGGGTTCAGCGGCATTCACGGCGCACGAGGCGGAGGGTAAATGTGGAGGCTGGCCGTGTGGCATCGCCCGCTCTGCCTGTGAGTGGACATGTGGCTGCTCCTTCAGCAGGGTCCGAGCAGGCACACGGGGGGAGGGGTTTATTAGTTATTGGGAGCTCCAACGTTAGGCGGGTGATGGAGCCCCTTAGGGAAATAGCGAAAAGGTTGGGGAAGGAGGCCAGTGTTCACTCTGTCTGCTTGCCGGGGGGTCTCATCCGAGATGTGGGAGGCCCTGCCGGCGGCGATAGAGAGTACTGGGTGCACCCGACTGCAAATTGTTGCTCATGTCGGCACCAATGACTCCTGCCGTCTGGGTTCAGACGTCATCCTCAGTTCGTACAGGCGGTCGGCGGAATTGGTGAAGGCAGAAAGCCTCGCTCGTGGAATGGAATCAGAGCTAACTATTTGTAGTATTGTTCCCAGAACTGATCGCGGTCCTCTGGTTTGGAGCAGAGTGGAAGGCTTAAACCAGAGGCTCAGACGATTCTGAGGAGATCTGGGGTGCAAATTTCTCGACCTCCGCTGTCAGGTGGAGAAATGTAGGGTCCCCCTGAATAGGTCAGGCGTGCACTACACGCCGGAAGCGGCTACAAGGGTAGCGGAGTACGTGTGGAGTGCACATGGGAGTTTTTTAGGTTAGAGAATTCCCTCCCTAGGCCCGACAAGACGCCTCCTGAGATGCGGCAAGGTAGGAGTAGGCAAAATGCAACAGAGAATAACAATATTAATCTGCTAATAGTAAACTGCAGGAGCGTCTATAGAAAGGTCCCAGAACTGCTCTCATTAATAAACGGTCACAATGCCCACATAGTACTAGGGACAGAAAGTTGGCTGAAACCAGACGTAAACAGTAATGAAATCCTAAACTCAGATTGGAATGTATACCGCAGAGACAGGCTGGACAGTGAAGGAGGAGGCGTGTTTATAGCGATAAGAAGTGCAATAGTATCGAAGGAAATTGACGGAGATCCGAAATGTGAAATGATTTGGGTGAAGGTCATGGTTGAAGCAGGCTCAGACATGGTAATTGGATGTCTTTATAGGCCCCCTGGCTCAGCAGCTGTTGTGGCTGAGCACCTGAAGGATAATTTGGAAAATATTTCAAGTAGATTTCCCCACCATGTTATAGTTATGGGTGGAGATTTTAATTTGCCGGATATAGACTGGGAGACTCAAACATTCATAACGGGTGGCAGGGACAAAGAATCCAGTGAAATTTTTTTTAAGTGCTTTATCTGAAAACTACCTTGAGCAGTTAAACAGAGAACCGACTCGTGGCGATAACATATTAGACCTTCTGGTGACAAACAGTTAACGCAGAACAGGGAATCAGCGATCATAAAGCGGTTACTGCATCGATGATTTCAGCCGTAAATAGAAATATTAAAAAAGGTAGGAAGATTTTTCTGTTTATCAAAAGTGACAAAAAGCAGATTACAGAGTACCTGACGGCTCAACACAAAAGTTTTGTCTCAAGTACAGATAGTGTTGAGGATCAGTGGACAAAGTTCAAAACCATCGTACAATATGCGTTAGATGAGTATGTGCCAAGCAAGATCGTAAGAGATGGAAAAGAGCCACCGTGGTACAACAACCGAGTTAGAAAACTGCTGCGGAAGCAAAGGGAACTTCACAGCAAACATAAACATAGCCAAAGCCTTGCAGACAAACAAAAATTACGCGAAGCGAAATATAGTGTGAGGAGGGCTATGCGAGAGGCGTTCAATGAATTCGAAAGTAAAGTTCTATGTACTGACTTGGCAGAAAATCCTAAGAAATTCTGGTCTTATGTCAAAGCGGTAGGTGGACCAAAGCTGTTTCACAGAGGGAGACTGCACTGTAGTTCCTTCTATAGATTGTCGCACAGGTGACAGAATGGTAGATATTGAATTAGACGACAGAGGGATAGAGAAACAATTAAAATCGCTCAAAAGAGGAAAGGCCGCTGGACTTGATGGGATACCAGTTCGATTTTACACAGAGTACGCGAAGGAACTTGCCCCCCTTCTTTCAGCGGTGTACCGTAGGTCTCTAGAGGAGCGTAGCGTTCCAAAGGATTGGAAAAGGGCACAGGTCGTCCCCGTTTTCAAGAAGGGACGTCGAACAGATGTGCAGAACTATAGACCTATATCTCTAACGTCGATCAGTTGTAGAATTTTGGAACACGTATTATGTTCGAGTATAATGACTTTCCTGGAGATTAGAAATCTACTCTGCTGGAATCAGCATGGGTTTCAAAAAAGACGGTCGTGTGAAACCCAGCTCGCGCTATTCGTCCACGAGACTCAGAGGACCATAGACACGGGTTCACAGGTAGATGCCGTGTTTCTTGACTTCCGCAAGGCGTTTGATACAGTTCCCCACAGTCGTTTAATGAACAAAGTAAGAGCATATGGACTACCAGACCAATTGTGTGATTGGATTGAGGAGTTCCTAGATAACAGAACGCAGCATGTCATTCTCAATGGAGAGAAGTCTTCCGAAGTAAGAGTGATTTCAGGTGTGCCACAGGGGAGTGTCATGGGACCATTGCTGTTCACAATATACATAAATGACCTGGTGGATGACATCGGAAGTTCACCGAGGCTTTTTGCAGATGATGCTGTGGTGTATCGAGAGGCTGTAACAATGGAAAATTGTACTGAAATGCAGGAGGATCTGCAGCGAATTGACGCATGGTGCAGGGAATGGCAATTGAATCTCAATGTAGACAAGTGTAATGTGCTGTGAATACATAGAAAGATAGATCCCTTATCATTTAGCTACAAAATAGCAGGTCAGTAATTGGAAGCAGTTAATTCCATAAATTATCTGGGAGTACGCATTAGGACTGATTTAAAATGGAATGATCATATAAAGTTGATCGTCGGTAAAGCAGATGCCAGACTGAGATTCATTGGAAGAATCCTAAGGAAATGCAATCCGAAAACAAAGTAAGTAGGTTACAGTACACTTGTTCGCCCACTGCTTGAATACTGCTCGGCGGTGTGAGATCCGTACCAGACAGGGTTGATAGGGGAGATGGAGAAGATCCAACGGAGAGCAGCGCGCTTTGTTACAGGATCATTTAGTAATCGCAAAAGCATTACGGAGATGATAGATAAACTCCAGTGGAAGACTCTGCAGGAGAGACGCTCAGTAGCTTGGTACGGGCTTTTGTTAAAGTTTCGAGAACATACCTTCGCCGAAGAGTCAAGCAGTATATTGCTCCCTTCTACGTATATCTCGCGAAGAGACCATGAGGATAAAATCAGAGAGATTAGAGCCCACACAGAAGCATACAGACAATCCTTCTTCCCAAGAACAATACGAGACTGGAATAGAAGGGAGAACCGATAGAGGTACTCAGGGTACCCTCCGCCACACCCGTCAGGTGGTTTGCGGAGTATGGATGTAGATGTAGATGTAGATGTAGATGTAGATGTAGAATACCACCTCGACATTCTCCGAGCTACCAAGGGAGCACATTTTGAGGTTTACAAATTTAAGTGGTTATAAAAAAAAGCTAGTAACACTAACCTATGTAATGGCATCAAATGTAAATTATTATGTCAAATGGTTATTCTGTAATAAATTGTTATAATCAGGGCAAGAGTTTGTGCTCACCCTGTATTTCAAGCTAAAAACTACGAAATTGAATTACTTTTTTAATACAGACATTTGAAGTTACGAAATATTTGGCACACTTGAAATTTCTGTTATTAATTATGCAATTTGGTATTGTTTATTATGTTTATTTCTAGATTCATTTATAAATTAATAGAAAGTCATTTGTCAAGAAAATTTGTAAACCCTTTGGAATATTGTTATTACTGCAGAGTGAGGAGGTAGTGGTAGTTGTGGGCATACCTCTGATGTGATCAGACATGTTTTTGTATTTTGGAAGAAAAATGTAATTTCGGCTTTGTTAATGTGAAAATTCTAAAGGCATTGTGATATCGTAAAATGTGAGACAATAAATTATTGTGAAAAAAAAAAAAAATCTGCACAGGCGTTCATCAAAATTATTTATGTCAATTGGAACATGAGAACCTAAAATGTGAAAATTTCAGCTTAAAGAATGAGATCCCTGGACATGAAGAACTGGAGCCAACTACGAGAAAAGAAGATAAGTAAAAGGTTTATTGTAAACATTACACTTGTCGTATTTTTTTGGAAAAAAATGAGACATTACCATTGACAATAGTAGTGACAGCAACAAATTTTGTGAGGGGAAGATTACAAACTCCAGCAGGAAAGTGCAAGGTCCCATACTCCAGAATTGCTACTGAGTGGTTCCAGGAACACTCCTCTGAGATTAAACACTTCTGCTGACCCCTGAACTCCCCAGACATGAACAGTATTGAGCATATCTGGGACGCCTTGCAATGTGCTGTTCAGAAGAGATCTCCACCCCCTCGTACTCTTACGGATTTATGGACAGCCCTGCAGGCATAATGTTGTCAGTTTTGTCCAGCAGTACTTCAGATATTAGTTGAGTCCATGCCACATGTGTTGCGGCACTTCTGAGTGCTCGCGAGGGACTTACACGATGTTAGGCAGGTGTACCAGTTTCTTTGGCTCTTCAGTGCATTACATGTGAGAAATAGCAAACTAATCACCTCTGTCAGATTCTATAGTCCAAGTTTAACATTTAGACATCTAGCGTTTCCACCTCAGAAACACGACACACTAAACAGTTAAAATGAAATCACACACAGAACTAAGTTACAGAATTCAGAGACAGGTGGCATCTATTACTTTCCTCCTTTTGGGAACTAATGACTGCAGGGACAGGAAGCGCATCCTTCTGCAAAGTTAAATAAAAAATACAGTTGCCAAATCTTTAATATAGCGGAGCCTGACGAGGTGGGATTAATGCTAACTGAAAGAAGAAGAACTGTTTCACAATTTAAAAAAGAACAATCAAACACAGCTGCAGAAACAAAAAGTAACACTGAAGGATATCAAAATAACACCATCGCTAAAGAAATTATAAAATTATAAAAATGTTTCAATGGAGTAATTACTGTGGCAGTCAAGAATTATCTTCTGAGAACAACCTGAAAATGCTCTTTGCAATGAGTCAGACTTGTGCTTTCAGGTAATCTCTTAATTTGAAACTTGAATAACCTATACAAAAAAATTTGAACAGTTTGAGAAGTGATGAACAGGTTGCTGTAAAAGAGGAAACAATGAGCTGTGAATAGGCACACAAACTACAGCTCATTGTCTGAATTTGTGTTCTTCTGAGGAAACACATTTTACCCACAGGCTCACACAGCCCCAGTCAGGTTACATGTATGATCAGATTTATAAAACAGAAACTACATTAAAATTAAGAACTCAATAACAGTTATTATTAAGTCATTACTTCACCTGATTTTTGCAGTTCACTGAAACACTGTTGATCAAAAGGGCCTGGAGGGAGAACGAACCATATTCATTCTCCAATTTATATGCCATTTAATTACCACAAGAGTAAAATTAAGAGAAATTTGTGTTTATACAAATCAGTACAAACAATACTTCTCCTAACCAACTCCAAAAGCTTTTTAGAAAATGATTCTGATATACCCTCTGTCACAAACAAGACAGTGACCTGTGGAATATAGAAATGTAGGTGCATGTATTATTCTAATTACTGTAATCTTCCTGCTTTTAGATATGAAAGCAATTGCTGAATGTTCTAACTTATCATCTTTCTTCATTATCTCTGAATGAGCAACACATGCTGACTGCATAGACTCTTTATGTTTCAATGCCCAAATGGTTCTTGAGTATTTTAAGTTTGATTTCATGATGTAATCAATATTTTCAAGCCAAGGTTCTGTCAGTCAAGGTAGCTCATTGTTTCTGTACATGTAACATTTTCAAAATGACTGAACCAAATGCAGTTAACTTTGCTAGCTTTCCCTTTATGCACTTAGTACAAAATTGACACATGTTAATCTGAAATATACTCCCTTTTGCAAGACTGGAGAAAAAGTGTTTGTGGATTGTTGCCTCAAGGAGACAAACATATACAAAAATCTTAAGTCTTTCTTATTGAAGAGTATTTCATAATGAGTCTCTATAAACAGCTAGGCTTGGGTAAGTGGAAGTAGGTTTTAGCAGTAGTGGTACTGTGGGAAATACATAAATGCAGATGGTTACTGATGTGATTCAGTTTGATCAAACAACTCGTGGTTCCTTTGAAATTTTTTGAAAAATTATCATTTGTTTAAAAACAACAAAGGAGCTATTAATAAGTCTCCTGTGGCACATATCTTCTAAGAACTGTGCTGGCCCATTTTTTGTCATGTTTACTCTCTGCAAGATATAACTAATTTTGTAATTTTCCATTTATAGTAGTGATGTGGTTGAGCAGAGCCAGTTATTAGTCAAGATACAGGGTGATTCTATTATGATGTTACAAACTTTCTTGAAATCTGTGCCCACCACACTCCTTGCTTATAACCACAGATGCCACCTCCCACTATATCATCAGCCCCCATGTACATGGCCGTAGTGCTGCTGAACATTTCCCCAATCAGTGCCACCTGATTCCAAATCTGTGACATCCTTCCTGCTCACTTCAATCAGCTTCATACTAAAAAACTACTACTTTAGGCTGATCTGTTAAAATTTTTGGTATCTCTAAATGTATTTGCTGATAAAATTTCACATGATCCTATCCCAATTAACATGTTACTTTCCTTGCTGTTGACCTCGTGATCACTGAGGGCCTGCTACATGATTCTGTTCATGTTAAACCTACTAACAAACTACAGTACTTACTCTACAGCAATACTCTACCATTCCCACCTCAGTCTTTACTGGATATAATTACCCTACTAGCCTAGTTCAAAAGCAGATTTCCTGGACCATCACATCCAATCCTGGTACCCCTGATCCCTCCAAAAAACAACTTAGTTGTACACCTCTTGTCTCTCAAAAATTATCCAGCTCGTGAATGTATCAATCAGCTACTTCGACAAGACTATGACTTCCTACAATCTTGCCCTTAATTTGAAGTCCATTCTGCCCGACATTTTGTCCATCACACCTAGAAGAGCTTTTTGTCCCCCTCCAATCTCTGCAATATCCTTGTCAGACCCTATGTTCCTTCTGCAACCATTTCCCTACCGTGTGGCTCCTACCCTGTGACCATCCCCGCTGTAAGACTTGCCCTGTGTGTCCTCCCACCACCATATATACCAGCCCTGTAAGTGGCAAAACATATACTATCGAAAGGAGAGCCACTTGCGCAACAACATGTTGTGTACCAGCTGTTGTATGAATGCTGTTTGGCCTTTTACATTGGTATGACTAACAACAAGTTATCGGCAACACATGCTATCCTGTTAAAACATGACAGTTTTGATCTGGGTGTCTGTTTCACCACATGAACCATCTGGATTCTTCTCCCAGACACCAGTTTCTCAGAACTCCGTAGGTGGGAACTGGCATTATGTTTCCTTGGTTCTTGCCAGCCACCTGGCCTTAATTTACATTAATTTCCTCTCTCTCTCTCTCTCTCTCTCTCTCTCTCTCTCTCTCTCTCTCTCTCTCTCTCTCTCTCTCTAATATGTACAATGCACTAAATTTTCCACTCGATTAACTCATGAACGTTGTTTAGTCAGTAATATTTAAACTCATAAACAATGTTTTCTCAGTAATTCTGTCATGCATATTACCCAATATGTGTCTTGTTTATTACCCTATCTTCTACCTCTAAGCTCGCAGATTCTCAAGTCCAGTGCAGACCTCATCAATTCCTTCTGATCTCATCTACATAGATTCTCCGCAAGCTGCCACATGGTATGTGGCAGAGGGTACCCTGTACCACTACTGGTTATTTCCTTTCTGTTTCCACTTGCAAATAGAGTGAAGGAGCCCTAACTTCTCATATCGTATCTTCATGGTCCTTATGCACAATGTCTGTTGGCAGCAGGAGAATTGTTTGGCAATCAGCTTCAAATGCTGGTTCTCTAAATTTTCTCAATAGCATTTCTTGAAAAGAATGTTGCCTTTCCTCCAGGGATACCCAATTTGAATTGCTGAAGCATATCCGTAACACTTACATGTTGTTCAAATCTACCAGTAATAAATCTAGCAGTCCACCTCTGAATTGCCTCGATATCTTCCTCCAATCCCCCCTGCCATGGATCACAAACACTTGTGCAGTGCGCAAGAATAGGTCACACCAGTGTCCTATATGAGGTCTCCTTTACAGGTGAACCACTCTTTTCTAAATTCTACCATAGTTCTCACATGCTCGTTCCATTTCATATCGGTTTGCAACGTTGCACCCAGATATTTAAACGACTTGACTGTATCAAACAGGAAACTAGTAATATTATATCCAGACATTATGGGTTTGTTCTTCCTACTTAACTTGCATTCTTCCACATCTAGCACTAGCTGCCATTCACCACACCAACTAGAAATTTTGTCTAGTCATCTTGCGTCTTCCTACAGTCACTAAACTTCCTACAGTCACTAAACTTCCTACAGTCACTAAACTTAACACACACCACAGCATCATCAGAAAACAATTACAGATTGCCACTCATCCCGTCGCCAAATCATTTATGTGTATAGAGAACAACAGCGGTCCTATCACACTTCCAGGGGCACTCCTGTTGATACCCTTGTCTCTCATGAATACTTGCCATTGAGTCTTCAAGCTACTCACATATCTGTGAACTTATTTCGTATACTCGTACCTTCATTAACAGCCTGCAATGGGGCACAGTGTCAAATGCTTTACGGAAAACTAGAAATGTGGATCTGCCTGTTGCCCTTCATTCATAGTTCTCAGTATATCATGTGAGAAAAGGGCAAGCTGTGTTTCACATGAGTGATGCTTTCGAAATCTGTACTGATTCATGGATATAAGCTTCTCAGTCTCAAGGAAGTTTAATATATTTGAACTGAGAATATGTTCAAGGATTCTGTAGCACACTGAAGTTGGGGATATGGGTCTGGAATTTTTTGGGTCTGTTCTTTTACCCTTCTTATATACTGGAGTTACCTGCTCTTTTGTCCAGTCACCTGGGGCTTTCTGCTGGGCGAGAGATTCACGATCTCATCCGGTGAGTCTCTTCCACCCAGGGTTCTGGGTGACTTTTCCAAACTTTCCCCATGCTCTAAACCTCACCAGTCCTTTTCCTTCATGCTAGAGATGGGCAAACTTGTTCATCCTTGGGAACTAGTTTACTGGTGACCACTCTTTTTTGGGAACCATTTATTGTTACTCGTTCATTTGTGCGTGGTATATGGTTGTTATGAAAAATTTAAAATTACTAGCATAGGTGACTCAAGGACAGAAGGCACCAAAAGGGCACACTAGCCTGCCCCTGGAGTACAGAGTTTTTATTCATTACAGAATTCTCACACACTTTAAGTAATTTCCGTGATTTTGCAAAACCTCTCGTTTAGCCAATTGTAGTGTTATGTGGCTGATGGCAGTGAAATAATATAAGGTGGTGCACAAAAAACCAGCCCCGAGTACAGACTGCTCGCCAATTACACACAATTTGTTGACTGCTACGAGCAGAATAGATAACCACATAATAATTAGGCAGTAAAGAAATAACAAATAGGCTAATGCAAACAACAACTTCAAAAAAATAGACAAAGATTAGTGAGCGACAGTGAGCAGTCTAGTACCTGGGGCATATATTTCGTGCACCACCCTGTACCGCAGAAATAATATTGTGGAAATCATCATATTCTCTTTACAATATATGGGACCAAACACTCAGTTATGGATTACGGGCTTCATTTGGTTGTAAGTCGGTCTGCCTTCCATAACAATGAACATGCTGTTTTATCTTAGATAAAAAAAAGACAGAAAATGGCCACTTGTATGCTGTGCCAACTTCCTTTGCATGTGTAATAACAAAAAAATTTGCCTTTTTATAAGTATGTCTTCTGCTGTTTATCGAAATAATGAAGTAAGCTGATATGCCCTTTTGTTACCTGGAAAGATGTATGTATTACATACAACGTAATTTTTATGTAATTTACGTAATTCTTAAATACATTTTAATTACTGGTCATGGACGCTGAATAGAATATGAAAAGAATCAGAAGTCCAGAGTTGAAGAAAGGTTTGAAATAGATTTAGAATGGGCGTGCACAGTGAACGAAATGATCAACAACTCGATACTGAACTAACTAGGAGCAGTCGGCAAAGGAACTGTGTGCGACGAGTGGCCGCCTGAAGAAGGACGAGTCCGGCCGAGGGAGACTGAGACAGAGTCAGAGTCAGATGGGAATGGGACCGAGGCTGGAACGAGACTGGCCAATGTGCTGTTGCAGGAACAAGACTGACCGTTTCCTGTTCCCAGGAACTACAAGTAGAAAGCCACGACCGAAGTGAACTATGAAAGACCGTTCCTTAGAATTCATTCCTCAGTGCTTCGGTTCATCTTGGTAAACTGTTCCTTTGGACCCGTTTGTTCGCAAATGACCCATCTTTACTTCATACCTCATCCCCCCTCCCCCTTCTACCAAAAGGAGTCACTGGCTCCAAAAGCTGGCAAATGCTTAGTGAGTAGATTTTTATCCATCTAATTACATTATAGATTTTCAGGGATGATGAAAAAGGATAAATGTATCAATTTGAGGTAAGGGACCCTGTTCTGGAAATGACTGAGTTGAAAGATATAAACATAACTTGTTCTGATGTTCCTGACAGTACTGGTACTGTTGTTGCTAATATTTTAGGTTAGGCAGCTTTGAGAAGTGGTAGTGTAGATCAAAACAAGAAGAAAAGTCCATTAAACTAGGACTCTGAAGTGCATACTCTAAGAGCTGTGAGCACTTATTCATCTCTGCTACTGTGAAACACATATCTCTTACTGAACAAGTGGCTATAGCTCTTAAGGTATGCACTCTAGAGCCATTGTTTACTCGAAATTTTTTCGTTTTGGTCTGTACTACCTCCTCCAAAAATATGGAAACAAAAGAGCTTCCCCTAAAAGGGATGTGTTCACAGTATTGAAGTGAACAAGTACTTGTAACTGTTCATGTATGCGTTTTAGAGCCCATGTTTACTAAACATTTTTTCCTTATTTTGGTCCATAGTATTATCTTTCAAAGTTGCCTATCCAACAATCTTAGCAGCAACAATATTAATGGCACGTGTATTCCACTGTGAGAGGTATCAGAGTGATTTTCACTTACAACTTTTCAGTCAGTTGTTTCCAGAGTAGGATTTCTTATCTCAGATTCATACATTTACCCTTCCCCATCATCCTTTAAAGTTTGTCACATCATCACAGAATGACCCTGTATGTATTAAGCCCAGATGAAGTACTGGCTAAATTTATATGTTCGTCAGACTAACTGATGCAGATGACTTCCTGGAGAGTTCTCAGTAAGTCTGCAGGGTTTAATGGCAATTGTGATTGAAGATAAAATCTTTTAAGTTATTAGGCTGCAGCATGTTCCTCTTCAATTTCTTCTTACAGAATTGTTGTGACATCTCTGTCGAGATCTTCATCAGGATCCTCTGATGCCTCATATTAGTTAAACACTGTTAGTTCTTGTACTGCCTGTGTTCAGCTAACAGGAACACTATAAGATCCTGAAGAGTATAAACATGTTCTGGTATTTCCTACAAAAAGTTCAGATACATTAACATTAGGAAAGTGTATGATATGCCCACAATACATGACTGATGATGATGATTGTGCTTTTATGAGACAAAGCTCTGTGGTCATCAGTCCATTCAACAATGGAACACTCAGCAAGTGTCGTGACAAAGGAAAATCAGTGGTGGTTATACTTTCCAAGAACCAAAATGTAGTGACAAAATGTAGAAGCAGGTTCAGTAAGCTGGCAGTTAAATGCGATGACCAAGTTTCTAAATTGTGCGTGAAGTAAAGGACCAAACTGCAGGGCTATCAGGCTTTCATTTGCGAAACAAGCCCAAAAAACGTGATGTCGCTGATCCATATGGTAGTAGTGCAGTGGTAGTCTGTTTGACAGCGTTTGGTTAGGGGAGGGAAACATGGCTGGCACCCACAAACAACCCCCCCCCCCCCCCCGCCCAACTCTGACAAAATCAAGACCTCAGTGAGAGGTATCTACAGAATATCAGTGCAAGGAGAGGACTTACCAGGCAACTCCTTTGAGCTGAAACTGTGGAGAGGAGCTTGCCTTCCACCACCCCTACCTCCACCCCTACCACTATAAAGGTAGAGGAACTATTATTAATTTAGGATACACTGAAGTGCCAAAGAAACTGGTACAGGCATGTAGGCGTGTGTAATCAAGTACAGAGATATGTAAACAGGCAGCATACAGCGCTGCAGTCAGCAACGCCTATATGAAACAAAAAGTGTCTGGTGCAGTAGTTAAAAGCGGTTACTGCTGCTACAGTGGTAGGCTATCAAGATTTAGGTGAGTTTGAATGTCGTGTTATAGTGGGTGCATGAGTGATGTGACACAGCATTTCTGAGATAGGGATGAAATGGGGATTTTCCCATACGATCATTTCACGAGTGTAGCGTGAATATCAGGAATCCAGTAGAGCAAGAAATCTCCGACATCGCTGCAGCCGAAAAAACATCCTGCAAGAATGGGACCAACAAACGACTGAAGAGAATGGTCAACGTGACAGAAGTGCAACCCTTCCGCAGATTTCTGCAGATTTAAATGCTGGACTAGCAACAAGTGTCAGCGTGCAAACCATTCAATGAAACATCATCAATATTGGTTTTCGGAGCTGTAGGCCCGCTTGTAAACCCTCGATGACTGCACGACACATGGGCCTCTCAACGACGACATTGGACTGCTGATGACTGGAAACATCTACATCTACATCTACATCTACATTCATACTCCGCAAGCCACCCAACGGTGTGTGGCGGAGGGCACTTTACGTGCCACTGTCATTACCTCCCTTTCCTGTTCCAGTCGCGTATGGTTCGCGGGAAGAACGACTGTCTGAAAGCCTCCGTGCGCGCTCTAATCTCTCTAATTTTACATTCGTGATCTCCTCGGGAGGTATAAGTAGGGGGAAGCAATATACTCGATACCTCATCCAGAAACGCACCCTCTCGAAACCTGGCGAGCAAGCTACACCGCGATGCAGAGCGCCTCTCTTGCAGAGTCTGCCACTTGAGTTTATTAAACATCTCCGTAACGCTATCACGGTTACCAAATAACCCTGTGACGAAACGCGCCGCTCTTCTTTGGATCTTCTCTATCTCCTCCGTCAACCCGATCTGGTACGGATCCCACACTGATGAGCAATACTCAAGTATAGGTCGAACGAGTGTTTTGTAAGCCACCTCCTTTGTTGATGGACTACATTTTCTAAGCACTCTCCCAATGAATCTCAACCTGGTACCCGCCTTACCGACAATTAATTTTATATGATCATTCCACTTCAAATCATTCCGCACGCATACTCCCAGATATTTTACAGAAGTAACTGCTACCAGTGTTTGTTCCGCTATCATATAATCATACAATAAAGGATCCTTCTTTCTATGTATTCGCAATACATTACATTTGTCTATGTTAAGGGACAGTTGCCACTCCCTGCACCAAGTGCCTATCCGCTGCAGATCTTCCTGCATTTCGCTACAATTTTCTAATGCTGCAACTTCTCTGTATACTACAGCATCATCCGCGAAAAGCCGCATGGAACTTCCGACACTATCTACTAGGTCATTTATATATATTGTGAAAAGCAATGGTCCCATAACACTCCCCTGCGGCACGCCAGAGGTTACCTTAACGTCTGTAGACGTCTCTCCATTGATAACAACATGCTGTGTTCTGTTTGCTAAAAAATCTTCAATCCAGCCACACAGCTGGTCTGATATTCCGTAGGCTCTTACTTTGTTTATCAGGCGACAGTGCGGAACTGTATCGAACGCCTTCCGGAAGTCAAGAAAAATAGCATCTACCTGGGAGCCTTTATCTAATATTTTCTGGGTCTCATGAACAAATAACGCGAGTTGGGTCTCACACGATCGCTGTTTCCGGAATCCATGTTGATTCCTACATAGTAGATTCTGGGTTTCCAAAAACGACATGATACTCGAGCAAAAAACATGTTCTAAAATTCTACAACAGATCGACGTCAGAGATATAGGTCTATAGTTTTGCGCATCTGCTCGACGACCCTTCTTGAAGACTGGGACTACCTGTGCTCTTTTCCAATCATTTGGAACCCTCTGTTCCTCTAGAGACTTGCGGTACACGGCTGTTAGAAGGGGGGCAAGTTCTTTCGCGTACTCTGTGTAGAATCGAACTGGTATCCCGTCAGGTCCAGTGGACTTTCCTCTGTTGAGTGATTCCAGTTGCTTTTCTATTCCTTGGACACTTATTTCGATGTCAGCCATTTTTTCGTTTGTGCGAGGATTTAGAGAAGGAACTGCAGTGCGGTCTTCCTCTGTGAAACAGCTTTGGAAAAAGGTGTTTAGTATTTCAGCTTTTCGCGTGTCATCCTCTGTTTCAATGCCATCATCATCCCGGAGTGTCTGGATATGCTGTTTCGAGCCACTTACTGATTTAACGTAAGACCAGAACTTCCTAGGATTTTCTGTCAAGTCGGTACATAGAATTTTACTTTCGAATTCACTGAATGCTTCACGCATAGCCCTCCTTACGCTAACTTTGACATCGTTTAGCTTCTGTTTGTCTGAGAGGTTTTGGCTGCGTTTAAACTTAGAGTGAAGCTGTCTTTGCTTTCGCAGTAGTTTCCTAACTTTTTTGTTGTACCACGGTGGGTTTTTCCCGTCCCTCACAGTTTTACTCGGCACGTACCTGTCTAAAACGCATTTTACGATTGCCTTGAACTTCTTCCATAAACACTCAACATTGTCAGTGTCGGAACAGAAATTTTCGTTTTGATCTGTTAGGTGGTCTGAAATCTGCCTTCTATTACTCTTGCTAAACAGATAAACCTTCCTCCCTTCCTTGCCTGGTCAGACAAGTCTTGTTTCAAATTGTATCGAGCAGTTGGACGTTTATGGGTATGGAGAATCCGTGAACCCAGCATGTCAGCAGGGGACTGTTCAAGCTGGTGGAGGCTCTGTTATGTGTGGGGCATGCAGTTGCAGTGATATGGGACCCTTGATTCGTCTAGATACGACTGACAGGTGACACGTATGTAAGCACCCTGTCTGATCACCTGTGGCCAGAGTGGCTGCAGGAACACTCTTCTGAGTTTAAACACTTCCGCTGGCCACCAAACTCCCCGACATGAGCATTATTGAGCATATCTGGGACACCTTGCAACATGCTTTTCAGAAGAGACCTCCACCCCCTCGTACTCTTACGGATTTATGGACAGCCTTGCAGGATTAATGGTGTCAGTTCCCTCCAGCACTACTTCAGACATTAGTCGAGTCCATACCATGTTGTGCTGTGTCACTTCTGAGTGCTTGCTGGGGGCCTATGCGATATTAGGCAGGTGTACCAGTTTCTTTAGCTCTTCAGTATAGTAATCACTTCTTCTCATGAAATGCAGGATTTGTTTCATGGCTATTTTGTCACCTGTGTGGTTGAGTTGAAGGTAAGTATCTAATTTCAGTTCCTTAATCATGTTGATTGAAGTGGCAAATTCCACAAGTTTGTTGACCAAAAGTCAAGGGGGTAAAGTATTCACATCAAAGTGAATGTTTTTGTTTTAGTATAAAAACATGGATGCATCTGGTGTGGTCAATGTCTTGTCTGCATAGCATGATGGATTCTTTTCAAGAAACTATTCGAGTGGTAGCAATTACTAAATTTTTTTCCATGAGATAGTAAAAAGCAGTGTTTCTGGACTATTCTTGTGCCTTTCAGGTAGGTTGATGGAGTTAGCATTCAATGGCATACATTCATGTGGCACAGTCATAGAAGCAGAATTCACCTACCCAGTGATGGCAAGACCATGGGGCCCAATTAGGATGTGTGCCACTGCTAGTAGTGGCAGAGAGGGTGATATTTAAGACTGATCCTTGACGTACTCCATTCTCATGTGCATTTCAATTTCTGAGGGTCACTCTAATCTAGATATGTGAAACTGTAGAAATACAAAGTTGTTTATAAGGATTAGCAGAGGATATTGGAAGCCCATAAGTTTAGTGTGAAAAGGATGTGGTGACATCATGTGCTGGTTTATGCTTTTTTATAGATTGAAGAACACGACAATTCAATGGCAATAGTTTATGAAGGTATCTCTGACTGCAAACTCCAAGTACATCAGGTGGACAGCGTTGGATATAAATTTGCAGAAACTGCGTTGGTATAGGGATTGAAACCTGTATGACTCAAGGCACCAGAGAAGACTTCGGTTTAACATCCTTTCTAATAGATTGCATGGTTCTCTTACCTGATTTTGTGTTGTGTGATGGATATTAATGTAATTAAGTAGATACAAATGCAAACAAAACCTGATAAATATGAAAAAGGCATCATTTTTTCGCACCTTGCTTTGATAAGGTAACAGTGATAACATTGCTACAATATCAATGTTAATAAAACCATTTCTCAGAGGGAGCAAGCGTAGGCACTAACGATTATTTCTAATAGCTCAATTGTCTGCAACACATACACACACTGGCTACTATAAAACAAGGAAAACTCATCAAACTGGAATAACACAAGCAAACGTAAGAGAACTGGCATGAGAATTAAATACATTGTTACTACAGTAGAATTGCACGAAAATACCGTACACTAACTTTTAGCACTGCAGCTTGTTTATACCCCCTATGTGCTTAGCAGAAGACAGCGTATTTGGAAGCAGGATGCTAGTTTTTTCCATGTGACAGAGATTACAGCTGGGATTCACTGGAAAAGAATGGTTGTAGATAGTCGATGGAAGATCAAACTAACTGAACAGTAGGTGTTCAAATGTTTATAAGTTCAATCCTTTGTTATTCAAAGATCGTGGAAGTAGTACCTAATCACTGGTTTGACTTGCAGAAGGGTCATTCCATGCCAAGTGGTGTAGAGGTTCCCACGTGACCATCACATATTTTGCTGAAATTTTATGTGAACATTCGCACATGTTCCCAGTGAACTTTGGTGAAGTTTTACTATCACTAATTTAATATTGTAAGAGATACAGTCATTTGTCTGACCCCATTACGCAGCTGTTGAAAATGCACCCTTGAGGTTAGGGCAATTTTTTCTTGGGACGGGGGAGTCTTTTGTACAACTTTTATTGCTCTCTTAAGCAACGTAATAAAAAGGGATTTCTTGATCAATCTTCATATGGATAAATTAAAGTGAAGTCAGCAGAAAAAATAGACACTTGAAAAAAAGGTGAAGTTTAGCTTTTTTTTATTTTCAAAAGTAATTGCAGGATAAACCTGAAACTTTGCACATATTACCAGTACAAGGTTTTAGAATATAAAATTTCATTCTCTTGCTGCATTCCAATGTTTTACAAATTGAGGGAAAAGTTTACAATTTTTGTAAAAATGCAAAAAATGGCTGTTTTTAGCCCACATGTACAAAAAAAGAGTCTTCCACAAACTCTTTTAAACATTTTCCTTAAGAAAGACTGTGTCCTAAACCACCTAAAAAACTAGATTTTCTTTTGGAATGCGAGCGTAAGACCCTAAAATATAACAAGGTGAACATGCATTTAAAATACACACATATTTTACTGTTCCTCAAATTAAATCTGATGTATTTTCTTTGTTGTAGAATTGTTTGGTACACTCTGGGGAAATTAGTATTCAAAGTCCTGATGACCAGGAAGTGAGATCAAATCCGAACAATTAAAAAAGGTGTGTGTGTGTGTGTGTGTGTGTGTGTGTGTATTTGGACAACTCTTTTTTCGCTTTGTGATAGATGGCACTGTAATAGTCACAAACATATGGCTCACAATTTTAGACGAACAGTTGGTAACAGGTAGGTTTTTAAATTAAAATACAGAATGTATGTACATTTGAATATTTTATTTCGGTTGTTCCAATGTGATACATGTACCTTTGTGAACTTATCATTTGTGAGAACACATGCTGTTGCAGTATTATTACCTGTAAATACCACATGAATGCAATAAATGCTCAAAATGATGTCCATCAACCTCAATGCATTTGGAAATACCTGTAACAACATTCCTCTCAACAGCGAGTAGTTTGCCTTCCGTAATGTTCGCATATGCATTGACAATGCTCTGACGCATGTTGTCAGGCGTTGTCGGTGGATCACGATAGCAAATATCCTTCAACTCTCCCCACAGAAAGAAATCCGGGGACGTCAGATCCGGTGAACGTGTGGGCCATGGTATGGTGCTTTGACGACCAATCCACATGTCATGAAATATGCTATTCAATACCGCTTTAACCGCATGCGAGATATGTGCTGGACATCCATCATGTTGGAAGTACACCGCCATTCTGTCATGCAGTGAAACTTCTTGTAGTAACATCAGTAGAACATTATGTAGGAAATCAGCATACATTGCACCATTTAGATTGCCATCGATAAAATGGGGGCCAATTATCCTTCCTCCCATAATGCCACACCATACATTAACCCGCCAAGGTCGCTGATGTTCCACTTAAAAGAGACCTTTTCTATCTTTGTCCTCAGATACTCAAAATCTCATGTTTCATTCAAGCTACTTGAATTTTTTACAAGTTTTATTAATCTAATGTCGAGTGTCATGAGGGAAACTATACTGCCAACCAGACAATGTCACAGAGGCAGTGCTGGAATACTGCAATAATGTGCTGTTATGGAGGCTAGGATTTGTCACTCCTTGATGGCCAATAAAATGAACTTGCTGGACGATGTGAATGCTTGCAGCCTGCTGGAGGTATGACCTGTTTTGCTTCTGTGCTGAGAGCATTAATGACATTAAATTTGCTTTCATCAGCTAGGAAATAATTGAACAATATAGTGTTACAAGAAGAATAGTTTTAATATGGACGTACTTTAGCAGGAACTGGAGAAGATCATCATTTTTGCCAACTGATGAAACAACTATTCTGGTCAGCAGGTTTTCAAATGGTGAATCATCTTTTCTGGCCAAAAGAGATGTGTTAATATCAGACCTCCAGCCAGGACAATACGCTGCATACATTTATGAATAGCATGGTGGATTGGAAATATCTGTGAGACTTCTGCTGTGGAGCAGAATGCTTTAATAAGCTTTAAGCACCCACATGGCCCAGAAAATTCATGTTATTGGACAGCAAGAAGTGACAAATCGTGGGTTCTGTAACAGCACCTTATTGCAGTTATTCCACCACCCTCAGTGACATCACCTGGTTGGCAGTATTTTTCCTCGTGACATTCTACAGTAAATTAATGAAACCTGTAGAAAAACTCAAGTAGCTGGAAGGAAACACAAGCTTAGGATCCTAAAAGAGACCTCTTCTACTTTTGTCTTCTGACACTTAAAGAAATGTTTCACCCACTGGTGGCCTCTGTTGCCCAGTTATGTGGAGTGACCTCTCTGGTGGTGGGGATGCTGGTTTTCTCACTTTGAAAGAAAGCAGCAGTAGTTTAACCACCATGGACCATAGCAACACATTTACACAATTTTTCATCAGTTCATAAAAACTGCAAACTATGCAAACATAGAAGTGCCACACTTTTAAGCTGGAATTAAATTAGCATGTCAGTAGAACTGCACAATAAAAAGACAGACTCAGAATTCTCTATAACATGAATCATTTTCAAAAAATGTCCGGCACACTGCTATGAACTTCATCAAAACTTACATAATGTAGATCTGCATCGACATCTACTCTCTGCAAACCACCGTGAGGTACAAGGTAGATGTTATGTCAATTGTACCAGTTATTAGGATTTCTTCCCATTCCATTCATATATGGAGCGCAGAAGAGTGATTGTTTGAATGCCTCTGTGCATCAGTAATTATTCTGCCTTTATCCTCACGATCGCCATGTGAATGATATGTAGGTGACTGTAGTGTATTCCTAGGGCCATCATTTAAAGCCAGTTCTTGAAACTTTTTTAATAGACTTTCTCGGAATAGTTTATCTCTATCTTCAAGAGTCTTTCAGTTCAGTTCCTTCAGTATACATGTGACACTCCCACGCATCAGACAAAACCTGTGACCATTTGTGCTGCCCTTCTCTGTCTATGTTCAATATCCCCTGTTAGTCCTATTTGGTATGGTTTTCACACTTGTGCAGTAGCCTAGAACCAGTTGCATGAGTGATTTGTAAGCAATCTCTTTTGTAAAGTGATTGCACTTCCCCAGTATTCCACCAATAAACCAAAGTCTACCACCTATTTTAGCCATGACTGAGCATATGTGATCATTCCGTTTCATATCCCTACAAAGTGTTAACACCCAGATATTTGTATGAGTTGGCTGATTTCAACAGTGACTCATTGATATTAAAGTCCTAGGCTACTACATTTCTTTGTTTTGTAAAGTACACATTGTGATAGTGGTGTAAAAGTTGAAGCTGCTAGGCAAAAATTTTACTACCATGATGTCCAGTGCCTTGGTAATGTATAGTTAAATTTTGAAGTTTATTATCAGTTTGATTCTGTAGTTATCATAGCAGCAAAACAGGCTGAAATCTGTTATGATGAGTAGCAACAAAAGGTGCCCCTGATCTCATCAGGACTTTGAATTTACTTTCCCCAGAGACTATTAAACACTTGTAGAGCATAAAATATGCCAGGTTTAACTTGAGAACAAGTAAAATATGTGTATATTTTAAATGCACCTCCACATTGTTGTTATTTTTTAAGGCCTTGTACACTTGCATTGCAAAACCAAATGAAGTTTTCTTTAGGTAGTTTAGAACATAGTCTTTCTAATGAAAATTAGTTTTTAGAAGATGTTTTTGTAAAAGGCATTTTTAGCATTTTTACAAAACTCTTGACTTTGTCATCAGTTTGTAAACTATTGGAAACCTTGTACTGATAATATGTGCAAAGTTTCAGGTTTATCTTGCAATTACTTATGGAGACATGAGAAGCTAAATCTCACATTTTTTCAAGTGTCTAGTTTTTTGGCCAGGTTTGCTTCAGATTATCCATATAAAGATTGCTCAAGAAATAATTTTTATTATTTTACTTAAGAGAGCGCCAAAAGTTGTACAAGATGGCCTAGTTTTGTTTCTTTCAAGAAAATATTCCCAGAGATGTTATGTCTCTTGTTAAAAGCTAAGGGGGTGCACTTTCGATAGTTGTGCAGTGGAATCAAACAAATAACTCAGAATAGCTATCTGTTAATGTATAATTCTTCTTATATTTGAATAGTTCGTGGTAAATAATGCCAATTTTGACTAATTCTACACAATGATATTCAAACTGCAAATAAATGTCCCAAGAAAGAAACCATTGCCAGTACGTAAAAGCTGATGAAATTCTAGTCCTGTTTGATACTTGTGGCAGTGATAAGTTTGATGTAGTTTCATCAGTTGAAAAGTCTGTGTGCAACAGACAAGAGATGTTATGGAAGATTTACCTTTAAAATTCAATGAAATTGGCATATCTCATTATTATAAGGTATCAGCACAAAACAGTGAGTTATTTAAAATTTTTAGATCTACAGTTTTAGGAGTAAATATGTATAATAAAGGAATTTAGTGAGGTTTTCAACAACAGATGGATGACAAGGACAGCAGCTATATTGGCTGGCAGAGGTAGTGGCACAGACAGTGCATCAGACATAGATAAAAGTGTGTGAAATTTTTTGTGCATCATGTCTAAGAGCCTTGTAAAATTTTTTCATGAGTATGTGAACTTAGGTATAGTTTTCTACAGTAGGTTTGGTGAATTTTAACTCTGAACAGCATCAAGATATTGAAGTTTCAGTAATTTTTTGTATGAGTTCATGCACTTGAGAAAAGTTTTCCTCTCTTGATTTTTCACACTTTAGTTGTGAACTGCAGCATGGTTTTCAGGACTTAGAAAATTCTTGAATGATTTTGAAATAAATCTAGTGTTGCAGTCACAGCATTTACACAAATGTGAAAAAATATTTTTATTTACTAAATAGTAGCCACATTTTGTCAAGGATGTTTTTTTATTCTGCCAACCACATCCTACCCGCAATTTTGTCAATTTTCAAGTAATTAGTAGAACAGTAATCAGGCAATGTGATGGGTATATGACTACCCCCTAGACACCAATGTAGACAGTGGATTTTAACCTCAGTTGCACAATGTATTAAGCCCTTTGAAGGTCTAGTGCTAACTGTGCATAGAGAGTAAGAGAGTCGCATTATCTGTGAGTTCTGTGTGGTGAGGACTTAATGAATGTAATTTGCATAAAAGTGAATAGATATGTGTTTGACTCTAACTGCTTATCATCTGAGGTAGTATCTGCAGTGGAAATTCCAAGATATGTGATGGTATGCTTATCTGTATAGGATTATTCCCTTCACTAATGAGTCTTCGCCTAGCTTGCAGCAAGAAGAAATACATGTACTGATTTGACATGCATAAAGAACTCATTATCATCCACCAAACATCAGTGAAGCTGATGCCATTAGACAAAACATTGGCTCTGTGTATAATGATGGATGCACATCGCTTTAGATATCTCCATGTGGAGCTGTGAAGACAGACTCACTCATATAGTGTACTTGTGCAGAATTATAGCTTGTGAGAGATGTAGGTGAGGCAGATCTGGATTGTATGCATGCGAGAGATTAATGAGCATTGGCTGGTATGTTGCCTAGCCTGAGTGATGGGTTTAGGCAGTTTTTCATCCTCATTTAGACAACTGCAGTGCTGGTCTCCAAATTCTGTCTCGGTGAGTATGATGCACAAACACAGAACAAAGTTTGCACAGTCCACAGACAGGTGGCTCATATACGTTGCTTCCCTTAGGATACTTTGACAACTGTGGCATCAGGAAGGGCATTCAGCCACAAAGTTACAGAATAAAAATAAAATTTATTGTATCCTGAAAAATCGGATCTCGTAGTAACTGGGGTAAACACCCAGAAAGTGAAAGGAAGAGAATCTGTTGTGACCGAGGTCTATAGAGATACAGTTCTCCATGGTTAAATAGATACAGTACTATGCTAGTATAGTAGGTGATTATTTCATATTATGAAACAATAATGATCAATGGCAAAGGATTTGTCTACTATTTAGTAAATAAAAATATTTTTTCACATTTGTGTAAATGCTGTGACTGCAACACTAGATTTATTTCAAAATCATTCAAGAATTTTCTAAGTCCTGAAAACCATGCTGCAGTTCACAACTAAAGTGTGAAAAATCAAGAGAGGAAAACTTTTCTCAAGTGCATGAACTCATACAAAAAATTACTGAAACTTTAACATCTTGATGCTGTTCAGAGTTAAAATTCACCAAACCTACTGTAGAAAACTATACCTAAGTTCACATACTCATGAAAAAATTTTACAAGGCTCTTAGACATGATGAACAAAAAATTTCACACATTTTTATCTATGTCTGATGCACTGTCTGTGCCACTACCTCTGCCAGCCAATATAGCTGCTGTCCTTGTCATCCATCTGTTGTTGAAAACCTCACTAAATTCCTTTATTATACATATTTACTCCTAAAACTGTAGATCTAAAAATTTTAAATAACTCACTGTTTTGTGCTGATACCTTATAATAATGAGATATGCCAATTTCATTGAATTTTAAAGGTAAATCTTCCATAACATCTCTTGTCTGTTGCACACAGACTTTTCAACTGATGAAACTACATCAAACTTATCACTGCCACAAGTATCAAACAGGACTAGAATTTCATCAGCTTTTACGTACTGGCAATGGTTTCTTTCTTGGGACATTTATTTGCAGTTTGAATATCATTGTGTGGAATTAGTCAAAATTGGCATTATTTACCACGAACTATTCAAATATAAGAAGAATTATACATTAACAGATAGCTATTCTGAGTTATTTGTTTGATTCCACTGCACAACTATCGAAAGTGCAACCCCTTAGCTTTTAACAAGAGACATAACATCTCTGGGAATATTTTCTTGAAAGAAACAAAACTAGGCCATCTTGTACAACTTTTGGCGCTCTCTTAAGTAAAATAATAAAAATTATTTCTTGAGCAATCTTTATATGGATAATCTGAAGCAAACCTGGCCAAAAAACTAGACACTTGAAAAAATGTGAGATTTAGCTTCTCATGTCTCCATAAGTAATTGCAAGATAAATCTGAAACTTTGCACATATTATCAGTACAAGGTTTCCAATAGTTTACAAACTGATGACAAAGTCAAGAGTTTTGTAAAAATGCTAAAAATGCCTTTTACAAAAACATCTTCTAAAAACTAATTTTCATTAGAAAGACTATGTTCTAAACTACCTAAAGAAAACTACATTTGGTTTTGCAATGCAAGTGTACAAGGCCTTAAAAAATAACAACAATGTGGAGGTGCATTTAAAATATACACATATTTTACTTGTTCTCAAGTTAAACCTGGCATATTTTATGCTCTACAAGTGTTTAATAGTCTCTGGGGAAAGTAATATTCAAAGTCCTGATGAGATCAGGGGCACCTTTTGTTGCTACTCATCATAACAGATTTCAGCCTGTTTTGCTGTTTTTTCTGTAGAAGACAACAATCTAATCCATGAAGTCATGACTCAACTGCATTCTCAATCTGAAAAGGCTTTGGGATGCATTTTGAAGGCATATTGCTGATTTTTGTTCTTATCTATATTACTGCTTGTGTTTCTTCTCCCTAGATTGTTACTGCCCTTAGAATTAATTTGCATGACAAATAACATTCACATCCTATAGACTTCACAGACACCATAATTAACAGCACCACATCACAGCACTGTATTGCTGCTTAATGTAATCATACCCTACAAATTTTGTATCTTTTTCTATACAAAACTACCACATCTACTTTGTGCAAGGACGGTTTGAAATGTAATGCATAATTTTTTTCTGCCGTATTGTTGTGGTTAAGAAACTAGGAATTAGAAGAGCCATAGTTCCAAAATCTCATTTTAGATGCCATGAGGCAGAGCATCTCTTGCATTGGCAGCACTGTGTTGAGGCAAGAAGTGAAGGTGGTGAGTGAGGGGCAATGAGCTGCTGTTAATTATTCATAGGTTAAAGATCTCAGTTGCATATGAATTCTCAAAGAAAAGTTGTAAGTGGATGAAGACTGCATGGACTGTAGTAACATCTTCAAGCATACATGTTCTTCGTAGCAGGTCACCTTAGCTTTGCAGGAAAGCAAAATTCAAAGTGAGTTGTAAATATTGCAACACCAAAGCTTTGAGCAGACAGTAATGGTCAACCATAGGATTCATGTGTAAATATTGAAAGTAAAGGTCCATATTTTGTATGGTACAGTGTGTGATATTACGCATGGCTAACTGGACTTTATAAAAGTTGCCACATGTTGGGTGATGAATCTGACAGTTAACCAGGACAAAATGATGATGGCCTGCTTGAACCACTTAATGTGTTTTACAATAACCAGCCATGCTCCCTTGGTAGAGAGAGTGATTAGTGATGAATCTTGCGAATGCCACAACACACAGTACACACGCAAACGGGAAGTTATATTTTCACCTGGTTATTTGCTGTTTTCACTGTTTGAACTAAGTAACACACTATTGTTTCATACGTCTCTCCACTGATTTATACAGGATGTTTCATCACAGAAGTTACAAACTTTCAGGAGGGATATAGTTCACCTAGATGATGGAAAATCACACAACAATGCATTTTTGAAAATGCTTTCCTGGTATGGTAGTGACGACACAAGACACTAGAAAGGAAGATCACAAACAAGGTGAGAAAACATGTTTATGATGCTCAGTACAGCAGAAACATACGACGACTTTCATCAAAGAAGATGTTTGAAAATGACTCTGGACCATGATGCAGGCCTCACATCGCTGGCACATGTTCTGGAAAATACTTTGCCTGTCCTAAACTTCCCCAGAAGCTGCCACAATGTATGTAAGAAGTTCCTGTGGACTATTACTGGGGCTTTGTACACAAGTGACTTGATGTGTCCACAAAGGAAGTAGTCAAGGCAAATGAGGTCTGGCAGTCTTCCAGGCCAACACACTGGACCACTCTGGCCAAACCAGTGTTGACGACACTGTCATGTAGAGGAAGGTGCAAGTGGATGAATGACGAACACTAACTTCACTTAACAAAGGTTTATTCAGAACTTGCACATACAAGAGCACGGAGCAAACTGCCTCCGGCCAGAACTCATACAGTATATATACAGCTACAGAACATTCCTGTACAGTGATTCTTGCCATTTGTGGATACTTCTAGAATGTACTCGAACCGAATATGGAAATTAAAATTTTACAGTTCAGGTGAGTTTTGAACTCACAATCTTCCATGCAACTGTCTAGTATCATAACCACTACACTACGGTGACTGTGCTACTCAGCTTCTTCTGCGACATTACTCCCTCCTTAAGAAAACAGCGTCTTGGTGTTACGCCATCCTAGTCCGGGAATGAGTCATCGGTCCTGCATACTCCAACTCCCGACGACTGATGTTCGCCCTGGCGGTGATCTTCTTAGAAGTTCCCTTGCCACTATGTTCTTTGTCACTTTTCCGCTTGTTGCCTGTTGCAGGAGCTTCGAATTTACCCTGGTTTGCAGGATCCTTATATGGCTTCCTTTGAAGGATGTGGACCATATCTCTGATCTTTCGTCGTCTTGTGTTGGGGTCAAAATCTTCAACATCATAAGTAATATCAGACAACTGTCTTACAACCTTATAAGGTCCAAAGGCGCCTGAGGAGCTTCTCAGAGACACCAACCTTCTGAACAGGAATGAAGATCCAGGTGAGGTCACCAGGCTGGTAGACAACAGGGTGGTGGCTCACGTCATACATTCAGTGATCGTTTTCTTGAACCTGCAGCGTGTGGAGTCGAGTTAACTGCTGAGCTTCCTCAGCTCTGGTTAACACCTGGCCAATGTAGTCATCGTGCATGCCATCAGGATTAAAGGAAACACAGTGTCCATCATCGTAGTTGCCTCACGCACATGCACCAGGAAATATGGTGTAAATCCTGTGGTGTCTTGTTTGGCAGTGTTGTAGGCAAACATCACCAAAGGTAGCACCTCATCCCAGTTGCTCTGCTCAACATTGACAAACATTGATAGCATGTCGGCCAAGGTCTTATTAAGGCATTCATAAACCTCGTTAGTTTGCAGATGGTAGGCAGTTGTCATGTGATGAGTAATATTGCACCAACGGTTTATCTCTATCACAAGATTCAATTGAAAAACTTACCCTCGATCTGTAATTAACAACCTTGGGGCACCGTGTTTGAATACAATGTCTTCCACGATGAATTTGGCTACCTTGGATGCTTCGGCTGTTTTCATGGCTTTTGTAATGGCATAGTGTGTCAGATAATCAGTGCAAACAATAATCCATCTATTGCCACTAGCAGATGTTGGAAATCGTCTGAGGAGGTCAATCCCAACACGCTGGAAAGGCATTTCGGCTGGTGGAATTGGTATGAGTTGGCCAGGTGGTTTCTGAGGAACTGCCTTTCTCCTTTGGCACTCTTGACAGTGCGACACATAGTGACATACACTCCTAAATAAACCTGGCCACAAAAATCTCTTGAGGATTCTATTGTATGTCTTAATAAATCCTAAATGCCCAGCTTCAGGTGTGTCATGGAATTTCTGTAGTACATCTAAGTGCACGTGTTTAGGAATCACTGGTAGCCACCTCTTTCCAAACGGATCAAAGTTTTTCTTGCAAAGTAATCCATTAACTACCTTAAATTGTCCTTTCACATCCTCTGACTGATTTAAGGCAAGCATAATTTGAGGTATCTTGGTGTCCTTCTTCAACTCAGCAGAGAGATCCTGGAGTGCAGCGAGACAGTCACTATCTTCACCAAGGTCCTGATGGTCTTGAATAGGGTTTCTTGAGAGACAGTTGGCATCTTGGTGTTTTCTTCCACTTCTGTACACTATGGTAACATCATAGTCTTGAAGATGTAGTGCCTACCTTGCGAGTCGTCCTGTTGGATCCTTAAGACCAGTCAACCAACAAAGTGAATCATGGTCTGTAACAACTGTGATTGGCCTTCCATAGAGATACTGTCGAAATCTGCACATGGCACAGATCACAGCAAGACATTCTCTTTCTGTAGTTGAGTAGTTTCTCTCGGCTTTTGTAAGTGTCCTATAAGGATAGGCTGTAACCTTCTCTTTCACATCCAAAATCTGCACCAGAACAGCACCGATCCCATATCCACTGGCATCTGTGTGTAGTTCTGTAGGTGCTCTCTCATCATACAGATCAAGTACAGGATCAGTTGTCAGAGCTTTTCGCAGCACATCAAAAGAATCTTGTTGAACACCTCCCCAAATAAATTTAGCATTGGATTTTAACAACTCTTGGCGAGGTCTGGCTTTGATACAGAAGTCTTTGATAAAATGACGGTAATAAGAACACAATCCGAGGATGCTTCTCACATCTCTAATACTTTTAAGAATAGGGAATTCCGTTATAGCTCTCACCTTTTCTGGGTCTGGCTGCACACCTTCATTTGACACAAGGTGCCCAAGTATTTTGATTTCTTTTGCTCCAAAGAGACACTTTCTTGGATTAAGTTTCAGTCTGGCTTGTTGGAGACACTTAGAACGGCCCTCAGTCTTTTTATGTGTTGATCAAATGTCTCTGAGAACACTATAATGTCATCTTAATAACAAAGACACATCATCCACTTCAGGTGCCTTAGAAGATTATCCATCATTTGTTCAAAAGTTGCTGGTGCATTACACAAACCAAATGGCATTACCTTAAACTCATACAGCCCCTCAGGGGTGATGAATGCAGTTTTCTCATGATCAGCCTCATCTTCTTTGATTTTCCAGTATCCTTAGTACATGTCCATGGTTGAAAAAACTTAGCCCCCTTCAGACAATCTAGTATATCGTCAATTCGTGGAAGAGGGTAGACGTCCTTTTTAGTTATATTTTTAAGCTTCCTGTAATCAACACAAAAGTGCCAACTGCCATCCTTCTTCCTGATGAGAACCACTGGTGAGGACCATGGGCTCTGCAAAGGCTGAACAATGTCATTCTTCATCACTCTCTCTGCCTCATTGCGAATTATTCGACATTCTGTTGCTGACACACGGTATGCTCTCTGGCTAATTGGTTGATGGTCTCCAGTGCTAATCTAGTGCTTCACCATTGATTTCTCTACTTTTCTCTTCACCTGTGGATTGAAGCATTCAGAGAACTCTTGAAGAATGGCAAGTAGCGTCTTCTGTTGTTCCACAGTGAGATCTAGTGATAGTCGAGCCAGAAGATCTTGTCTTGTAGTGGTGGCGCTAATTTCGGCCACAGACTCGGCATGGGAGGTTTCTATGGTGCTCAGCTGTTCTGCAATTAATGGCTCAGCATTTGCTGCGCACATGCACCTTGGAAGGATCTGCAGTTCTCGGTGACAGTTTACTGTCCACAATTCACTGAATTTGTTCTTAAACAAGACGACGAGGCTGGGATGACCAAGTTATTCTTTGGTGGGCTTCTCTTACATTACACTACAAGATCCATGGGTTGATGCATGGCATGGCACATGACAGCTAACTTTCTAGCACTGACACATAGTCTCCAGACACTCGGATGCACATCTTCCTGTCCGCAGTATCTCATCTCGTCTAGCGTAATCTTCGAACAACCAGTCTATAATTGCCTGAGAAGCTTTCAAAAAGTCCCATCCGAGAATGACGTCATGACTACACTCTTGTAAGATGATGAATTCTAAGGGCTGTGTATGACCACTTATACCCACATGAATGATATATCTTCCTGTAGGTTTTACATATTTCCCCATTAGCCACCTTCAGCAGAGATGTTTTGTTTTCTGCAACTGATAATGGTACTTCTCTGAAATGACTGAATATGATGCTCCAGAGTCGACAAGAGCTTGGGCTGGTTGGCCATCCATGAGGATATCGACGTAATTTCCTATCATTTTTGTAGTGATTGATGGCAGAGGTTTTTTCTCTTCGACTGGCTCTCCTCCAAGAAAGGTTGCACCCCTTAGTTTTCCAGGTTGTGGTGGCTAGATGATCAGCTTTAGCTTCTAAATGGTGATGGGGACCTTGATCAGCGTGTTGGGGAGCGTCCTCTCCAGCAGCTAGCTTGCAGCGATGGTGACCTACGTCGTCCTGCACCCACATCTTCTTGTTCAGTTTCATCGTCCCGGAGTTGGTGTTGGCTAAGATAGGTCTGCTGTCTTATAGCACGGGCGTCATCAAACATCTGCCGCCTTTCTCAACAATAGCATACCACATGTCCCTGTCATTTGTAGTATAAACATACTGGTTGCTTATCCTGAGTCCTCCAGACATCAGTCTTCCTTGATGCCCAAACAGGTTTCTCATGCGGCATTGTAGGAACATAACTTCGCCTGGGTCTCGACTTTTTTACCATTTTAAAGGGAAATGAAGGGCGAGAGATTGGGTTCAATGTCTGTTCCACTTCCTCCCTTATGACCTCTTGAAGAGTCTTGGTTTTTTGCTCGCTGTGCAATCCAAGTGCCTTCTGAACTTCCTCTCACACTATCTGACGAAGAACACTTGTGAAATCAGTTGCTCCCTCTATCACAGACATCAATACGACATTTGGAAGCCATTCAAACTTCTTGTATGTAATTCTTTTTTGATGCATTGTCTGGATATACTGGCACCATTTTATGAAGTCGTCTGCTGCTGAAACCTCCTTCAGGAGTAGGGCTTGATACTTGTCCTCAGCAACACCCTTCATGAGATGTGCAACCTTATTGTACTCATTCTAGGATCCACTAGTTTACACAGCTCCAAGACATCTTGAATGTAAGAGGCTGTGGTTACTCCTGGACGGTGTGCCCTGCACTTTTATTTATCTTCAGCGTTGCACTTCTGTCATAGTGTGTCACCGAAATACTTGTGCAGTTCCTCCTGGAATACAATACCCAGCATCTCCACCAGAATAATGTCACATAGAGGAAGGTGTAAGTAGATGAATGACGAACACTAACTTAACAAAGGTTTATTCAACACTTGCACATACAAGAGCACAGAGCGAGCTGACTCCGGCTAGAACACATGCAGTATATATATACAGCTGCATAACATTCCAGTATAATGATTCTTGCCATTTGTGGATACTTTTAGAATGTGGTGGTGGTGGTGGTGGTGGTGGTGGTGGTTAGTGTTTAACGTCCCGTCGACAACGAGGTCATTAGAGACGGAGCGCAAGCTCGGGTTAGGGAAGGATTGGGAAGGAAATCGGCTGTGCCCTTTCAAAGGACCCATCCCGGCATTTGCCTGAAACGATCTAGGGAAATCACGGAAAACCTAAATCAGGATGGCCGGAGACGGGATTGAACCGTCATCCTCCCGAATGCGAGTCCAGTGTGCTAACCACTGCGCCACCTCGCTTGGTTTTAGAATGTACTCAAACCGAATATAGAAATTAAAATTTTACAATTCAGGGGAGTTTTGAACTCATGACCTTCCATGCAACAGTCTAGTATCATGACCACTACACTACAGCAACTATGCTAATTACCTTCTTCTGCGGCAATATAGTGCACGCAAGTGGCAACAAACATCAAGACTGTAATGCAAGGGGGACGTATCATGCTGAAACTTTTCGGCTGAATGCTTCGCAGCTGTGGCAATACTCACAGAAGAAAGATAACACAAGTCACATCCGTCACGTGTTGAGGGAATGTAACAATACTGGAGAAGGAAAGTTGCTACTCACCATATAGCGGAGATGGTGAGTCGTGATAGGCACAATAAAAAGATTCACACAATCATAGCTTTCGGCCATGATTATGATTGTGTAAATCATGGCCGAAAGCTATGATTGTGTGAATCTTTTTATTGTGCCTATCAAGCCTCACCGTCTCCGCTATATGGTGAGTAGCAACTTTCCTCCTCTGATATTGTTACATTCCATCCTGGATTTTCCATTGTTTGACCTGTTGGGGGAAAACATACAGCCCAACATGGTGATTCCCGACAATGTTGGCCCATACATTAACTAAATACCGTCTCTGGCTGCACAGGCTCTTGTAGCATGTGGGTTCTCTTCCAACCACACTTGCATGTTATGTGGCTTGAAAATTTTCTCCCATATGAAGGTTGCCTCATCGGTGAACATAATGGTGGCTGGGAAACCAGGATGTGTTGTGTGCATCTGTAAAAACTACCATGCAGAGTCCACATGTGGAGCAAAATCATCTTTGTCCAGTAACTGCATACATTGGGTGTAATACAGGTACACAGAATTATCATTCAGAATCCGTCAGATGCTGCTGGGGAAGTCTTGACATGACTGGCAATAGCACATGTACTGGCTCTGGGATTGTTCTGGATCAGCCCCAGCACAGTCTCCTCATTGGCTATCATTGTACTGTTCACTCACATTGTTGTGTCTCCTTGCTGAAGGATCCCCTTTCTGACAATCTCTGGTGCAAGTGTGCAAAGATGGTGTGGCAGTTCTCCTCATTCAGTAACGTTGGACGTATAACTGCTGTGCACCTTGCCCACTGCAATGTGTCCCCCATATGCCAGATGCATATCTGTGAGCACCATGTTTGTGTAATGTGCCTTCCTACTTCCACTCTGTTGGCAGGTGAAATGAAGCTTCACAGTGACCGTGGCCGCAATTTGCTCGCACATACTGTGTCACCCAACACATACGTAGACCCTCTACTGCATACACCAGCCAAAGCTGTTGCAGCATATTTGCTGTGCTAAGCATAATAAACATGTTTTCTCACCTTGTCCATATCCTTCCTTCCTTGTGTTTTTTGTCCCCACTACCATGCCAGGAAAGAGTTTCTGATGAAACACTGTTATGTGATTTTCCATCATCTAGCTGTACTATGTCTTCGCTGAAAGTTTGTAACTGCTGTGTTGAAACATCCTGTATGTAACATGAGTGACTGGAGTGCTAATTTTCCCAGTGACACTTTTTCATTATGACTTACTTTGTTTATTGTGCAGGGTGTTTCACCTACAACTTGCACCACAAATATTGTGGAAATGAAAATTGCTATTGATGTGTGGTTTTCACAGAATGGATTGGTTGTCACGGGCTGTTATTGTTAGCCAATAAATTGATTGTAATGATAGTTAGCAGGAGTATTTTTTGTGCAAAGATACACTTTTTTAAATGGAACAATGCCTATTGACATGAACAAACTAAATGTGGTGTTTATTGCAGAATTCTAGTGTGAGCCATTGAAGAATTCCCACACTGACACTGTGGCAGTACACACTAAAGAACAACACAACAGGACACACTAGTTAAGTGATTTCTGACCAATAACAGGACTATTGACTATCATAGGTTGTGTTCAAACTGACCACTGCCAGCAGCAATACAGGCTTCCAGTCTGGTATGGAATGATTGCTGCACACGTGCTAGCATTTCGGCAGAGATGTCTGAGGAGGCTGCAGTAATACATTGTCATTGGGTGTAGGTGGTATGTCCTTGTAGATGGCATCTTTGAGCTTTCCCCACAGAAAGAAGTCTTTAGGCATAAAATCCGGAGAACAGACCGTCCAAGACACAAGTCCTCTACATCCAATCCAGTGATATGGAAACAGTTTGTGAACACATGCCATAGGACTTTGTCCATTACATGGTTGTGAGCTGCTGAATTTAGACATTCAGTCTTATCAAAAAAATATTTAGTAGCAAAAACACCACATACTTGTACTGGTTACAACAATACTATACCATCAGGTGTTGGATGTTAAGATTCTACCACAAATCCACCTCTCATATATCATTAGAGCTCTGACAGCACAAGCTTAATCTTCTAGCATGGACAGTAGCAGAGTCTATCTGCCCAGCAACATTTTATCAAGTTGATTGTATGGGGGAGGGGGCAGGGGAACAAGACGTTCTGAGAAAAACATGCAGTAACGTCTGGCACATTTGTTATCGTGATAGGACTCATTAGAAAACTGTGTTCTGGCAGCAAATGTAGTGTTAAATTTTGATATATCACAAGACAGACTCACAAACTGTTTCCAATGAAGAAGGAAAATAAAGAGTTGTGGTCAACACGTGTGTTTTATAATGTTGCTGGCCACACTTCACAGCAGAAGACTTCTCCAAGAAACCAATAATACAATGCTGGACTTGCTACCGGTAGGACCAATCAACATGCTAGTATTGAGTGAACTCAAATGGGTCGATTTCTTTTTTTTTATTTTGTTGTGAAAACGATACTGATAACTGATATCCAGAGTCAGTGTACATTTCGTGTAAGATAAGAGAAATTAGAGAATGACAGACTCTAGCAACCTTTTTTTTTTTTTTTTTTTAGAGGCACAAGGTAACATAGAGAGAGAGAGAGAGAGAGAGAGAGAGAGAGAGAGAGAGAGTGTGTGTGTGTGTGTGTGTGTGTGTGTGTGTGTGTGTGTGTGTGCACGCCTTTTTTTTCGGGAGGCACAAGGTACCATACTGCATGTGTGTGCCTGTCTTGGGAAGAGAAGTGAAAACCTAGCTGACAAATAAAAGCTAAACGAAGCAAAAATGAGCATAAGAAGAGTAACAAGAGAAGCATTAAATGACTCTGAAAGTAAAACTTTGTCAACGGAGCCAAGTACACATCCTAAGCGGTTTTGGTCATATGTAAAATCAGTACGTGGGTCAAAATCATTTATTCATTCATTCAGAGATCATACTGGCACCAAAATGGAAAATAACAGAGAGAAGGTCAAAATACTGAATTCAGTCTTCTAAAATTTTACCGTGGAAGATCGTAACACAACCTCTGCTTTCAATTGTCATACAAACATCAAAATGGCAGATATTGAGATAACCAATAACAGAATAGAGAAACAATTACAATTGCTTAGTAGAGGAAAGGCGTCAGGACCAGATGAGATACTGTACCTATAAGACTCTACGAAGATTATAAGAAAGAACTTGTTCCCCTTCTAGCAATGATTTGTCATAGATCACTTGAGCAATGAAGCGTACCTAGCGATTGGAAGAATATGCAGGTAATTTCCATTTTTAAGAACGGCCGTAGGGCAGATGCATCCAATTATAGACCTCTTATTGTTAATGCCAATCTGTTATATGGAACATGTTTTATGCTCAAGAATTATGATGTTTTTGGTGAATGAAAATCTCCTCTTTAAATCAACATGGATTCCACAAACAGAGATCCTGTGAAACTCAGCTTGTTCTGTTCCTCCATGAGAATCACAGCACCACAGACAATGGCGTTCTGGCTGATGCTGTATTCCTTCACTCCAGGAAGGCATCTGACACTGTCCCGCACTGCCATTTAGTGAAAAAAATATGAGCTTATCGAGTACCTGAGCAGACTCGCGACTGGGTTCAAGACTTCCTTGGACACATAACTCAACACATCTCAGTTAACAGAAAAAAATTGACAGATGAATAGGTAATTTCCGGTGTACCTCAAGGAAGTGTGATAGGACCATTACTATTTACAAAATGTATAAATGATTTAGTAGAAAGTGTCGGATGCTCTCAAAGGCTGTTTGCAGATGATACAGTTGTCTATAACAAAGTAGCAACATCAGAAGATAGTAATGATTTGCAGAATTGATGAATGGTGCAGGCCCTGGCAGTTGACCCTGAGAGTAAATAAATGATGATGATGATGATGTTTGGTTTGTGGAGTACTCAACTGTGTGGTTATCAGTCCCCGTACAAATTCCCAACTTTTGCTCTGTCCAATCTCGTCACTTTCATGAATGATGATGAAATGATGAGGACAACACAAACACTCAGTCATCTCGAGGCAGGTGAAAATCCCTGACCCCACAGGGAATCGAACCCAGGACCCCGCGCTCAGGAAGCGAGAACGCGACCACAAACCACAAGCTGTGGACGTAAATAAATGTAACATATTGCACATACATAGAAAAAGAAATCCACTACTGTATAGCTCCACTATCTGTCATAAAATATCAGGAGTAACTATCCAGAGTGACATAAGTGGAATGATCACATAAAACATATAGTAGGAAAAGCATATGCCACACATTCAGATTCATAGAATGAATCTTAAAGAAAAGTAATTCGGCCACAAACAAAGTGGCTTATAAGGTGCTTGTTCCACCGATTCTTCCTATTGTTCCAACCAGATAGGACTGATAGAAGAATAGAGAAGCTCCAAAGAAGACTGGCACATTTCGTCATGGGATCGTTTAGTCAGCAGAAGAGCATTATGGAGAAGCTGAACAAATTCCATGTACATACGTTACAAGAGAGGCATTGTGCATCATGAAGAGATTTACTACTGAAATTTCGAGAGAGCACTTTCCAGGAAGAGTCTGACCAGAAACTTTGGTTCACGCCTGATAATACCAGCTTTACGTACAGAAAAAAATTGTGAAGGGGTCATCGATGTCTGGAGGGGAAAAAAAAGAAAAACTGTAAGAGAGAGAGAAATAAACATCTAGCATTTTTCACACGTCAGGCTTTATTTTCGTTTTAAAGAAAGTTATTGCTGTTGTTCCGTGTTCTGTATTTCATACAAACGCTTTGAGAAATGCAAGAAAGTTCAGCTGGATTTCATTAACCCGGAGAGTCTCAGTGGAATGCACAAAGGGACACTTCGTGCCTCATGTGACAAAACAGCAGATAGTAGTACAGTGGAAAAAATTCATAGACACTATCAATATCTCGCTTCTACTTGGCATGTACATCAAAGTTACTTCTTTAACACCGCTTGCTTTTATCAAAAACATTCATCTGAGATTATAATGAAATTAGCGTCACTTTAATATTTATCAAATGTGATGACATTTAGGATAAAACAACTGATTTCATCTTCAATAATTTCAAGTCTTATGTTTAATTTTAGCTGGTACGTCTGTTATACAGAATATGGCAAACAGCCAAATCCCCTTAGATAGCATATCAAATGTTACTGAAATAAGCAATAACTGTGCTACAATCATCAAACACGAGTATGTACATATTTATTAATTTTAGTAAATGAAATGTAGTTGTGAGAAAGAAAAACTGTATGACTGGTTTTGTAGATGAATGAGTTCATATTATTTTGAATAATCAAAAGTCTGGTTTTTTATGTACTCGTTAACAACAACAACAACAACAACAACAACAACAACAAATTGCTCTGAGCACTATGGGACTTAACTTCTGAGGTCATCAGTCCCCTAGAACTTAGAACTACTTAAACCTAACTAACCTAAGGACATCACACACATCCATGCCCGAGGCAGGATTCGAACCTGCGACCTTAGTGGTCGCGCGGTTCCAGACTGTAGCGTTAACAACAAGATTGATAATTTTAGTATCTTCCCTAGGGACGCTTTTGGCAACACCTATGTCGATTGAAACTTATAGTGACATATGCATGACTTTCCACAGATTTTGATATGTATATATTGTTATAATGTAGTTTTACTTACTGCTACGAATTTCAAATCAAAAAATTGACTGCGGAAAAAAAACAGTCCATAAATGAAGCAGATATACATAAGAAGCGTCAAATCATAAATAGTGCGATTCTACTGCGAGAAAAACGGGGAAAATGTTTAACTGCCTGATAAAACAAAATAAAAGTTTCATTCAAACATGAATGAATCGTAGCTGCTTATGAACCATGAGCAAGAGCACAGGAAACATATTGCTATTATCGAACACATGACTCACCTTCCTTGATGTACGACGGAGCGCTTGCTCTTGCTACACACTACACAGCCACAGATGAACTGGTAACTGTTGAGTTTTGCAGGGCCGTTTAACTGTGAATGCAGCTTCGGCGAGCCTTTGAGGGGGGGCAGTCAGCCTCACGGTCGACAGGATTAGTGTCGACACCGAGGTCCTTCTGCGAATTGGCGACAGACAACACGGGGGTGCGTGTCCGGTCTGTGTTACTTCCGCTCGCCAGCTAACACAAACACCTACCACTACGAAGGTGGGTGGCGATTTTGAAACCTGATGGAAAGCCGACCAGGATGGGGAGGTAGGCGAGTCGTCACTGCCAATGAACTTTTAAATGCTAAATTACTTCTCAGTATGATAACCAGGTAATGCCGAAAGTGTACATGGTGCGTTCAGCATGACTTGTTTTATGTCGCTCTCGTTAAGGCCTCGTGCTTCAAAATCCTCACCCCCAAACGTTTGGGCAAGTCGTAATTGCCCTGACCTGGCGAGAGTACAATTAAGCCAATAGGATCAATGTTCCTTCAAAACCTCAAATCTGCTAATAAATTGTGGACTCGGCAGAGATAAAAGAATAAGGTAAAAAGATTTGATATGGCAATTACCATAGCAAAATTAATGAGACTAGTAATATTATCAACGAATCTTGTTTATAGGTGTATTTGCTCATTGTTATTAAATAGGTCTAATATGACTTTCTGGGTACTTTGTTAAGGTAATATTTTGTAACTGTTGCCATTAGCTAATATAAGAAGTAAATAGTATTTACTTAACGTGAATATAGAGCATACGTTTACTTGCCCAATTAAACAAGAAATATGTCAACTGGATCTGACCACAATCGCACTTTATGGATTTGCAGGAAGATGAAGATGTCAAAACTGGTTTGCAAGGTTATATGCTCTGATAAAAAAGTTCGTGGAGTAAGGAGGTTCAGCTAGGGTAATATATATTAGCCGAGCACTGCCAAAAAATCAAGAATAAATTAGTAGTAGTAGTAGTAGCATTTTTCAAAAGTTTATCTAAAAAGATAATACCGGCCGCGGCGCCCATTCTGTTTCGAGCAGACTGCACATCTCCGCCATAGTCTGCGTTTCTTGGACTGGTCACTAATCTAATCTACTCTAGTGCCTCCCAGTAAAGCGAAGAGGATTCTCGTCATCAGAGCGTCCTCCTTTACTATCTCTTCTCCGTTCTGTAGCAAATTTTTCCACAATTTCTCGTACCAGATTGGCCGCGGCGCAGGGTTATTTTTTCAGAGGGCGGCGCGGCGCTCCGTTACGTCATCGTCGGCGGCCTTTGGAATTTGCGGCCCCCTTGCTCTTGCGCCCCAGGTGGGGGCCTCTCCTGCCAACCCCTACGTACACCCCTGCCTTGTTATATTGGTCATGTAAATAAATTATACTTCATCAGAATAATAAACCTGATGTAAACAAACACAAACCCAGTATTGCTCAGAGGCCGTAGCACACATACTTACGTATTAGATATGTTATTACCAAGTTACATTAAAAGAACTTTAAGATATTCTAATGTATTAACAGCCATCAACGGTTTTCTTACTCACGCTTCAGCTCTGGAGTTTTTATTTCAAAAATCGTGTACAGTCTTAGTCTCTGCACTGTTGTGCTCTAATTGTCGCGCTATTAATACGCAGTATGGAAATGACTGAGACTGCTTTCTGTTCTGTAGTGAAACACGTGTGTGAACACGGTTAAAAAGTGCCGAGACACAGGTTGTTCTTAATGTTTTTCATAAATTTACCGAAAAAATCGGCTTTGAAGTTTTCCGAGGGTCTGTATTTGATACTGGGAGATACGAATGCTCATTAGATTTACAGCGAAATGTGTAGCATAATAGATTGATAACCTAGTGCAGTTCATAGTTCGCTGGTTCAAGTTTCATCTGAGTCACTTTTTTTCGTTCAATTTGAAATACTTACCGGGTGATCAAAAAGTTAGCATAAATTTGAAAACTTAATAAACCACACAGTAATGTAGATAGAGAAGTAAAAATTGACACACATGCTTGGAATGACATGGGGTTTTATTAGAACAAAAAAAAAAGTATTACTAGACGCGTGAAAGATCTCTTGCGCGCGTTGTTTGGTGATGATCGTGTGCTCAGCCGCCACTTTCGTCATGCTTGGCCTCCCAGGTCCTCAGACCTCAGTTCGTGCGATTATTGGCTTTGGGGTTACCTGAAGTCGCAAGTGTATCGTGATCGACCGACATCTCTAGGGATGGTGAAAGCCAACATCCGACGCCAATGCCTCACCATAACTCCTGACATGCTTTACAGAGCTGTTCACAACATTATTCCTCGACTACAGCTATTGTTGAGGAATGATGGTGGAAATATTGAGCATTTCCTGTAAAGAACATCATCTTTGCTTTGTCTTACTTTGTTATGCTAATTATTGCTATTCTGATCAGATGAAGCGCTATCAGTCGGACATTTTTTGAACTTTGTATTTTTTGGTTCTAATGAAACCCCATGTCATTCCAAGCATTTGTGTCAATTTGTACCTCTCTATCTACATTATTCCGTGATTTATTCATTTTTCAAATTTATACTGACTTTTTGATCACCCGGTACATCTTGTAATTTTAAAATTCATCACCATTTTTTAAGAATAATGCATGTCTTCTTGTTTCTAATTACGATTGCACGCGAAAGTCCTGGTTTCATTTCAAATGCAAATTCTTAATAATCGAAATTTTATGCAATATTGTTAATAAAGGCTGCTTAAATTAAGAAAACATAACAGTTTAATTTTTAGGGCAAAAATGAAAAACCAAATACTCTTTGTTTGGATTATGTCCATTGTTTAACACCACAGATGTAGTCTCACACGAAGCAGAGTGAGAAATGCCACAGAAACACGAAAAACGAATATTTTCACAACATCGAGCGCACCATACAAATGCTGCATTTTTACATTTGCCACTGTACCTTTACAATATTATCCCAACAGAACTGATCTGGAGCCAAGTTAAGGGATTTGGCCCGAGAAATAACAAGCGTGTTAAGCTGCCAGACGTACAAACACAGCTTTTTCACATGTCACTGCCGCACGCTGGCAGGATATAGAAAACCACGTCATAAAAGAAGAAGAAAAAATACGGCGCCTGGGTGGCTTCGTGGATTCTGTTGATCGACTCGTTATCAACGTAGTAGATGACAGTTCCAGAACTGAAATGTATTTCTCTGATTCGGAAAAGAAAGGAGCTCAAGGATTACCAGACGACTGACTAATTAGTACCATTAGTGGCTTCGGTTTTCAACAGTAGGGCGAAATCCCCGAAAGCTCGTTCAGAAAAATTACCCTGTTTTTAAGATAGGAATTTTCATCACTTTTGTCTATAATTAGAATACTATGTGAGGTGAGAATGAGAGCATTTTATGTTTTCCATCTGGTCGCCTAAGAAGCGTGCGGTAATGCTGGAGTTTTGCCGAATATTATTTCACTCTCTTTAAAAATTAAATTACATTCGAAGCTACATTGTTTCTTTGCTCGTCTCTTTTTACCTCCGAACTGCAACTGCTCACATCATTGCAGCTTATTTGGACCCTCTGGCTGGCCAGTGCTGTGCAAGTTTCATGTACCGGTAAATATATTGTCCCGCATTATCGCTCAGTTTACGTGCTCAAAACTATCCTTATGACCGTACCCGACTGTATTGGACACCGATTGGCTTCCGCTTCACGTGAACCTAAATCCAACGAGATTAAAGAAAACGCGGAAGAATACATAGCATAACGTTTACATCCGGTTTATTCTTATTATGAGCAGAGTATAGTATGCTATGGACCCCCAGTAGAGTCTAAAGCAAGGGGTGGGTAAGTTAAGATAACCGCCCCCCCCCCCCCCCTCTCACTCGCTTCTTCTCTTCCTCCCACAAGTACAAATCTTTCAGAACACTTCATGTCGACTGTTTTCTGTTTCAGATTGCTGCCACCCTCAGCGACCTGTGGCACTGTAATTGCCTATCGAAGTGTTACGTTGTCTGTGTGAACAAATTATTAACTGACTGACAGTGGTATTTGTACATTTATTTAAATGCACTATTGAATTCGAGAAACCATCACAAAAAGCTTGATAAATAATTTAAAAGCCAATTTTCTGCTACTCGCTGTGTTTTATTACAACAAACTTACTCATGAACTGTAATGTTCCTTGCTATAAATAATTACCGCATTAAAAATGACCGCTTCTGTAAGGCGCATTCACGAGTCCATGTTACTTCCGTGTCAAAATATATACCATAGCAGCTGATCGGTACGAGTCGCGCCAGCCTTAGCGTTTTCAATACTGGCAGGCAAACGATAAAACTTTTCTTTTTTTTTCAGTTCGAAGATTTTGTTGATATAGGAGCAGCACAGTTTTAATATTTCACGAAGCGGTTATCAACAATCTGTCACAGATGCAGTATATATGTTTTAGGGACTAGCTTCGAACTAGTTGATCCATTCTCAAGTCTGGCCTATTGAGCCAACACTGAAATTGCCTAATCCTAACAACAAACATCAAAATGGCAACGCATGCTTTAAATGTTCGCAGATGACTGTCATGATTAACATGTGCCTCTAAGCAAGTCAGAACTAAACTGAATTAATTATTACTTGCTTAGAGACACATGTTGATCGTGACAGTCATCTGCGAGTATTTTATAAAGCATGTATTGGTATATTGATGTTTGTTATTAAGATTAGGCCCTTTCAGCGCAGCCTCAGTAGGCCATACTTTAGAATGAACCAGCTGGTTCGAAACTAGTCGCCAAACATATGTACCGCAACTGTGACAGACTGTTAATAAACACGTCATGAAACGATAAAACGTCCGCCCTCTCACATCCTCTAATCGAACGGTGGCCGTGCTACTTACTCCATTGCCCCTTAGGTCACGGCCAAATTCACGAACGTCAATTAAAATTAAGCACATCTTAAAATATTACTGATCTTAAGTGCCTTTGTTTGTTACTGACAATGAGCAGGAACACTGTTAAGTTAGTTGACGTTTTATGGATTGGACAGTTTGTTAGATGCAATGTATCATAAAACAGGGATGAGAACTGTCGGCCGCACGAATAAGCAGCATGACGACCACTGCTCCAAGTGTCGGCACTAGCAATGTACAGCCTTTGACGAGCAGCTTTGAAGTCCTATAAGGCAAGTCTTCCGGTCCAGGTGGTATACCAGTCACGTTCCTTTCAGAGTATGCAGACACAATAGCGCCTTTCTTAGCAATCATATACAACCGCTCACTTGACGAAAGGTCTGTTCCTAAAGACTGGAAAGTAGCACAGGTCACTCCAATATTCAAGAAAGGAAATAGGAGTAACCCATTGAAATACAGACCCAAATCACTGAGCTCAATTTGAAGTAGGATTTTGGAGCATATACTGTAGTCGAACATTATGAATCACCTTGAAGAAAATGACTTATTGATACATAACCAACACGGATTCAGAAAATATCGTTCTTGTCCAACACAGCTAGCTCTTTTTTCGCATGAAGTAATGAGTGCTGTCAACAAGGGATCTCAGATCGATTCCATATTCCTAGATTTCCAGAAGGCTTTTGATACCGTTCCTCACAAGCGACTGTTAGTCAAATTGGAGGCGTATGGAGTATCGTATCAGTTGTGTGACTGGATTCGTGATTTCCTTTCATAGAGGTCACAGTTCGTAGTGATAGACGGTATATGATCGAGTACAACAGAAGTGATATCTGGCGTTCCTCGAGGTAGTGTCATAGGCCCTCTGCTGTTCCTGATTTGCATAAATGATCTAGGTGATAATCTGAGCAGCCTCCTTACATTGTTTGCAGATGACGCTGTAAATTACCGTCTAGTAAAATCATCAGACGATCAATTCCAATTACAAAATGATCTAGAGAGAATTTCTGTATGGTGCGAAAAGTGGCAATTGGAACTAAACAAAGAAAAGTGCGAGGTCATCCACATGGGTACTAAAAGAAATCCGATAAATTTTGGATATACGATAAATCGCACAAACCTAAGGGCTGTCAATTCGACTAAATACGTAGGAATTACAATTACGAGTAACTTAAATTGGAAAGACCACATAAATAATATTGCGGGGAAGGCGAATCAAAGACTGCTCTTTGTTGGCAGAACACTTAGAAGATACGACAAGCCCACTAAAGAGACAGTAACATCACATTTGTCTGTCTTCTGCTGGCATATTGCTGCGCGGTATGGGATCTTTACCAGGTAGGATTGACAGAGGACATTGAAAAAGTGCAAAGAAGGGCAGCTCGTTTCGTGTTATCGTGCAATAGAGGTGAGAGTGTCACTGATATGATACGCGAGTATCAAAGGCGGTCTTCTTTGCGGCGAGATCTATTTACGAAATTTCAATCACCAACTTTCTCTTCCAAATGCGAAAATATTTTGTTGACACCCACCTACGTAGGGAGAAATGATCATCATAATAAAATAAGAGAATTCAGAGCTCGAACGGAAAGATTTAGGTGTTCCTTTTCCCCACGCGCCATTCGAGAGTGGAATGGTAGAGAAGTGGCATGAAAATGGTTCCATGAATCCTCTGCCAGGCAGAGTAACCATGTAGATGTAGATGTAGTGAGAGAAGCCTGAATTACGAAACAAACCTGGCGCGCTGTCGTGAACTTGTGGAGAGAAGAGAAGTGTAGTTCGATATATGTGGGCCAAACGGCATAAATCGAGTGAAACTTACAGGGTCATGCGTGGACGACTGTATGGACCGTAGCAATGTCTGCAGGTGATGTACAGTCTTCCAAGAAAACCGTGTGATTCGTCACGCTCCGGGCGGCTAACAGCTTCAAGCCCGCAGAATTTAGGGGTCATAGGGGCAGCAATTTCGAACGATCAGTGTGTGTAACTGCGGACCTTGTCGCAGCAGTTCAGCATTTCCTAAGGGTGTGGTGTACGTTATTGTTCATAACACACTGAAATTTCGTAAAGTTAGTTCTCACTGGGTGTCTTAAGAACCTGACAAACAACCACAACGGCCAGCGAATGATCATAAGCTTGGATCACTTAACGCTTACGCCGCAGTAGAGCATAGCTTAATGAAAGGAAGCGTATAACTGCACACCTGAAACCAAGCAGTCCTCTATGGAGTTCAAATGTTCAAATGTGTGTGAATTCCTAAGGGACCAAATTGCTGAGGTCATCGCTCCCTAGACTTACACACTACTTAAACTAACTTATGTTAAGAACAACACACACACCCATGCCTGAGGGAGGGCTCGAACCTCCGGCGGGAGAGGCTGCGCAATCCGTGACATAGCGCCTCAAACGACGCGGCTACTCCTCTCGGCCCTCTATGGAGTGGAAACAAGCTGGTTCCCAAGCTTGAAAACAGTTCACTAACTCATTCTGCTGGGAAAGTACTTGTGACAGTGTTCTGGAATTGCATGTAGTGTCATTGGTGGACTTCACTAAACACGGAACCCTTGTGAACGCTGCAGCCTACATTAAAACTTTGGTTAAGTTACGTCGTGCTCTTCGTGACAAACTCTACAACACTAATGCTGACGGTGTCAAACTACTTCATCATAATGTACGCCCCCATGATGCCGCTCCTGTTCGTGAGAAAATCGCCAAATTTGGATGGGAGGTGCTCCAGCATGTACTGACCTCGCACCATCGTACTCTTCATCTGTTTGGTCCTGTAAAGAACTTCCTGCCCGGCCAAACCTTTGCGATAGATGCGGAAGTGAAATCAGCAGTAAGCTGATGGCTATAGTCCAAATGGCTCTGAGCACTATGGGACTTAACATCAACGGTCATCAGTCCCCTAGAACTACTTAAACCTAACTAACCTAAGGACAGCACACAACACCCAGTCATCACGAGGCAGAGAAAATCCCTGACCACGCCGGGAATCGAACCCGGGAACCCGGGCGCGGGAAACGAGAACGCTACCGCACGACCACGAGCTGCGGACGCTATAGTCCAACCAAACGGACTTCTATGAACATGGCATAGTGAAACTAGTGCTACAGTGGGAGAAATGTGTTGAGAATTTTGGTGACTACATAGGAAAGTAGGTAAAAGACGTAAGTTCATTTGTGATTTTTTTTTGTTTTGTTTTGTTGATTATTGTACTTTTCGGTAGTAAAATTATTGTGCGTTACTTTCTGATCTGCTCTCACATTTTCTGATGTTGTTACATGTTTTTATTGATTACAGCATTATGTCTCGGCACTTCTTCGGCACTCTTCATGCTAGCCAGGCTTCTTTCAAGCCCTTCGTCTCATGCTACTGCTGTTTCACTACTTCTGCTTGTGAATTTCTAAGCCTCGCTGCCCTATGCAAATTGTCCATTCGTTACCAATGGAAAAGAAGGAATATTCAGCATAATCATCTAGTTAGAGGTCAGGAACCCTAAACGATGTATTTTGCAACTTTTTACCTTGTGATATTTACAGTCGCTCCTAACGTGGGGGAACGACGATTTGTATCGGACTTCCTTCACTGAGTGTAGCACCGTCTCACCAATGTTAGTGTCTTTTTTCGTAGAGAACATTCAGGATAAACTTTACAATGTGGTACGTGTCACTAAAAAAAAAAAAACCTAAGTACAAACTGCCAATTTACAAGTACGTTACTGACTGCTTATTTCTATTTAAGAACTGTGGTGTACATGGTAACCGCGAGACAGCAGAATCACAGATCAAGCAGATACGAAGGTTGAACAAACGACAAATGTCCTAGGCGAAATGTTTACGACGACTACACGAGACGGACAAGTGAACGACAAGCAAACATACACCAAAGATGTTGAATAAGGACAGCTGTGACAAAAAATTTTATCCCAAGACACGACCGATTTGGCAAACTGTATTTGTGTCATCAGGTGTTTATTAGTATAAACATGTATAAAACAACATATTAGAATTTTGGCGATAGAAAGTAATGCGAAATAAAAGCGATTAGGTTTGTGCCTACTTACAGTCAGTCCAAAAAAGCGATCTGTTTAGAAGCCGGAAAAAGCACATTCCCCAACATTCTCATCAACGTATTTAAAATTTCTAACCCCCAAATGTGCGAACGTCCATAAATAAAAAAAATCGGGGCTAAGACCACCCAGAAAACTAAAAAACAACCCGATAAAAACGTCAAAATCGGGAACATAGTGATATCAAATTAATAATTTCTAAAGATATTCTGCAAAAGAACCATGTTCGAAACGTTGATGGAGAAAAACTCTTAGGCTAATGTCACATTTTACTTCCAAGGTAGACACCCTGGGGAGGAAGCGTTGCTGTTAGCAGTATTAAACTAACCGTAAACTGCAATATGGCGTACACGGAAAGCCATGCAGGCACAGTGTCGCAAACAAGGTGTAGCTAGGTACTCCGATTGAAATGCCGAAGACTGGCTCTAGATTAAAAAAAAAAAAAAAAAAAAAGAAACCGAGCTTAATAATCAGAAACAATACATTCTGTTTTTGAGTCCCTTATGTCCATATTACTGTTGCAATTAATTTCGAGATGTATTCAGATACTATCAAAGTTCCTGGGAGGCATTAATACCTATTATGATGCACTTACAGTTAAGAATTACATATTTACACTGATAAAATTTTTTGTTGTTCCTTAGTTTGCTTTAAAAGCGTACAGCGAGCTCCCAACCTTTCAATCAGGGTACCTAACTACACCTTGTTTGAGACACTGCGCATGAGCGGCTTTCGGCGTAGGCCATGCTGCAGCCTAACTAAGTTTAGTTTAATATTGGCAATAGCAATGCTTCCTCCCCAGGTTCTCTACATTGGAGGTAAAATGCGACATTATTCTAACAGTTTTTCTCCGTCAATGTTTCCAACACGGTTCTTTTGCAGAATATCTTTAGAAATTAATAATTTTATATCACCATGTTTCCGCTTTTGATGTTTTTACCGGGTTCTCTTTTAGGTTTCGGGATGACCGTGGCCCCCATTTTTTATTCGTGGACTTTCGCACATTTACGAGTTAGAAATTTTAAATACCGTGATGAGAATTTTTTATTCGTGGACTTTCGCACATTTATGAGTTAGAAATTTTAAATACCTTGATGAGAATGTTGGGAAATGTGCTTTTTCTGGCTTTTAAACAGATCGCTTTTATGGGTTGACTGTAAGTAGACCTGTAGTTTTGTACATTTTTATACCGATAAACACCTGATGATGCAAATACAACTTTCGAACCCCGTCGTATTATTGAATAAAAATTTTTAACACTCGCAGCTCTCCTCCTTATTCAACATGGAGTATTTCGACTGCGGATGCCCTACATACAAAGTGTTATTCTCCAAAGAGTGGCCAAGCAAGAAATCAAGATGCTGCGATAACGTAGCAGAGACAATCCGCAATCAGATGTGATGGAAACGACACAGAACAAAAGCGTATACCAGGGTGATGGATTGATGGCTATATGGGCATGTTTATCTCGGTTGGGACGAGAGTTGCTGGCTGGAGCATTCATGCGATCTATTACGGGTGGCGCTCTCTAGGCGACTGCAGTGCTTCAGAGCGAGGCCCACGAGAGTAATAGACCTCGCAATGAACTTGTGACGTCACACTACTCGGCATGTTTGCTGTGCTTCGTGAACGCTCGGATCCGTGCAGGGCCCACGAGGAAATCGACATGTAATTGAAAAGGAACCGCTAAAAGCCTTAACTTTGTCATGTGCTACCGAGAGCTCGCTTGCATTTAAAGGCACCGTCAAGAATCTTTAAACTCACCTGAAATAGTTACTCGCTCCGCCTGGGACGGCTGCTGGCACACATAAGACCTGCAGTGTCCGTGCTGTGACGTACCTATCTTCCGGGTGGGCCTCGCTTCACAGGTACTGCCGCCGCCCAATCAACCGTCCATTTCTCCCTGCGGGCATTCAGATCTGTCGGGCTTAGAAACCAAAGCAACATTCAGAGTGATGTAACAGTTATCCTTCATTTAAGAGCCACTTCTTCTATTTGTCAGATATTTTCTTTCCCTGGGCAGCGAATTAAACCGTTTTATAGCTGTGTAAATCATTAGATTCGCCAGTGGGTAGTAACAGGAGATCATCTGCCCGAAGTCCGCCCCGGTAGCTGAGTGGTCAGCGTGACAGACTGTCAATCCTACTTGGCTGGCTGCCCGCCTGTGAACACGTGTGCCGCTCGCTATTGTGCGTCCCAGGTAGCAGAGGATTTCCCGGCCGCCCCGCCGTCGCCGGCCGGCCACGAGACCGACCCCGCACAGCGCCCGCCGCCTGAGGTGGACGCCGAGCTGCAGCTACTTGGCGAGTATAAAACTTTGTACCCTTAACGTTTAAAAATCGGAAAATCATGACGACGCTTAATCGTGAAGACACGATCCAGTGCACGTTTGATAGGAATTTATAGAAGCCGACTGCTTTCGACATCCACAATTGGATAGTTGATGACGTAAAAGTGCCGATAGAGGACATTCTTGGAATTCAGTTGGACTTTATTCTGTACGCTCTGTTTATAAAAATAGGAAATCCCGCAGAAATTGACAGACTGGTGAATACAAATGGGGGAACTTGGAAATTTAAACACAGAGATGGGTCACTAAGCAACCTTCAGATGCAGCCTTCTGGCTACGGGATCCGTAACGTCAAAATCTACAATTTACCGTTTGAAGTACCGGACGAAGAAATCATTAAGAGCTGTAGGCTTTATGGGAATGTTTTTGGACTAACAAGAGAAAAATGGGGGAGCGCTTACCGAATACAGGTGGACTCGGGCGTCCGAACGGTAAAAATGGACCTCAGAAAACATATCCCGTCTTTCATTAACGTTTGCGGGCACAGGGGTTTCGTTTCGTATACCGGACAGCCGCAGACCTGCTCCATCTGTCACGCTACAGGACATATGAGAAATGAATGCCCGCGAAAAAGACCACTACAGCTGCCCCGAGAAGATACATACGCTGGGAGAGCACAGAATCTCGCTGCCGAATTTCCCCCGATTAGGGACACGGACGCGCCACAGCAGGAGAACGCGGGCAGCGGCAGCCCAGCCGGGGCGGAGACAACGGCGGCGGCCGCGCAGCCCTTCCCCTCGGGCGAGGGTGAACCGGTCCCTGTCCTCGCTACGGGCCAGCCGGCAGGAAACACAGATAAAAGCAGATTAGCGACGCCAGCTCGGACGAGGCGGAGCAGCAAGGTCAGCCGATGACCGAGCGCGCGCCACAACAACAGGTGAAGGAGGAACTACGAGAGGAACAGGCCACCGAAAATATGCAAATCGACGCGACGACGCCCGCGGGCGGGAGCGCCGTCCCGACTGTGGAGCAGACGCGCGAGCAGTGGATAAAGGAGAAGAGTAACCACCTGAGAAAAGTTTTAAAGCTCAACCAAAACGACGATGTCACCGCAAAGTCCTCCACCAGGAGAAGCAGTGACAAACCGAAAAAACAACAAAATACAGACGACGAACAGACACAAACGACGAAAACGGTAAACAAACCCGCAAAGAAAAACAAGAAAAGACGCAGCTCCAACTCGTCACAGGACCGAAGAGAAAACAGCCAGAGAGATGTCCGCATGGACACAGACTACAGCACCGACTACAAAACTAAATGAGCAGGCAGGCAAATACAATCTATAAAGTTGTCACAGTTAACATAAATAAAATGAGCACATCTTTAAAAATTCGAGCCCTCGCGGATTTCCTACGCCATAGAAGAACAGACGTTGCACTATTGCAAGAAGTGGTTACGACTAAAATCAACCAGATACCAGGATATGCGGCAATCACAAATATAGACCCAGAATCCCAATGCGGTACGGCAATAATGGTACGGAACGGGATCGACTTTGGCGGGACTAAAATGTTGTCAAGCGGCCGAGGGATAGCGCTAAGCATAGAAAAGACGCTCTTTATCAACATATACGCACCTTCTGGTACAGACAACAAGCGAGCAAGAAGCACCTTCTATAATGAAGAAGTAGCCGAACTGCTGATGCAGAACAATAACAACATCATCATTGGAGGAGATTTTAATTGTGTCGCCGCAGCTGAAGACCAAATACCTGTAGCAAACATGTGCCCAGAACTGCAAGAACTGATCCGACGACTGAAAATAGAAGATTCGTGGCGCCTTCTCCATCCAACACACACTGAATTTACATACCACCACAAAAATGGTAAAAGCAGACTGGACCGTATATATATCAGCAGAGCAGCAACTAAAGATGTTGCGCACGTCGAAGTCTATCCTGTCATCTTTTCGGACCACTGCAGCTACGAATGCAGCCTGCATCTCCAAAAAGGAAAGAACGTCAGCAAAAGAAGCACGTGGAAGCTAAATACGGAACACCTGCAGGACGCGGAACTGCGCAAGCAAATAGTGGAAACGTGGCAAGAATGCCTGGCACAGCGCGCACGCTACAGCAGCACGACCGAGTGGTGGCTGGCACGAGCGAAGCCGACAATGCGCAGCCTGTTGATAAGATACAGCGCGGAAAAGTCATTATGGGGGCGAACCACGGCCGAGTTCTACCAGCAGTGCCTGAAAGACGCACTCGACGCACCAGCAGACGACCAGCAATATCTGCCGCGAGTGAGGAGAATCAAGGCAAAACTCCTTCAAATAAAGAAACAGCAAATAAGAGGCGTCCTCACCAGAAGTAAAACATATGGCGAGGTGGATGAAGAGCCACTCACCATGCACCACCTAAATAGGGAAAGGGAGAGAGGCGCAGGAAAGTGCGTAAGTGAGCTTCAGGACAAGCAAGCAAAGACGCTCACGACGAAAACGGAGTTAACAAAACACATCGAGGACTATTTCCGAGACATGTTCCGTCGAGAAGCGACAGACGACGCGGCAACTGCTGATATCCTCCAGCAGACGAGGAGCGTGCTCACAGACGCAGACAGGGCGTTGCTGACAGAAAATGTCGACGTGGATGACATCAAAGAAACGATGAGGACCAGCGCAAGAGGAAGAGCATCCGGCGCCGACGGCATCCCGCTCGAGTTCTACCTCGCATATTGGGACGTGCTAGGAGGGCAATTCACGGAAATGGTGAACGAGATACTCGATGGGGCGGAAATTTCACCTGGGCTGACCGAAGGGACCATAACACTCATCCCTAAGAAGAGAGCCGCCCGCCGCATAGAAGAGTTTCGTCCGATTACGCTCCTCAACGCCGACTATAAAATAATAGCGAAATGCATCGCAAACAACCTGAAATCGGCGATGAGGAAAGTCATCAGTCCGTGGCAAACATGTGCGGTACCAGGGAAAAATATATTTGACGCCACATGCACCTACAGGGACATAATAGCACAGGCAGCCACCACCAGAAGCGCAGGTGCCATAATTTCGGTGGACTTCAACAAAGCCTTCGACAGGATCGACCACAAATATCTCGTAGAGACACTAAACAGACTCGGGTTTGGGCAAAAATTCATCGCAATCATCCAGATCGACAGTAATAATCAATAGTTGGGAAACAAAACTGATAAAACTGGACAGATCCGTGAGGCAAGGCTGTCCATTGTCAATGGCTCTATTCGCTATGGCACTGGACCCGCTGCTGCGGAAACTCACAAACGACATCAGAGGCTTCTCCGTAGGAGGCAAAGCAGTAGCATGTATAGCCTACGCTGACGATCTAGGCATCTTTATTGAAGACCAGGAAGATATTGGGAGAGTAGAAACCATCATGAATACATTCCAAAAAGCGTCAGGCGCCCAAACCAACCCCAGAAAAACAGTGCTACTGCCGATAGGGAATCAACGACTCAAACCAGACAGCCAATGGTATAAAATAGCAGAAAGCCATAAGGTTCTTGGAATATATATACAGTCTTATCCTCTTAGAATGGCCGCATACAACTGGAGGGACGTGCTACACACCATAAGAGGTGTCTCCAGACAGCACGCGCACCGGAAGCTAACAATCCACCAGAAAACAGAACTGATAAACACGACGATCCTGTCGAAAGCTTGGTACCTGGCGCAAATCTTAAGCATCCCGACAGAAATTGCGCGAGCACTAACGGGCGCAGTGTACTACCTGTTGTGGCGTCGAAATACACTCCTGGAAATTGAAATAAGAACACCGTGAATTCATTGTCCCAGGAAGGGGAAACTTTATTGACACATTCCTGGGGTCAGATACATCACATGTTCACACTGACAGAACCACAGGCACATAGACACAGGCAACAGAGCATGCACAATGTCGGCACTAGTACAGTGTATATCCACCTTTCGCAGCAATGCAGGCTGCTATTCTCCCATGGAGACGATCGTAGAGATGCTGGATGTAGTCCTGTGGAACGGCTTGCCATGCCATTTCCACCTGGCGCCTCAGTTGGACCAGCGTTCGTGCTGGACGTGCAGACCGCGTGAGACGACGCTTCATCCAGTCCCAAACATGCTCAATGGGGGACAGATCCGGAGATCTTGCTGGCCAGGGTAGTTGACTTACACCTTCTAGAGCACGTTGGGTGGCACGGGATACATGCGGACGTGCATTGTCCTGTTGGAACAGCAAGTTCCCTTGCCGGTCTAGGAATGGTAGAACGATGGGTTCGATGACGGTTTGGATGTACCGTGCACTATTCAGTGTCCCCTCGACGATCACCAGTGGTGTACGGCCAGTGTAGGAGATCGCTCCCCACACCATGATGCCGGGTGTTGGCCCTGTGTGCCTCGGTCGTATGCAGTCCTGATTGTGACGCTCACCTGCACGGCGCCAAACACGCATACGACCATCATTGGCACCAAGGCAGAAGCGACTCTCATCGATGAAGACGACACGTCTCCATTCGTCCCTCCATTCACGCCTGTCGCGACACCACTGGAGGCGGGCTGCACGATGTTGGGGCGTGAGCGGAAGACGGCCTAACGGTGTGCGGGACCGTAGCCCAGCTTCATGGAGACGGTTGCGAATGGTCCTCGCCGATACCCCAGGAGCAACAGTGTCCCTAATTTGCTGGGAAGTGGCGGTGCGGTCCGCTACGGCACTGCGTAGGATCCTACGGTCTTGGCGTGCATCCGTGCGTCGCTGCGGTCCGGTCCCAGGTCGACGGGCACGTGCACCTTCCGCCGACCACTGGCGACAACATCGATGTACTGTGGAGACCTCACGCCCCACGTGTTGAGCAATTCGGCGGTACGTCCACCCGGCCTCCCGCATGCCCACTATACGCCCTCGCTCAAAGTCCGTCAACTGCACATACGGTTCACGTCCACGCTGTCGCGGCATGCTACCAGTGTTAAAGACTGCAATGGAGCTCCGTATGCCACGGCAAACTGGCTGACACTGACGGCGGCGGTGCACAAATGCTGCGCAGCTAGCGCCATTCGACGGCCAACACCGCGGTTCCTGGTGTGTCCGCTGTGCCGTGCGTGTGATCATTGCTTGTACAGCCCTCTCGCAGTGTCCGGAGCAAGTATGGTGGGTCTGACACACCGGTGTCAATGTGTTCTTTTTTCCATTTCCAGGAGTGTATATTCAAAGTGGCGCAAGCAACGTGCTCGCTGCCAACAAAAGAAGGGGGATTAGGTCTAGTTGATATAAAGACCAAATGTGCAGCCCTTCTACTGAAACGCTCGCCATCCAGGACAAAAACCCTGACAGCGTCACAGCCGAGATAATTGGAAGATACAAGCCCGCATCACAAGAAGCGCCGGTCGACACGAGACACATTCCCTGCAGAATGCGACACGTCAGGCTGCACTACGCTAACAAAAGTTACGTTCTGGACACCGTGGCGAACCCCAGCCACAGAACAGCCAAGAGAATATACTGGGCCCTCAGGGGGAAGCCGGCAAAAAACAAAATTGAACAAAAACTCCCGCAATACAATTGGAAACAAATATGGGGGAACGTCTCAGAAAACGTGTTTGCCTAAACATGCGAAGGAGACATGGTACAAAATAATTAACAGAACGGTACCAACCAACCAAAGACTGGCGGAAATAAAACTCGTCGCAAGTGACAAGTGTGACGTATGTGGCATGACCGACACCCTCGAGCACTGATTCACGTGCGGGAATGCCATCATCATCTGGGAAACGTGCCAGCAGATGGTGGCCCACATCAACATAACGGCGCCGGGAAGCATCACAGTGGAAGCAATCACCGCCCCAGACTGCAACCCATTTCCACGACCCAAGCGACTGGCGACTCTCTGGATCCTCGCCATGACGGCACACGCCATCGTAGCGCGGAGGCAGACCGACCGGCTGGGCTTCCTGATGGACCTCTGGGAGGAGAACAAGACGGCCCAGCAGCACAGGCGATACCACGAGAACTTCAAAAACTTCCTGCAGATTCCACTGCAGACAGCAATCGCCAGAGTCCTCCCCAGCCTGTGACCCTCAGCACCGCCACCAGCCAACTCACCACACTCACCACAAGAATAACGTGTGCAGTGATAGTGAACAAGTGCAACACAAAAGATAAAGTGCTTTCTCTTCTCGCATCAAATAGTGAAGTATAGTAGTATAAAGTGTTTCTTCCTAGTGGAATCAGTGACACAAAGTGCTCCTTAGTGGAAAGTGCCAACTACTCATTATTATTAGATATTTGATTTCCTTTACTTTGTGCCTATAAAATTCTATTGATTACTCACACTATCCCTTCTGCTTCTCTTATGTAATATGACAAAAATTTCTCTCCTCTTCAATTAGGTATATTCTGTAGTATATGTAAAAAAAAAAAAAAAGTTTCTTCCACTTCTGCTCCACCTATCATGGTGACGTTTCCTTCATACTGTCCCACTAAACAGTGTAAATAGAGGAAAAGATCAAACCAGAAGACACAATGTGCCTGTGTCATCACAAATGCATCACATACAGAAACATAAACTCAAATCAATGCAACGATGCCAAATATAAACTGTTATGCCTGTCCTGCAATGTCTACCCCGCCCAAAAAAAAAAAGACGACAAATGGCCATGTAAAAGGGTTTAAGGAACAAACAATAAGCGAAAAACGAAAAAGGAAAATATAAAAACGAAAACATATAAAATGACAATAATATTAATCATCACTAGGATAATAGATTAATAGAATAAAATGTCTTTTTTAAATGTATCGTTGTTAAAATATTTAAATAAATATATATGGTTACAAAAAAAAAAAGGTTCGATTCCCGGCTGGGTCGGAAACTTTCTCCGCTCAGGCACTGGGTGTTGTGTTGTCCTAATCATCATCATTTCATTCCCAACGACGCGCAGGTCGCCGAAGTGGCGTCAAATCGAAAGACCTGCACCAGGCGAACGGTCTACCCGACGGGAGGCCCTAGCCACACGACATTTATTTTATCTGCCCGAAGCCAGTTATGGAATGGAGAGCTCTGTATCACCTGGCACAGTAATTTTGAGTACTAGTTCGGAGGGATCAGAATGGGAAAGAAGATCCACTGTGCCCTTGTTAGAGGAAATCTGAAGTAATTTTAGGGATAGAACGGAAAACGTAAAGAGAATGGCTGGCCAGAGACAAGAAACTCGTTACTCCCAAGTACGAATTCATTGTGTTAAACACTGCACTATCTGACTCGATTTTGCTTGAGACTGGAAAGAATCTTAGCCGAATGCAGATTTGATTATCAAATACGGGGAACAAGCATGCTCAGGGACACTGCAGCTATGAGAGGTGATAACTCTGTAGTTCCGTTCTTTTGTGACTGTTGCAAATTAAGTGTACTAAGCTATGTAATGTATTAAGTTAGTACATGAGCTAGTAGAATTTTTCATGAATTTAATGAACACAACAGATACATATAACAGAGACTTTAGTCATCAATAATATATTATCCTTCACTACTTACAACAGTCTGCCAATGCTGTGGTAACTTTTCGATTCAGCGACTAGAAATCACGTTGTTTTGAGGCGGAGAACATGTCGAGACATGTTCGGAGTGCATTTTCATCTGGAAAGTGTAGTGGCGTAGCAAGACAGCCATGCCACTCGGAGGTAGCCGAAAGGCACGCGTTAAGCTCACGCAGATTGGCGTGAGGTCTGGAACAAGGTAAAGTAATTATCCTATAAAGAAAAGAACGTAGTTCTTGGAATACTTAACTTTAATCCACAATTGTAGAACATCGCTCTTGATGATACATGCTTCATATAATAAATATCAATTGAATACGGCGCCTTGCTAGGTCGTAGCAAATGACGTAGCTGAAGGCTATGCTAACTATCGTCTCGGCAAATGAGAGCGTATTTGTCAGTGTAGCGTCGCTAGCAAAATCGGCTGTACAACTGGGGCGAGTGCCAGGACGTCTCTCTAGACCTGCCGTGTGGTGGCGCTCGGTCTGCTATCACTGACAGTGGCGACACGCGGGTCCGACGTATACTACCGGACCGCGGCCGATTTACAGGCTACCACCTAGCAAGTGTGGTGTCTGGCGGTGACACCACAGAAAGGAAGTTCCCTGGAGGCTGTTCGACAGAGAGCGGAAAAGGTTAAAATCTGAGGGTGCAAGATCAGGCGAATAAGGTGGGTGCGGAATGGCTTCCCAACCCAACTCCTGCATAGTGTTTTGTGTCAGCCGAGCAGAATGCGGGCGGGCGTTATCGGGGAGTAGCATTGCTTCACGCCGTCGTCCTGTTCGTTGATTTTGGACTGCATCTGCAAGTTGTCTCAGTTGTTGATAACGAATGTCAGCAGTGACGGTTACACCTTGGCGAAACAATTCGTAGTACACCACACCGCCCATAAGATGCATAACATTATCTTTTGTGGATGCGCGCAGATATTTGTACGGAGAGTTGCTGCTTTGTTTGGGCTCAGCGATTCCTTTCTTTTCCTTATGTTAGCGTAAAGACATCATGTCTCGTCATCAGTAACGATACAGGGTAGAAGTGGTCGGTGTTATTCACGAGCCTAATGATGATGAGCAAGCAGAGATGGAGGTATGTCCAGCCGCTGATTTTTGTCATTTTGGCTTAGAGCATGCGGTTACCATGCACCCGATTTTTGAACCTTCCCCATTACATGCCAATCTCGCACGATGGTGGAATGGTCACAGTTCAGCACATTTACCAGTCATTGTTGATTAATGCGTTTAAAAGATCTTCATCAAATTCTGAAGGTCTTCCTGAACGTGGAGAGTCACTAATGTCAAAATGATCCTCCTTAAAACGGAAAAATAAATCCTGCCGCACTCTGTCAAATGGCATTATCCCCATATACGGCGCAAATGCTTCTGGTTGTCGCCGCTGCAGTCAGCCCTCTATTGAACTCAAACAGAAGAGTATGTCGAAAAAGTTCCAATTTCTCTATTTCGCACTCCATTTTCTAGCGTCCACAGCTCCACTCACTATTTCCAAATGACAAAATAATAATGTGTAAACTCAAATAGCAACAACGAGCTACAGATAAAAAATGACAATCGATAAATAAACCCATAGCAACTCAAATACCAACATGCAAAACGGAAACGCTGTTAATATTATGTGTGTAATGTACATCAGAAGCAGCATTGTTCAGTACTGTGAGGACATGCAAGACTTTTGGCAAAACGTCAGGAGCGAAAGTAAGAAAGGATGAAAAAGAATATTCATAAGTCGGAACCTCAAAATATTGCGCGTTATTCTCATAAAGAATCTAACCCCCTCCCCCTTTACCCCGATACTTAAAGCTACCCAAATGGAATTACCAATTTATCAGCGTTTTATAGTACGCGATTAGATCTAAGACTGAACATCTGTAACTCTAGGAGACACTCTCCAGACCTCCGATCATCACTGAAAGCAATAAAGCAAACTGTACCGACACAAAGGTACTCTAATGGCATATGGGCTTCTGTAATCTTGTAGCTCTCTGTGTACGAATCACGAACAATGGTTCTGTGGACATTTCAGAGTAAATACACAATTGGTCATTTTAGAGTGTGACTTATAGAGCATTCGCTGTGTACTGAACAATGTTCCAGGAACTAATTTTGAAGTTTTACTCAAATCCTTTCGGAAAAGACTGAAATCTACAAATGAAATGTTATGATTCTTGAGTTTCTCCAGGTGTATTTGGTAATCAAAATATCCACGGGTGTACTGCCGGTCTATAGTGTCCAACGGGCACAATATTTCGGCGATCATACATGTCGCCATCATCAGGCGAACTGGCGGACTGAGCTCCTGTGAACGTGCCGGCACGGAGATCCGTACGCTATGGCTGCTCAGAGGGAACTGGGTTAGGTCGCGGCGGCGGCCGATTTAAATACCCTCCGCCCGCGACGCGTTCCCTCCGCTGTCCGCGCCCCACGCCACGGTCGCGCGGTGGAACAGATTGCTACGGCGTCTGAGATGACGTCGGAGTGATGGCTCTGTCCGCCGTGGTCGTCACAACTATACGTTCGCTCGATTTACTCTTGATTAACCCCATCGCTGGTTCCCAAGCCTTGCTAAGATTATAGCCACAGTCACGGTTTATGAGGTCGTCATTGGTGCGAATTTCGATGGCCTCTCTAACAACGCTGTCCCAGTATCTCGACGTCTGTACCAGAATCCTCGTGCGTTCATACTCCATAGCTTGATTTTCCGACAAACAATGTTCAGCGACCGCCGACTTGCTCGAATACATCAGTCGAGTTTGCCTCTGGTGTTCACGGCATCGATCCTCGACGGTACGCATCGTCCGACCAATATACGACTTGCCACATTGACACGGAATCTGGTACACGCCGGCCTTCCTCAAACCGAGGTCATCTTTAGCACTCCCCACCAGTGCACGGGTTTTATTCGGAGGACAAAACACAGTTCCGACCCGGTGTTTCTTCAGAATGCGGGCGATTTTCCCCGAGAGTGCGCCTGTATATGGAATAAACGCAGTGCCTACCTCCTCCCTCGTGATTTCATCCATCTCCACAGGTTGTGCTGTAGTGGTTGGGCGGAGAGCACGTTGAATCTGCCACTCTGAGTACCCATTTTTTCGAAATACAGTTCTCAGATGTTCCAATTCCTGGGGTAGACTCTCTGCGTCAGAGAGTTGCTCTCTGGTAATATGTTCTTGTATGGGTCTTAGCAGGAGGCGCTCATAGATCTTGCTGAGAGTTGGGAAGAGGCTAATCGGTCTGTAGTGCTGCGGGAATAGAGGATCTTTCCCTGGTTTGTGTATCGCGACCACTTCCGCATGTTTCCAGCAAGCTCGGAACTCACGCGATCGAGTAATCTCGTTGAGGACGTTCGCGAGGTGTGTGATTGCTGTGGGTTGGAGATTTTTGACTGACTGATTAGTGACACTGTCGTGCCCTGGCGCCTTTTTTGTAGGGAGGGACCTAATTACTCTTGCCACGTCCTCGGGGGCAAAAAGTATGGGTTCGTCCTCTGGGTCCTCCTCGGCATTGAGGAAGACAGTCAGTTGACGACTGACTACCTCTTCATGCTCTTCATCCTGGGGTTCTGCCGCTTGGAACTGCTTCTCGAAGGAGTCGGCGAGGGCGTTGGCCTTCCCAGCATGGCTGTAGACCAGTTCCCGCTTGCCGTGCAGTGGCGGCATCCTAGCGCGTCTTTTTGTAAACTGTTTGGTTGCTTGCCATAGTGTATGATCGTCTACTTTGAGAGCTGTGAGGCGGTTTTGCCATTGCTGGTTTCTGTGCTCATTGAGCGCTACCTTCAGTTCTCTCTGTAGACGATTGAGCAGCCTCCTGGTGGCCTGATTTCTGGTGATCTTCCACTCTTTTGCCACTCTGTTCTTATGTCGAATTTGAGCTAGTAAGTGTTCCGGGAGCTTTATTTGCGGCGGTGGGCCATCCCTTTGTGGAGGGGTGGCTTCTTCCGCTGCCTGCAAGATGGTGCCTGTTAGGTCTTGTAGCGCTTGTTCTACTGTTTCGGCAGTAGGTGGCGGAGCGCGAGCTATATCAGAGGCGACAGTTTCTTGGTATCGCTCCCAGTCTGTACGTTTGTACGACGTCTGGTACCGTGGGAATGCTACCCATTCTCCCACATCGACCTCCAGAATCACTGGGTTGTGGTCGGAGGACATTCTGTTTATTGTCGTTGCGGCCACAAACCTTGCGATCCTCCTGGTGAGAGCTATGTCTAACACGTCGGGCCTGCCTCCATTTTTTGGAAAATGTGTAGGCTCGACTGGACCCCATGTTTCGAAGTGGTGGGTGCGCGCTAGTTGTTGCAGTTTGGCGCCTGCTCTGGAGGTTACTCTAGAATTCCAATCAGGGTGTTTGGCATTGAAGTCTCCCCCTATTATGAGTTTGCCTTCAATTTGCCCTAGAGCAGCTATGTCTCCCTCATCTATCAGGTCATGTGGGGGTCGGTAGACTGCAACAATTGTTAGGGATCCAGTGGCAGTGGTTACTTCCACCGCCACTGCTTCGATTTTGCTGGTAGCTGGTAAGAATACCTGGTGGTGGGGGATCCCTCTTTTTACATATATGGCCACTCCTCCGCCTTGGGTTGGCCTGTCTTTACGGTAGCTAACGTAGTTGGGAACTGTCGCTTTTATTCCCGGTTTTAGGTGGGTTTCGCCCATCATTCATATGTCGATGGAAAACTCCTTCATGAGTTCTCTGAACTCGACCTCTTGATTAACAATGCCGTCTGCGTTAAAGACGCACATTGTCAGGCCTTGGATATTCGGTCGTCTATTCATGATGGGGTTTTGATACTACTGAGGACGTCACAGAGGGAAGCGACTGCTGGACTGTTGCCTGAAGGGCGACGAGGATCTGTGTGTTCTGCTTCTGGGCTTCCCTGAATTCCTTCATCATTTCCATGACGAGGTTCATGGTCTGCACCATTACGCCTAACAACTGATCCATGGGGGGAGTGTGTGTGGGGTTCCCTTGGGCTTTCTCTTTCATGGTGGAACTGGTCATTGTTGCTGTGTGATTCCCGGTGTTGTTCTTGTGATAGTGTCTGGTGTTGTGGTGATTGGGCCACGCTTTCATGGTTCCTCAGAGGAGCAACCACTTCCGCATAAGTCGCCCTAGGTGTGTCCGGCCTTGGTTTTACCCAGGCCTTGTCCGTGTGTGTTGTCATGTTTTGTGTTCTTGTGTGTCTGGATGGGTTTATGGTGTTTTGTTTGCGTGTGTGGGGGGCGGCCTTTGCGCCCTTTGCCTGCTGTGTGTGTCGTTTGTGGACCTCACAACCTTGGTAACCCGCTGTGTGGTTTTTGCCACACAGTGAGCACCTTATTTGTGGGTCCGTGTGTAGTAGTGTGCATGTTCTTGTGTCGTGGGCCTCGGAGCACTTCCTGCATCTTACTGGCATGGTGCAGTAGGCGGCGATGTGATTTAGGCCCTGACACCTGAGGCACTGCACCGTCTTGTTTTTTCAGCGCAGCGGTTCAGTGGTGACAGGCGCAGCCAAGACCAATTTTATCTCCCTTTTGTTCTGGGGGATGTCCGGGAGTGTGGCCTGGTATAGTGGCCACTTGCTGTTGATGTTTCCCATCTGCTGGACCGCCTTGACGACGTACCCCTGGGCAGTCAAGTCTGTTTTGATTGCCTGGGGGGACACTCGTCTTGGGAGGTCTCTTATTACTATGTTTTTGTTTCGTGTTTTTGTTGTGGGGAACGTGTAGTGGGGTATGTTTTTGTTATTTAAAAGTGCCTTGACTGTAGTGTAGTTTTCAAGTGTGTGTAGTGTGATTTTAATTTTGTCTCCACCAGCAGGTTTTGCCTGGAAACTGCCTCCCCCGATTTATGCTTTCAACAGCTCGAAGAGCTCTTCATAGCTTTGTGAGAACTCTGCGGCAATCAGGGGGAGGTGGTGGGCGACTTGGTTCTGTGTTTGTGTTGTGTTGTTTTCTGTTGTCTCTGGCTCATCAGCAACCGCCTGAAATCTGTTTGGGGTGGGTTCCACTCCCCGGGCCGGCGGAAGCCTCGGCTGGCGAAACGTTTTCTTCGCCAGCACGAAACCATCCGAATCCTGCCCGGTTACGCGGTTCCCTTCCAGTGCCGGTGTTTCCTGGTCCCCTCCCAGTGCGACGACAGGTGCTGTCGGGGGCGCAGGCTCCTCAGAGGGTGATGGAGTGGTTGGGGTGGGGGTGTTGGAGAGCTTTTTCCCCTTGGAGTGCTTCTCCTTCCTGTCCTTCCTTGCACGCCGCTGTTTGGTAACAGTGGACTTAAGTGGTGGGGATTTGAGGAACTGGGATCGGGTAGGGGGCTGGGTAGCAGTTGCGGGTTTGGGAAGGATTTTAGTTGGTTGACTGGAGTTCTGCTTGCCATTTAGGTTGAGGATGTGTTCGGCAAGGCGGTTGCAGCCGTTGGCAAGTAGGAGAGGGCTGAGGAGAGGGGAGGGAAGGGGGGGGGGGGATCGCAAATACTGACGATGTATTTGTTTGTTTGCGTATTGTGTATTTTTGCCATGTCGGTAGCGGAAAGGGGTCTTGCTGCCACGTTATTGTCAGTTGCAACTTTTGTTGTCACGCTGGGTTTTCCGGTTGCATTGCTGACCCTACTATAACGATGGCAGACGCGGAATTCTGGACGGGGGCGGCGGAAAACGTTTCTGTGGTTCCGCGGCCCGCTTCCAGGTCCTGGCCTACTTTTTCCCTGTTCTTGGGGGGGGGGGGGGGGCAGAGACTAACTCTGCGGCAGCTGGAGTGCTCGATACGGCCGGCCGCGCTGCCCGCGGCAACAAGAAAACGCGCCTCGTGTCGTCGGCGGAAAGAGACCGCCGCGACCCCAAGGCACCACCCAAGCTCGACATACCACAACGACGAGAAGACACGAGAACTCTGCCAGGCGACGCCATGCAAAATTTTGTCCAAGTGCCGTCCGTGCTGAGACCTCGGCGCAAGTGCCCGTCAGTGTTTTAATTCAAACAGAGCCGGAGATGACTTCTGTTTTTACTCCCGTGCAAGCGGGGGCCTATGCCTGACAGTAAGCGAGTAAGAGGAGCGATGCTCAACCCTTGACTGCTACTCAGCAAGTCGGCGGCCGCTGAACATTGTTTGTCGGAAAATCACGCTATGGAGTATGAACGCACGAGGAACGGCCGTAAAGAGTAACATGCGTGGAAAATAAGCAAAGGCATTGTTCTCCTGCACGATGATGAAAAAACCACACTTGGCGTGCATAACACATGTTTTGCTCCTGTATTTCCGGTAGGAGGTTTGAAAGCATCCATAGTATAGCTCAGATCGTGCACCATACGATTTGCATCTTTTCGGCAAGCAGAAACAACATCTGAGGGGAAAGAGATTTTCTAGTGATGTCGTTCATACAGCGGTTCTCAATAAACTCAGTTATCAAGAAGTGGATTTTTATCGTCGGTCGACGCGCAAGTCGCCGAAGTGGCGTCAAATCGAAAGACTTGCACCCGGCGAACGGTCTACCCGACCGGAGGCCCTAGTCAGACGACATTATTTATTTATCGTCGAGAAATTGAACCATTCGTGGAATGTTCCGGCCGTTGTTTGCAGAGACTTGGTGACTATGTTGCAAAACAGTGCCATACATCTTTTGGCCTGCCAGAATGATGTGTAACATATATTTCGTCGTTATAGCTCATACAAGCGTTTCAGATGCCCAAGGAACTTAAATGAAATCTGCTGGAAGAAAGATGATTTTGTTCTTTCAAAATACAGGATCTGATGGATAATTTAGAACGTGAGATAAATGTTGAAAGCTTGTTTAGTACTCGGCTAGGTATACCGAGTCGACTTTACTGATATTATTTTCTGCTTATTTTAACTTTCGGCATAAATATGTGTCCAAGGTGGGACAATACGTCTGTTTAGCTCTTCTGGGAGATTGCTTAGCATGTGAAACTTCATGATGATACACATCTAAAGAAAACTGTGTTGTTCACTTCTGTTTGAGAAAGAGTTATTCTAAGCAGTCTGTCGTCCTTCCCAAATGCTGCGGTGTTTCGACAAAAGCGCTTGCGTTGTACATTCCTTCACTTATGTTTCAGCGATAAATTGTAGCCACAGTCAGATATTCGAATTGTTTATTCTTCTTGCGAAAAAGGCAACGTCAATCGTCGTAAATCCTGCCAGCGTCAGCTTTATTTTTTTATTTTTAAGAGACGGTCGAGTTTCCGTATAGATTGACTGCATGGTCTGGTCATTCTAAAATGCAGATAATCCTGACAAAATGTGCCGCATAACTGTTTTGATGTTATTCTGGTCAGATCGATAAGAAACACATTATAAAGGCTGTTTTTTTAGCGTTACGAACTTTTTGGTAGTAGCGAGTTGTAAAATGTTTTTGCGTATTGTTGTCTTATTATAAGATGAAAGATGTGTGTTGAAAATAACACACTTTACAGCCTAATCATAGTAGTTAATCATCTTCCGATCACAGATTAGGTAAGACAGATTAGGTAAGACCATCTGCCCGTTCTCTGACGATCCATATCTCTTCAGCTTCTTAGGTGATATTCCATAATGGCGTTCTGGTATTAGATAGCTACTTGCGAGTCTAACGTGAGGCGGACTTCCGCTTCAGACAACGTATGAATGTAGATGCCTTTTATTTGAGACTAACATACTCTAGTAGTTGAGAAGGGATAATAGAAAACTTATTACACATCGACAAAAAAAATCGCAACACCAAAAAATAATAAATGTAGAGTAATGACATTTTGGGATTACATTTGCCTGGGTAACATATTTAAGTGATTAACATACATTAAAATACAGGGAGCGAAAGGCTATTTACAATTTGTACGGAAACCAGATGGGACATGTAAGAGAATCAGTGGTTAGGAAGGGAGTGAGACAGGGTTGTAGCCTCTCCCCGGTGTTATTCTATCTGGATATTGAGCAAGCAGTAAAGGAAACAAAGGAAAAATTCGGAGTAGGTATTAAAATCCATGGAGAAGAAATAAAAACTTTGAGGTTCGCCGATGACATTGTAATTCTGTCATAGACAGCAAAGGACTTGGAAGAGCAGTTGAACGGAATGAACAGTGTCTTGAAAGGAGGATATACGAGGGCAGTTCAATAAGTAATGCAACACTTTTTTTTTCTCGGCCAATTTTGGTTGAAAAAACCGGAAATTTCTTGTGGAATATTTTCAAACATTCCCGCTTCGTCTCGTATAGTTTCATCCGAGTTTCCGACAGGTGGCAGCGCTGTACGGAGCTGTTAAAATGGCGTCTGTAACGGATGTGCGTTGCAAACAACGGGCAGTGATCGAGTTTCTTTAGGCGGAAAACCAGGGCATCTCAGATATTCATAGGCGCTTGCAGAATGTCTACGGTGATCTGGCAGTGGACAAAAGCACGGTGAGTCGTTGGGCAAAGCGTGTGTCATCATCGCCGCAAGGTCAAGCAAGACTGTCTGATCTCCTGTGTGCGGGCCGGCCGTGCACAGCTGTGACTCCTGCAATGGCGGAGCGTGCGAACACACTCGTTCGAGATGATCGACGGATCACCATCAAACAACTCAGTGCTCAACTTGACATCTCTGTTGGTAGTGCTGTCACAATTGTTCACCAGTTGGGATATTCAAAGGTTTGTTCCCGCTGGGTCCCTCGTTGTCTAACCGAACACCATAAAGAACAAAGGAGAACCATCTGTGCGGAATTGCTTGCTCGTCATGTGGCTGAGGTTGACAATTTCTTGTCAAAGATTGTTACAGGCGATGAAACATGGGTTCATCACTTCGAACCTGAAACAAAACGGCAATCAATGGATTGGCGCCACACCCACTCCCCTACCAAGAAAAAGTTTAAAGCCATACCCTCAGCCGGTAAAGTCATGGTTACAGTCTTCTGGGACGCTGAAGGGGTTATTCTGTTCGATGTCCTTCCCCATGGTCAAACGATCAACTCTGAAGTGTATTGTGCTACTCTTCAGAAATTGAAGAAACGACTTCAGCGTGTTCGTAGGCACAAAAATCAGAACGAACTTCTTCTTCATGACAACACAAGACCTCACACAAGTCTTCGCACCCGAGAGGAGCTCACAAAACTTCAGTGGACTGTTCTTCCTCATGCACCCTACAGCCCCGATCTCGCACCGTCGGATTTCCATATGTTTGGCCCAATGAAGGACGCAATCCGTGGGAGGCACTATGCGGATGATGAAGAAGTTATTGATGCAGTACGACGTTGGCTCTGACATCGACCAGTGGAATGGTACCGTGCAGGCATACAGGCCCTCATTTCAAGGTGGCGTAAGGCCGTAGCATTGAATGGAGATTACGTTGAAAAATAGTGTTGTGTAGCTAAAAGATTGGGGAATAACCTGGTGTATTTAAATGCTGGATAAAACAACCCCTGTTTCAGAAAAAAATGTGTTGCATTACTTATTGAACTGCCCTCGTAAGATGAACATCAACGAAAGCAAAACGACGATAATGGAATGTAGTCGAATTAAGTCGGGTGATGCTGTGGGAATTAGATTAGGAAATGAGACAGTTAAAGTAGTAAAGGAGCTTTGTTTTTTGGGGAGCAAAATAACTGACGATGGTCGAAGTAGAGAGGATATAATATGTAGACTGGCAATGGCAAGGAAAGCGTTTCTGAAGAAGAGAAATTTGTTAACATCGAGTATAGATTTAAGTGTTAGGACGTCGTTTCTGAAAGTATTTGTATGGAGTGTAGCCATGTATGGAAGTGAAACAGACCACAACAACAACTTTCTCGAAAGATTTGTATTCCGGTCCCATCTGTATCCCAAATGTTTTCAGTGGCCATTTTACCGCCATACAATGTTACAGCTAAGTAAACTTGTAGGCCTAGCCATATTTCGGTAACTTGTATATTTGTTATGAACTGAATCAGTATAGATATTGGCTGGTTCATGAACGAAATCAATCAATGGATTGCTAAAAAAACTGCCATGATTCTAATGGTGAATGTACATCCATCGCAGCTCCAATAGTTCCAGGCAAATGATGACAACTATGTTGTGACGTCTTGTTCACACACCTTGTGGGAAACAAGTTTTCCTCCATTTAGTCGCTCCATTCCTTCCATTATAAACGCACATAGAAGACGTACCTGATTCAGTTATAGGAGTTGTACTTGAATCAACAGCAGTAGGTGCATCGGTGCTGGCAGAAGGCTGAACATCTTACTCTTCACCATCACTTATTTCACTATTTACTGTCAGGATGACTGTTTATTTCGACGTCTGGGTCCGCATCAGAATCGTCTACTTCACTCTCATCATCGTATAAAATTCTGTAAATTTCACTATATGAAAGACTTTTTCTTGTCATTTTATATTTTAAACCATTGACAATGATAATTCGGTTTTAAAACATCACAAATAGTTCGCAAAGTAACTCAATTATGGGCCTGTACCAAAATGAAAGTAGAATTGCACTGGCAGAAATTAGCAACGTCAGAAGTTGGGCTGGGTCTGACAGACCTGCACACTTTTTGAAAGACCGCCAAACAATGATTAAACAAAATGAAACCTCATTCACAACATGAGCGCTTTCACTTGGATGTTTCAGGAAGCTAGCAGAGCGCTCAAATCATACCAGCAACCATAAAAATATAAATTCAGGGGATCAAAAACTAGTGGGTCTTACAGACCCAGACCGATCATTTTAGTGTTAAACTGAGGTAAATCAACTGGCTTCCTTGGCCTGATAAAAGTAATTTTCCGGTCTTGTAGTCCTATTGTCAGTATGACAAAAAAATCCTTAGAACAAGTACAATGTTTATTTCTGACTCACCTTATTTGACAGTTGCAGATGCTGATGCACTAGTTCGGAACCACTTCCGGATATGTTGATGTCCTTAGGCTTGACCAATATTGCTTGCCCTCCATTTCCAGTTGGTACCTGGCTTGAGCACTTCGGACATCCAGATTGTAGGGGTCGCCAATTCTGGGCTTCAACCTTTACTGTTTCGTCATGATGGAGGCCAAGGAACCTGTGTAGTATCATCAGATGCAATAAAACAAGATTAAATATTACTTTTTTTTATTTCTCAGGATACATCTTGTCTCCATATCTTCCACAGTGGCTGGTGAATTCGAAGCTGGAGGGGAATCTGTTGAATCCAGAGGCAGACTTAGGCTGTCAAAGAGCGTTGCATCAGCCCCAATTGCAGGGTAGTGACTTTGAGTGTGCTGGGCTACCCTCCCATTGGTTCAGAAAGTATTTCCTGTTGCCTGGTCTACTACAGATGAGGACTTCACCACTGTGCGTGTGTTTGGTGCACACAAGTTCTGGGAGTAGTCTGTCCCTCTCAGATCTCTGCATGATGCCTTATTGAAAGCTGACCCATGGCCTGCCAGTTCGTTAGGCTGTCTGGCCAGAATGATGCTGAGGTTTCAGTGTTGGATGCTGGTTTGTAGTCATACACAGCAGCAAGAGAATGACCAATGCCGGAACAATCTCACACAAGATGTTAGAGTATAATAATCAGAGAGTGGAGTGTTAATGACATGAGTGCTACCGATTCTACTGATTGTCTGGCTCTAGGCTAATGGAGTGTGGCTTCAAGGATTGCTTTGCTGTGCGATGTCATTTGTAATGACTGAATTGGTCTTATTCATTATGAGTCGTCAACGGTCTTCAGTTTTGCTGTATTGGCTTAATCAGTTTGTTTCAATATCATAAGTGCTCCATGAAACCCCAGATAGGTGCTGTTGTGCCCTACCTTTTGATTCTTACATAATGTTACAAGAGTAACAGAAGCAGGTTGGTCTGCATTTGTCTTACACTTTTTCGCTTAGCTTGCTTGCACCCACACATAGCAGTGTTGATGTTGAACTCTCGGTGACTTATTAACAGTGTCGAAATGTTTATGCCTGGTGGCTGGCTTGTGTTGATACTTCCATGTGCCTCAGCAATGCTGGGATGTAACGACTTAGAAGAAAAATTTTCTCCCTCCCGTTCCCTTAATATCTTGGTCTGTGACAGCAGATATTGTGAAAGAAGAGGTAATTATACCATAATGCACTCAAGTATGCGTGCATGTCCTTCCACATTTAGTGTGAGAGAAGGAAGCATAACATTTGTCTGTAAGTTGACGTGAAAATTGAGGCAACTATAAGAAAATTTATATGCTTAATACAGAATCAAGTGTCACACTACAAGAATTGACAAAAATCTCGGGGATCGAAATACCCTTTCTCAGGCCATTTTGAAGTTAATCAGTGAGTTATCTGCAAGGGTTGACAGAACCGAAAATAAGCCCAATGAGAGTATCCTAAAGTCTGTTTACTGTATAACCGCAAGTCGACTAAACATAAAGTCGTTGAAGTGCGTATGGCTATTACGGATAAATTGTGATTGCTAATACTGGGGCATTTGGAAAGAGCTAGTCTCTCATAGAAACGTTTAAACATATTACTGAATCTATTAAACGCTCTTCAAAGAACAATTATGATGCAGAAGATGTTATTGGCGATTTGATAAAGATCTCAGCATAGCAGGATTGATATGACTGGTAAAGCAGTTGCACAAGTAATTGATCAGTTATTCCAGGCGAGAACCAATCGCATCCCAGACAACCTTCAAACTGACTATGGCCGTGACTTTCGTAATAAGTATATCAAAATGAAAGTGAAGCAGTACAGAATACTCCACCACTCAAGCGTTGTCCCAGATGAAGGGAAGTATCATTGAATGTTTCAACACAACAGCAAAAACACGATTGCATTTTAGTCTTCGCAGATCATATAAATGGACTGCAGGACTGCAAAGGACACACTAGGAACTTGAAATGGTGAAGTATTGTCATCATGTGCTGTCCTTATGTCTTCCAAAGGCATTTGAACTGGCAATAACTGACACAATGACTCTATAAAAACTATATGCTGTGCACACTATCTTCATGAAGAGGACAATCGACGTGTCAGATAGCCAATACTTGTATCTGCCCGCCTGGCATCGAAGCACATATTGTACAACTTCAGCAACTTACTCTGGAGGAGGAGTGACCATCAGCCTTACCTTTGTGCTGCGAACATATGGAACTGATTCAAAGAGGGCCGCATTCTTTACAAACTAATAATTAACTTTAATGAAGATACACTTATTATTTTAAAACATAATTCATTGACCAACGTTTCATTGTAAAGCAATGATTAAGCACTAACTTTTGTAATGTGCTCTTAAGAATGTCCATTAGTGCTGTGAGCTTTTCAAAATCTGTCTAAAAAACACACAAGTTCACTTGATTGTTGATCATTTAGTTCAGAAAAATATGTAGATTGAATGAACTTGGATTTGAGTATAATGATTCACATGCAAGTGGCCTCAAAAACTGAAGTCTCTTGGCACAATTTTTTGATAGAGGTCAACCATCCCTCGTAGCATGAAGGGCAACCCAAGAATGAATACGAAGTCACCAAAACAGCCATTTAATTCTTCAGTGAGATCAGACATTTTACATGAATAATAATTCTTTTCCACCTGAACTACAGGAAGAGCTTCAGTGATTTTCATAAAACATATGAAATGAGCTGACGTTTTAGTCTCAAAGTCTTTCTGAAACAGTTTTAATTTGTTACTATGCTGAATTACAAATAAGTATTCTACTCGCTTGTAATGATATATTTTCCGTTTCTAAGTGCTGACCAACATTTGTAAGGAAAACCATATGTACCTAACAATCACTGTGGGTCACTATATTCAGGGACAGATTATCCTTTTTCTTGCAGAAACTGTTTGATTGGATCCATTAATGTGAAAAAACGACCTAGAACACTCCCTACTAATAGGCACCTCACTAAGCAAAACTAAGATTCATCAGGCAGAAAAAAAAAAAAAGCTCCGTCTTTAGGCCACAAGTGGCCCTTCCGGGACCGTCCGGCCGCCGTGTCATCTTCCGAGGAGGATGCGGATAAGGAGGGGCGTGTGGTCAGCACACCGCACTCCCGACCGTTAGGACGGTATTCTTTGACCGAAGCCGCTACTAATCGGTCGAGTAGCTCCTCAATTGGCATCACGAGGCTGAGTGCACCCCGAAAAATGGCAACAGCACATGGCGGCGGGATGGTGACCCATCCAAGCGCCGGCCACGCCCGACAGCGCTTAACTTCGGTGATCTCACGGGAACCGGTGTAGCCACTGCGGCAAGGCCGTTGCCCCATCAGGCAGAAGCTTGTCGTAAATTTCTTGTATGAAGGATCTGAACTGTACTCGTATATGTGTTCTGATATTTGAGCAAATGTAGTTGAGAATTATGGTATTAGAACTATCTGACTGATGTGTAGGTATTGCGAGTGTTTGCCATGTAAATGATATAAAGGCGACAACAGGATGTACAGTTATGTCTGTAATCGATGCAGGGGAGTAGTAAATCTGAGCAGTCATGTACGAAGTACTACAGTATGACGATCGTCAAAAAGAAATAAATAATTCTTCACACGTAGCCTTGTATCAAAGCACTGTTTATTATATACAAAAGCCAGCCTAGCGGTCCTAGGCGATTCAGTCTGGAACTGCGCTGCTGCTGCTGCTGCTGCTGCGGTCGCAGGTTCCAATCCTGCATGGATGTGTGTGATGACCTTAGGTTAGTTAGGTTTAAGTAGTTCTAAGTCTAGGGGACTGATGACCTCAGATGTTAAGTGCCATAGTGCTTAGAGCCATTTGAACCATTTATATACAAACTTTCCCATCTTAGAGTATAAGTAAAAATGTAAAATTATTTCTTAATATATGCACCGTACCGATTCTCCAGTTAAACATGAAACAACAATAGCAAATTATACTCGACTGTAGTTCGCAACAGTTTTTATGGCCTCTGGGTCGGGGGTGCACAGTAGACAGCTAGCCAATCAGCACTCAGTCGGTTTCCACGTTCCGTATTGCGCAAACTTCCAACATATTTGACTATTCTTTCATGTTTTACGTGCACGAAACTACGATTGACTGATTTCTGTGTGTTCTGTGGATTTTTTCATAATGGCTGAAACACTTAGAAGGCGCCAAGTGTTTCACAAAAGGGCAAGGGATCTTATTTTTGTAAGTGTACTCATTCTGCAAACGTGCGGCAGATTCAGGCGAGCCGGTATGCGAGGTTGCCAAAGTGCAGGAAAGCACTGCAGCAGCCTGTGTTGATATTGGTGCACTTTCAGCCGACTTGACAGCGCAGCATTCATTGTGAGCTGAACAGCCAGAGGCCATTAACACTATCGCTGACGATAGTCCCGAGAGATACGCGCCACTAACTTTGACCGTAATGTCACCAACATACACATATCCTGTTGTTCTGCCGTTCTGTTCTCGGCACTCGGCCCACTTTTATCATTCTCATAAAAATATCACTTTATTAGGCACATAGTGCTAAAACTGCTCGGTACTCTGGCCGCATCTCAACTCTACTCCTCAAAGATTATAGCAGAACAGATTCACTGTAAGGCAGTCGTTACAACAGCACTGCCAAATTGGAAAGAGCCGCACTGGATTGAAGAAAAATCTGCATCCACGTAAATACTCCGCAAGCCATTGTACAGTGTATAGCGGTTTGTACATCCTACCAATATTATCGATATTTTTCCCTATTCCACTCGTGTATTCTCTGAGGGGAAAATGATTAAAATACGTCTTGTGCATGCCCTAATCTCTCTTATCTTATTCTGATGATCCCTAAGCAAGATATACGATCATGGCAGCATACTGGTCAGAGTCTTCTCCGAATACATGTTCTCTAAATTTGCCCAACAGCGTTTCACGAGAACTGTCGTCTTTTGCAGGGATTCCCAATTAAGTGCCCAGAGCCTTTCCGTTACACTTTCGGTTAGACTAAATCGACACGATACGAACCTAGCAGCATGTCTTTGTCTGCGATTTCGTTTGCAGGTGCACTGCATTTTTCCAGAACACTATCAACAAAATCTGCCACTCGTCTTCCCCAAGACTCGTTTCACATGATACTCCGATTCATATAGGCTCTTAGCACTACTCTTAAATATGTATCAGATTTGATGTCCCATAGATGTTCAACATTAACTTGTACATTAAAAGCCCGTTATCTGGCACCTGACAGGCTGTAACGTAACCCTATTTACCTGTGCCCATATGCCATCGGTAGCTGTGCTCTGTCGAATCTGGTTGAAAAGTGGTCGTCAAAAGTTGGCACTGTCAGTCATGTAAATTACATCCGATTTGCTGTTCAGACACTTTGCTTTCACTGAGATGTTTAGTAGTCTACGGTTTATGGTCAGACAGAGTCTCATTTACTATTAACTATGCACAGATAATCAGTTAGCCACATACTACACTCAGTTGATGTCCTGTACTATGATGACGATTTTTCGAGTGCAGTAACTGAACACTGAATTGATAAAAAAGTTCATGTGTGGCTAAAAATATATATAATTAACAGAATTACTCAATATAGTTCTCAAATCACTGCCCTTAAACTCTAACAGTAACGTAATTGTGAAAACTATGCACACAGTAAGTAACTATTGGAGATAACACTGTTCACATTCTATTCCTATTATCATAGTAAGCATTATTGAATTGTAGTACCATTTTAGCACAGTCCGTAATACAAATTACATATTCACTGTCCAATCACCCATTTATAATAGACACTGAATAAATTCTCGGACACGGAATTTAGATGAAAAACAATACATTTAGCACTGATGCTAAAGCGTCTTAGGTACATTCCCTTGTTTTTGGTTGACATAGATCTTGTACTTCCTACGACATTCCACAGACTGTCTAAAACCGCTTCTGAGGAGCCCATTTAATAAGATTATAATAATCAACCTGCAGTTTTCTATTGTTGTTTGCTGTATTCTCATGACTTACAGTTAAAACTTTGTGTTTCTGAGCAAATGAATAGTAAGGAAAGTTCTTCTAAATGCGGACTTGCAGATACAGCAGCAACCTGTATTCAATTACACAGTCTTGTTTGCCAAAATATGGTGTTCCATTTCAATTACAGTGTCTTAGTTAAGAACGTTAATTACTCCAGAACTGAATGAATGCAAAAATGGCCAACATATTTCCGACATCAGCTACATACTTCACTTGTATACACCACTAACACCAAAAAGTTGTGCGACATAAACGAAAGTTGGTAGGCGTATTTTACATCTGGAAGATGATGTCTATTCAAATTTCGCGTCAGCCGCATATGAGTGGTACTAGTAGCGCAGTAGAGGATGCAAATCAAGTTTGCTTTAAATACAAGTTGTAACGGTCATGAGAGTTAGTTAGATTTGAGATTGAACGTGGTGAGCTGATGTTAATTAAGAATGCCTTAAAGACGACAAAGACGCCATTATCATCACCTCACTGAGTTTGAACGAAGTCATGTAATAGGGCTACAAGAAGCTGGATGTTCCTTCTGTGATATTGCAGAAAGACTGTACGCGACTGCTGGCAACAGCGGTCGTGAGGAATGTACGGTCGCAAGAATACCGGGTTCCAGACGGCCAAGTGGTACCACCGAGACGGAAAACCACGGTGTTCGGCGTATGGCTCTGGCGTGGCGTACTGCCTCTACAGCAGCAATTTGAGCAGCAGTTGGTACCACAGGGCCATAACGAATTGTTACAAATCGGTTACTTCAAGAACAGCTCCGAGCCAAATGCCCTGACAGCGTGCATTTCACTGACCCCAAAACATCAGCAACTGCAACTTTGTTGGTGTCAATTGTGAGCTCATTGGAGGACAGGGTAGAGATCAGTTGTGTTTTCTGATGAAACCCAGTTCTGCCTCGACGCCAGTAATGGTCGTGTGTTGGTTAGGACGTCAGTGGAGGGCCTGCAACCAACCTGTCTGTGTGCTAGACGTACTGTGACCTACAACTGGAGTTATGGTCTGGGGTGAGTTTCGTATGAGAGCAGGAACACAGTCGTGGTTATCCCACCCGCCCTGACTGCAAATTTTTATGTCAGTCTGGTGATTCGACTTGTTGTGCCGCCATTAATGAACAGCAAACAAGGGGGTGTTTTCCAACTGGATAATGCTCGCCCACATACATCTGTCGTAGCCCAACATGCTCTGCAGAGTGTCGATATGTTGCCTTGGCCTGCCCGATCACTAGATCTGCCTCCAATCGAGCCCATATCTGACATTGTAGGACAACTCCAGTGTCATCCACAACCAGCGTTAACCTGCTTTGACCGACCAACTGTACGACACAATGTATGCACGTCTATCTGCTTGCATTCAACATTCTGGTGGTTACACGAATTATTGATATACTGGTGTTGGTAATTAGCACAATTTTCAGGCAAACTAATTACACCAACTGATTCTAATTAACCAATTAAATGTGATGGATAATAAAGGTAACTTGGATAAGCCCTGAATTAATAGTCAAAATTTGTGTTACTGTGCATATGCCGTATAAGTGGTGAGAATAACGTATCAGCTGGGTGGAATCAACCAGCTTTGTTACAAGTCCGGCACGTTCAACAATCGGGCATCGCATCATACATGCTGAATATTTCTGACATGTTCGGTAGAATTCGGTCGTGCCCGGGGATGGTCAAGAATTGCTGGCTGCAGTGGCCGAGCGGTTCCAAGCACTTCAGTCTAGAAACGCGCGACCGCCACGGTCGCAGGTTCGAATCCTGCCTCGGGCATTGGTGTGTGTGATGTCCTTAGGTTAGTTAGGTTTAAGTAGCTCTAAGTTCTAGGGAACTGATGACCTCAGATGTTAAGTCCCATAGTGCTCAGAGCCACTTGAACCATTTTGGTCAACAATTTCGAGTCGCGTATAGCCAAAAATTGTTTCAGTCGCCTGTCAGAAGCTTCTGTCGTGTACCAACTCTCCACACCGATTAAAAAATGGTGTTTTAAAGCAATTACGGTAGTGCTACATATTGTTGTGGGTACGTTTTCTCAATCTAGCACCTCTCAAAAGAAAGTGTGGGTAAAACATATACGTGTTACGCTTACAATACAACAAAAGCTTGAGATCATTAAACGGACTGAGAAAGGTAAGAATAGAAATAAGATTATGGAAGAATATAGTAAGATTATGGAAGAATGTGAAGTCTGTTCTTTTAAAGTCCATGATATTAAACTAAATAAAAGTGCACTTCAAAAGTTTGCCTCACTTTCAATTGCAGTAAAAGACACTGAATATTGAAAAACTTTGAAAAAGCCCAAACTAGATCTGTTGGATGAAATTTTGTACATGTAGTTCTGTGCCGAAAATGTCTGAAGGAAAACTAGTAACTAGGCTTATGATTAAGGAAAAAGGTAAACACTTACGTGATGAGTTGGGATTACGTGTGTTTCCTTACGGTTGGCTACACCGATTCAAAACTCGTGGAATTCGGAAGGTTGACGTAGGTGGGGAGTTCGGCAGATCAAAATGCAGCTGAAGAATACAGAGAAACTTTTCTCGGTTTGGTTAAACATAATAACTTAACTGCTAGTCAAACCTACAATACCGATGAAACGCGACTGCCTTGGCGTTGTTTACCTAATTAAACTTTGATTGGTAAAGATGTAGTAGAGGTAGCGGTGGTATGAAGGTCCCCCGTAGGTAATCTGCGTTTCCCAAGTACGCAATAAACAACAAGGCGCATTCTGTTCGTGAATGCATCCGGTGCTTCTACTAGTTCGTAGTAGAGATAGGTCGAACTCGTTCATTCCCGTGAACTACTTCATTCATTTCACTCTTTGCCGTGAAGCGTTCAAATGAAGTAGTTCATTCGTGAAGTACGGAAGCCTGGCGAAGTTGCCCAGTTCGCCGCTCAGCCGCTGCTACGCTTGCTTCGCTTCGCTCGTACAATAAAGCTTCGTAATACTTCACAATTTTACCAACAGATGGCGGAACTATGGAGTAACGTGCACGCAACGTTTTATGCTCTTACAGCGTCTGAGTTAACTTAAATAGAGCATGGTCGAAGGGGACAAAGGAAAGATAAACAGAGAAGGTACTACATTTAATCTTGCTCGACATTTTCTCATGAAGCGCCCAAAAAAGTCTTTATCTGCCAAATGAAACATTATTTGTTGTATTCATAGACTGAAAAATAGGGCTACCAACGAAATGCAGTCCAATTTTATGTTCCTTTTAAAATTTAATCAAAAATAGAATGAGTCTGTTTAACAGTGTCACAAAGTCTATATACCTACGTTAAGTAATTATTCAGAAGTTTTCCTGTAGATTTTATTTTTGTTGAGAATAATAACCCACCAGATTCAAAACGTAAACTGTCACCTGTACTCATTGGTACGATTTCAGGTAAAATCCCTCTTTCAGTGTTATTAACAAACCTTTTATTTTCATGTTGGCTGTGCGTGCTCACACAGCCAGCCTCTTCGTTTGTATCTTTAATATTCATTTGTCTTCAAGCGCTGCCAAAGGTAGGCTACCCGTAGACGCGTGGTATAACTGCACAAATAGTCACGGCCCACAGGTAACGATGTCAGCAGTGCAGGTAGCAGCTGACGCTGCCTTCCCCTCGCCCCTCAGCACCAACACCATTCCTAACCCTATCGTTCCCAACAAACACCGCGCGATTCGTCGACAGTTGTGATGGGCTAAACTGCGATTTTCCGATATCAGTGATTTCTGTGAATGCTACTTTTCAGTATCTGTTATTCTTAACTGCGATTTGTCGCAGTTAAGGAACATAGGTCGTGTATCCCTCCGCCACTGCTATTTCTGCTACTTCCGCGATTTCTGCGACTTCTGCTACTTCTGTGACTTCTGCGATTTCTGTGACTTCTGCTACTTCTTCGATTTCTGTGACTCCTGCGATTTCTGCGACTTACCACTGTATGAATAAGTTACATCTGTCAACACAGAAAATTGCATCGCAACAAACCTGTCATTGGCAAGTATGTTTTACGTGTTTTCTTCCGTTGGCTTTAATTTTGTATTAAAGAAACAACTGTGAAAATATTAATAGTGTAATTAATATGTAAGTAGCCTTACAGTACCGTAATAGTTCGTATTTAGAAAATGAATTCTAACATATTGTTATGTTCACAGGTACCTGAACTACATTTCAGTCACTCAGTAAAGTGATAACTCAAAATATCATTGTCAACAGATCTGAAGAAATTGCCACTGCGTCTTTAGACCGTTTTCGTCAGACGAGAGGTTAGTTTCTAAGCGTTTCGATGGACTTAATTACTTCAGTGAGATCGTTATTGCATATGTGATATTCATTATAGCAAATATTAGCAATCTACTCTGTCAATTATATTGCTAGTAATTAATGACAGCAAAAATTGTTTAATAATCCTTGTGTTTTTGCAGACACAGTTCTGACTCTGATTACTGGTTGCTGTACGTATCTATCTACATCAAGGCTGTTGGGAGAGACTCGTGAAGATTCAAGACAGCTCTTAGAGGATTTGCAGTTTAAAAGTGAAATAAGTGTGTGAATGATTAAACTGTGTTTTATTGAAGTTGTTGTGCGATTTTAAAGGAATAATAAATGTCAAATACAGTGAGTGAATAATAAAAATCTCATTTTCCACATGTTTAAGCCGTCCTATACCCATAATTTTCCGCCACTTACTTATTGGTAAACACTTGTTGGAGAGCGACATGCCGCCCGCCCCCCCCCCCCCCCCCCCATTCTCCACAATCTTGGTGTGACACTGACCTGTAACATATCCCGAAGTCTGCAATATGCATTTTGAGGCTGTTGATATGAAAGTGGGAAGTATAGATCTTCCAGTTAAATCAGGAATAGCTTAAGTGCATTATTTGAAAGTAACACAGGAAAAGCTTACTTATGTAGGTGGTAGTAGTGTCGGCAAAAAGTTCTTGTGTGTGAAGTTGCCATGTAGAACACCAGGTGTAAAACTTTTCTCCCGAGTCTTGAACTGTGTCCGAACAAAAGTGAGGCACTCATATGACTGTTTTCATTTCTCTACACTTATACAGATGTCTGAGTTCTGCTGTGTTAACATTGCAAAGTCCTGTAGGCATGTGGAGTATTAACCAAAACTGTCATATTGGAAGCAGAATCAAATACATTTGTTACGTTACTTGATATTTTCAGGAGAAAAGGGAAATGTTGCTTCTTAATAATATAATACATTCAGAGTCACAGCAGTATTTGACCAACCATAACTGATGCTGAATGTGCATGTCGTCATATAATATGAAAGGCTTATTTCAATAGTGGTACAAGTCCATTACCTCCACTTTTCTGTCTATAATGCTTCTGAAATTAGTGATCCAAACAAACATAAATAAAGGTTCATCTCTAGCAAGAAGCCATATGCTTGAATATTTCTGGTATCTCAACTGCAGATTTTTCAGCGCTCATTTAACTTTACGACTCTGTATCTCAAAATGAACAAAAATGGACTTTTACCACTATTGAAATAAGCCCTTCATATGCACACACAGCACATCGATCTCGTGAGGCACAAGGCTCTCACAACGAAGTACGTACGTCGGTCAACAGATGACACTAGGAAAAGTATGTTAACCGCGCTTTTTAGTTGTTACTTGCGACTCTTTGTTGCGACTTGTCAGGGAAATCGCAGTTGCACTCCATAGCGTACCGCAGAGATGGACGTAGTACGAACTTTGGCCAACACATGCCACTGTTAACCGCGCTTTTTAGATGCTACTTGCGACTCTTATTTAGTTGCGACTTGTCACTGAAATCGCAGAAAGCAGTGCTAAATTCGACCAATAGATGGCTCACGTCTTTGAATGTGAAATACTTATTGCGACTGCTAACTGTGACTGAAATCGCAGTTAGATTCTGTAAAGTTGCTACTGTGATATCTGTGACTTCTCAGTCACTGTGATTTCTAACAGATACGCGATTTCCTGCCCGCCACTAGTCGACAGGCAGTAGAGGGAGGACTGAAGTGAAGGGAGAATGAGTGAGTGAACTAGAAGAAAGTGTGGAGTGTGCTATCTGTGAAGAGTCTGAAGTACCAGTTCATTGAAATTGAGTGGTTAGTTCACACTTCACTGGAGTGAAGCGTTCATTTGAACAACTCATTCACGAGCTCCCCATAACTAGTTCGTAGTTTCCCCAGTAGAGCGCTGAGTCAGTAGCTAGTTTCACCAGCCTGCAGCGAGGTTATTTTCTTTTCACCGCTGTCAAAAACTTTGTGAGGTAGGCATTTGTAGCATTATTACTGTAATTATGCTTGTGAAAGTGATCTTTATGATATTTTTGTTCTATTGCACATGTATCAAAGATTATGTTGTTGTATTAATGTTGTAATTTACGGTTAAGGTTAGACGGGGATAAGTTTTTTTCACACAATTGGTATTATCATCACCCAAAACAAAAGGGGTCAAAATTAGAATCACTACAGAGCTTCTGTTCAATTTTATGTTGCAGATGCCCCGTAGGAGGAAACGAAAAAGAAAAACTTGGGATAAACAAGACATGGTAAGAGTTTTACAGGTGCTGTCAGAGAAAACAATGGGCGTAACAAAGGCAGCAAAATCGTCTTCTGTACCTAGACCTATTGAAGAAGCATTTAGTCGAAAAATGGGAAGGAAGCCAATTTTGTCTGCTAATACGGAAGACGAACTTATTAAATATTTAATTAAAATGGAATCTAAATTATATGGTCTCACAAGAGACGATGTGCAGCGTTTATATTTCCATTTATACAAGAAAAATGGAATCTCACACTCATTCAGCAGTGAAGTTGCAGGATGTGGGGTCGACAGAAGCGTCCGTTCCAACGCGTCGGCTTTGACCCGTGACGTAAGGGTTTTGTCGTGTGTGACGTCATGACGGCGCGGAGTTTGGTTTGAGTGTGGCTGTCTCCAGTTCCGTTTTATCTTATTTTATTTACTTTTCTGATCTGTTCGTTCTATCTCGTGAGATTTTTTTTTATTTAAAAACACTTATTACTTATTTTAATTATCTGTTTCCTCGAATTTCTGTTTTAGTTTATTATATTTATCTTTCTGATCTGTTCGTTCTATCCCGTGAGATTTTTTTTTAAAAAAGACAAGAAACACTAATCAGCTACTGAAGCATCTTTATCTTCTATGGGTTGCAGGGGTTACGACCCCTGGGGAGGTGGGTGGGTATTCATGCATGGCTGTCTTCACTTACACGTTGTAGCTACGCAAGGCGTCTAAATTTGTTTATATTTAGTTTGCCCCCCCACCCAAAACACCCCATTTCCCGCGCTTGTCCCGTTAGTGTCATTAGGCTTCTTGTGGAAAGTGTGTGTGTGTGTGTGTGTTTTTGTTTCCGCCATATTTGTGACGTCATGGGCCAAAGCAGACGGGTGGGATCGGACGCTTCCGTATTTCCCTACTGGCAGCAATTATATCAGTCTGACACATTAGGTAAGCCTTGTCAAGTAGTTCCGAAATGCCATATGGTCCAAGGTTCCTGTCATTATTGCACATCCATTGTCGAATATTTTCACTGTATTAGTATTTCATTGAGCCAATAGATGTCTTGTCCAAGGGCTGCATTTTATGGGTTGTATGAGGGAGAGGCTTATGACAGTAATGTGATTATTCCGAGCAATAACAACCATCTCAATATTTTTTGGATGTGTGTTATGCACACCAAGAATTAGGAGGATGGGATCTACTGCTGTGGGCTTAGTCTTCTTAATTACGTGTCTGAACCAGCATGTAATTAGATTTCCTTGAATAAAATCAGAAAGATGGCATATTCCAATGACACCAGGTAAGACATCTTCCGTTAAAATCTCTACAACGTTTATCCTTTGGAAAATCATCAGTGGTGGTATAAGTGTTCCTACAGCATTCAAACAACACGAAGTAATAATGAGAGCCACTCTCTCAGCAGCACTTAAAGCTCTAACCTGCCGTATGCCTCTAAGACCAATCACTCGAAGAACCTTGCTTTGCACGATGGATATCTCTCTTCTGAAAATACGATCTGGTGGATACTTAATGTTTATCAAGCTCAGGCTCCAGAATGTTGAAAAATTTGTTTACAGCTTCCTTAGTGAACCATTGGCATGAGAAAGTGAAGTTGCTGAAGGTTTTAGAACAGACAGAACACTTTTGTGGTGGTTCATGAATTGGTTGAACCATGCACATCCTGGAAATACGGAAGCGTCCGATCCCACCCGTCTGCTTTGACCCATGACGTCACAAATATGACGGAAACAAAAACAAAACCAAACTCCGTGCCGTCATGATGTCACACACGACAACACCCTTACGTCACGGGTCAAAGCCGACGCGTTGGATCGGACGCTTCTGTCGACCCGCCAGTAGTTCACTCTTAAACTGTTTACTCTTAAACTGCCTGTTTTTTGGTGAATCCAGGTTTTCTTCCTCTGGGGGCAACATGTCATAGTTAGATCTGTGAAGTCTCCAACAAGAGTGGAATGCTTTCTCTAAAGGATAAATTGCTATTGATTCTTCTGAAGAGGTGAAATCTACAAATTCTGTTGGGACCTCAAATAATTTCAACCACAATATTTTGCCATGTTCTTGGGATATAGAAGAAGCTGGCCCCTCCAGACTTTGCACATCAGTGAAACCTAAAGTAGCTCTTTCACCAGGAGACATTTGGCCCATTTCAAAGCCCAAACAAAAAATGACATACAAAGGCCCTAAGTTTATAAAAGTTGCTTTAATATCATCATCTCCATGTAAAGTGGTGCTATTTAATGCAGAACAGAGGAGAGCAGTGAAAGAATGTAAAAGGAAATTCAAAGAATTTGTGAAAGTGTCGTGAAAGAATCTAGGACGGAGCTTGTAAGAGAAAGGAAGTCACCATACCAAGTGGAGAACAAGAAATCAACGGTAATAATAATAATAATAATAATAATAATAATAATAATAGGGCTAATAACAGATTCCCAAGAAGTTTACAAGAGAAAATTGCTTCTATCACTCAGAGATTTTGATGGCGAGTCATGGTATTCAGACTTAGATTCGGGTGAGTCCGATCCTGAAGCTGCATTTGATGTTAGCAAGCCTATCAGTGATGACACTGCTTGCCTCTGTGTGATGTGATGTATACAGAAGATGGTGTTGATGAACTGTGGGTGTAGCGTATGCTCTCTGGAATGTCAGCTCATAGTGAGTGTGCCGGTTGTAAAACTTAATTTATGCGGTTATAAGACTAATTTATGTGTGTGATTTGTGTAAATAGATAAAGTGTTTTTCAAAGTATTGAAGCTATAAGAATCTTGTTAAACACGATTTTTTTAAATAAATCTAAGTGTGGGGATGATCTCCAAGTAGAATTGTACATTGTACACTCTTATAATTATATTTGATTTAATAAAACTGTCTTTCTTGCAAATTCTGGTTTAATATTTTGAATTTATCCCATGGGGCTCAGATTACCAGCAAAATATTTTTCCCAGATTGTGCAGGGGTCCATAAAACAAATTGTATTTTTTTTTTGCCTCAAGCAACATTCCTCAAAAATTGTTGTATAAATAAATCAAAGACATGACACAGTATGTGCACAGCAGCTCTTATATAGATAGGAAAGAAATTGTGGCAATATGTATGAAAAATCAAAATTATACCACCTCTTCCTCTATGTGTTGGCTGATTATAGTCCACTTGGTACCAGCAGGTAATGCCGGCGACACCAGTGGACTTGTTGCCAGATGAGATGCTGCTAGAGATCCTGTCACGGCTGTCGGTGGACGAGTTACTGGGTGCTGCCTCTCGCGTCTGCTCCCGCTGGGAGCGGCTGTGCCTGGAGGTGGCTGTGTGGCGTCGCTCTGGTGGCGGGCTCTGCTACCACGGCACCTCCGACTGGCCCTCCCCTGCAAAGGCACCCAGACCCACCATCTGCATATATGCCCGCAATGATGTCGGCCGTGTTCTTGGGGAGGTATTGGTTACCATTATGATTTGTTATTGTAAAGGCATCAGGTGCATGCACATTCACAGAAAATTATCTGAGATGGGGGCAAGATTCTAAAATTTCCAGTTCTTGCTCAGTTGATTCAATGAGGGGGACAAAAGTTTATTTTATGGACATCCACAGCTAAAAGACTTCATGTTGAGTAAAAAGCTCCTCTGCAGGTGTATTGTTACTTTATTTAAAAAGTGCAACCAGTTTTGTAACATTAGTTACATCATTAGGTGGAGTTATGAATAGAAAGAGCCATGAAAGAATTCCAGGAAGTGACAACCTTGGTTAGAAAGAATGTCAGATCATTGACATAATTGGCTGAATGCAATTAATCTGACATTTGGTGATGACCAATACTTACAACATGATACTGGAGTAAAAAAATATTATACTTTTTCCCCCAATTTCTAGAATTTCACTCCATTCTAAACATTGTGTCACAGCCCACAATAGACTAGTGTAGAAGGGGAGCTAATAGCCAGAACCTCAAAAGGAATTAAAAACATAAAATAAAAAAAAAAAAAAACTGTAAAGTATGGTGTGAGGGAGGAAACAAATAGGAATAGAAGAAAGGAAAACCAGAGAAAACCATATGATGATCTACTGGACCCAGTGAGTGGAGTACAGGGCAGCACCATAACTGGCCGCAGACTAACATGGAAATGTGTGAAGGGCCCCTAGGCATGTGGCACAGTTGCAGAAGAGCTAAGGTGGACTCTTGAATGTGAGAAAAATTCTAGGATTTGGGTCAGTACAAGATTACAAATTCAGATACTACAATAAAACTTATAAACTGGTCACCATTAGAGGCTTAAATGGGAAACTATTAAAAATATCAAAACTCTTTGAAAAACTTAAAGGGGAGGGACTCATGAAATATCAGACCATAAAAAGACCCAGGAGGGCGTGATATGGTTCAAATGGCTCTAAGCACTGTGGGACTTAACATTTGAGGTCATCAGTCCCCTAGACTTAGAACTACTTAAACCTAAATAACCTAAGGACATCACACACATCCATGCCCGAGGCAGGATTCGAACCTGCGACCGTAGCGGTTGCGCGGTAGGGCATAATATATTAGGTAAATGTACTACTAAAATCTTCTCATATCATAGTGTTCCGTGCTATGGTAGTATTTCATGTTGTGTGGGCAAACAGCCTTTAACGTGTAAGATTGTCCCATTATACTTCATTCCCAGGAATAATGGGGAGAGATTCACACGTAGGGAAAAGAACGAATCGAGGGTGATCCTTTCAAGTCTCCAGGGGTTTACTGAATTATATGTAATGGCTGCCTGAATGAATATATCAGCCAGGTGGGTAGATTTAGAGAACATTCGTCTGGCTTGGGTTCTAACTCAGCTTTGGGATATCTTTTTTCCGAAGCAGGTAGCTCTGTTACCAGACATTTTGTCCAACCTCTCGATGTTGCATAGGGAACGTAAAGGCAGTGTGCCTAATGGTCTAGAAGAGCTAGAGATGTACCATGCCTAAAAACAATTTTCTAGCTGTAGTCTCATCACCAAACTTGAATTGAAACATAAATTGACCGTAGCTAATTTTGATTATATCAATGAATAACCCAGCCCATTTACCTGTTTGTGCATAGCACATTGCCTCATTCTTTATCCCCCCCTTCATCAATGCATCATTGTTTTTTTTTATGATTTGATATTTTATGGGTCCTTCTCCTCTTAGTTTTAACATTTTTAATAGTTTACCACACTATGCTATTTATGCCCTCTAATAGTATACAGTTTACATGTTCTTTTGTGTCTGACTTTTTAACCTTGTGTTAACCCAATTCGTAGTACTTTTTTCACACTCGAGAGTCTGCCATAGCTCTTCTGGACATGCGACACCTGTCTAGTGGCCCAGCGTATATTTCTGTGTTAGTTTGCGGTCAGCTGTGGTGCTAGCCTGTACTCCACTTGTCAGATCCAGTTTTTTCTGTTTTCTTTCGTTCCTCTCATCACACTGTACTTTAAAAGTTTATTTATATATCATTTTAGATTCTGCTCATCAGCCCCCCTTCTACATGGGTCTGTCATGGGCTGTGACATCGTTTTTAGAACGGAGGGAAATTCTACAGATCAGGGGAGAAAGTTTAATATCAATTGTACTACAGTATTATGCTGTAATTGTAAGTATGAGTCATTGCCATGTTTTATATTACTTGCATTCAGCCGTTTTTGGAAATGTTCTGATATTCTTTTTATCCAAGGTTGTCACTTCAGGGTATTATTTCACAGTTTCTTTTTATTCAGGACTTTATCTGATAATGTAACTAATGTTACAAAACTGGTTGTGCTTTTTAAAGTAATAATACAGATGCAGCAGTGTGTTTTAGTCAACACTGTCAGTGATTCTGATAATAAACGATTCTCCAAAAATGAAATTTGACACGAGCAGCACACAATGTTATCTATCTCAAACAACTGATAGGTATCCTGTCGTTGCTTTTAGGCAGAGTACATTGAAACCAAAATGGTAATCATATTTTGTTAGCCTATGCTGGTACACTTTGCCTAGGCTGGTGCTAAGCAACATCGCACCAGCACACTTAAGAAGGCAGCAAGCCCTCACTTGGTTTTCTATGAGAGTACAGAATAATCATTCTATTTCCATACAAAATATCAGTCAGTGAGGTTCTGCAATCCGATTATCAAACAGTCTTGAGAACAACCTTGACCTTATTAGCCAGTAGCTTCAACCGTCCATCTGAATATTCAGTACTCCAGTGAGTCTTCTTGTGTGTCACAACCAACTGTCAAAGTCCCGGGCTTCAAACTTTCCTCGTGTATCCTGATTCAAACTGTATCAAATGAGATGTAGGACAGAAAGAATAGCTCCCACTTTCTACAATTGAGGTTGGCAGTTCTTTCCAATCTGTGAATGCAGCAAAGTTGTTCAGATGGTACCACATATTGAAGAACTACATCATTATATTATCTATTAATTTGTGTGTTCTCCCTTTTGTTTATGTAACTAGCTGTTTATAATTTCTTTCTTTGTAACTATTAATGTACTTTTTATTATTGTGGAGCATCAAATGCTAAATAAACAAACAAAATTAGTACAAGCAAAGTACATACACTGCCCAACAAAAGTTTTTGAATACTATCGTAAAATGTAGTCTACAATACTAGAGGTCACTTTGACCTAGGCACTTCATGCATTATCCAGTTAGTCAATATACTGGATGGTGATTACTACTGGCATGCTTTGTGGCTGTTTCCCAATCATTTAAAAATAACGTGTTGCAGCAGGACACCCTGAGCAGTCCAGTATTAACAACAGTTTCATTCAGTTTGTGTTCAGCACTGCAATAACATGCCGCATAGAAGCATACAACACTTGATAGAATCAGGATAGTGTATTTACTTTCAACCGGTCAAACAAAGCAAGATATTGCCAATCAGTTACATGTCAAAGTGGTGTGTCTAATGTGTGGAGAAAATGCAGAGAGGTGGGAAATGTGAACAACAGGCATCATAGTGGTCATCCTTGTATGACAACACCAATGCAGGAGCTTTTCCTCCAACTGTCGGCTTGAGGCACCCAGCATCAACTGTCAGAAATATTGGAAATGACTTCTCCCGGGCAACAGGGATTCGTGTCTTAGAGCAAACAGTGCATAGATTGCATCAAGGTGGTCTTCAGTCCAGAAGATTGATGAGAAGTTTTGCACTGAACCAACCGAACTGACACAATTGGAGGACCAGTGCTCTTGCACATCAATATCCCTCTAATTCCAACCTGTAGCAATTTGACTGGTCTCTGATAGCTCCAAGAGGTCCTACAAATGACTGCAAGGCGCTACAGATGTGAAGTCAGTGACAACTTCATCCTAGTTGTTGACAATGCAAGACCGCACCGTGCTCTACAGTGCGTTTAAAATAAGTTGCGACTTTGGACAGTTCAATATGGAGTGAGTGGAGGGTAGCATAGTTGCCAGCGTGTGCTTGGCACATCAGCAGGTGATCATGGTATAATGCCAGGCATACTTGGTACGGAACCTGTCAGGCTTGCTTGACTGCATGAACAGTAAGCTGTGCAAGCCGGTCAGGGAGGAGAGGATTAGTATTTAACAGCCATTGACAATGATGTCATTAGAGATGGAGCACATCGTCAGATTAGGGAAGGATGGAGAAGGAAAGTGGCCATGCCCTCTTAAAGGAACCATCCTGGCATTTGCCTTAAATGATTTAGAGAAAGCACAGAAAACCTAAATCGGGATGGCCGGACATGGGTTTGAACCTTTGTCCTCCCGAATGCGAGTCCAGTGTGCTAACCACAGTGCTGCCCTGCTGCAAGCTGGCAAATCTGCTGTCTTAGTCAAATGATTTTGAAGAAACTATTTGGTAATAATCTCTCATTCTTGCACATCTTATAGTTTATTCATCAGTTTCATAATGTATGCCCTATCATTTTATTAGTGTCATAGTTATTCTGACATTTTGATGGTAGGTAAACTACTGCAAGACATTCTTGGTTTGCAATGAAAAATAGGTATCGCTATGAATTTGTTTTTGGTGCATGTCAGGTTAAATTTTGCTACGTATTAAATGGAGATGATAAATTGAATTACTCTTTAAAGTTGGAAGGACATTGCTGTCTGTTTTCCAATCTTGAGAAAATGGAATGTATGTAAAGCGCTCCATGATGAACTTGTATGTCGGTGAAAAGACTAGAATGAAAGATTCATAAATTGCTCGTATCTCCTAAACAGTTTGAGGTACAGAAACAAGATTTTGGCAAATGATACTGTCCAAAGATGAGAGTGTTTTGCCATTTGTGAAACTTCCATATCTACTGTGGTATTCAAACAACTACATATTTTTTCAGTGATGTAATTTAATTATTGAGGGCCATTGATAGCTGGTGAAACAAGAACTGCTGTGGGTTTTGTAACAATATAAGTGAAGAGGTTATAAGTTATTTTTTGTATTGCGAATGGGCTGTTCCATAAACTATTGTCCTGACCTACACTCTGTTGTTAGTTTAATAATACACTGTTTCGGGATTCTGTTGCAATCTCAACTGCATTAGGATATTAGTGAGGTGAATATTTATAAACTCTGTTGTGTTTTGACAAAAGAAGCGGAAGTACTCCTCAAAACTCGTTACAGTCCTTCATGAATCAATGTCTCATCAACTACCTTCTTCATTTGGCTGACAACTTAAGCCTAGTCCTTTCGTGTAACCTTCGTGGTGGCTTCTTTTGTCAGCATTTCAACCGAAGTGAGCGTAAGCTTCTTGTTTTCTTCCACATTATTTTTCACCTAGGCCCATATACTCTGTCAGATTTAAATGAGTATGATATGAAGGAAGCCTGATCAAACTATTCCCTTTACAATTAGCCAGTTCGTTGACCTGGTGGTGTGAAGTTTTGACTTGTACGGCACTACAAGTTCCATTAACTTCGTCTTATACATGCTTCAACTTTACCTCAAGGAACATTTCTTTGTACCCAGAGTAAAATATCCACTTTCCTCGACTGCATTGTTGGAGCTTTATACATCACAACAGAGTGGTGTGGCGTTGTGTCCATTACTGTTGTCGAAATCTGTGGAATGTTTTGCAGCAGAACGTTATCTTCCTAGCTGGTGAACGTGTTCTTGGATGACACTTTTATTGCAAATTTTGTATTCAGATGTACTGCACTTTTGTTACTAATGCAGTGCCAACACAATGCCATGTTCACAATATCTGACAACTACAGAACACTTCAGTGACAGAAAATACGACTTTATAATGAGATCTGATGCATCTAATATGTGACACCATGTGGCACTCTTTGTTCGACATGGGAACTTTACCAGCTAAACCGCTGGCGGTGTGGAAGGGAAAGTTGGCTCTCCATTGGTGTTTCCTGGGCAATGGCGTCGTTTACCCTGCTGGTCAGCCAAACGTGAAAAGTCACAACTACTTGTAAACGCACTATAGTAGTCTCTCAGTGTTTTCAAAGATTCAACATCAATTGACTGCATTGGGCAGTAAAGTCTCCAGACATGAATGCAGTTGAGCATGGGACCTGTTCAAGGTGGCCATTGCACAGCATCCGCATCGACCTGACAATCTTCAGGACACCACTGAAGCTCCCATTGAGGAGTAGAACCTCATACCCCAAGATAAAGTTGATGGTCTCATATGGAGTGTGCCTCACAGAGTGGAAGTACTGATCTGTGTGTGGGGTGGACATACTAACTACTGACTGATAATCATCATCATGAGATGAAGACTTTCACAGTTTTTGTTTACACGATATACACTTAGGAGAGAGTCTACTTTGTTTCTTAATGTTTTTTTGTAAATAATAAAATTGTTCTTGTTTTTTGGAAAAAAATGGTGTTTATTCTGTTAATAAGGTATTGCCACCATTTTGGTTTAGTGATCTAATATTGCAAACTTCTTATGATTAAATCCAGAGTATTCAGTTTGAAAAAATCAAAAAAAATCAGGACAATTGAGAAAATCCTTTTCCATATATCTCGTTTGTTTACTTTGGTGCTTATTAAGTGTATAGATTGAATTACATTGGGATAGATTACAACACAATCTCACCCTCTTCTCAGCTAGTCTTTCCTTTCATGTCCTCCGACTTTTATAAATGCAGTCTGGTATCTGTATGTGTTGTGAGTAATCTTTCCTCCCAGTCTTTTATCCTTCTACCTTGAAATTTCCAAAGAGAGTAAGCCAGTCAATGTTATCAAAAGTTTTCTCAGAATTCACAAACATTATAAATTTAGATTTGCCTTTGTTTAACATATTTCCTAAGATAAGTCATAGTGCCAGTATTTCCATATGCGTTCCCAAATTTCTCTGGAACCAAAACTAATCTTTCCCGTGTTGACTTCTAATATATTTTCTATTCTTCTGTAAATAATTCATATCAGTATTTTGCAACTGTGACTTGTTAGCTGCTGGTTCAGTGGTGTTCACACCTATCAGCATCTTCCTTCTTTTCTCCTTGAAGTCTGGGGATATTGTGCCTGTTCACGTATCTTGCATACAAGGTGGAATAATTTTCTCATAGATGGCTATCCCAAGAATCTCAGAAATTCTGAGGGGCATTGGTTCCCACTTACACATTGTTCTCACAGTAACATATCTTCCATCTCATCTGCATTGACTCCCTATTCCCTTTCTGTAATACTGTTTTGATGTTTATTTTCGTTGCACTGCCCTTGTGTATATTTCTTTCACCATCCAGCTTCACCTCCCTTGCTTAGTTGTGGCTAGCTATCAGAGCTCTTAATTTTCCTCCAGAGGTTCTGCATTTTTCCTGTAGATAATATGGTTCTACAACTTTACATTTGTCCTCTAGCCATCCCTGCTTAGCCGTTTCACACTTTCTGTCAGTCTTATTTTTAGAGGTCTATATTCCCTTTTGCCTGCTGCATTTATATATTTTCTCCTTTAGTAAATTAAATTCAGTCTCTTGAATGTTATGCAAGCATTTCTATGGATTCTTGTTTTTGTCCTTTTGATCCTTTGCTGCATGCACTGTTTTGTCTCTCAGAGTAAAAACTTGACTTCTGTTATTGCATGATAAAAACCAACATTGAAAACAATTTTTTTACTGATGTAAATGCCATCTCTTACACCACACCAGTAGCGTTTTTACTGTCTTCATATTTTCCTGTTACTTGAGTGAGGATAATATGTGCATGGAACAATTTAAGGTTGCAGCACACAGATTTTGCAACACAATGGCAGGACAAATTCTATAGCAACACGTGTGTTTGACTTTTTGTTTTGCAAGTCATCATCATTCTCTGATTTGCTTTTGACATAGTGTCTCTAATTGTTAATGCTAACTTATTCCATCTATCTACACATTTTTATTACCTCTTTTAGTGTTTAACAAAAGTCTATAGTTTCATTGGACGTGGAAATCAGTGTTTGTTTCCATACTCTGCCTGCTGCCTTGCAGAACCATGTCTAACATTTTTTGGACAACAAGAGACAGTGTGGTATTGGGTTGCAAGGCTCACTCATCTTTCAAGTCACTTAACTTGCATGTTGTGTGTAGCCGATCCTCTTCTCTGTGTAATCAGCTACGTTGATCTCCCAAAAGCTTCTTCTCTGAAGACTATAGCTGGTTAAAGGAATTTCTTAAACTACTTCTCTATCCTTGAAATAATTTGGGTACTCGTAGAATACTTTTCAGTTCAATCTCTTTATATTTTCAACTTCCCCAGACAACAACTTCTTCAAGCTAACTTAGTCCTTAAACATTGGGCTCATTTATACATATTCAGATACCATTGGTTTGATAACCAAATAATTTATGAACATCATACATGTGTCTTGTTTCGTTCACAGCCAAGACATGAAGTAAATTAAAAGTCCCTAGTCTCAAGTGAGTCCAATATGTGGATGAACATTTTTCTTGTTCTTCTCTAGCCGTACACGGAAACTCTGTGGACCGTACAGCAGATACTTGTCAGCCGCTGTTTGGCTGTCGGGTCCATCTTTTTCTTGTAACTGTTTTTTGACCTGCACATACAAATAGGTGTATTCGTTTCTCCAACTCACCTCTAAAATGTCGGGTGTTCGAAACGGTGGAAGGCCGAATGGCTCTAGAATTTACTCTGAAATTCTCGATACATATTCTCCCCCCTAAAATGGAACATGCGATATTTTATACAATCATTATGTAAATTTGTATCGCATACAATTCTAACAATATACATTCCAACATAGATCTTTGTACTCATTTAGAATAAATTTTAGCTAATCTTTCATTTATTCTGCTCTCACGCTATTTTGATATGAACCCCGAATGTTCCATCATGGTCTGGTAAGTTTTCCTAATAGTTAGGATTCGTTAGGACTCTATCTCAATTTCCAATCGCAAACTCCAGGTGTTCATGACACTTGAGTACTTTATTCTTTATTCTAATTCTTTGTACTACGTCTTTAGTTACAATGGTCTTATTATTTATAAACTTCTTGTAGTCTGGAGAAACTATAGGCAAAATAAAAGTGTTCCTATTGACACTCATAAAATATAATAATGCTACCAGAATAATTTCTACAAAATTTTATGACTTTTGTCATGATACTGTCCTTTCCCCTCCAGAAACAGTACCCATACCTCACATACGGGTTGATCCTATGAGTACCCTTTCTCCTCCTGTTTTGGTAGGTGCACCCCCTTTTTTTTAATTCCTGTTTTCTTATGGTACAGGTCAATCCCCTTCTTGGTGCCCCTGTTCACACAGTATAGGTCTGCCTATTTCATCCAATACATGCTGGGTGTGTCCCCCCTTATCCTTCTTGAGTAGGCCTCATGGTTCATTGCCCTAGTATACATCTTTAAGTACACTATAACTAAATATTATCTGGTAAAACTAAAACCTACTTCATCCTTCATGCTTGCTTTTTCATACTTCTCTTTTATACCCTAGAGTCCTCCTTTATGTATCAACTATGTTTCCAGCATCTACTTCATGCCTACATACATTGTTCAATATATAAGATGCTTACTTAGGTTATAAGAGTCCTACAATCCTACAAGTCGTCAGAATATTTGTTAGACTGACATTCCTGAATAATTATCACAATTAGTTCCTCCCTGACTTATGCTCATTAGTTATGCTCCTTAGCAACATGATAGTTGTTTTCAAGTAACTAGGTAATGTAGAACCATCACAATGAACAACCATAAGTGCATATTTCTCTATGTGCGCGTTCTTTTCCCCTACAACACTTGATGGTTCTCACATCCTTTTAATCTGGACTTTCATTGTTTGCGTCTTCATGTTATGGTGTGTGTATGCGCAAGTGTGTTTGTGTAGCCTGATTCTTTGGCGTGATTATATGAAATAAGTTGAAGGTTATTGGAAACCGTGGAAAATAAGAAGGACTTCAGCGATAGAAGTATATGCATGTGGAAAGAGGAAAAGATAGACTGGTACTCAGGTACTCAGAGGAGAAGTAAGAAAGGAAAAAGTAGAAATCGTTGCTACGATTGAAGAAGAGAAAGAAGATAGCCCCAAAGACAGGAAACCCTTCCCACCCACCTTCCCCAGGATCCCTACTTCACCGGTACTTGAGTGAGAAGCCAGAGGAAATATGATGGTAAACACCTCCTACAGAACAGATATTCTCACCTTCACTTTTGAAGTCCCCAAAGAAAAATCTTAGCAACCCCTATGGAATGGCAAATGGTGAAGAACCAGTCACACTTGTCTGTGAGGGTTGTCTGAAAGGTGTGGTGTGTGTTTCATGTTAGTCAAGCTTGTACTTACACTACCCACCCCTTCCAAAACTAATACAAACCCTCCCATCCACTTCACGTCTCATAAAAGGTATAAAATGTTCTGTAAACAATAGAAAATTATGCACTATGATAAAAATAGTTGTTTAGTCATTCAGTTTATACTATACTGTTATACACACACAAAATGCTCTATTCAGTTTAAGCTGTCTTGACATCAGTCGGTTTAAATAGTACCATCATATTATACTTTCCACTAATATAACATTGTATTTGTTTCGCTTCAAGTCTAAAGATCACTGTTCATTTGTGATTCTCTTAAATTGGTCTCAATCTTGTAGTCATATCCGGTTTTGTATGTACTAAAATTATAGGATAGTTTAAGAATTCAAGAATAGATTAAAGAATAGTTAAAGATTTGAAGGGAATTCGGTACAGGAAAAATAGTACAGAAGAAACACCGAAAACAACTAGGGATCCGACAGTCGTCACTCCGCTCGTTAACACAGAATGTTAATGCCCCTGGGGGACAGATGTGACTCTGCCCGGATCCCATGGATCTGATATTAAGCTCACTTGAGCAAGTGCAAACCAATGCTTCTCGTTACATTTTGTGTGAAAGTCTCCCGACAGCAAAACAATCACCACTTTACTAGGTAACACAACATCAGGTAAAGTTATTCTGTTTTCTACTCTATCATGGACAAGTCTGAATTCTTTCCATAAATTATCTATGCCTCTCTTAGTATCAAACAATGGAAAATCCAGGATGGAAAGTAACAATACCAGAGAAGGAAAGTCGCTACTCACCATATAGCGGAGATGCTGAGTCGCAATAGGCACAGTAAAAAGATTCAAACAATTAAAGATTTCGGCCATTAAGGCCTTTGTCAGCACTAATATATATATATATATAATCACACACACACACACACACACACACACACACACACACACACACACACACACACACACACACAACTTGCACACACGTCTGCAGTCTCAGAGAGCTGAGACCAACAGCTGGTCTCAGCTCTCAGACTGCAGACGTGTGTGCAAGTTGTGTGTGTGTGTGTGTGTGTGTGTGTGTGTGTGTGTGTGTGTGTGTGTGTGTGTGTGTGTGTGTTCTACTGCTGACAAAGGCCTTAATGGCCAAAAGCTTTAATTGTGTCTTAGTACCAGTAAGTTCTGAAGCTAAATTTGAAGAAACGTTGTCATTCCTCCAGATTACTTATATTTACTATGTCTGAAGTGGCTAGTTTCTCTTCAACATTTCGTTCCATGTTATCTGCTTGAATGATTACGTCTGCAATTTGCGATTGGACAAAAGGAATTAGCTTATCCTGTTTTTCAACACTCTCCTTCAGGGCGTGCAACCTCTGATTTACAACATCAAATGTAACATTGCATATGCTTTGAAATGATCCAAATTTTTCGACAAGTTCTGTTTCTACATTATTACATTTATCTTCAATGTCAAATTCTAATTTTTTAGTTAAATCTTGAAGATGCTCATCGTGTCTTTGGTTAAATTCAGTAAATAGTTGATTAACGTGAGTATTCAAAGAACTAGTGAGTTCACTCTTTAAATCTAACTTCAGATTTTCTATCTTATTATTTAAAGAGTCAAATTCAGTCTTTAATAAAACTATACTAACGGACCGCGGCCGATTTAAAGGCTACCACCTAGCAAGTGTGGTGTCTGGCGGTGACACCACATTCTTCCCCCGCAAATCGCCGCACGGTTGTGTGATAAGGCTTCCGCCCGCCGTGGGTAGGACCCCATGTTGACGTATGGGATGAGGTGGGGAGCCTAATAACAGGCGAGGCCGCGCCACCCGCACCCTGCCATTCGGTCCGAGGGGAGCTAGGAAACGCCTGAAAACCTAGTCCAGGGTTCACGCCAACATGCGGTGTACGCGCCCGTAGAGAGACAGGAGGGGCCGAAGGGTCGACCTCCATCGGGTCGGGGCACCCGACGGGCGAAGACGTCCTATGGTCCAGAGCGGGCAAGAAGTCCATGGCGGAGGACAATGGGTCACGGGAAGCGATCGGCGGCGCGTGACCCAGGGGGCACCCGGCGGTTGCAGCGTCGCGTCCACTGCGGGCGTCGCCGGCGGGAGAACAGGCGGCGGTGGCGTCGCGTCGCCATGGGGCAAAAGGGAAGGCATCGTCGGTAACACCTGGGGCTGAGGCGAGCCAGTAGATGGGTCCCCAGGGCGCTGACCGGACGGCACCGTCGCTGAAAGCAGACAGTGAGCGGCAGAACCCGTGCGACGACAGAGGAGCAGCTGATTGAGATGCCGACGCACCTCACCAGAGGCCCCCAAAACCGGATACATAGTGCGGCCGAGGCAGCGAAGAATGCGCCCTTCGAGCCAACGCCGTGAACCTCGATAGTTATGATAGTACACAACGTCGCCTGGGGCAAAAGCAGGTCTCTGCCGCTGCACAGGAACCTGATGCGGCGGATGTAGCAAAGACATCAAGGTTCGATGAGGACGACCGTGGAGCAGCTCAGCCGGCGAGCGACCATCTCGGGGCTGAGAGCGATATGAGGACAAAAAGAGCAATAACGCGTCCTCCCGAGAATGCAACTCTCTCAACTTCAACATCTGTGACGTGAAAGTCCGGACCAATCGTTCAGCGGCACCGTTTGACTGAGGCGAAAACGGCGCGGATGTCATATGTTGAATACCATTGGCCTTGCAGAATGACTGAAATTCTGCGGACATGAATTGTGGGCCATTGTCGGAAACAATAGTCTGTGGAAGACCTTCAATGCAAAAGATAGCAGATAACGCTTGGATGGTGGCAGAAGACGTCGTGAAGACATCCGGACAACAAAAGGAAAATTACTGAATGAATCGACAACAACCAACCATTGAGCATTCCAGAACGGACCAGCAAAATCGATGTGTAAGCGTTGCCAAGGGGAAGTGGCTTTTGGCCATGCAATGAATTTCCGCAGTGGGGCGGATTGTTGTTCGGCACACGCCATGCAAGAAGAGCACATATTCGTAATCGCAGCATCGATTCCGAACCAAGAACAGTGCTGACGAGCAAGGTGTTTCGTTCGCACTATACCCCAATGTCCTTGGTGGAGAATCTGTAAGACAGAGGACTGTAACGAACGTGGGACCACGACCCTGGACTGATCATTATCAGAACGCAACAGTAAAACACCACGTCGTACAAAAAGTCTCTCCTTGTGAGCAAAAAATCGGTGAACCAACGGATCCCCGATCCGTGACTTTGACAAGGGCCATTACGTGGCAACAAAACGCAGAACGGTAGCAAGGACAGGGTCAGCAGCTGTGGCTGTAGCTACACGACGAAAATCAATCGGAAACGATTCGACCACGTCATCGGTGTCCGAATCAAAGAACATGCAAGCAAGTTCAGAAGAATCGAATGCTCTATCCTCAGCAACAGGCAAACGGGACAACGCATCGGCGTTTCCGTGCTTAGCAGTGGACCGATACAAGATATCGTAGCGGTACTGCGAGAGGAAAATAGACCAGCAGATGAATGTCTGCGCTGTACGCGGAGGTACAGGCTTGTTCGGATGAAAAAGCGACGTCAAAGGTTTGTGGTCTGTGATGATGGTAAAGTGACGACCATACAAGAAATCATGAAACTTAGTAACACCAAATACGAGAGCCAAAGCTTCTTTCTCGATCTGTGAATAATTTCTTTGCGCAGACGAGAACAATTTGGTCACAAAGGCGATAGGGCGATCGTGCGATCCATCTTTGTGCGCAAGCACAGCACCGATCCCGAAATCCGATGCATCCACCATCAACAAAAGGGGTTTCTGGGGATCGAATGGCGTAAGGCAAGTATTGGAAAGCAACGCCGATTTCAACTGGCGAAAGGCGCGTTTGCATTCCGTCGTCCAGACGAACGGAACACCTTTACGGCGTAAGCGATGAAGCGGAGCTGAAATGGAAGAGGCGTGGCGCACATAGCGATGATAATAATTGATTTTTCCCAGCACACTCTGGAGCTGCTTCAAATTCTGCGGCGAAGGCAAGTCTTGTATGGCACGGAGGTGCTCTGGAGTGGGATGTATGCCTTGGGCATTGATTACATGTCCCAGATATGGTAAGTTCCGAGCAAAAAACACACATTTGTCCTTCCGCAAGCGAAGACCATTTTGACGCAAGACCTGAAATAATGTGCTGAGATTGGCTAAATGTTCTTCTTCCGTCTTTCTGGAGATCACAACATCGTCCAGATAGTTTGCTGCAGTAGGGACCGGCGCACAAACAGTTTGCAGATATTGCTGAAACACTGCAGGGGCGGATGCACGCCCGAATGGCAGTCGTTTGAATCGATACAAACCAAGATGCGTGTTAACCACCAAAACGTGCTGGGAGTCTTCGTCCACTGGTATTTGCAAGTACGCATCTGCGAGGTCCAACTTCGAAAAATATTTTCCCGGCCACAGTTTGTCAAAAAGATCTTCCGGGCGGGGTAAAGGAAAAGTTGCAATCACTAGTTGGGGATTCACTGTTGCCTTGAAGTCCACACAAAGTCTCAATTTTCCGGAAGGTTTTGGCAAAATTACTGAGAGTGATGCCCAGAGAGAAGCCTGCACACGTTCAATCACACCTTGTGATTCCAAATTGTGTAAAGTTTTTGCGACCTCATCACGCAATGCGTGGGGAACATTGCGCGCTCTGAAAAATTTCGGTAACGCGTTTACTTTCAGTTCCAAATGTGCTTTATAGTTCTTAGCGCAACCAAGGCCCGGTGCAAAAAGTCCCCGCAAATTCTGCACATAGACGAGAAACACTGTCTGAAGGCACAGTCTGGTTCACTGATGGGACCTGATTGACTATAGACAAGTTAAACAACTGAAATAAATCTAAACCAAACAAGTTCACTGCAGCAGAAGAACGAAGGACGTACAATGACACAAGTTTTGTTTGTCCCTTGTATGTTGCAAGAAGGCTGCACTGTCCTAACACAGGGATATGCTGACCGGAATAGCTACTGAGCTTAACATTTGCGGCACGCAACGGAGGTGTGCCCAGCTGTTTGTACGTATCTTGATTGATCAGTGAAACTGCAGCTCCAGTATCGAGCTGGAACGGTATCACTTTGCCATTAATGTCCAAATCTACAAAAAGTTTATCGTCCTGCTGACGACACGAGCGACTGTCTCGTGCAACGTGAACTGACACTGGTACAGAATCACTTGCTATTTGACGGCATTTCCGGCGATGTCGACGCACACTATTTGTGGGAGGAACACAGTCACTGTTAGAGAGAGTGGCACGGGGCGGAGTGGAATGAACTACATGAATTTCCATGGGCGAAGTTTCACGAGCCAGAGTATCCTTGGTTCGATTCCGATTCCGGCGCGAAGCAAAGGGCCTGGAATGGTTGTGAGTGTCCGATCTGAGCTTTTTCTGGCAAACACTTTGAACATGGCCTTTTTTATTACAGAAAAAGCAAATAGCCTGGCGTGACGGGCAATTCTCACGCGAATGTCTAGTAGCACACTGCGGGCATGATTTTAGCACTGCATTTGCTTGCTTGCGCGGCACACGTGGCGGAGAGCTTGGACGTGCGGACGGGCGCGAGGGCTGTTGACTGTTTTGTGCAGCGCGCCCGGCGGGCCGGTTAACCTGACACACGGGTGGCGAAGTTTCAAATGATTTCTGAGCAAAGTCAAGTGTGTCCTGCCAATCCAATATGTCCATCACTTGTTGAAGGGAGGGATTGACTAGTTTCAAAATCTGTTCCTGTATACGAACATCAGAAACGTTCTGTGCAATTGCATCACGTACCATAGTATCTGAATAAGGGAGTCCACATTCACACTCAAAAGTACAATCCCTATTAAGGCCTTGCAAGGTTGCAACCCACTCTCTATTAGTCTGACCTGCCGTACGTTTTGTAAGAAAGAAGGTATACCTTTTTGCAACTACATTGACTGATTCTTTGAAATACGCATCTAATGCAGACAAAATTTCGTCGTAGGACAGAGTTGTTATGTCGCGTCGGGGAAATAATTTCACTATCACACGGTACGTGGCCACTCCGACGCAAGAAAGGAGAAAAGGCTGCCGCTCATTACCTTTAATTCTGTAGGCGGCGAGATGGAATCCAAATTGGCGTGACCACTCCGTCCAGCTTTCCAGTGCCGCATCAAAAGGACGAAAAGGTGGTGCAACTGCGTTTTGTGGCTGCGTGAGCGGTGGAGCGGCGGCCGCCGCATCGTTTTGCATTGCACGTTGACCCTGGACGAGCTGTCCAAGTGCATCCAATAAGGCCTGTGTCTGCTGATTCTGCAAGCGATAAAATTCGGACAGTACATCTGGAGATTGTGGCGAAGCCATGACACCAGTAAATCAGGAATATCAATACGAACGCAAAATTCTCGTCGCCATATGTTGTGAATTGGCAGGAGCCAATCCACGGGGTTTGGAGGAAGCTGAAAGGCACGCGTTAAGCTCACGCAGGCTGGCGTGAGGTCTGGAACAGGACACGGAAATGAGACTAGCAAAAAAGGTACGTAGCTTCTGGAATACTTAACTTTAATCCATAATTGGTGAACATCGTTCTTGATGGTACATGCATCACAAGATAAATAGCAAATGATAATGGCGCCTTGCTAGGTCATAGCAAATGACGTAGCTGAAGGCTAAGCTAACTATCGTCTCGGCTAATGAGAGCGTAATTTGTCAGTGAACCATCGCTAGCAAAGTCGGCTGTACAACTGGGGCGAGTGCTAGGACGTCTCTCTAGACCTGCCGTGTGGCGGCGCTCGGTCTGCAATCACTGACAGTGGCGACACGCGGGTCCGACGTATACTAATGGACCGCGGCTGATTTAAAGGCTACCACCTAGCAAGTGTGGTGTCTGGCGGTGACACCACATCTCCCTCGCTGTATCAACTTTTGTGGCAGCTAGCGTCGTTGCAGGAACCCTCGTCCTTGTCTTTTGACGCATTGTGTTCATTACTGTCTTCATATTATCGCCGCCGCACGCATGTTGTGGCGGCTAGGGTCGAGTTCTATCAGTGCAAGAAACAGCCCCATCAGTCTTACCGGGTGTGGGCTGCTACCCTGCACGGTCTTAGTCGCAAGTGTCATTTTGTCATGGAGCAGTCGCGAGAGTCGTATGCCCACGTTATGGTCCGCGACGTCATTGTTCGTTTGGCCCCTGATAGGGAGGTCCGGCAAGGGGCCCTGCAGTTAGAAGACCCTTCCCTCGAGGAAGTCCTGTCCATTGCTCAATCGTATGCAGTCTCTCACGCTGCCGGTCAACAGCTGGAAGCGTGGTGCGATGTCGTGGCGGTTCAGGGCAGCGCAGCCGCGTCCACTGCGTCCGGGGTGGACGACGTGCAAGCGGTACAATCCGGCCGTTATGGCCGCTCCCGCACGGGGCGTAAACAGAGTTCCGGCCGCCGGCCCCTGCTACCGTCCTGTGCGTCGTGCTATATACATCACGATCGGTTGGAGTGCCCCCAGCGTTGGGCCGTTTGTCGCAAATGTAATGAAAACGGACACATTGCTAAAGTTTGCCGCTCAGCCTCGAAAGAATCGAAGGAAGCAGTTACAGAGGACATGGACGTTGACATTCAGGAAGTTTCATCGGGCCAGGCTCCCGACGCATCGGCCCACAAACTCTTTATTGAGGTGTTGGTCCGGTCGCGCCGATTACACCTGCAGGTAGATACGGGTGCGGCGGTTTCTTTGTTGAATGCACAAACTTACTCCGACCTTGGGTCGCCCCCGTTGGCGCCAGTTTACCGGCATCTACGCGGTTATGGTAAACAGTTCATTCCCCTACTGGGTCAATTCACTACCGACGTGACTTACAAATCAGTCACTCGGCCTATTACTTTTATTGTTGTCAGTGATGCGTGCTCCGCTAACCTTTTTGGCTTGGATGCCTTTCAAGCTTTCGGGTTTTCTATCACTGACACCATACAGTTGGTCTCCGAAGACGTTCCCTATCAATCATTAGAATCTTTGATCTCTGACTTTCCAGATATCTTTGAGGAGGGCCTGGGGTGTGTTTCAGACTTTGAAGCTCACTTAATGTTGAAGGCGTCGGCTCGCCCGCGTTTTCTCCGCGCGAGGCAGATCCCCTTGGCTCTCCGCCCTCAGGTAAAAGCAGAGCTAGACCGGATGACAGCCATCGGCATCGTTCTTCCCATTTCTTCTAGTGAGTGGGCTTCGCCCCCCGTTATTGTCAGGAAACCCTCGGGAAAATTACGTCTTTGTGGCGATTTCAAGGCCACCATTAATTCCCAATTGGTGGCGATTTCAAGGCCACCATTAATTCCCAATTGGTGGTGGACACCTATCCTTTGCCTCGTGCTGATGAATTGTTCTCTGCCGTAGCGGGAGTCCAATATTTATCGAAAATTGATCTTTCAGAGGCTTATCAGATACCTCTTGATGAGGACTCGTTTCAAACGGCTGGCGGTTGTCAACACCCCGTTTGGCCTTTACCAATACCAGCGGTTGGCCTTCGGAATATCCAGTGCCCCGGCAATATTCCAGTGTTATCTTGAGCACATCACGTCGACAATCCCTCATTGTATTAATTACCTGGACGACATAATTGTCACAGGCCGCAGCACGAAGGAACACTTGCACAACCTTCGCACCCTCTTTCTCAAATTCAGGTCCGTGGGCTTGCGTTGCAACCTGCGTAAGTCAAACTTCTTCCAACCATCCATTGAGTATGTGGGCTACACAATCTCTCGGCATGGCGTCCAGCCGCTAGGAAGTTTGGTCCAAGGTATCGTCGACCTTCCGCGGCCCGCTTCGCTGAAGGAGTTACAAGCTTTTTTAGGCAAGATTGCCTATTACCACCGGTTCATTCCCAGGGCTTCCACCATCGCCTGCCCCCTGTACTGCCTTCTCCGCAAGGGTGTTCCTTTTGATTGGTCGCCTGCATGCGAGCGAGTGTTCACCTCGTTGAAAGGCCTCCTCACGTCAGCGCCGTGTTTGGCTACTTTTGACCCCCATAAGCCGTTGGTCCTGGCTACAGATGCTTCGCAGTATGGGGTAGGGACGGTCCTGGCCCATCGCAACTCAGATGGTTCTGAGCAGCCACTGGCGTTTGCGTCTAAAACTCCTAGTCCCGCACAGGCCCATTACTCCCAGGTGGAAAAAGAGGCTTTGGCCAGTGTCTACACTGTTACCAAGTTTCACCCTTTCTTGTATGGCACGAAGTTTCAATTAATCACTGACTATAAGCCATTAATATCATTATTTGGCCCCGCCTCTCTGATTCCGGATAGGGCGGCCCACAGACTACAGCGCTGGGCCTTGTTCCTCTCTAAGTACCATTAAGACATTCATTTTCGCCCTACTGGACAGCATGCCAATGCCGACGCTCTTTCCCGTCTTCCAGTGGGGCCGGAACCTAAGTTCGATCGAGAGGAGATTATGTGTTTTCATTTGGATGTGGCGTCCCGCCAAGCAGTTGATGGCTTCCCGATCACTAGTTCTAGAGTCGCCAGGGAAACGGCAGCTGACCCGTTTCTCCGGCAAGTGGTTCGCCTCATTCAGCAGGGTGGTCATCCCGACCTCCAGGCCGGGCCTCGGACCCTCTTCGTAATTATTTTGTTCTATGAGACCGCCTCTCCGTCTTGGAAGGAGTTCTCCTTCTGGCTACCGATGATACAGCTCCTCGCGTGGTTGTTCCTGCAAGTTTGCGAAGGGAAGTCCTCACGTTATTACATGAGGGGCACTGGGGTGTTTCCCGTACTAAAACCTTGGCTCGCAGACATGTGTACTGGCCCTGTATTGACAGAGAAATTGAGCACTTGGTGGCCGCCTGTTCCCAGTGTGCGAGCCAACAGGCATCTCCCAGGTCACCGTTCTCTTCATGGCCGCCTGCAACCCAGGCATGGGAACGTGTTCACATCGATTTTGCGGGCCCGTTTCTCAATGGCTTTTGGCTCATTGTCATTGATGCTTATTCCCGATTTCCATATGTGGTTCGCTGCTCCTCAACCACTTCAGAGTTTGTAATCCAGGCACTAGCAAAAATCTTTTGTGTGGAAGGTCTGCCAGTCACCCTGGTCAGACAATGGCCCTCAGTTTATATCGCAGACCTTCCAGGATTTTTGTAGGCGCTTTCATCCACAATCGAATGGGGAAGCCGAGCGCATGGTGCGCACGTTTAAGACACAGATGAAAAAGTATGTGCACGAATTTCCTGCGGACGAGGTGTTGACGTTTTTCCTGACGGCATACTGGACCACACCTATGGGAGAACGCAGCCCTGCGGAGCTCCTCCACGGGCGCCAACCTAGGACTCTGCTGCACCTCCTTCGGCCCGGTCCTCGCCAGTCTTTGCAAAACGGAATACCCAGCTTTCCACTGGGTATGTTGGTCTGGGCACGTGGGTTTGGTCGCAATCCGTGTTGGATACCGGTGGTGGTCCTGCGCCGAAATGGCCGCCGGCTCTATACCTTGCAGACGGGGGACCGGGAGGTACGTCGTCTCCATAATCAGCTTCGTCCACGTTTGGGCCCCCACCCTCCGACCCCTCGGGCACCGGCAGTGGATCACAGTGGCTTAACACCCCCCCCCCCCCCCCGAAGGAGGTGGAGTGCAGTAGCCACCAGAAAGATCGCGGGAGGCGCACATCGGCACGGCGCGTCACGGACGGTAGTTGCCGCAAATAGAGTCCCGTCCACCAGAAGGCACGCGAGAATTCGGCCGCGACCTCTGCCAGCGGAACAACAACAGCAACTCAGGCAGCACAGGCCGTGCCCAGTCAGTTCACATCGGGCATGCCTATGAGACAGTTCTCGGTCTACTCTGAAGTGCAACAGAAAATGTGAACCATGTTACTACATTAAGTATTATTCGTTGTCTGTTTTTGACATTTTAAAGTATCATCTCAGCCTTAACTTCTGTTGTGAAAAATGTTGTATGTTTGTAGTTTTGCTGAACTGCTTAACACTGTTGCTGATTTGTACATCTACCTCTTCGTACATATTTGGTAAACCATTGTGAAGTGCATGCCAGAGTGTACTTAGCATGATAGGATTTCCTCTCATTCTAATCATATATGGAACATTGGAAGACTGACTGCTTAAACACCACTGTAGGTGCTGTAATCATTCTAAGTCTGTTTTCATGATTTCTACAAGAGTGATACATGGGGAAGAAGATCTCTACAATCTTCACTTAATATTGATTCTTAAACTTTTATAAGTGGGCTTCCATGTGATCATCTGTGCCACTCTTCAAGAATCTACCAGCTAAGGTTATTCAAATTTTTAATGCTCCCCTTTGGCTCAGACAAATCTGTGGCCACTGGTGCCACCCATCTTTCTATATGTTAAATATTCCCTCTTAGTCCTATTTGGTAGGATCCCACACACTTCAGAAATATTCTTAGATGGGGCACACAAGTGATCTGTTGGCACTGTCGTTTGCAGATTGAGTGCATTTTCCTGCTACCCTGACAATTGAGCCTGTGTGATCATTCCATTGCATATCCATTCAAACTGTCATAACAACATTTTAATATGAATTGACTGATCCAAATTGAGACTCATTGATAGTGTAACTCATAGGAGAATACTTTGCTGTGCTTTGTCAAGTGCATTTAAAGCAAGTTGCCAATCTTTGGAATCTTATCAAGATCTGATATTATTTGTGCGGCTTTCTTCAGACAGTACTTCATTACAGATGACTGCATTATCTGCGATAACTCTGAGGTTACTACTAATATTGTCTGCAAGATCATTGCTACACAGCAAGAACAGTACAGATCCCAGTACTGTTCCCTGGGTCACATCTAATGTTGTTTCTGCTTCTCTTGGTGACTCTTCATCCAAGATAACATGCTGCATTCTCCCTATCAAGAAATTATCAGTCATCTCATAAATTTTGTTTGAGTGACCAAATGATCATACTTCTATTAATAAATGCTTTTCAGAAGTCAAGAAATACTACGCCTGCATTATTAGCTTGATCCTTGGCTTTCAGGATGCCATGTGAGAAACAAGATGTACAATAAAATATTGGACAAGTAAATTTATATCTACATCTACGTGGATTCTCTGCAAATCACATTTAAGTGCCTGCCAGAGGGTTCATCAAACCAACTTCACAATTCTCTATTATTCCAATCTTGTATAGCGCGCGGAAAAAGTGAACACCTATATCTTTCCGTGCCAGCTCCGATTTCCCTTATTTTATTATGGTGATTGTTTCTCCCTGTGTAGGTCAGCATCACCAAAATATTTTCGCATTTGGAGTAGAAAGTTGGTGATTGAACTTTCATGAGAAGATTCTTCCGTAACAAAAAACGCCTTTCTTTTAATGATGTCCATCCCAAATCCTGTATCATTTCAGTGACACTCTCTCCCCTATTCCCGATAATACAAAACGTGCTGCCCTTCTTTGAACTTTTTCGATGTACTCTGTGAGTGCTATCTGGTAAGGATCCCACACCAACAGCAGTATTTTAAAAGAGGACGGACAAGAGTAGTTTAGGCAGTTCCTTTAGTAGATCTGTTACATTTTCTAAGTGTTCTGCCAATAAAATGCAGTCTTTGGTTAGCCTTCCACATGACATTTTCTATGTGTTCCTTCCAGTTTAAGTTGTTCGTAATTATAATTCCTAGGTATTTAGTTGAATTTACAGCCTTTAGATTTGACTGATTTATCATGTAACCAAAGTTTCACTGATTCCTTGTAGCACTCATGTGGATGACCTCACAATTTTCGTTATTTAGGGTCAATTGCCAATTTTCGCACCATACAGATATTTTGCAATTTGTTTTGATCTGCTGATGACTTTACTAGTCTATAAGTGACAGTGTCGTCTGCAAACAACCTAAGATGGCTGCTCAGATTGTCTCCCAAATCGTTTATATATATATAAGGAATAGCAAAGGGCCTATACCACTATCTTGGGGAGTGTGTGATGGAATGAGTAACCTAATGTGAACTGATTTACTACCCTTAATTTTAGTTTCTCTGTCATCCGTGAGTGTCTGTGCACTAAACTTTGGTACCGAAAACTTTAGTGTGAAAATGTTCCTGTAATTAAATATAAGGTATGGTTATAAAATAGCTGTCTGTTGCTGTAAAACATTTTATTTCAAAAACATACATATTTAGTCACTGTCACCCTCAATAAGTTTCCCTTGTGTATCGCTACAAAACTCCACGCATATTTTCCATTGATGGAAATTGTGCTTGAAGTCTTCCTCTGTGAGCTTCTCTTGATGGCATGTGCCACTTTTTCTTTCACCACTTCAATAGACTCCAGTCTTGTCCCTTTAAATGCAGATTTGACCTTGGGGAACAGAAATAAGTCATTTGGTGCTAGGTCAGGCAATAAGGTGGATGGTTTAACACTGGGATGATGTACTTCTTTAGGAACCTCTTAACAGACAATGCAATATGAACTCGAGCATTGTCTTGATGCAGAACCCCTGACTTGTTCTTCCACAGTTTGGTTCACTTTTTCTTATTTTCTCATGGAGCTGAGCAAGAACCTCAAGGTAGTAATGTTGGTTAATGATTTGACCTTCAATAACCCAGTGAAGATATCCTATTCCATGAATATAGGAAAAAGAATCTTCATCACTTTGACTCTTGATTAACTCATTTAAGCATTTTTCAATCTCAGTTAAGTTGGGCCCTTTCTGTGCATGGATTGGCTCTTGGTTTCTGGATCATAAGTAAAAAACCTAGATTCATCACATTTTATCGCCCTTTTCAAGTAGTTAGAATCATAATCAATGGTATTCAAAGTGCCGGTCCAGACATTTTCACAGTCTTCTTTTTGTTCAGTCATGACAATTTTTGGCACCAGTTTTGTACACACTTTTCTCACATTAAATTGGCTATGTAAAATTTGCCGTATGTATTCTTTATCAGTTCCTACAGCTTCACCAATTGGTTGAATAGTCATCCGACAGTCAGATCAAATCAGATTACACAATTTTTCAATATTTGCATCAGCTTTTTATGCTGAAGCTTGTCAGGGGAATGACTCATCTTCAACATCTTGTTGACCATCTTGGAAATGCTTGAACTGCTCAGAAAATCATGTACAAGATAAACAGTCTTCACCATACACTTCTTTTAGTAAAAGGTAGATTGCAGTAGCACTTTTTCAAAGTTTCATGTGAAACTGTATGACAATTCATTGCTCTATTATTACACTTGTCATTCTTCTGACAGAACAGAATAACAGCTCTTACGCAAGCAGAGGCCATACACACGTGATTTGTCTACAGACACCAGAGATGCTGTATTTGACTGAGAAGGCTTCAGGCTTTATGGTTATTTGTCATTCATCTTTGGTACATGTGTACCTAATCTGTGACAGCATCAGTCCCATTATTTTATAGCTACATCTCATATGTAAAACAGGATTTCATTTATAACATCTGTCTGAGAAAGTCCTACTCTTCTCCCTGAATTTTTTTGTGTAGCTGTATGATTAGAGTTGTCATACCCTTTAGGCTCCAAAAACCGGAATTATGTTATTAGTATTTAAAATGTGGCAACAATGAGTTGTAATGGTGACTGGTTTTCACTATGTAGACTTGCATGCAGGTGATTCTACCAGTATACAATTGTTGCATTTGTTTATTAGTGTTCCATAAACATTAATGTTTAGAATTTGCTTCAAAATCTGTTGGGTGCTATCTGCTGTCAAAAGTGTAGCAATTTTTATAGATATTTCTTTTCTCTTTTTCTCCCTCTCTTAATTTCTCTAAACATGCAATCTTATAATAGTAGTGAATGCTAGCTATTTATTCATTTTAGGTTTGGCTGCGTCGTGGATGTGTTGCTTTGAGAAGACTGATGCTACACATGTGCAGACTGGGTGATGCAGGGCGTCTGCTTCAAATGACTGCCAAGGCTTTTCCAAGTATACAAGAACTCAGCTTACAAGAATGCATGCCACTCAGCATGCCTGACTACTGTTTACTTGCTGGCTTTACTGAACTACAGGCCCTCAACTTGTCACGTTGTAAGGTTGGTTGTAAAACATTTATTTTTTTTATATTTTATGTATGAATCAGCCAGTAGCCTTTTTTTTTACACACATAACTTGAACCACATGCATTGAAAAATTATTACTATATGTGTTAGAAGTCCACTGTTCCATGTAATCTAACTATATAAATACGTACATTGTTTATGTTTTGGCTTCTACAGAATGTAATGCAGTGAAGAATTGTCAGTAGAAGAGATATTGATTTACTTGAAGAATCTAGCTTTTAGTGAAGCAAAATGGTAATGGTAGTGTAAAATTCACTGTCTGTTTTGCTGGGATAGCATCTACAGTATGTTCTGTCCTTGACCAAGTTCGACTAAAAATGGGAACAAGCACAGAAATGTTATGATAACTCATTACTGCTAATACTTATTTGAGTGACAAAAACCGGGGAAAATACTCCTATACCTCAGAAACATCAATACATTATCATCTCTCAGGCCCCTTGGTGAAGTCAGTATAATAAATAATCAAGTTAAAATACTTAATAACAAATAAAACTTTTCCATTTCAGTTTTCAGTTCATTTTCTTGTACTTGTTTTTACATGATTCCTAAAAATCAATGTTCAGTCAACATTCCTTGTGGCTATGGCATCACAGTAGCTTTATGAATAAAGCTTGGCAGTCTCCATGAGCAATATATCACCAATAAGAAAAATGTGAGCAGCTTAAAAGGATTTTGTGTGCTGTTTTTTAAGAAATAAGAAAGTGAGTCACTTTTTACAACATTATGTCTACGGATCGGAGCGTGGAATGTCAGATCCCTTAATCGGGTAGGTAGGTTAGAAAATTTAAAAAGGGAAATGGATAGGTTGAAGTTAGATATAGTGGGAATTAGTGAAGTTCGGTGGCAGGAGGAACAAGACTTCTGGTCAGGTGACTACAGGGTTATAAATACAAAATCAAATAGGGGTAATGCAGGAGTAGGTTTAATAATGAATAAAAAATAGGAGTGCGGGTTAGCTACTACAAACAGCATAGTGAACGCATTATTGTGGCCAAGATAGACACAAAGCCCATGCCTACTACAGTAGTACAAGTTTATATGCCAACTAGGTCTGCAGATGATGAAGAAATTGATGAAATGTATGATGAGATAAAAGAAATTATTCAGGTAGTGAAGGGAGACGAAAATTTAATAGTCATGGGTGACTGGAATTCGTCAGTAGGAAAAGGGAGAGAAGGAAACATAGTAGGTGAATATGGATTGGGGGGAAGAAATGAAAGAGGAAGCCGCCTTGTAGAATTTTGCACAGAGCATAACTTAATCATAGCTAACACTTGGTTCAAGAATCATAAAAGAAGGTTGTATACCTGGAAGAATCCTGGAGATACTAAAAGGTATCAGATAGATTATATAATGGTAAGACAGAGATTTAGGAACCAGGTTTTAAATTGTAAGACATTTCCAGGGGCAGATGTGGATTCACAGGGATGGCTAGAGGACAAATGTAAGGATGTAGAGGCTTGTCTCACTAGGGGTAAGATAGATACTGCCTACAGGAAAATTAAAGAGACCTTTGGAGATAAGAGAACCACTTGTACGAATATCAAGAGCTCAGATGGAAACAGAGTTCTAAGCAAAGAAGGGAAAGCAGAAAGGTGGAAGGAGTATATAGAAGGTCTATACAAGGGCGATGTACTTGAGGACAATATTATGGAAATGGAAGGGGATGTAGATGAAGATGAAATGGGAGATACGATACTGCGTGAAGAGTTTGACAGAGCACTGAAAGACCTGAGTTGAAACAAGGCCCCCGGGAGTAGACAACATTCCATTGGAACTACTGACTGCCTTGGGAGAGCCAGTCCTGACAAAACTCTACCATCTGGTGAGCAAGATGTATGAAACAGGCGAAATACCCTCAGACTTCAAGAAGAATATAATAATCCCAATCCCAAAGAAAGCAGGTGTTGACAGATGTGAAAATTACCGAACTATCAGTTTAATAAGTCACAGCTGCAAAATACTAACATGAATTCTTTACAGTCGAATGGAAAAACTAGCAGAAGCCAACCTCGGGGAAGATGTGTTTGGATTCCGTAGAAACACTGGAACACGTTAGGCAATACTGACTTTACGACTAATCTTAGAAGAAAGATTAAGGAAAGGCAAACCTACGTTTCTAGCATTTGTAGACTTAGAGAAAGCTTTTGACAACATTAACTGGAATACTCCCTTTCGAATTCTGAAGGTGGCAGGGGTAAAATACAAGGAGCGAAAGGCTATTTACAATTTGTACAGAAACCAGATGGCAGTTACAAGAGTCGAGGGGCAAGAAAGGGAAGCAGTGGTTGGGAAAGGAGTGAGACAGGGTTGTACCCTCTCCCCGATGTTATTCAATCTGTATATTGAGCAAGCAGTAAAGGAAACAAAAGAAAAATTCGGAATAGGTATTAAAATCCACGGAGAAGAAATAAAAACCTTGAGGTTCGCCGATGACATTGTAATTCTGTCAGAGACAGCAAAGGACTTGGAAGAGCAGTTGAACGGAATGGACAGTGTCTTGAAAGGAGGATATAAGATGAACATCAACAAAAGCAAAACGAGGATAATGGAATGTAGTCGAATTAAGTCGGTTGATGCTGAGGGAATTAGATTAGGAAATGAGACACTTAAAGTAGTAAAGGAGTTTTGCTATTTAGGGAGTAAAATAACTGATGATGGTCGAAGTAGAGAGGATATAAAATGTAGACTGGCAATGGCAAGGAAAGCGTTTCTGAAGAAGAGAACTTTGTTAACATAGAGTATAGATTTAAGTGTCAGGAAGTCATTTCTGAAAGTATTTGTATGGAGTGTAGCCATGTATGGAAGTGAAACATGGACGATAAATAGTTTGGACAAGAAGAGAATAGAAGCTTTCGAAATGTGGTGCTACAGAAGAATGCTGAAGATTAGATGGGTAGATCACATAACTAATGAGAAAGTATTGAATAGGATTGGGGAGGAGAGAAGTTTGTGGCACAACTTGACCAGAAGACGGGATCGGTTGGTAGGACATGTTCTGAGGCATCAAGGGATCACAAATTTAGCATTGGAGGGCAGCGTGGAGGGTAAAAATCGTAGAGGGAGACCAAGAGATGAATACACTAAGCAGATTCAGAAGGATGTAGGTTGCAGTTGGTACGGGGAGATGAAGAAGCTTGCACAGGATAGAGTAGCATGGAGAGCTGCATCAAACCAGTCTCAGGACTGAAGACCACAACAACAACAACAACAACATGTCCCAAAAAGAATTTAGTATCTTGAGATGGGTGTAGGGTCTCCAATATCGTCAGTATTTTAAGACTAAGAACTTGCCTAGATCTGTTTTTGGTAATTATAAGAGCAACATGTATAAAAAGACATATAATTTATGTGTTGTTAATTGAAAAGTGAATCACTATAAACACAAGTCCACAGCTCGTGGTCTAGAGGTTAGTGTTGCTGTCTCTGGGTGACGGGGTCTCAGATTCAATTCCTGGCTGGGTCGGGGATTTTCCCCGCACGGGGACTGGGTATTTATGTTGTCCTCATCATTTCATCATCATCATTCGGGAAAATGGTGAGACTGGACAGTGTAAAGATTGACAATTTGTTCAGGTCCTGATAATTGTGTCATTGGGCATACCACAAACCAAACATTGTGATCATACAAGCTCAACATAAATTGTAATTAATGTAATCAGCATGAACAGAATCATCAGTTTTTATTTAGAAGTTAGAATTTTCTGCAATATTTGGTGGGTGTGTAGTTTGCCTCAAATTTGATCAGGTTATGCAAAGGAATTATGAGAAAATTGGAAAACAATTTTATTTTGAAGTAGTAGATGTATCTCATAACATTACATTTGGAATAACCAAGCAGGGAAACTGCAACATCTGAGGAATATGAGGCAAGTATTTTAAAAGAAATTATATTATTCTGTGTGAATAGGGCACAAAGAGAGATTTTCTTTGCCCAACTTTTCACTCTGTAAATGAGATCATACATACAATACAATGCATAATGGAGGAATTGTAATTCGTCTTTATTTTATATGTCCTCAGTAAAGTAAAATGACATAGAAAGCTGTTTTATATACACTTCCTTCTTTCCATAGTTTCTCCTCAGGTACACAAAATCGTTAATAATACACAAAGTAGGATAAACCAGAATAAAGTACTGTTTGTCTGAGGATTACGGTCTGTCAAGGCTTATTTGTTACTGCCACTTATGGGTCATGGGAAACAGAACTATTTACTGAAAACAAATAATGATAACTTTTTGCTGTCTTTCATCCTTCAGGAAGTACGAAAACTTTAACATATTTTATACAAATTATTTTAAAAGTATATGTTAGTTATAGCCAAATTATTAATTGTCACAGGGCATGGGTGAAGAGGCTATATGTACAATAGCCAGCAGATGTACGCAGTTAAGGGAGCTCCGACTTGACTGGACAAATTGCTTAAGGGATAATGACGTCAAATTTATTGTACAAAAACTTGGCCACCAGTTACAAGTGCTTACTCTAGGTGGCAGACTGCTGACAAATGAAGGCTACAAAGTTATTGCAGATTGCAAAAGGTTTGTTGATGTTGATTTGTATGGGATCTGATTGCAGATAAGAGTGGAAATAATATGCAAAATGACAGTGAAATGTCACAATTAGAAATATATACAGCAGATTCTTTATAAAGCATTTATTACATGTTCAGAAGTTCTTAGAGATTGTTTCTTAAATTCATCACATGAAGAAATGGTCCTGTGCCATTTTTAATGCATGATGAAAAAATATCCCTGTGTTGATTATTTTCTTTATATTTGTCCATAAGTACAGTTTGGAAAGATAGAAATAGAGCCTCACACAGAAAGGGTTTTATCGTGAGCATGTGTTGTGACATTTGGTTGACCTGCTGCTTGCCAGTGAAACTTCCTTTTCATTGTAGAGTATGTGTGGTGTTGACAAGACAGAGATTTTAGGCTTAATACTACTATTACACACAATTTGTTTAACAGAAAAGGGATTATGCATTTTATTTCCCTTTTTGATTCTGAATTGTCCTCTTTAGTAAACCTGTTTTTCCAAAGAACAATTGGAAGACAGCTCATTATACAAGAAGTTTGAACACCAGATAGGCAATTGAAGTAGTAGTGATGGTTGTTACTCATATATAAACTTTCTGTGCTGGAGTCAAATCACAGCATCAAAGGAAGGGCAGAAATGTACATACATGGAGAGAGAGAGAGAGAGAGAGAGAGAGAGAGAGAGAGAGAGAGAGAGAGATAAACAGGCAGAGAGAGTATGTGTGTGCTTTTGTACCAGAAGAATTTATACTAGTTTAATGAAAAAATAAGACATTGCCTATTTTTTTCATATAGTTTGCATCCAGTTACCGCAGGTTTTGTTGGTGTGCTATAATATTTGTTATTGACACATTTTGACATTGGTAACAATAGTGAATGCTTGCTTTATTATTAGCTGTCAAAAAGGCTACATACACTTGACATTTTTTTACTTGTAGAAAAAAATGGAATACAGAATTTGCACTTAAGTTCACTTTAAAAGTGTTATGAATTACAGCACCACATTGATAATTTTTATGATACTTTTGGTGAATCAGCTGTGAGTAAAGTATGAATTTTTAAGTGATAAGAGCAGTTCCACAAGGGCTGTTCAGATATTGAATGTATTGCTCTGGATATTTGAGCATGCCAACAACTAATAACCACATAAAAGAGTGAAGAAAATTGTTATTGCTGAATCATAATCAGAGATGTTTCTGATGATGCTGGCATGTCATTAATCTCAAGCTAAACTTTTTCAACATCACAATATCTCACTTGAAGTTAGTTAGTTGCATGTTCCACTGATCAATCGCATGGTATGATTTTCCAAAAAGTTTGAGCTACAGAATTTACTTTGCACACCCATCGCTATTTCTAGCAAACTGTACGTAGTACATGTAGTATTCTTATTACTATTGTAACTAAATGCTCTGCCTAAGCATTTTATGGAAAGTCATTGCCACTGCCCTTTACAGGAGGTGAATTTGATGTGTGAACTAACAAAAAAAGTGTGATATGTGCACACTGATCTGATGAAACAAATAAATGCATTACGGTAATCATTTTCTGACTTGTTGGTATTTAAAATAATCTATCAAATTATACAGCACAATATAAATTCTTAATTTGGTATTTAAACTCCAGTTGCTCCTGTGTTTTTCTGTACTTGTGCCACTTTCATATCTGGTAATGATTCGTGTATGAATAAAAACTCTGTTATGTATCATGTTAAAATGGACTGCATCAGTAACTGGCTGAAAAAAATCAATGTGCATGATATAGGAATATGAAAACTGCTCTTACCATGTTGTGACTGTCTTAACAATTAATGATTGTTTTTTTTTAATGTAAATCCAACATAGAGTGCTTAGCATGACATATAAATCTATCTACAAGAATTATGAGTTTTAAACAGTAGTTACACATTGTCACTGAAATATTTACTTTTATCTTTTATGTCACTTAAATTGTTTCATGAGACATTATATTTGCATCCAAGATTAAGTGATTTGGAGCAGCATGTAGCTAGTTGGCACTTAATGTTAGTCAAATAACCAAAAAAAAAAAAAATTCTAATACACAAACATTAGTGGAACAAACTGCAGTTTGTTTGCTTTTCAGCTTTAAACACATAATTAAGTTCAACAAAATCATTTTATGTGTAGATGTGGAAGCCTTCCACAAACAAACAATTTTGGATTCAACTTTGTGTAGGATAGTCATCTAACCTGGCACAATTTCCAACGAAATGGCCTGTGGTCTACACTTGCTACAGATACACATTGCTTTAGCCTACAGTTTCTATCAGGAGTATTATGTTCCACGTGCAACCTGACAGTATGTATCTAGGAGTCTCTGTATTCAGTAGATCCATTTGCTTAAAGTCTTGGTGCTGAAAGTTGACTGCTAATGGAAAAAGACATCTCAAAAGATTAAGTCATTTTGCTGGCTGGTCAAGAAAATTGTGGTATTATAAAATGTTGACAGTATGCCTGTCCTATTCAATTTATGTCAAAACACATGGAAGTAGAAAGTTGCAAAGTGCTGAGAGCCAGATAGTTTGGAGAACTTTATAGTGCCAGTCTCTCTCATTGTAGTGTTCAGCAGCACTTCAGTTTATTGCTATCAGCATTGTACAGTAAAATAGTATTCTGTCACACTATACACCAGCGCTAATGGTGCATCACGTAGGTCCTGTGCATTGCTTCCCATATCTCGTCTATGGGCCTTTTAAAGATGTCCACCCTCATCTTTACTTTTCCTATATGACTAATTGATAGTTGGCAATATGCCAGTGTCTGCATCAGGTCATGCCTGAATATTTTGAGCATTATATGTATCTGACTCTCCAATACAGGTTGGACTAGTTATAGTATTGATAAAATGATGTGAAAAATGGAAACAAGAGGCTTCTATGTTTGAAAGATCTGATCAAAGGAATGATGTGATTTGGGCAAGCCGTACTGCTAGTTTGCTTTTTTTTTTTAGTTTACTTCTCTGAAAAGTTATGGCCATATTGCCAGTAAACTGAAATTTTATGTACTTCATGTGACTGTGTTCAACAGATGGACAGTTTTACTGTTTTGTTGGTATCAACACTACTGGACTGCACAGAAAAAGAGTATTCCATCACATTGTACACCAGCCCTATTGGTGCATGGTTGTGGTTGTCTGTTTGTCGTATGATTTTTTTTTTTTTCTTTCTGGGAACTGTGAAGTTGCATGAAGACATGGTAAAAAGGCAAACAGTTATTTCTCTGCAAATCGGTCATTGTGTTTTTAACAGTGTTAAAAAGAGATTCTTCCCCCATGAACCATGGACCTTGCCGTTGGTGGGGAGGCTTGCGTGCCTCAGCGATACAGATGGTCGTACCGTAGGTGCAACCACAACGGAGGGGTATCTGTTGAGAGGCCAGACAAACATGTGGTTCCTGAAGAGGGGCAGCAGCCTTTCCAGTAGTTGCAGGGGCAACAGTCTGGATGATTGACTGATCTGGCCTTGTAACAATAACCAAAACGGCCTTGCTGTTCTGGTACTGCGAACGGCTGAAAGCAAGGGGAAACTACAGCCGTAATTTTTCCCGAGGACATGCAGCTTTACTGTATGATTAAATTATGACGACGTCCTCTTGGGTAAAATATTCCGGAGGTAAAATAGTCCCCCATTGGGATCTCCGGGCGGGGACTACTCAAGAGGACGTCGTTATCAGGAGAAAGAAAACTGGCATTCTACGGATCGGAGCGTGGAATGTCAGATCCCTTAATCGGGCAGGTAGGTTAGAAAATTTAAAAAGGGAAATGGATAGGTTAAAGTTAGATATAGTGGGAATTAGTGAAGTTCGGTGGCAGGAGGAACAAGACTTTTGGTGAGGCGATTACAGGGTTATAAATCCAAAATCAAATAGGGGTCATGCGGGAGTAGGTTTAATAATGAATAAAAAAATAGGAGTGCGGGTTAGCTACTACAAACAGCATAGTGAACACATTATTGTGGCCAAGATAGACACAAAGCCCATGCCTACTACAGTAGTACAAGTTTATATGCCAACTAGGTCTGCAGATGATGAAGAAATTGATGAAATGTATGATGAGATAAAAGAAATTATTCAGGTAGTGAAGGGAGACGAAAATTTAATAGTCATGGGTGACTGGAATTCGTCAGTAGGAAAAGGGAGAGAAGGAAACATAGTAGGTGAATATGGATTGGGGGGAAGAAATGAAAGAGGAAGCCGCCTTGTAGAATTTTGCACAGAGCATAACTTAATCATAGCTAACACTTGGTTCAAGAATCATAAAAGAAGGTTGTATACCTGGAAGAATCCTGGCGATACTAAAAGGTATCAGATAGATTATATAATGGTAAGACAGAGATTTAGGAACCAGGTTTTAAATTGTAAGACATTTCCAGGGGCAGATGTGGATTCTGACCACAATCTATTGGTTATGAACTGCAGATTGAAACTGAAGAAACTGCAAAAAGGTGGGAATTTAAGGAGATGGGACCTGGATAAACTGAAAGAACCAGAGGTTGTAGAGAGTTTCAGGGAGAGCATAAGGGAACAATTGACAGGAATGGGGGAAAGAAATACAGTAGAAGAATGGGTAGCTCTGAGGGATGAAGTAGTGAAGGCAGCAGAGGATCAAGTAGGTAAAAAGACGAGGGCTAATAGAAATCCTTGGGTAACGAATAAATATTGAATTTAATTGATGAAAGGAGAAAATATAAAAATGTAGTAAATGAAGCACGCAAAAAGGAATACAGACGTCTCAAAAATGAGATCGACAGGAAGTGCAAAATGGCTAAGCAGGGATGGCTAGAGGACAAATGTAAGGATGTAGAGGCTTATCTCACTAGGGGTAAGATAGATACTGCCTACAGGAAAATTAAAGAGACCTTTGGAGAGAAGAGAACCACTTGTATGAATATCAAGAGCTCAGATGGCAACCCAGTTCTAAGCAAAGAAGGGAAGGCAGAAAGGTGGAAGGAGTATATAGAGGGTTTATACAAGGGCGATGTACTTGAGGACAATATTATGGAAATGGAAGGGGATGTAGATGAAGATGAAATGGGAGATACGATACTGCGTGAAGAGTTTGACAGAGCACTGAAAGACCTGAGTTGAAACAAGGCCCCCGGGAGTAGACAACATTCCATTGGAACTACTGACTGCCTTGGGAGAGCCAGTCCTGACAAAACTCTACCATCTGGTGAGCAAGATGTATGAGACAGGCGAAATACCCACAGACTTCAAGAAGAATATAATAATTCCAATCCCAAAGAAAGCAGGTGTTGACAGATGTGAAAATTACCGAACTATCAGTTTAATAAGTCACAGCTGCAAAATACTAACGCGAATTCTTTACAGACGAATGGAAAAACTGGTAGAAGCTGACCTCGGGGAAGATCAGTTTGGATTCCGTAGAAATATTGGAACACGTGAGGCAATACTAACCTTACGACTTATCTTAGAAGAAAGATTAAGAAAAGGCAAACCTACGTTTCTAGCATTTGTAGACTTAGAGAAAGCTTTTGACAACATTAACTGGAATACTCCCTTTCGAATTCTGAAGGTGGCAGGGGTAAAATACAAGGAGCGAAAGGCTATTTACAATTTGTACAGAAACCAGATGGCAGTTACAAGAGTCGAGGGGCAAGAAAGGGAAGCAGTGGTTGGGAAAGGAGTGAGACAGGGTTGTAGCCTCTCCCCGATGTTATTCAATCTGTATATTGAGCAAGCAGTAAAGGAAACAAAAGAAAAATTCAAAGTAGGTATTAAAATTCATGGAGAAGAAGTAAAAACTTTGAGGTTCGCCGATGACATTGTAATTCTGTCAGAGACAGCAAAGGACTTGGAAGAGCAGTTGAACGGAATGGATAGTGTCTTGAAAGGAGGATATAAGATGAACATCAACAAAAGCAAAATGAGGATAATGGAATGTAGTCGAATTAAGTCGGTTGATGCTGAGGGAATTAGATTAGGAAATGAGACACTTAAAGTAGTAAAGGAGTTTTGCTATTTAGGGAGTAAAATAACTGATGATGGTCGAAGTAGAGAGGATATAAAATGTAGACTGGCAATGGCAAGGAAAGCGTTTCTGAAGAAGAGAACTTTGTTAACATAGAGTATAGATTTAAGTGTCAGGAAGTCATTTCTGAAAGTATTTGTATGGAGTGTAGCCATGTATGGAAGTGAAACATGGACGATAAATAGTTTGGACAAGAAGAGAATAGAAGCTTTCGAAATGTGGTGCTACAGAAGAATGCTGAAGATTAGATGGGTAGATCACATAACTAATGATGAAGTACTGAATAGAATTGGGGGGAAGAGGAACTTGTGGCACAACTTGACTAGAAGAAGGGATCGGTTGGTAGGACATGTTTTGAGGCATCAAGGGATCACAAATTTAGCATTGGAGGGCAGCGTGGAGGGTAAAAATCGTAGAGGGAGACCAAGAGATCAATACACAAGGCAGATTCAGAAGGATGTAGGTTGCAGTAGGTACTGGGAGATGAAGAAGCTTGCACAGGATAGAGTAGCATGGAGAGCTGCATCAAACCAGTCTCAGGACTGAGGACCACAACAACAACAACAACAACAACAACAACAAAAAGAGATTGTCAGCTCTGCAGATTTCCAACATTTTGTTTATTGCTCTTTCAATTAATCACACTGAATGGGTCAGAGTACCACATGTCCTCTTTGTTTGCTTTCAGATTTACATCATTTGCCAAGTTGTATTGACACTACTTATGACTCTCATGGGATCTGCTATAATGTCACATAATATTCATTTTTTCCTTTAGTATGTAAAACCTACTCCTCCTGTCTATTCATAACGTAACAGTCCCCTTCATAAATTTAGGGTGCCTAGCAAGTTTATCTGCACCAACAATTTGCATTACGCTGGAATTGAGCAACAATTTCAGATATTTACAGTCCCAGTTAGGAATGAATCTAACACATAGTCCTATAGGTATTAAGGATTTGGTTCATATGTGAACAATATTCACGAAGATCTTATAGGAGGTAGCCCCACCTGGCATGTCCTGGGGTAATTAAAAAAAAAGATGTTAAAGTGCTCCCTGTTTGCTACAACTGATCTGCTCTTCCCTTAGATGCTATCTCTCAGAGCCAAGACTTTAATGACATTGATCAACGAGGAGTAGTGAAAGTGTCACAGTCCCTGCATTAGCGAGCTGTGGTTTTGATGTAACCTGGCACCACTGGACCATACCTTATCAGGTAACACATGGAATATGATCGACTGATCGAATTTGTAGGCCAATGCATTGTGCAGCTGACAATAGATATTTCAGTTGTGAGGTGAAGTGACTGGGATGTGGAAGTCAATGATGTAAGTATGAGCCTATGTCAGTGTTCACTTATACCGATTATATTACTGCTAACAAGATTCACAGTTCTAATAGTATACCTCTAACATGGTCTTTATCCTCAAATATTGTATTCTTTCTTGTTGGAAGCTGTAGAACACAACATACTTTTGATTTTAATCACTAGTTGGTTTATTTTCCAGATAACCTGAACATGCATTGTTTACAAATGACGATTCCTGTATACCCATCGCCCCTATTTTCCATATAAAGCAACCATATATTTAAAAATATGAAAGATATTTGGCAGCCATATTGCATGTAAATATTTAACCTCATGACATTCATTCATCATGTTCTGTAGATTTCATCTGGAAGCAGAAGCTTTAGGGATTTGGGAATGAGTCAACAAGGATAATAGATTCATTTCACACTGTTCTTTTCTGTGTATCCTTTATCTAATGTATCTTGTATTCAAGGAGGGACCATTAACCAAATTCTTCATGCACATTGTTATGTATAATTTAATTACAGGAAGTAAACTGCGATTGTGTTCAAGCAAATTTTGGTTGAATTATTATCTTCCTTATTTTAATTTTCAGTATTTGCCAATACAAGAGTGGATTGTGAGTTAACCTTTTTCAGTATTACAACAATTTACTCCACTCTTTAGACCTAATTTCTAATGTACTGGTATAGAATATTTTCTCAAAAGAACAAACAACTTTTCACACAGTGTGAGGTATTGAAGATATTTGCGGTGTACGTAATAACAACATTAACACACCATTTACAATAGAGCTCTTCTTATTTGACATGTACAAACCTGTGTTCTTTGCCCACAGGTAACAACATTGTTTAGCTGGACTTCAGTAGTTTATTTTTTGCCAGTCACTGAACTTGTTCAAGATAAACAATAGCATGGTGACAAAAAGTCAGGTTTGACATTCTTTATTAATGCTGCAGTTTATTGCTTCCTTTTAAGCACATCAAAAAGGTTCTTTGCTTATTCTTGATCCACAAGTGTCAAACCTTGAGCAAGAGAAGTAGTAGTTCTGCTGAGACTGTATGTTATTAGAATAAGCTGTTTTATTCATCACTACTGTCTAATTTCAAACTAGCAGTCAAGTGTTAATGTACATATGGTTATACATGTGCTCTAGCAGGTTATACATGTTGTCAGAGTGCTTTGTATGATCCGCGAATAGCATACGTATGAGTGTAAGTACATGTTCACATGAAAATGACTGTTAATTTGAAATTAGCCAATAGTAGTGAATAAAAGATCTTCTTCAAATAATATACTGTCTTAGCAGGATCACAACTTATTGTAATACCAATCTGTGGTAAACATACAGTAAGTATTTGCTTGGCGAATGAATGAAAGTAGTAGTTAAAAAATGGTGAGAAAATTTGTTTTATTTATATCTCTATGATGACTGCTCTGCTTTAACGGCTAGCAAAACTGACACACAAAGAGCATAAAATATGGAGGTAGTCACAAAGAAAATTCATCGCTACTTTCTCTTCCTTTTGTGCACTTTTTTTTTTGTTGGAACATGGGGGTTTGGGAAAAAATGAACTTCTGTTCACTTTTCCCCTCAACCTTTACCTTTTGTTATTTTTGCCTTTTTTTCCTAAGAAAGGACTCACATTGTTAATGGTATGGATTTACCATCTTTGATTTGTATATTGGTTCCTTTAGTGTCTGGTAAGTAGGAATTTTTAGTTTTCATTCTTGTTTTTTCTGTTCTGATAAAATTCCTTAGCTATGCAGATAACAAAAAATAGCTCATTTTAGGATGTAGTTGACAGTATTTGTGTCCTGTTAAGATTGCAGGAACTAGGGCTGGCACCATGTCAGGGCCTAGGAGATGCTGGTCTCGCAGAATGTTTGGTACCACTGACAAGTTTGAGTGCTCTGGAACTGGCACACCCCTCACAGCTTACTCGTAATGGGCTGCTACACTTCCTCAGTTTTTCCACATACTTGGAGAATCTTACTGCTCTTAGACTGTCATGGTGTGAAGCTCTCACTGATGCTGGGTTAGAAATCATTGCAAAAAGGTATGATTTTCTGCTGACTTTTATCTTGCCTCCACCCTTTCAGTATTTTCTCCCTCGCATCTTCCATCATATTACTTTTCAACTATCATTCATCATTTTATCATATATCTTCTGTATCTTCCATCTCATATCCTTTTCCTCTGCATGTTAATGTACACCTTGTCTCCTTTGCCACCAGTTCTTATTGAATAATCATGTACTGATACCTCACTTCCTTCGCTCTACCCTCAATGGTTTCTCTATAGTAATTAAAAGTTATGACTGTCTCTTTGATTATCTCAATTTTTATCGCGAAAGAATTAATGCGAAGACAAGAGTTTCTTTTAGTTTACTGATATTAGATTTCTGTTGAGAGGTGAGTAGTCTTTTCATCATTTCTGTTGTTATTTCTTTTGCAGCCTGGATCTTTGCACTGCTATTATCTATTTAATATTTGTCATACGTATAATCTGTTTCTTTTATTAGCATGTTCATGTTCACATTGTGTTTGATAGGTGCCAACAATATCGGCACTGCAGTAACTTTTATTATTTAAATGAAAATGACTTACAGATACCTCATACTGCGTGAGGTTCCATATGTGAAGTTACTAGGCATCCAGATGGATAATAAAGAGAGGTGGCACTAGCACATGAATAACTTAAGCATGAAGCTCAATTCAGCTTGCTTTGTGCTTAGAAATCTCTCTTGATGTGTTGATTTGCAGATGGCATTGACAGCATATTTTGCATACCACCACTCCCAAGAACCAGCTGCAATGGAAAACTGTCCTCATCATTCAATATCATCCTGGACTGGAACAGTTGAACCATATGCTTCACAAGGATTTTGACTGTTTTATCATTGTGCCAGGAAATGAGAAACATCCTAGCTGCAATCTTCCTCACTCCTCACAAGGTGGTATTCTACCATCCACCCAGTCTATGCAATATCCTGGTACATCTTTTAGTCACAGCCACTCCCAACTCTGTGCCACATGGGTCATGTTCCTGTGGAAGAACCAGGTGCAAGACGTGTCCAAAACACCCTCCCAGTGTGCCCTCCTCCAGCCCTGTCACACACTTATCCTACCCATCAGAGGTGATGAGGCCACTCGAGAAAGCAGATATGTCAAATACCAGCTCTGCTGAAAGTTCTACATGGCATTTTATGTGGCCATGGCCACTGTGCAGTTCTCGACTCAAATGAATGGCCACCACCAACTGTGGCCAAGAACAATGTTGACCATTCAGTGCTGGAACACATTGTTGGGTACAACATGCTTGTTTTCAGTGGCAATGTGTCACATTCCTACATTCTTGATTTCAGTGGTAATGTGTTGCATTCCTGTCCCTCCAACATTCCAAATCTATGCACCTGTTGCCCCACTCCCAGCCATCAGCCACCTTTCCCCATCCCACCTGATACAAACCCTCACCCCTTTGAAGCTGCAGAACTCCAGTCCCAGCACAGTGTATTCAGCTGGTACAATGTAGCCTTACACACATGTGTGTGTTTTCTTCTGGAAGCTACCAAAGTTTTCAATCCAGTTGGCTTCTCAGTGTCTCTACTATTTGGTGACTTTACTCCTTAATTATTGGGCTGGTGCATAAGTTTGTTGAGTATTTCCACATGTTTAATAAACACAAGAGATAGATAACAGAGACTTTAGTCATAAATAATAATCTCCTTCTCTATTTACAACAGTCTGTCAGAGCTGGGGTACTTTTCGGTTCCGTGGCTGTAGATATCATGTACTTTTGAGGGGAAGAACTCATTGAGCCATAATTGGAGCACATATTCATATAGAAAGGAAGTTTTTTTGAAGGTTGTTGGATACAGAGTGAAAAAGCTGAAAATCTGAGGGTGCAAGATCATCTGAATAAGACTGCTGTGGAGTGACTTCTCAACCCAACTACTGTCTAGTGTTCTTTATCATTCTAGGAGAATGTAGCTGGATGTTATCGTAGAGTAGCATCACTTCATGGAGTGTTCCTCATCATTGTTCTTGGAATGAATCTGCAAGGTGCCTTAGTTGTTGATGATAAATGTCAGCAGTGATGGTTATACTTCAAAGAAGCAATTAGTAGTACACCACACTGTCACTGTTCCACCAGATGCATAATATTATCTTTTGTGGATGTGTGCAGGTGTTTGTAAGGGGAGTTGCTGCCTTGTTTGGGCTCAGCCACTTCTTTGCGTTCTTTATGTTAGCATAAAGACACCATTTCTTATCACAAATAATAATAGACGACAGGAATGGTCAGAGTTGTTCATGAGCCAATTGATGACAAGCAAGCAGAATGCACTTATGACCACTGCTGATTTTTGTGAGTTTAACTTAGAGCATGTGGTACCCACACACCTTATTTTTGAACCTTCCCCAAAGCATGTAGAAGTTACACCATGGTGGAATGATCACAAATCATCACATTTGCCAGTTCTCAAGTACACTGACATGGATCATTGGGAATTAATGCGTTTAAATGATCTTCATCAAACCCCGAAGCTCTTCCTGTATGCGGAGAGTCACTAATGTCAAAACAAGCCTCCTTAAAACAAGAAAACCAGTTTCTTGTCATGCTATGTCAAATGGCATTATCTCCATACACAGTGCAAATGTTTCTGGCTGCTTCAGTGTCTGTCACCCCTCTATTGAACTCAGACAGGGGAATATGTCAGAAATCTTCTGATTTCTCCATTGGGCATGCCATTTTGTTTTGTCTACAGCTCCACTCGTTGTCTCCATATGACAAAATGACAATATGTGAACTCTAATAGCAACAGTGAATTACAAATAAAAATGGTAATTGACAAAAAAAGCCCATAGCAAGCAGAATACCAGCATGCAAAACAAAAATGCTATGAACTTATTCACCAACTTAACATTAAAATACACTAAAATACAAAGTAATCCTTTGCTTTCAAGTCACCAGTAATCTTAGTGTGGCAACTGATGGACTACAGCCTCCATGCTTAAAAGCCAGAAAACTATTTGTTGACAGTTTTAGTATCACTGAAGAATAACAAAAACAGCGAGGAGTGTGGTTATTAGTATGTATCAACAACTTTCCCTGTATCACAGAAAAAGCCTGAGCTTTGACTTGCACCAGAAAATATGGACTAGTTTTGACAAGACAAAAACAAACCATGTCAGATGTGAGCACTCATTTCATCGATGGGTAAAGGCAGCTTCATTAGACTGTCAGTATGTTACCAGTGGACACACCATATACTCATTAAAGTAGAAAGCCCTTTATGGTCATATCCTGGTTGGTGATCAGACTTCTGTGACCCAAGAAGCAACGGAATATGTAAAATATCTGTTTGTTTATGACCCATGAGATTAATATCCTTTTGTTTTTATATGTACTTACGTACTTTGTTTTTGATTATTCTTCATACCTTGTATTGGGTAGAAGGATAAAAGTACAGATTTTTTGTTTTACTAAAAATTTCTTTAAAAGCTTTCAGCAATATTATATTAGTTACACATGCAACAGCTAGGTATCTTTGTAACAAATGTGCAGAAGTTTGTCATCCAAGTGCTATGAGAGATGCAATAAAAGTTTTCTTAAAAAATGATTCTGCATACTCTTATTCCCAACTGAGGAAAATAATTGATTATAAATAAATTCATGGAGAAACAAATTAAGAACTTTTTATTTTTCAGTGATTCAAAAAGTAAATATTTTATGTTCGGAGAGTAAGGCTGAAGAAATGTTTATCAAGGGAAACACAGTTCTTCGTCCAATGAAAAAGTTATCATGAAATGGCCCAAGTGCTGACTTCTTTGCCATTTTAAGACATTTTCTTAAGGCAGCCTTTGAAAACACAGTAGCTTTGGATGCTTGCCATATTGAGGTCCCATTTAAAAAGGCTAAGAGCTTGATGCTAGAGTGGCTCTGTTAATGGCTGTGAAAGTTGATGTTCTCAGTTGGTTTCTGGAAAAAAATGTCTTGTGGAAGATGTGATTATATTTGAAGAGTGCCCGAGAGGTAGATATGTTTGAAAACATGAACACCCTGTGAAAGAAAAAATATAGAAAAGAAAAATTAAGTTCTCTAATGTGGATGGTTAGGCACTTAAGATAAATAAATACCAACAAAGAATGCTAGAATACATGAGAGGAGACTACACTAGTCCAAGTACAGGTTATGGCATAAAAGTTCACAAATAGTTTCTTGATGGAGTAAAAGTAACTCATATGAACTTTTACCTTGTTATACCTGTATACTTTTACCCCATTCTGCCATTTTCTTTTTCAGAAGTCTACAGATAATACATACAGCTAAATTCATGAAGATCAAGGTGGATATTGGAATCTGATAGCTGCCAGTCCCAATACTGATATAACAACGAATATAATCAGTTATTGACAATGTAATGTAAATGGATAAATAAAAAATCTTTACAAGCTTTCGGAGTTACTTGCTCCGAAAGCTTGTAAAAGTTAAACCTTTTTGTGTGTATGTTCTCCTGCTGCTCCTTGGTGAGTAGATTTTATTACGTATCCATTTACATTACTGTTCCAATACTGAGTTTATCTAATTCGTAGATAGATTAAGGTTCACCTAATATTCAATGAAAACTAGACAAATTTTACATAGAAAACATACAAAAGTGACTTACTGTATTTTCTGCATCCGTAAGTGTCCAAATACGACGAGCTTCCAGACCGGAACTGAAGAGATGAAGTGTGCACTGCCTGGTGGGAATATGGTGGACTTCTGCTTTGGGGACCAGAAAAATTGATTTGTACATTTGCCCTACAAGTACTTTTACCCCCACATACCCTGTGTGATCATATATGATTTTCAATGCCACACACTAAATAAATAAATGTTTGAGTTAATACAGTTTGAATGAATGGATTAACAGATTGGTTTCACAGTAATATCTTATTGAAATCTGAACAGTGTCACGATGTACTGTGTAAACAAGAAGATAAGACCAGTTACATATCTGATATGATTGGAAATAAATGTGAAAGATGATAGAAACAGTAGTAACTTGATGAAATATGGTGATGTAAACTGAAAGATAAATTAGCATTTTCAATTAAAAAAGCAACCAAGTCTGTAGTTAGAACAGGAAAGATAGCAGTAGTAAATCCTTTTTATTTCTATGGTTCTTGATTTTCTGTGGCACAGTCATAAGGAAGCTAAGATTTAATTTACGAAGAAACAGATTTAACAGATTAAGGTGGGCATTGAGTGCCTAGTTATTCTATTATGCTCTTTAGTCAAGCCTACTAACACATGGTTTTGCAGTATTTTTCTACTTTGAGGTATATGGTTCAAATCTTGGTCCAAAATTAATTTTAATCACCAGTATTTGGTCAGTTTCGGGAGGAGAGGTGGTGGTGTAAAATGCCTCATTACAGATTTGAAGTCAAGGTCCTGGCTAAATTCCAAACCTCTCCATAAGATCCCAGGCAGTGAGAGCACATGGCCATGTTTATTATTTAGTTATTTCATGGTGGTGGTGGATGGTGACACTACACTTTGCAAACCCCTTGGTGCTATTCAAGATGAGTAGGTTATGTGCTGGTGCTGGATAACACCCTCTCCCTCACTATAATCATCATCACCATCATCATCATCATCATCATCAGTTATGGAAACGTGACACTATAGTATCAGTACACACATCAGAGTAATATGTCAGTTTCAAATATTTCTTCTGTGAGAAGGTAACAACTTTTCTTTTCTGTAATCATATTTAGTGGTAATTCACAATTTTTAATGTTATCTACTACATACATATTCTCTGCTATGATTGCAGGTGTGCGGGTCTCAGGAGATTGTGTGTAATACACTGCTCTCATATCTCAGATCGAGGTGTGTCTCAAATAATCGAGCACTGTCATCATATACAAATTTTGAGTCTTATCTGGAATGATGGCATTTCAGGTGTGTATCCTGTTTCAAAAATCAGTGATAAATTTGTGTACTTAATGGAGTATTGTACACACTATGAGATACAGTAACTTTTATTATTATTTGTTGTTGTTGTTATTGTTGTTGTTGTTGTTGTTGCAATTGCACTGGGCTGTGTTTGAGCAGCCTCAAACCTACAATGGCTATTCACTTAATCTATCATTCACTCATATGAGCTTTAGCATCGTGTAGTACATAACGTATTTGTGTTGAATGGATACATTGTTAATCATTGTTTTCTGTGTGTAACACAACAACTGCTTTGGACCATTAAGAGACAAAAAATTAGGCTGTCTTAAACATAACTTGAAACTTCATTTGTCAAAGGCTGAAACCAATCTGGAATGTAACTCTTTACTAAAGTGTGTAAAATGTTGAAATATGGATCATAACAGAGCAAGTTCACCTAACCTAGCAAATCAGATTCATATTCTCATATTATATTGTGGAAAACCATGCTGTGTGGCATACATGCACTAATAAATGAATTTAGGATTACCACACTGTAATCTCCTGTGTGCGAACTGCTAACAACCATTATATAATAGCTCTTATTCCAGCATTATTAGTACTGGCAGGTATAGAAAATGGCAGTGCACGTTTGAGAAACTTTTGTCTTGATGAATGGAATAGTGTTATGTGGCATATTACTCCAATATTCTGAAAGGTTCTACTAAGCCTTTCTCTGACAACTACTCTCAGGAAAATTAAGAAAAGATATCAAGGAACACCTAATTGTAGTCCGTGTGTTGGTGTTGAAGAAATTCTGTCTCTGGAGTCGTGAATATATTATGATTTTCAAGGGCCAAGAGTCTACAGTATCTATTTCAGTTTGGGCAAAATCACTGCTACTGCAGTGATGAACAATGTGTGGATAACAGGCTTTGTTCTAAACTTTGCAACAACAGTTGGATATAACAGAATGTAGAAAATTTTCCACCAGCATATTCATATAAGCAAAAACATAAACAGACATTTTATTCAGAACCATCTTCTTGCGCCAGGGTACTGAAGACATTGTCCTCCGAGAATATTTCTGCTGACTACACACTACTGTGCAGAAGTACATGTGTGTTATTGAAATATTGACAATGGATAAGACCACTTTGGTGCTTCATATTGGTACCTGTGAATAGCACGTTATAAATGAGGCAGGCGTACAGTTCAAGTCAGTTTATTTTGAATAAACAAAAAATGGAGAAAACTGCTGGGAGTTCAGATGTATCTGTTTGTTTGCATGGAGATCTGTTTGTTATGCAAGACACTGTATGAACTCATTGCTCTCATGCATTATCATGAGTGTAGTAGCCAATGAGTAAATTTTTGATTATGCTTTGGTCATACTCAGTTAGATGTGAGCAGCTGTTGAGTGATTATTGATATACAAAGCTTTGCAACACAGTGTCTTTTGGAGTTTGCTTTATGATGAGGAAGCTCCATGCCGTGTGAAATGGAAGTTTTACTGGGAATATCGGAACAATGAATTAAATGCTTACATCTTGTTACAACGCACAGTGCAAGTATAGTAAAGATGTAATTACATCTTTGTGTCTTTGTTTTGTTCAAGAGAATATCAAAAATTGAAACATGAAATTAATAATTTCAAAAATTCTCCAGTGTGTGATAGAAGATGTTAGCCTGTGTCTTTACACAAAACTCAACAAGCATAATTACTACATTGTGGTTAAACATAGCTATCTATTAATGTGCAGTTACTGGCTGTGACGGTGTTCCAGTAGTTATGACAAATAAAGCTAAATTCAAAATACTGACAAAAAATAAGGTAATACAGATACTGCCTGCTGATAAACTAAAAGGAAATGACATATATATTGAAACTGTTGAGCAGCTAGAATTTAAACAAGACAAAAGTGCTGAGTTGTGTTCAGTAATGGAATGTGTGACAGAAGAAAATTGGTTGCAAGTGGAATGAGAGGTGGGAGTCACAGATAACACTGTAACTGTGAAAAAAGGAGGAGAAAAGTTATGGAAAGATAATTTGATCCCTGAAGGCAGGGATGACTGAAAAAAGGGGGGGGGGCTGAAGAAGAAGAAAAACAGAACAACTTCACAATAATTAAGGAAGGAAACAGACAGTTTAGAAATGAAACACACCACAATAACGTATTGAAAGTGTAAATGAGCAAGTAAAACAGAAGATGGGAAAATGCACAGAAGCTTATGTAAGTTACCTGAAGGGAAAAGTATAAATAAGCGAGAAAAGGGGATGGAGGAAGGTGCCACAGTCCAAAATTAAGAGATATTCAGGAGGTACATAAGCTATCAGGATACCACAGTAGTCTTTGCAGTGATATTGTGATATCTGAGAAAAAATATGGCTGGACTACACAGCCTCAAAACTTTTTCTGACTGTTAAAAGATGTAAGGAGAGACTTCCAGCCAAGTGTCAGGATGTTTCGCAAATCCTCAGTATTGTTGAGTCTGCTAAGTTAGTTTCAGTTATCTTGCTGAAAGAGTTCTCTTGAGGCTTTTCTCAACAGGGTATTTAAAATTAAAAGTAATATTATAAAGGAAAAGACGTATTCTGAGCAGCAAAAGCACAGACAAAAGTATTTAAATTAGCTTGACTCCTACGTGATCTGTCAGTGATTTTAGTTCTTACTTTCTTGTACAATTTAATGCTTGTAATTAGTTCCATCACTGTTTCTGACATACACCATATTTTCTCAGTAATAAACTACAATATACATATGCTCTGATTTCTTAACCAGGTGTTTTATCTGTTTGGTAATGGCAGTTTAGTGACCACATTATTCCACATGCTAAGAGCAACTGAATCATTTTTCATTATTTTACTTCCACTTATCAGAATTTTCTATGCAAGGAATATGGATGGGAAATGTTGATATATTTGAAAATATGCACAGTAAATACAGTGGAGAATAAAAGTAGACTTATAGTTCAGAGAGAAAAAAATCAGACACACACTGCAGTGAAAAAAATTTCTAGCATAACTATGATTATTTATAGACGAGAAATACTCAGCAAGTGTTTCTTGTTCAATGTATGAAGTAGTTAGGCCGGGTGGTCAGTGAGAAATAGCTGGAGATATGTGAGCACAACACACTGCAGTGAAACAAATTTATATCATAACTGTGATTACTTGTGGATGGAGAATATCTGGCAAGTGTTTCTTATTCACTGCATGATTTAGTTAGGCTGGGTGCTCAGTAAGAAATAGCTTAAGGTATGTGAGCACCATCCAGTATACTAGTTCAGGAGAAAATAACTGCTGAAAATAGGGCCCACATGGTGTGGTCAAACTCTGAGGTCGTCAATACCTTGTAATCCATCAAGGGAAAGGAGGAAATGGTAGGAGAGGAAACAATTACCATGTGTACAGGGATTAGTCAATTATTATCTGCAAAGTAGTTAAAAATTTTACTGTAATCAAATAGGAAACTTACAAGAACATCATTTTTCAACATAGTCTCCTTGCGTTTCAACGCACTTGGTCCATCGTTGTACAGGCTTCCTGATGCCCTCATAAAAGAAGGTTCTCGGTCAAGCTGCGAGCCTGGAATGCACCGCTTCTTTCACTGCTTTGTCTGAGGCAAATCAACGGCCTCTTAATATCTGTTTGAGTGGAACAAACAAGTGATAGTCAGAAGGGACAAGATTGGGAACTATATGGAAGATGACCCAGTACTTCAAATTTGAGTTTCTGGAGCGTTTCAGCAGTGTGGGCAGCAGTATGTGGATGGGCATTGTCGTGCAACAACGCAACACCTTTTGACAGCAATCCTTGGCATTTGCTTCAAATTGCGGGCTTTAGCCTGGCAGTAAGCATCTCACTGTAACATACACTGTTTATTGTTGTGTCCTTTCCCCATAATGTTTTCTTGCGGACGGTTGGGTCTTGAACTTTTTCTTGCATGGTGAATTTGGATGTTTTCATTCCATACTCTGCCGTTTACTCTCCGGCTCGTAATGATGGATCCATGTTTTGTCACCAGTAATGATCCTGTCTAAGAAGTTGTCCCTTTCGTTACCGTAGTGTTCCAAATGTTTTTTTTACAGATGTCCAAGCACGTTTGTTTATACAACTGTGTGAGTTGTTTTGGGCCCCCTTCTTACAGAAACTTTATGACAGCCAAATCTGTTGTGGATGATTTCGTAGGCAGAACTGTGACTAATGTGCAGGTGATGTGCCACTTTGTCAATAGTTAATCATCTGTCGAAGAGAATGACTTCACGTGAACGCTCAATGGTTTCATCATTGGTGGCGATAAAAGGTTGTCCGGCTCCTTCATCATGCGTAACACTTGTGCGACCATTTCGGAATTTTTCAGTCCATTTGTAGACACTCCATTATGGCAAAATACTGTTCCTGTACTGTACCAAAAGTATTCGATGAATTTCAGCCCCTGATACGCCTTCTGACCACAAAAACGGAACACTGAACGTTGCTCTTCTTCGGTGCAAATAGACAGCGAAGCAGCCATGATTAACAACACAGCAGTGATAACAAAACTAACCTAGCAGCTTGAAAACTGCAAAGATATAACAACAAATAAACAAAGCATGTGTCATCAACGTAAAACGATAGTGCTACCAAAATAAACAAAAGTATAACTAAATGGTGGATAATAATTGACTTACATCGTACTCAATTATAAGACATGGTTTTTCCGCAAATTCACCATTTGAAGAATATGAGATTGTCCTATATTCGCAGATTAACCTATCACTGATGAGGCAACATTTTTATGTTGTTTAATAGATTAATATAGGCGTTGTCTTACATCTATAGATAAAGCTTTGACTATTGAGATTTTGTACAAATTTTTTTTGAACAGTCCCGAATGGTAGAGTATATCAAACAATACTTGTTCATATATGATAGAGATTTCCTAATAAAATATTGACCTTGCTTGAATAATCACATGATGTTTGAATCGCGGTACTAGTGCAATGGACATGCGAGAAACTGTGAACTACCCATTACAAAAATCTGATGCTCTGCTTAAAAACTGACAATTTTGTTAAACACAGGAGGAAATAACATTTAATTCTATAAACTTACAAACTTTTGTTGTATTCGAATAGGTTTGCAATAAAAATTCTCATTCATGTATGGGTACTGTATACATACATTTGATACTTTTTAAGCAAAGATAACATTCAAAGGTGAAAATCATATCCTTCAAAAACCATCACTTGATTCTGAACACAACTCAATAGGTTATTTGGTTATGAGAAACTAATGATATGCCAAATGGGTTGCAAATGAGAAATTCCGTTGTTGTACACATATTAGAATAGCAGAGAAACTCATTACCAGTTTTTAATCAGCTGTAGAAAAAGATGATGACAGTCATATGAAATGAGAAGAAAAATTAATCCAAAATGAAATGTTAGACAAACAAAATAAATCATATTAAACTGACTGTAATTGTTATCGCAAGAATAAATAGCAGTGGAAAGATCTGTTGCAGAAACTGTATGAACAGGGGTCACTAGATCGTGGAGCAAAAGTTCTAGAATTGGATTGAATAATGATTGCAATCTTTTATTTATGTATTAGTTGCTGTTGTTAGATAGACTTGCACCCTATAAGATATTGCTGTCCATGTTTCACTCTTGCTGAAGCACAGCACTAAGGGAAGTTGGAGGGGAACAGCGACCTACCTAGTGTGGCTGAGAACTACAGGGAGGAGAGTGTCAAATAGGCAGAAATTTCATCATACAGCCAACCAAGGGAATGTATACTGCATACTTCGGCTTTTTATGAACATCTACCATGTTTAAGTTGCAATTTTCCTGAATACTTTTGCACTTGGAATCAAAGTAGGAGATGCCAAAACTCTAGGTGGCGACCAGTGGCATACTAGTGTGTTTCGCACAGCAAGTTGTCAATGCTTACTGTGGGGTATGATGGGAACAATTGAGGTTGTGTCAGCTGCTCGTTCTACACACCCATCGGGTCCCACAGTAACCACAACCACAAAAATCACGACATATTCCGAAGAAACAGATGTTTGTGGCAATTGTGATATGGGTTTTAGAGCTGATTAAAATTAGTGATACCACAGACGGCAGACTCAGTAAACAAAAAAGGTAGTGAAGATAAAAATTAATGTGATCAATTTCTTTTTGTATATTTTATTTCTCATTTTATCAAAATGTAGACAATCAATAAATGGCATAAATTTAGAATAGGTGTAAAGTCAACTTTTTAGACAGATCTCTTACATCAGTAAAAGTTTTTAAATTTGATTAGTCAGAACATATTAAAAATTAATTTTTCCCAAGGAGTCTCTTAAAAAAATGGGGGTCATCTCGTATTCAGGTTCGTCTTATACTTGTGTAAACATGGTACTACAATATATGACTTTGTAATGATAAGAGATTTGGGTTGTGTTGATTGAAGCCAACCATCTTGTAAATGACATGTGCCACTATGACTGCAAATGAATTGCGATTAATACACCAAAGGTTGGAGAACACATTTGCTAATTAAGAAAAAGCTGATGTAGATTATATTGGTTAATGTCCAAAACAGCAGTTCTACATCTCCATCTGTACCCTGCAAACCACTGTGAGGTGCATGGCAGAGGGTACGATCCACTGTACTAGTTATTAGGTTTCCTTTCTGTTCCATTCGCGTATGGAGCACAAGAAAAATGATTCTTTGAATACCTCTGTGCATGTCAAGTAATTATTCTAATCGTATCTTCACGATCCTTATGCGAGCAATATGTAGGCAATCATAGTGTATTCCATCATTTAAAGCTGGTTCCTGAAACTTTTGTTAATAGACTTTCTTGGATTGTTTACATTTATCTTGAGAAGTCTTCCAGTTCAGTTCCTTCAGTAACTCTGTGACACTCTCCCATGGATCAAACAAACCTGTGATAATTCATGTTGCCCTTCTCACTATACATTCAATAACCCCTGTTAGTCCTATTTGGTATGGGTATATTCCAGAACTGGTCACACAAGTGATTTGTAAGCAATCTCCTTTGTAGACTAATTGCACTTCCCCAGTATTCTACTAATAAATTGAAGTCTACCACCTGCTTTGTCCACAACTGAGCCTAAGTGAACATTGCATTTCATATCCCTACAAAGTGAGACACACAGGTATTTGGATGAATTGGCTCATTTCTGTGTAGTCAAATGATATTTCACAAAACCGAAATAAATTCTTGTCATACGTAAAGGCTGTTAATGGCGCCAAAGGTAGTGGCCAGTCCCTAGCAAATGAAACAGGGACTGATATTACAGTCGTAGGATACTATATTTTTTCATTTTGTGCAGTGCACAAATTTACATTTCTGAACATTTAAAGCAAGCTGCCAATCTTCGCACCTCTTTGAAATCTTATTGAGATGTGACTGAACATTTCCTCAGCTTCTTTCGTATAGTACTTAACTATAGATAACTGCATCATCTGCAAAAAAACCTGAGGTTACTGTTAATATTGTCTGCTAGGTCATTAATATACAGGGCGTTTCAAAAAGAAAGAGCAGATTTCAAACATTTATTTCTCAAAAACTACAAATGATAGAAACACAATTCAAACGTTTCTTGTCAGAGAAAGGTTCAAAGTTTTTCAATGGTCCGCGCAGAAGTTCCATGCAAATCCGCAGTGGCGCTGGCGTTTGTTTGTAGGAAAATGGCGACGACACCACAGGAACGATCATTTTGTGTGCTGCAATTTGCAAAGTTAGAGTCCATTGTTGGTGTGCAACGTGCATTCCGCCGTCAATTCAACAAACAGCCGCCTCGTCATAAGCAAATTTATGAGTGGCATCACAGATTCGTAGAAGATGGTTGCATCTGCAAGCGAAAAAGCACGGGTCGTCCACGCACATCGGATGAAAATGTCGAGCGTGTCCGTGCAGCTTACGAAAGGAGCCCTAGAAAATCCACGGCACGGGCAAGTCACGAACTAAACATGTCTAAAACAACGGTATGGCGCGTTCTGAGTAACCGTCTGCACATGAAGCCGTACAAACTGCAGTTATTGCAAGCATTGCGTCCTGACGACCACAACAAAAGGTTCGAATTTTCAACTGCAATTCTACAGGACATGGAAGAGGACAATTTTGCCGAACGATTAATTTTTTCAGATGAATCAACGTTTCACATTTCTGGTAAAGTTAATCGGCATAACGTACGAATTTGGGCGAGTGAAACTCCGAGGGACGTTATTCAACATGAAAGAGACTCACCAAAGGTTAACGTCTTTTGTGCAATTTCGGTAAACAAAGTTTATGGACCTTTCTTTTTCATGGAGAAAACTATCACAGGAACCATTTACCTGGACATGTTAGAAAACTGGCTATTTCCTCAACTTCAGGAAGATTCAAATCACTTCATCTTCATGCAAGATGGCGCCCCACCACACTTCTCTGAACCTGTACGACGGTACCTAAATAACACCATTCCAGGACGGTGGATTGGAAGAGCAGGAGCACAAGATCAATGTCATCGTCTGTGGCCTCCCAGGTCACCAGACCTTACTCCCTGCGATTTTTATTTGTGGGGGTACATAAAGGACTGTGTTTATGTCCCACCTATGCCCGCTACTCTTCAAGAGGTACGACATCGAATTGTTGCGGCCGTGAATTCGGTAACTAAAGACCAGTTGCGTCGTGTGTGGCAAGAAATGAGATACCGGTTTGATATTTGTCGTGTAACAAATGGTGCTCATATTGAGGTACAGTTTTGATATTTGTTGTGTAACATTTGGTACTCATATTGAGTGAAGGACCGTTGGAATTGTGTTTCTATCATTTGTAGTTTTTGAGAAATAAATGTTTGAAATCTGCTCTTTCTTTTTGAAACGCCCTGTATAGCATTAACAGCAAGGGTCCCAACACATTTCCCTGGGGCACACCTAAAGTTACTTCCATATCTGACAATGAGTCTCCATCCAAAATAATAAGCTGCATCCTCGCTACCAAAAAGTTCTCAGTCTAGTCACGAATTTTACCTGATACCCCATATGATTGTACTTTTGACAATAAGTGTAGGTGTGGTACTGATTCAAATGCTTTTCTGAAATCAAGTAATTCTGCATCTACGTGACTGCTTTGATGTTCCAAAGCTTTCAGTATGTCATGTGAGAAAGGTGTGAGTTGTATTTTGCATCCTCAATGTTTTCAGGATCCATGCTATTTGACATTGAGGAGGTCATTCTGTTAAAGGTGCCTCATTATGTCTGAACTCAGAATATGTTATAAGCATCTACTACAAATCGATGTCAGGGATATGGGACGGTAGTTTTGTGGATCATTTGTATTACCCTTCTTGTAAATGGTTGTGACCTGTGCTTTTTTTCCAAGACCTGGGCACAGTTTTTTGTTCAAGGCATCAACAATAGATTATAGTTAGAAGAGGGGCTAATTCAGCTACAAATTCAGCATAGACTCTGACAGTGATTCCTTTGGGTCCTGGAGCTTTGTTCAGTTTTAACAATTTCAGCTGTTTTTCAACACCACTGATCCTAATACTTATTTCATTTATCTTTTCAATGGTATGAGAATTAAATTTGGCAGTTCTTCTGGGTTTTCCTTTGTAAAGGAACATTTGAAAATGGAGTTAAGCATTTCAGCTTTCTCTTTGTTACTCTCAATTTCAGTTTCTGTCTCATTCGCTAGGGAGTGGGCACTATATTTGGTGCCACTAACAGCCTTTATGTATGACTAGAATTTCTTTGGGTTTTATGAAATATCATTTAACTATATTCTGCTATGGTGGTCAGTGCAGGCATCGTGCATTGCTCTCTTGACAGCCAAACACATTTCATTCAGCATCTGTCTATCTGTAGCTGTACACTTTGCTTTACAATTAATTGTAATCCTTCTATTGATATTGCAGGTCGTGATTTTTTGCCGCTCTTGGTCTCCAGTCTACCAAAGCTGCGACGGCTGGATCTGGGGTACTGTGACAGTAATACTCGTGAACACTTAAATGAAGTTATGTCTCAAAGAAAGGGTATTGCAGTTGTGGGGCCTGAAGTGTGGTGCGGTCCACGCAGTAATCCACATGTTTGCTGTGCCCCTTGGGATCTAGTTGCTTAATTATAGTTTTGCGGACGCATGAACTGTTTTGTTCTGATTTCTGGAAATTTCCAAATGATTTGTAAGGAAAAAAAATATTGACATGAAAAATGTATTTATGTAAGTAAATATTACTGTTTCAAACACCATTTATTAAATTTACCGTGTAAGGAACTTATTTAAATAAAGCTGTATCCAAAATCCGTTAAGAAATTTAGTGAACTTTATGGGTTGAATCCCAGCAAACACAAAATTTACTAGTGCAGCATGAAAAAATGTGACATACCCTGACATAAAAATAAGTACTGTTTCAAATGCAGAGGATGGAGGCTAACTCTTAACAGCATAAGTAGAAATAAATGTTTAGTTTTTTGAGTTCACAATTGCTGCATACAAGATTTTCTTGAAAAAACTCTAAAACTAAAGACTAAGGGTAACTTTCATAACCATGTAGGAATTGAAATGACGAGTTTATGTACTGCAGTAGGTCACTGGAGAGAGAGAGGGGGTGGGGGGGGGGGGGTGGGGGGGACAGAAGGTTGATTGTCAAGTTTTTTTTTTTTCTGCTACAGTTAATACTATCTTAAAGTGTTTTGCATGCAGAAATGGGGTGATGGTTGTTAATTCTAAGCTTGTTCGAGGCAGCTCTCTATTCGTGTCACCCATCAGCATCCTCTACATTTCAGCATAACTAGTCTACTGCAACCTATGAGAGCAACACACTGTCTCCTGTACTCCTGGGGAGGCTTGCCCCTACGTTTTTTCCTCTCTACCATCACGTTAACCATTATTTTCCACTACAACTTAAGTTGTAATGAGTGCTCTTCTACTTATTATGTTCCTTATTAGACACAGTTTCTCACTAAATGGCATCTTCATTGCTTGCTTGATCAATCGATCTTACTGTCAACAGTCTCAAGGTTTATTTTTTTTTATGTTAGCAGATGCTTATTTTGATAGAAACTCCTTTTGCCAAGTTAAATCTTTGCTGTTGGATATTTTTTGCGTCTCCCTTCTTTATCTACACTGAATCACCAAAGAAACTGGTATAGGCATGCGTATTCAGATACAGAGATATGTAAACAGGCAGAGTATGGTGCTGCTGTCAGAAACGCCTACATACGACAACAAGTGTCTGGTGCAGTTGTTAAGATTGGTTACTGCTGCTACAATGACAGGTTATCAAGATTTAAGTTGGTTTGAACGTGGTGTTATAGCCGGCGCATGAGCAGTGGAACGCTGCATCTCCAAGGTAGCAATGAAGTGGGGATTTTCCTGTACGACCATTTCATGAGTGTAAAACATCAAATCTCCGACATCGCTGTGGCTGGAAAAAGATCATGCAAGAATGGGGTCAGCGTCGACTGAAGAGAATCATTCAGCATGACAGAAGTGCAACCCATCTTGCTGCGGATTTCAATGATGGGCCATCAACCATCAAGTGTCAGCATGTGAACCATTCAACGAAACATCGATATGGGCTTTCGTAGCCCCACTCGTGTACTGTTCATGACTGCACGACACAAAGCTCTACGCTTCACCTGGGCCCGTCAACACCGACTGGGGCCCATCAATACCAACATCGGACTGTTGATGACTGGAAACGTGTTGCCTGGTTGGACGAGTTTCGTTTCCATTTGTATCGAGCAGACGGACATGTGTGGGTATGGAGAATCCATAAACCCTGCATGCCAGCAGGGGACTGTTCAAGCTGATGGAGGCTCTGTAATGGTGTGTGGAATGTGCCGTTGGAGTGATATGGGACCCCTGATACGTCTAGATACAACTCTGACATGTGACATGTATGTAAGCAACCTGTCTGATCACCTGCATCCATCCATTCATGTCCATTGTGCATTCTAACAAACTTGGGCAACTTTTAAAGGGACACCCTCCTTTAGCATTACTTTTGCTCACCATAAGTAGTCAATACCAGAACTAATTTTTGAATTTTGGACAGGTCAATATTATCTCAACTGTTTGTCTGAAAAGTTTCATATAATTTTATACACAATATGTGATAGAGGGTGAGCACAGAGTCTTGGCCGGATTATAAAAATTTATAACAGAATAACCGTTTAACATAATAAGTTACTTTTGATGCTGTTACATAGGTTAGTGTTACTAGTTGTTGCGACCAATAGATGGCACTAGTGCTCCACAACACTGACGCGGTCTGTTAGGTCACGATGGTTGGTGGCGAAATGGTGTCGAAATAGGAGAAAGTGCAATGTGTGCTTTAGTTTCACGAAACAAAATCGCCCATCAGCGTTCAGTGTAAATTTCCAGCTCCTTATGGACACAGCCCTCCTGACATTAAATCAATAAAGCGATGGTATGCAAAGTTTAACGAAACAGACAGCATTGAAGATCATCCTTGAAGTGGCAGACCTCGTGTGAGTGATGCAACTGTTAATCCTGTTCAGCAATTGTTTCAACAGAGTCCATCTAAATCAACACGTCAAGCATCACGTGTACTTCAAATACCGCAAGCAAGTGTGGTGAAGATTCTTCATGAAAAGCTTAGGTTGCATGCTTACAAAGTGCAAATCGTGCAGGTCTTGCAACTGAATGATTTGGTGACTCATGCTGAATTTTCAACTGATATTCTCAACAGCATTGATGACACTGACGAATCCACCTTTCTTGTCAGTGAAATGGTAAATAGGCATAACGTCCATATATGGGGTTCAGAGTTTCCACATGCCACTGTACAGTTACAGCGAGACATCGAAAAAGTGAATGTTTGGTGCGACCTCGTGCATAACAAGGTTTTTGGACCATTTTTCTTCACGGAAAAATCCATTACCACTAACATTTACTTAAGACGTTTTGCAACAGTTCATTGTCCCACAGATAGAAAAATATCAACCATGGATAATTTTCCAGCAAAATGGATCCCCCCCCCCCTCCACACACACACACACACACACACACACACACACACACACACACACTGGGCTTTGATAGGGGTGATTTCCTGGATGGTTCATTTCCTCATTTCCGGATCGGTGGATTGGAAGGAACGGTCCAACACCACGGCCACCCCACTCTCCAGACATTACGCCCCTTGACTTTTTTTCCTGGAGCTATATCAACGACAGAGTCTTTGTCACACCAGTTGCTGACGTCGACGAACTGGGTACTGTGACAAAATACATGCTAAGAAACATCTGTCTGGACTGGGAATGCTTCACCCACTGTCCCTGCTGTCGAGGCATCTTCGCGGTTACCGGGCGTGGTTGGGCTACCCTCTCCCTAAGGGCAGTGGCGGGTTCAGCGGCATTCACGACGCACGAGGCGGAGGGTAAATGTGGAGGCTGGCCGTGTGGCATCGCCCGCTCTGCCTGTGAGTGGACATGTGGCTGCTCCTTCAGCAAGGTCCGAGCAGGCACACGGGGGGAGGGGTTTATTAGTTATTGGGAGCTCCAACGTTAGGCGGGTGATGGAGCCCCTTAGGGAAATAGCGAAAAGGTTGGGGAAGGAGGCCAGTGTTCACTCTGTCTGCTTGCCGGGGGGTCTCATCCGAGATGTGGGAGGCCCTGCCGGCGGCGATAGAGAGTACTGGGTGCACCCGACTGCAAATTGTTGCTCATGTCGGCACCAATGACTCCTGCCGTCTGGGTTTAGACGTCATCCTCAGTTCGTACAGGCGGTTGGCGGAATTGGTGAAGGCGGAAAGCCTTGCTCGTGGGGTGGAATCAGAGCTAACTATTTGTAGTATCGTTCCCAGAACTGATCGCGGTCCTCTGGTTTGGAGCAGAGTGGAAGGCTTAAACCAGAGGCTCAGACGATTCTGAGGAGATCTGGGGTGCAAATTTCTCGACCTCCGCTATCGGGTGGAGAAATGTAGGGTCCCCCTGAATAGGTCAGGCGTGCACTACACGCCGGAAGCGGCTACAAGGGTAGCGGAGTACGTGTGGAGTGCACATGGGAGTTATTTAGGTTAGAGAATTCCCTCCCTAGGCCCGACAAGACGCCTCCTGAGACGCGGCAAGGTAGGAGTAGGCAAAATGCAACAGGGAATAACAATATTAATCTGCTAATAGTAAACTGCAGGAGCGTCTATAGAAAGGTCCCAGAACTGCTCTCATTAATAAACGGTCACAAACAGTTAACGCAGAACAGGGAATCAGCGATCGTAAAGCGGTTACTGCATCGATGATTTCAGCCGTAAAAAGAAATATTAAAAAAGGTAGAAAGATTTTTCTGTTTAGCAGAAGTGACAAAAAGCAGATGACAGAGTACCTGACGGCTCAACACAAAAGTTTTGTCTCAAGTACAGATAGTGTTGAGGATCAGTGGACAAAGTTCAAAACCATCCTACAATATGCGTTAGATGAGTATGTGCCAAACAAGATCGTAAGAGATGGAAAAGAGCCACCGTGGTACAACAACCGAGTTAGAAAACTGCTGCGGAAGCAAAGGGAACTTCACAGCAAACATAAACATAGCCAAAGCCTTGCAGACAAACAAAAATTACGCGAAGCGAAATGTAGTGTGAGGAGGGCTATGCAAGAGGCGTTCAATGAATTCGAAAGTAAAGTTCTATGTACTGACTTGGCAGAAAATCCTAAGAAATTCTGGTCTTATGTCAAAGCGGTAGGTGGATCAAAACAAAATGTCCAGACACTCTGTGACCAAAATGGTACTGAAACAGAGAATGACAGACTAAAGGCCGATATACTAAATGTCTTTTTCCAAAGCTGTTTCACAGAGGAAGACTGCACTGTAGTTCCTTCTCTAGATTGTCGCACAGGTGACAAAATGGTAGATATCGAATTAGACGACAGAGGGATAGAGAAACAATTAAAATCGCTCAAAAGAGGAAAGGCCGCTGGACTTGATGGGATACCAGTTCGATTTTACACAGAGTACGCGAAGGAACTTGCCCCCCTTCTTGCAGCGGTGTACCGTAGGTCTCTAGAGGAGCGTAGCGTTCCAAAGGATTGGAAAAGGGCACAGGTCGTCCCCGTTTTCAAGAAGGGACGTCGAACAGATGTGCAGAACTATAGACCTATATCTCTAACGTCGATCAGTTGTAGAATTTTGGAACACGTATTATGTTCGAGTATAATGACTTTCCTGGAGATTAGAAATCTACTCTGCTGGAATCAGCATGGGTTTCAAAAAAGACGGTCGTGTGAAATCCAGTTCGCGCTATTCGTCCACGAGACTCAGAGGACCATAGACACGGGTTCACAGGTAGATGCCGTGTTTCTTGACTTCCGCAAGGCGTTTGATACAGTTCCCCACAGTCGTTTAATGAACAAAGTAAGAGCATATGGACTATCAGACCAATTGTGTGATTGGATTGAGGAGTTCCTAGATAACAGAACACAGCATGTCATTCTCAATGGAGACAAGTCTTCCGAAGTAAGAGTGATTTCAGGTGTGCCACAGGGGAGTGTCATGGGATCGTTGCTGTTCACAATATACATAAATGACCTGGTGGATGACATCGGAAGTTCACCGAGGCTTTTTGCAGATGATGCTGTGGTGTATCGAGAGGTTGTAACAATGGAAAATTGTACTGAAATGCAGGAGGATCTGCAGCGAATAGACGCATGGTGCAGGGAATGGCAATTGAATCTCAATGTAGACAAGTGTAATGTGCTGTGAATACATAGAAAGATAGATCCCTTATCATTTAGCTACAAAATAGCAGGTCAGTAACTGGAAGCAGTTAATTCCATAAATTATCTGGGAGTACGCATTAGGACTGATTTAAAATGGAATGATCATATAAAGTTGATCGTCGGTAAAGCAGATGCCAGACTGAGATTCATTGGAAGAATCCTAAGGAAATGCAATCCGAAAACAAAGGAAGTAGGTTACAGTACACTTGTTCGCCCACTGCTTGAATACTGCTCGGCGGTGTGAGATCCGTACCAGACAGGGTTGATAGGGGAGATGGAGAAGATCCAACGGAGAGCAGCGCGCTTTGTTACAGGATCATTTAGTAATCGCGAAAGCGTTACGGAGATGATAGATAAACTCCAGTGGAAGACTCTGCAGGAGAGACGCTCAGTAGCTTGGTACGAGCTTTTGTTAAAGTTTCGAGAACATACCTTCACCGAAGAGTCAAGCAGTATATTGCTCCCTCCTACGTATATCTCGCGAAGAGACCATGAGGATAAAATCAGAGAGATTAGAGCCCACACAGAAGCATACAGACAATCCTTCTTCCCACGAACAATACGAGACTGGAATAGAAGGGAGAACCGATAGAGGTACTCAGGGTACCCTCCGCCACACCCATCAGGTGGTTTGCGGAGTATGGATGTAGATGTAGATGTAGAATACCACCTCGACATTCTCCGAGCTACCAAGGGAGCACATTTTGAGGTTTACAAATTTAAGTGGTTATAAAAAAAAAGCTAGTAACACTAACCTATGTAATGGCATCAAATGTAAATTATTATGTCAAATGGTTATTCTGTAATAAATTGTTATAATCAGGGCAAGAGTTTGTGCTCACCCTGTATTTCAAGCTAAAAACTACGAAATTGAATTACTTTTTTTTTTTTTTTTTTAATACAGACATTTGAAGTTACGAAATATTTGGCACACTTAAAATTTTTGTTATTAATTATGCAATTTGGTATTGTTTATTATGTTTATTTCTAGATTCATTTATAAATTAATAGAAAGTCATTTGTCAAGAAAATTTGTAAACCCTTTGGAATATTGTTATTACTGCAGAGTGAGGAGGTAGTGGTAGTTGTGGGCATACCTCTGATGTGATCAGACATGTTTTTGTATTTTGGAAGAAAAATGTAATTTCGGCTTTGTTAATGTGAAAATTCTAAAGGCAGTGTGATATCGTAAAATGTGAGACAATAAATTATTGTGAAAACAAAAAAAATCTGCACAGGCGTTCATCAAAATTATTTATGTCAATTGGAACATGAGAACCTAAAATGTGAAAATTCCAGCTTAAAGAATGAGATCCCTGGACATGAAGAACTGGAGCCAACTACGAGAAAAGAAGATAAGTAAAAGGTTTATTGTAAATATTACACTTGTCGTATTTTTTGGAAAAAAAAGAGACATTACCATTGACAATAGTAGTGACAGCAACAAATTTTGTGAGGGGAAGATTACAAACTCCAGCAGGAAAGTGCAAGGTCCCATACTCCAGAATTGCTACTGAGTGGTTCCAGGAACACTCCTCTGAGATTAAACACTTCTGCTGACCCCTGAACTCCCCAGACATGAACAGTATTGAGCATATCTGGGACGCCTTGCAATGTGCTGTTCAGAAGAGATCTCCACCCCCTCGTACTCTTACGGATTTATGGACAGCCCTGCAGGCATAATGTTGTCAGTTTTGTCCAGCAGTACTTCAGATATTAGTTGAGTCCATGCCACATGTGTTGCGGCACTTCTGAGTGCTCGCGAGGGACTTACACGATGTTAGGCAGGTGTACCAGTTTCTTTGGCTCTTCAGTGCATTACATGTGAGAAATAGCAAACTAATCACCTCTGTCAGATTCTATAGTCCAAGTTTAAAATTTAGACATCTAGCGTTTCCACCTCGGAAACACGACACACTAAACAGTTAAAATGAAATCACACACAGAACTAAGTTACAGAATTCAGAGACAGGTGGCATCTATTACTTTCCTCCTTTTGGGAACTAATGACTGCAGGGACAGGAAGCGCATCCTTCTGCAAAGTTAAATAAAAAATACAGTTGCCAAATCTTTAATATAGCGGAGCCTGACGAGGTGGGATTAATGCTAACTGAAAGAAGAAGAACTGTTTCACAATTTAAAAAAGAACAATCAAACACAGCTGCAGAAACAAAAAGTAACACTGAAGGATATCATAATAACACCATCGCTAAAGAAATTATAAAATTATAAAAATGTTTCAATGGAGTAATTACTGTGGCAGTCAAGAATTATCTTCTGAGAACAACCTGAAAATGCTCTTTGCAATGAGTCAGACTTGTGCTTTCAGGTAATCTCTTAATTTGAAACTTGAATAACCTATACAAAAATATTTGAACAGTTTGAGAAGTGATGAACAGCTTGCTGTAAAAGAGGAAACAATGAGCTGTGAATAGGCACACAAACTACAGCTCATTGTCTGAATTTGTGTTCTTCTGAGGAAACACATTTTACCCACAGGCTCACACAGCCCCAGTCAGGTTACATGTATGATCAGATTTATAAAACAGAAACTACATTAAAATTAAGAACTCAATAACAGTTATTATTAAGTCATTACTTCACCTGATTTTTGCAGTTCACTGAAACACTGTTGATCAAAAGGGCCTGGAGGGAGAACGAACCATATTCATTCTCCAATTTATATGCCATTTAATTACCACGAGAGTAAAATTAAGAGAAATTTGTGTTTATACAAATCAGTACAAACAATACTTCTCCTAACCAACTCCAAAAGCTTTTTAGAAAATGATTCTGATATACCCTCTGTCACAAACAAGACAGTGACCTGTGGAATATAGAAATGTAGGTGCATGTATTATTCTAATTACTGTAATCTTCCTGCTTTTAGATATGAAAGCAATTGCTGAATGTTCTAACTTATCATCTTTCTTCATTATCTCTGAATGAGCAACACATGCTGACTGCATAGACTCTTTATGTTTCAATGCCCAAATGGTTCTTGAGTATTTTAAGTTTGATTTCATGATGTAATCAATATTTTCAAGCCAAGGTTCTGTCAGTCAAGGTAGCTCATTGTTTCTGTACATGTAACATTTTCAAAATGACTGAACCAAATGCAGTTAACTTTGCTAGCTTTCCCTTTATGCACTTAGTACAAAATTGACACAGGTTAATCTGAAATATACTCCCTTTTGCAAGACTGGAGAAAAAGTGTTTGTGGATTGTTGCCTCAAGGAGACAAACATATACAAAAATCTTAAGTCTTTCTTATTGAAGAGTATTTCATAATGAGTCTCTATAAACAGTTAGGTTACTGGTGTGATTCAGTTTGATCAAACAACTCGTGGTTCCTTTGAAATTTTTTGAAAAATTATCATTTGTTTAAAAACAACAAAGGAGCTATTAATAAGTCTCCTGTGGCACATATCTTCTAAGAACTGTGCTGGCCCATTTTTTGTCATGTTTACTCTCTGCAAGATATAACTAATTTTGTAATTTTCCATTTATAGTAGTGATGTGGTTGAGCAGAGCCAGTTATTAGTCAAGATACAGGGTGATTCTATTATGATGTTACAAACTTTCTTGAAATCTGTGCCCACCACACTCCTTGCTTATAACCACAGATGCCACCTCCCACTATATCATCAGCCCCCATGTACATGGCCGTAGTGCTGCTAAACATTTCCCCAATCAGTGCCACCTGATTCCAAATCTGTGACATCCTTCCTGCTCACTTCAATCAGCTTCATACTAAAAAACTACTACTTTAGGCTGATCTGTTAAAATTTTTGGTATCTCTAAATGTATTTGCTGATAAAATTTCACATGATCCTATCCCAATTAACATGTTACTTTCCTTGCTGTTGAGCTCGTGATCACTGAGGGTCTGCTACATGATTCTGTTCATGTTGAACCTACTAACAAACTACAGTACTTACTCTACAGCAATACTCTACCATTCCCACCTCAGTCTTTACTGGATATAATTACCCTACTAGCCTAGTTCAAAAGCAGATTTCCTCGACCATCACATCCAATCCTGGTACCCCTGATCCCTCCAAAAACTTAGTTGTACACCTCTTGTCTCTCAAAAATTATCCAGCTCGTGAATGTATCAATCAGCTACTTCGACAAGACTATGACTTCCTACAATCTTGCCCTTAATTTGAAGTCCATTCTGCCCGACATTTTGTCCATCACACCTAGAAGAGCTTTTTGTCCCCCTCCAATCTCTGCAATATCCTTGTCAGACCCTATGTTCCTTCTGCAACCATTTCCCTACCGTGTGGCTCCTACCCTGTGACCATCCCCGCTGTAAGACTTGCCCTGTGTGTCCTCCCACCACCATATATACCAGCCCTGTAAGTGGCAAAACATATACTATCGAAAGGAGAGCCACTTGCGCAACAACATGTTGTGTACCAGCTGTTGTATGAATGCTGTTTGGCCTTTTACATTGGTATGACTAACAACAAGTTATCGGCAACACATGCTATCCTGTTAAAACATGACAGTTTTGATCTGGGTGTCTGTTTCACCACATGAACCATCTGGATTCTTCTCCCAGACACCAGTTTCTCAGAACTCCGTAGGTGGGAACTGGCATTATGTTTCCTTGGTTCTTGCCAGCCACCTGGCCTTAATTTACATTAATTTCCTCTCTCTCTCTCTCTCTCTCTCTCTCTCTCTCTCTCTCTAATATGTACAATGCACTAAATTTTCCACTCGATTAACTCATGAACGTTGTTTAGTCAGTAATATTTAAACTCATAAACAATGTTTTCTCAGTAATTCTGTCATGCATATTACCCAATATGTGTCTTGTTTATTACCCTATCTTCTACCTCTAAGCTCGCAGATTCTCAAGTCCAGTGCAGACCTCATCAATTCCTTCTGATCTCATCTACATAGATTCTCCGCAAGCTGCCACATGGTATGTGGCAGAGGGTACCCTGTACCACTACTGGTTATTTCCTTTCTGTTTCCACTTGCAAATAGAGTGAAGGAGCCCTAACTTCTCATATCGTATCTTCATGGTCCTTATGCACAATGTCTGTTGGCAGCAGGAGAATTGTTTGGCAATCAGCTTCAAATGCTGGTTCTCTAAATTTTCTCAATAGCATTTCTTGAAAAGAATGTTGCCTTTCCTCCAGGGATACCCAATTTGAATTGCTGAAGCATATCCGTAACACTTACATGTTGTTCAAATCTACCAGTAATAAATCTAGCAGTCCACCTCTGAATTGCCTCGATATCTTCCTCCAATCCCCCCTGCCATGGATCACAAACACTTGTGCAGTGCGCAAGAATAGGTCACACCAGTGTCCTATATGAGGTCTCCTTTACAGGTGAACCACTCTTTTCTAAATTCTACCATAGTTCTCACATGCTCGTTCCATTTCATATCGGTTTGCAACGTTGCACCCAGATATTTAAACGACTTGACTGTATCAAACAGGAAACTAGTAATATTATATCCAGACATTATGGGTTTGTTCTTCCTACTTAACTTGCATTCTTCCACATCTAGCACTAGCTGCCATTCACCACACCAACTAGAAATTTTGTCTAGTCATCTTGCGTCTTCCTACAGTCACTAAACTTCCTACAGTCACTAAACTTCCTACAGTCACTAAACTTAACACACACCACAGCATCATCAGAAAACAATTACAGATTGCCACTCATCCCGTCGCCAAATCATTTATGTGTATAGAGAACAACAGCGGTCCTATCACACTTCCAGGGGCACTCCTGTTGATACCCTTGTCTCTCATGAATACTTGCCATTGAGTCTTCAAGCTACTCACATATCTGTGAACTTATTTCGTATACTCGTACCTTCATTAACAGCCTGCAATGGGGCACAGTGTCAAATGCTTTACGGAAAACTAGAAATGTGGATCTGCCTGTTGCCCTTCATTCATAGTTCTCAGTATATCATGTGAGAAAAGGGCAAGCTGTGTTTCACATGAGTGATGCTTTCGAAATCTGTACTGATTCATGGATATAAGCTTCTCAGTCTCAAGGAAGTTTAATATATTTGAACTGAGAATATGTTCAAGGATTCTGTAGCACACTGAAGTTGGGGATATTGGTCTGGAATTTTTTGAGTCTGTTCTTTTACCCTTCTTATATACTGGAGTTACCTGCTCTTTTGTCCAGTCACCTGGGGCTTTCTGCTGGGCGAGAGATTCACGATCTCATCCGGTGAGTCTCTTCCACCCAGGGTTCTGGGTGACTTTTCCAAACTTTCCCCATGCTCTAAACCTCACCAGTCCTTTTCCTTCATGCTAGAGATGGGCAAACTTGTTCATCCTTGGGAACTAGTTTACTGGTGACCACTCTTTTTTGGGAACCATTTATTGTTACTCGTTCATTTGTGCATGGTATATGGTTGTTATGAAAAATTTAAAATTACTAGCATAGGTGACTCAAGGACAGAAGGCACCAAAAGGGCACACTAGCCTGCCCCTGGAGTACAGAGTTTTTATTCATTACAGAATTCTCACACACTTTAAGTAATTTCCGTGATTTTGCAAAACCTCTCGTTTAGCCAATTGTAGTGTTATGTGGCTGATGGCAGTGAAATAATATAAGGTGGTGCACAAAAAACCAGCCCCGAGTACAGACTGCTCGCCAATTACACACAATTTGTTGACTGCTACGAGCAGAATAGATAACCACATAATAATTAGGCAGTAAAGAAATAACAAATAGGCTAATGCAAACAACAACTTCAAAAAAATAGACAAAGATTAGTGAGCGACAGTGAGCAGTCTAGTACCTGGGGCATATATTTCGTGCACCACCCTGTACCGCAGAAATAATATTGTGGAAATCATCATATTCTCTTTACAAAATATGGGACCAGACACTCAGTTATGGATCACGGGCTTCATTTGGTTGTAAGTCGGTCTGCCTTCCATAACAATGAACATGCTGTTTTATCTTAGATAAAAAAAGACAGAAAATGGCCACTTGTATGCTGTGCCAACTTCCTTTGCATGTGTAATAACAAAAAAATTTGCCTTTTTATAAGTATGTCTTCTGCTGTTTATCGAAATAATGAAGTAAGCTGATATGCCCTTTTGTTACCTGGAAAGATGTATGTATTACATACAACGTAATTTTTATGTAATTTACGTAATTCTTAAATACATTTTAATTACTGGTCATGGACGCTGAATAGAATATGAAAAGAATCAGAAGTCCAGAGTTGAAGAAAGGTTTGAAATAGATCTAGAATGGGCGTGCACAGTGAACGAAATGATCAACAACTCGATACTGAACTAACTAGGAGCAGTCGGCAAAGGAACTGTGTGCGACGAGTGGCCGCCTGAAGGAGGACGAGTCCGGCCGAGGGAGACTGAGACAGAGTCAGAGTCAGATGGGAATGGGACCGAGGCTGGAACGAGACTGGCCAATGTGCTGTTGCAGGAACAAGACTGACCGTTTCCTGTTCCCAGGAACTACAAGTAGAAAGCCACGACCGAAGTGAACTATGAAAGACCGTTCCTTAGAATTCATTCCTCAGTGCTTCGGTTCATCTTGGTAAACTGTTCCTTTGGACCCGTTTGTTCGCAAATGACCCATCTTTACTTCATACCTCATCCCCCCTCCCCCTTCTACCAAAAGGAGTCACTGGCTCCAAAAGCTGGCAAATGCTTAGTGAGTAGATTTTTATCCATCTAATTACATTATAGATTTTCAGGGATGATGAAAAAGGATAAATGTATCAATTTGAGGTAAGGGACCCTGTTCTGGAAATGACTGAGTTGAAAGATATAAACATAACTTGTTCTGATGTTCCTGACAGTATTGGTACTGTTGTTGCTAATATTTTAGGTTAGGCAGCTTTGAGAAGTGGTAGTGTAGATCAAAACAAGAAGAAAAGTCCATTAAACTAGGACTCTGAAGTGCATACTCTAAGAGCTGTGAGCACTTATTCATCTCTGCTACTGTGAAACACATATCTCTTACTGAACAAGTGGCTATAGCTCTTAAGGTATGCACTCTAGAGCCATTGTTTACTCGAAATTTTTTCGTTTTGGTCTGTACTACCTCCTCCAAAAATATGGAAACAAAAGAGCTTCCCCTAAAAGGGATGTGTTCACAGTATTGAAGTGAACAAGTACTTGTAACTGTTCATGTATGCGTTTTAGAGCCCATGTTTACTAAACATTTTTTCCTTATTTTGGTCCATAGTATTATCTTTCAAAGTTGCCTATCCAACAATCTTAGCAGCAACAATATTAATGGCACGTGTATTCCACTGTGAGAGGTATCAGAGTGATTTTCACTTACAACTTTTCAGTCAGTTGTTTCCAGAGTAGGATTTCTTATCTCAGATTCATACATTTACCCTTCCCCATCATCCTTTAAAGTTTGTCACATCATCACAGAATGACCCTGTATGTATTAAGCCCAGATGAAGTACTGGCTAAATTTATATGTTCGTCAGACTAACTGATGCAGATGACTTCCTGGAGAGTTCTCAGTAAGTCTGCAGGGTTTAATGGCAATTGTGATTGAAGATAAAATCTTTTAAGTTATTAGGCTGCAGCATGTTCCTCTTCAATTTCTTCTTACAGAATTGTTGTGACATCTCTGTCGAGATCTTCATCAGGATCCTCTGATGCCTCATATTAGTTAAACACTGTTAGTTCTTGTACTGCCTGTGTTCAGCTAACAGGAACACTATAAGATCCTGAAGAGTATAAACATGTTCTGGTATTTCCTACAAAAAGTTCAGATACATTAACATTAGGAAAGTGTATGATATGCCCACAATACATGACTGATGATGATGATTGTGCTTTTATGAGACAAAGCTCTGTGGTCATCAGTCCATTCAACAATGGAACACTCAGCAAGTGTCGTGACAAAGGAAAATCAGTGGTGGTTATACTTTCCAAGAACCAAAATGTAGTGACAAAATGTAGAAGCAGGTTCAGTAAGCTGGCAGTTAAATGCGATGACCAAGTTTCTAAATTGTGCGTGAAGTAAAGGACCAAACTGCAGGGCTATCAGGCTTTCATTTGCGAAACAAGCCCAAAAAACGTGATGTCGCTGATCCATATGGTAGTAGTGCAGTGGTAGTCTGTTTGACAGCGTTTGGTTAGGGGAGGGAAACATGGCTGGCACCCACAAACAACCCCCCCCCCCCCCCCCGCCCAACTCTGACAAAATCAAGACCTCAGTGAGAGGTATCTACAGAATATCAGTGCAAGGAGAGGACTTACCAGGCAACTCCTTTGAGCTGAAACTGTGGAGAGGAGCGTGCCTTCCACCACCCCTACCTCCACCCCTACCACTATAAAGGTAGAGGAACTATTATTAATTTAGGATACACTGAAGTGCCAAAGAAACTGGTACAGGCATGTAGGCGTGTGTAATCAAGTACAGAGATATGTAAACAGGCAGCATACAGCGCTGCAGTCAGCAACGCCTATATGAAACAAAAAGTGTCTGGTGCAGTAGTTAAAAGCGGTTACTGCTGCTACAGTGGTAGGCTATCAAGATTTAGGTGAGTTTGAATGTCGTGTTATAGTGGGTGCATGAGTGATGTGACACAGCATTTCTGAGATAGGGATGAAATGGGGATTTTCCCATACGATCATTTCACGAGTGTAGCGTGAATATCAGGAATCCAGTAGAGCAAGAAATCTCCGACATCGCTGCAGCCGAAAAAACATCCTGCAAGAATGGGACCAACAAACGACTGAAGAGAATGGTCAACGTGACAGAAGTGCAACCCTTCCGCAGATTTCTGCAGATTTAAATGCTGGACTAGCAACAAGTGTCAGCGTGCAAACCATTCAATGAAACATCATCAATATTGGTTTTCGGAGCTGTAGGCCCGCTTGTAAACCCTCGATGACTGCACGACACATGGGCCTCTCAACGACGACATTGGACTGCTGATGACTGGAAACATGTTGCCTGGTCAGACGAGTCTTGTTTCAAATTGTATCGAGCAGTTGGACGTTTATGGGTACGGAGAAACCGTGAACCCAGCATGTCAGCAGGGGACTGTTCAAGCTGGTGGAGGCTCTGTTATGTGTGGGGCATGTACAGTTGCAGTGATATGGGACCCTTGATTCGTCTAGATACGACTGACAGGTGACACGTATGTAAGCACCCTGTCTGATCACCTGTGGCCAGAGTGGCTGCAGGAACACTCTTCTGAGTTTAAACACTTCCGCTGGCCACCAAACTCCCCGACATGAGCATTATTGAGCATATCTGGGACACCTTGCAACATGCTTTTCAGAAGAGATCTCCACCCCCTCGTACTCTTACGTATTTATGGACAGCCTTGCAGGATTAATGGTGTCAGTTACCTCCAGCACTACTTCAGACATTAGTCGAGTCCATACCATGTTGTGCTGTGTCACTTCTGAGTGCTTGCTGGGGGCCTATGCGATATTAGGCAGGTGTACCAGTTTCTTTAGCTCTTCAGTATAGTAATCACTTCTTCTCATGAAATGCAGGATTTGTTTCATGGCTATTTTGTCACCTGTGTGGTTGAGTTGAAGGTAAGTATCTAATTTCAGTTCCTTAATCATGTTGATCGAAGTGGCAAATTCCACAAGTTTGTTGACCAAAAGTCAAGGGGGTAAAGTATTCACATCAAAGTGAATGTTTTTGTTTTAGTATAAAAACATGGATACATCTGGTGTGGTCAATGTCTTGTCTGCATAGCATGATGGATTCTTTTCAAGAAACTATTCGAGTGGTAGCAATTACTAAATTTTTTTCCATGAGATAGTAAAAAGCAGTGTTTCTGGACTATTCTTGTGCCTTTCAGGTGGGTTGATGGAGTTAGCATTCAATGGCATACATTCATGTGGCACAGTCATAGAAGCAGAATTCACCTACCCAGTGATGGCAAGACCATGGGGCCCAATTAGGATGTGTGTCACTGCTAGTAGTGGCAGAGAGGGTGATATTTAAGACTGATCCTTGACGTACTCCATTCTCATGTGCATTTCAATTTCTGAGGGTCACTCTAATCTAGATATGTGAAACTGTAGAAATACAAAGTTGTTTATAAGGATTAGCAGAGGGCATTGGAAGCCCATAAGTTTAGTGTGAAAAGGATGTGGTGACATCATGTGGTGTTTTATGCTTTTTTATAGATTGAAGAACACGACAATTCAATGGCAATAGTTTATGAAGGTATCTCTGACTGCAAACTCCAAGCACATCAGGTGGACAGCGGTGGATATAAATTTGCAGAAACTGCGTTGGTATAGGGATTGAAACCTGTATGACTCAAGGCACCAGAGAAGACTTCGGTTTAACATCCTTTCTAATAGATTGCATGGTTCTCTTACCTGATTTTGTGTTGTGTGATGGATATTAATGTAATTAAGTAGATACAAATGCAAACAAAACCTGATAAATATGAAAAAGGCATCATTTTTTCGCACCTTGCTTTGATAAGGTAACAGTGATAACATTGCTACAATATCAATGTTAATAAAACCATTTCTCAGAGGGAGCAAGCGTAGGCACTAACGATTATTTCTAATAGCTCAATTGTCTGCAACACATACACACACTGGCTACTATAAAACAAGGAAAACTCATCAAACTGGAATAACACAAGCAAACGTAAGAGAACTGGCATGAGAATTAAATACATTGTTACTACAGTAGAATTGCACGAAAATACCGTACACTAACTTTTAGCACTGCAGCTTGTTTATACCCCCTATGTGCTTAGCAGAAGACAGCGTATTTGGAAGCAGGATGCTAGTTTTTTTCCATGTGACAGAGATTACAGCTGGGATTCACTGGAAAAGAATGGTTGTAGATAGTCGATGGAAGATCAAACTAACTGAACAGTAGGTGTTCAATTGTTTATAAGTTCAATCCTTTGTTATTCAAAGATCGTGGAAGTAGTACCTAATCACTGGTTTGACTTGCAGAAGGGTCATTCCATGCCAAGTGGTGTAGAGGTTCCCACGTGACCATCACATATTTTGCTGAAATTTTATGTGAACATTCGCACATGTTCCCAGTGAACTTTGGTGAAGTTTTACTATCACTAATTTAATATTGTAAGAGATACAGTCATTTGTCTGACCCCATTACGCAGCTGTTGAAAATGCACCCTTGAGGTTAGGGCAATTTTTTCTTGGGACGGGGGAGTCTTTTGTACAACTTTTATTGCTCTCTTAAGCAACGTAATAAAAAGGGATTTCTTGATCAATCTTCATATGGATAAATTAAAGTGAAGTCAGCAGAAAAAATAGACACTTGAAAAAAAGGTGAAGTTTAGCTTTTTTATTTTCAAAAGTAATTGCAGGATAAACCTGAAACTTTGCACATATTACCAGTACAAGGTTTTAGAATATAAAATTTCATTCTCTTGCTGCATTCCAATGTTTTACAAATTGAGGGAAAAGTTTACAATTTTTGTAAAAATGCAAAAAATGGCTGTTTTTAGCCCACTTGTACAAAAAAAAAAAAGAGTCTTCCACAAACTCTTTTAAACATTTTCCTTAAGAAAGACTGTGTCCTAAACCACCTAAAAAACTAGATTTTCTTTTGGAATGCGAGCGTAAGACCCTAAAATATAACAAGGTGAACATGCATTTAAAATACACACATATTTTACTGTTCCTCAAATTAAATCTGATGTATTTTCTTTGTTGTAGAATTGTTTAGTACACTCTGGGGAAATTAATATTTAAAGTCCTGATGACCAGGAAGTGAGATCAAATCCGAACAATTAAAAAAGGTGTGTGTGTGTGTGTGTGTGTGTGTGTGTGTGTGTGTGTGTGTGTGTGTGTGTGTGTGTGTGTGTGTGTATTTGGACAACTCTTTTTTCGCTTTGTGATAGATGGCACTGTAATAGTCACAAACATATGGCTCACAATTTTAGACGAACAGTTGGTAACAGGTAGGTTTTTAAATTAAAATACAGAATGTATGTACATTTGAATATTTTATTTCGGTTGTTCCAATGTGATACATGTACCTTTGTGAACTTATCATTTGTGAGAACACATGCTGTTACAGTATTATTACCTGTAAATACCACATGAATGCAATAAATGCTCAAAATGATGTCCGTCAACCTCAATGCATTTGGCAATACCTGTAACAACATTCCTCTCAACAGTGAGTAGTTTGCCTTCCGTAATGTTCGCATATGCATTGACAATGCTCTGACGCATGTTGTCAGGCGTTGTCGGTGGATCACGATAGCAAATATCCTTCAACTCTCCCCACAGAAAGAAATCCGGGGACGTCAGATCCGGTGAACGTGTGGGCCATGGTATGGTGCTTTGACGACCAATCCACACGTCATGAAATATGCTATTCAATACCGCTTTAACTGCATGCGAGATATGTGCTGGACATCTATCATGTTGGAAGTACACCACCATTCTGTCATGCAGTGAAACTTCTTGTAGTAACATCAGTAGAACATTATGTAGGAAATCAGCATACATTGCACCATTTAGATTGCCATCGATAAAATGGGGGCCAATTATCCTTCCTCCCATAATGCCACACCATACATTAACCCGCCAAGGTCGCTGATGTTCCACTTAAGAGAGACCTTTTCTATCTTTGTCCTCAGATTCTCAAAATCTCATGTTTCATTCAAGCTACTTGAATTTTTTACAAGTTTTATTAATCTAATGTCGAGTGTCATGAGGGAAACTATACTGCCAACCAGACAATGTCACAGAGGCAGTGCTGGAATACTGCAATAATGTGCTGTTATGGAGGCTAGGATTTGTCACTCCTTGATGGCCAATAAAATGAACTTGCTGGACGATGTGAATGCTTGCAGCCTGCTGGAGGTATGACCTGTTTTGCTTCTGTGCTGAGAGCATTAATGACATTAAATTTGCTTTCATCAGCTAGGAAATAATTGAACAATATAGTGTTACAAGAAGAATAGTTTTAATATGGGCGTACTTTAGCAGGAACTGGAGAAGATCATCATTTTTGCCAACTGATGAAACAACTATTCTGGTCAGCAGGTTTTCAAATGGTGAATCATCTTTTCTGGCCAAAAGAGATGTGTTAATATCAGACCTCCAGCCAGGACAATACGCTGCATACATTTATGAATAGCATGGTGGATTGGAAATATCTGTGAGACTTCTGCTGTGGAGCAGAATGCTTTAATAAGCTATAAGCACCCACATGGCCCAGAAAATTCATGTTATTGGACAGCAAGAAGTGACAAATCGTGGGTTCTGTAACAGCACCTTATTGCAGTTATTCCACCACCCTCAGTGACATCACCTGGTTGGCAGTATTTTTCCTCGTGACATTCTACAGTAAATTAATGAAACCTGTAGAAAAACTCAAGTAGCTGGAAGGAAACACAAGCTTAGGATCCTAAAAGAGACCTCTTCTACTTTTGTCTTCTGACACTTCAAGAAATGTTTCACCCACTGGTGGCCTCTGTTGCCCAGTTATGTGGAGTGACCTCTCTGGTGGTGGGGATGCTGGTTTTCTCACTTTGAAAGAAAGCAGCAGTAGTTTAACCACCATGGACCATAGCAACACATTTACACAATTTTTCATCAGTTCATAAAAACTGCAAACTATGCAAACATAGAAGTGCCACACTTTTAAGCTGGAATTAAATTAGCATGTCAGTAGAACTGCACAATAAAAAGACAGACTCAGAATTCTCTATAACATGAATCATTTTCAAAAAATGTCCGGCACACTGCTATGAACTTCATCAAAACTTACGTACTGTAGATCTGCATCGACATCTACTCTCTGCAAACCACCGTGAGGTACAAGGTAGATGTTATGTCAATTGTACCAGTTATTAGGATTTCTTCCCATTCCATTCATATATGGAGCGCAGAAGAGTGATTGTTTGAATGCCTCTGTGCATCAGTAATTATTCTGCCTTTATCCTCACGATCGCCATGTGAATGATATGTAGGTGACTGTAGTGTATTCCTAGGGCCATCATTTAAAGCCAGTTCTTGAAACTTTTTTAATAGACTTTCTCGGAATAGTTTATCTCTATCTTCAAGAGTCTTTCAGTTCAGTTCCTTCAGTATACATGTGACACTCCCATGCATCAGACAAAACCTGTGACCATTTGTGCTGCCCTTCTCTGTCTATGTTCAATATCCCCTGTTAGTCCTATTTTGTATGGTTTTCACACTTATGCAGTAGCCTAGAACCAGTTGCGTGAGTGATTTGTAAGCAATCTCTTTTGTAAAGTGATTGCACTTCCCCAGTATTCCACCAATAAACCAAAGTGTACCACCTACTTTAGCCATGACTGAGCATATGTGATCATTCCGTTTCATATCCCTACAAAGTGTTAACACCCAGATATTTGTATGAGTTGGCTGATTTCAACAGTGACTCATTGATATTAAAGTCCTAGGCTACTACATTTCTTTGTTTTGTAAAGTGCACATTGTGATAGTGGTGTAAAAGTTGAAGCTGCTAGGCAAAAATTTTACTACCATGATGTCCAGTGCCTTGGTAATGTATAGTTAAATTTTGAAGTTTATTATCAGTTTGATTCTGTAGTTATCATAGCAGCAAAACAGACTGAAATCTGTTATGATGAGTAGCAACAAAAGGTGCCCCTGATCTCATCAGGACTTTGAATTTACTTTCCCCAGAGACTATTAAACACTTGTAGAGCATAAAATATGCCAGGTTTAACTTGAGAACAAGTAAAATATGTGTATATTTTAAATGCACCTCCACATTGTTGTTATTTTTTAAGGCCTTGTACACTTGCATTGCAAAACCAAATGTAGTTTTCTTTAGGTAGTTTAGAACATAGTCTTTCTAATGAAAATTGTTTTTAGAAGACGTTTTTGTAAAAGGCATTTTTAGCATTTTTACAAAACTCTTGACTTTGTCATCAGTTTGTTAACTATTGGAAACCTTGTACTGATAATATGTGCAAAGTTTCAGATTTATCTTGCAATTACTTATGGAGACATGAAAAGCTAAATCTCACATTTTTTCAAGTGTCTAGTTTTTTGGCCAGGTTTGCTTCAGATTATCCATATAAAGATTGCTCAAGAAATAATTTTTATTATTTTACTTAAGAGAGCGCCAAAAGTTGTACAAGATGGCCTAGTTTTGTTTCTTTCAAGAAAATATTCCCAGAGATGTTATGTCTCTTGTTAAAAGCTAAGGGGGTGCACTTTCGATAGTTGTGCAGTGGAATCAAACAAATAACTCAGAATAGCTATCTGTTAATGTATAATTCTTCTTATATTTGAATAGTTCGTGGTAAATAATGCCAATTTTGACTAATTCTACACAATGATATTCAAACTGCAAATAAATGTCCCAAGAAAGAAACCATTGCCAGTACGTAAAAGCTGATGAAATTCTAGTCCTGTTTGATACTTGTGGCAGTGATAAGTTTGATGTAGTTTCATCAGTTGAAAAGTCTGTGTGCAACAGACAAGAGATGTTATGGAAGATTTACCTTTAAAATTCAATGAAATTGGCATATCTCATTATTATAAGGTATCAGCACAAAACAGTGAGTTATTTAAAATTTTTAGATCTACAGTTTTAGGAGTAAATATGTATAATAAAGGAATTTAGTGAGGTTTTCAACAACAGATGGATGACAAGGACAGCAGCTATATTGGCTGGCAGAGGTAGTGGCACAGACAGTGCATCAGACATAGATAAAAGTGTGTGAAATTTTTTATGCATCATGTCTAAGAGCCTTGTAAAATTTTTTCATGAGTATGTGAACTTAGGTATAGTTTTCTACAGTAGGTTTGGTGAATTTTAACTCTGAACAGCATCAAGATGTTAAAGTTTCAGTAATTTTTTGTACGAGTTCATGCACTTGAGAAAAGTTTTCCTCTCTTGATTTTTCACACTTTAGTTGTGAACTGCAGCATGGTTTTCAGGACTTAGAAAATTCTTGAATGATTTTGAAATAAATCTAGTGTTGCAGTCACAGCATTTACACAAATGTGAAAAAATATTTTTATTTACTAAATAGTAGCCACATTTTGTCAAGGATGTTTTTTTATTCTGCCAACCACATCCTACCCGCAATTTTGTCAATTTTCAAGTAATTAGTAGAACAGTAATCCGGCAATGTGATGGGTATATGACTACCCCCTAGACACCAATGTAGACAGTGGATTTTAACCTCAGTTGCACAATGTATTAAGCCCTTTGAAGGTCTAGTGCTAACTGTGCATAGAGAGTAAGAGAGTCGCATTATCTGTGAGTTCTGTGTGGTGAGGACTTAATGAATGTAATTTGCATAAAAGTGAATAGATATGTGTTTGACTCTAACTGCTTATCATCTGAGGTAGTATCTGCAGTGGAAATTCCAAGATATGTGATGGTATGCTTATCTGTATAGGGTTATTCCCTTCACTAATGAGTCTTCGCCTAGCTTGCAGCAAGAAGAAATACATGTACTGATTTGACATGCATAAAGAACTCATTATCATCCACCAAACATCAGTGAAGCTGATGCCATTAGACAAAACATTGGCTCTGTGTATAATGATGGATGCACATCGCTTTAGATATCTCCATGTGGAGCTGTGAAGACAGACTCACTCATATAGTGTACTTGTGCAGAATTCTAGCTTGTGAGAGATGTAGGTGAGGCAGATCTGGATTGTATGCATGCGAGAGATTAATGAGCATTGGCTGGTATGTTGCCTAGCCTGAGTGATGGGTTTAGGCAGTTTTTCATCCTCATTTAGACAACTGCAGTTCTGGTCTCCAAATTCTGTCTCAGTGAGTATGATGCACAAACACAGAACAAAGTTTGCACAGTCCACAGACAGGTGGCTCATATACGTTGCTTCCCTTAGGATACTTTGACAACTGTGGCATCAGGAAGGGCATTCAGCCACAAAGTTACAGAATAAAAATAAAATTTATTGTATCCTGAAAAATCGGATCTCGTAGTAACTGGGGTAAACTCCCAGAAAATGAAAGGAAGAGAATCTGTTGTGACCGAGGTCTATAGAGATACTGTTCTCCATGGTTAAATAGATACAGTATTATGCTAGTATAGTAGGTGCTGATTTCATATTATGAAACAATAATGATCAATAGCAAAGGATTTGTCTACTATTTAGTAAATAAAAATATTTTTTCACATTTGTGTAAATGCTGTGACTGCAACACTAGATTTATTTCAAAATCATTCAAGAATTTTCTAAGTCCTGAAAACCATGCTGCAGTTCACAACTAAAGTGTGAAAAATCAAGAGAGAAAAACTTTTCTCAAGTGCATGAACTCATACAAAAAATTACTGAAACTTTAACATCTTGATGCTGTTCAGAGTTAAAATTCACCAAACCTACTGTAGAAAACTATACCTAAGTTCACATACTCATGAAAAAATTTTACAAGGCTCTTAGACATGATGCACAAAAAATTTCACACACTTTTATCTATGTCTGATGCACTGCCTGTGCCACTACCTCTGCCAGCCAATATAGCTGCTGTCCTTGTCATCCATCTGTTGTTGAAAACCTCACTAAATTCCTTTATTATACATATTTACTCCTAAAACTGTAGATCTAAAATTTTTAAATAACTCACTGTTTTGTGCTGATACCTTATAATAATGAGATATGCCAATTTCATTGAATTTTAAAGGTAAATCTTCCATAACATCTCTTGTCTGTTGCACACAGACTTTTCAACTGATGAAACTACATCAAACTTATCACTGCCACAAGTATCAAACAGGACTAGAATTTCATCAGCTTTTACGTACTGGCAATGGTTTCTTTCTTGGGACATTTATTTGCAGTTTGAATATTATTGTGTAGAATTAGTCAAAATTGGCATTATTTACCACGAACTATTCAAATATAAGAAGAATTATACATTAACAGATAGCTATTCTGAGTTATTTGTTTGATTCCACTGCACAACTATAGAAAGTGCACCCCATTAGCTTTTAACAAGAGACATAACATCTCTGGGAATATTTTCTTGAAAGAAACAAAACTAGGCCATCTTGTACAACTTTTGGCGCTCTCTTAAGTAAAATAATAAAAATTATTTCTTGAGCAATCTTTATATGGATAATCTGAAGCAAACCTGGCCAAAAAACTAGACACTTGAAAAAATGTGAGATTTAGCTTTTCATGTCTCCATAAGTAATTGCAAGATAAATCTGAAACTTTGCACATATTATCAGTACAAGGTTTCCAATAGTTTACAAACTGATGACAAAGTCAAGAGTTTTGTAAAAATGCTAAAAATGCCTTTTACAAAAACGTTTTCTAAAAACAATTTTCATTAGAAAGACTATGTTCTAAACTACCTAAAGAAAACTACATTTGGTTTTGCAATGCAAGTGTACAAGGCCTTAAAAAATAACAACAATGTGGAGGTGCATTTAAAATATACACATATTTTACTTGTTCTCAAGTTAAACCTGGCATATTTTATGCTCTACAAGTGTTTAATAGTCTCTGGGGAAAGTAATATTCAAAGTCCTGATGAGATCAGGGGCACCTTTTGTTGCTACTCATCATAACAGATTTCAGCCTGTTTTGCTGTTTTTTCTGTAGAAGACAACAATCTAATCCATGAAGTCATGACTCAACTGCATTCTCAATCTGAAAAGGCTTTGGGATGCATTTTGAAGGCATATTGCTGATTTTTGTTCTTATCTATATTACTGCTTGTGTTTCTTCTCCCTAGACTGTTACTGCCCTTAGAATTAATTTGCATGACAAATAACATTCACATCCTATAGACTTCACAGACACCATAATTAACAGCACCACATCACAGCACTGTATTGCTGCTTAATGTAATCATACCCTACAAATTTTGTATCTTGTTCTATACAAAACTACCACATCTACTTTGAGCAAGGACGGTTTGAAATGTAATGCATAATTTTTTTCTGCCGTATTGTTGTGGTTAAGAAACTAGGAATTAGAAGAGCCATAGTTCCAAAATCTCATATTAGATGCCGTGAGGCAGAGCATCTCTTGCATTGGCAGCATTGTTTTAAGGTAAGAAGTGAAGGTGGTGAGTGAGGGGCAATGAGCTGCTGTTCATTATTTATAGGTTAAAGATCTCAGTTGCATATGAATTCTCAAAGAAAAGTTATAAGTGGATGAAGACTGCATGGACTGTAGTAACATCTTCAAGCATACATGTTCTTCGTAGCAGGTCACCTTAGCTTTGCAGGAAAGCAAAATTCAAAGTGACTGGTAAATATTGCAACACCAAAGCTTTGAGTAGACAGTAATGGTCAACCATAGGATTCATGTGTAAATATTGAAAGTAAAGGTCCATATTTTGTATGGTACAGTGTGTGATATTACGCATGGCTAACTGGACTTTATAAAAGTTGCCACATGTTGGGTGATGAATCTGACAGTTAACCAGGACAAAATGATGATGGCCTGCTTGAACCACTTAATGTGTTTTACAATAACCAGCCATGCTCCCTTGGTAGAGAGAGTGATTAGTGATGAATCTTGCGAATGCCACAACACACAGTACACACGCAAATGGGAAGCTATATTTTCACCTGGTTATTTGCTGTTTTCACTGTTTGAACTAAGTAACACACTATTGTTTCATACGTCTCTCCACTGATTTATACAGGATGTTTCATCACAGAAGTTACAAACTTTCAGGAGGGCTATAGTTCACCTAGATGATGGAAAATCACATAACAATGCATTTTTGAAAATGCTTTCCTGGTATGGTAGTGACGACACAAGACACTAGAAAGGAAGATCACAAACAAGGTGAGAAAACATGTTTATGATGCTCAGTACAGCAGAAACATATGACGACTTTCATCAAAGAAGATGTTTGAAATTATGACTCTGGACCATGATGCAGGCCTCACATCGCTGGCACATGTTCTGGAAAATACTTTGCCTGTCCTAAACTTCCCCAGAAGCTGCCACAATGTATGTAAGAAGTTCCTGTGGACTATTACTGGGGCTTTGTACACAAGTGACTTGATGTGGCCGCAGAGGAAGTAGTCAAGGCAAATGAGGTCTGGCATTCTTCCAGGCCAACACACTGGACCACTCTGGCCAAACCAGTGTTGACGACACTGTCATGTAGAGGAAGGTGCAAGTGGATGAATGACGAACACTAACTTCACTTAACAAAGGTTTATTCAGAACTTGCACATACAAGAGCACGGAGCAAAATGCCTCCGGCCAGAACTCATACAGTATATATACAGCTACAGAACATTCATGTACAGTGATTCTTGCCATTTGTGGATACTTCTAGAATGTACTCGAACCGAATATGGAAATTAAAATTTTACAGTTCAGGTGAGTTTTGAACTCACAATCCTCCATGCAACTGTCTAGTATCATAACCACTACACTACAGTGACTGTGCTACTCAGCTTCTTCTGCGACATTACTCCCTCCTTAAGAAAACAGCGTCTTGGTGTTAAGCCATCCTAGTCCGGGAATGAGTCATCGGTCCTGCATACTCCAACTCCCGACGACTGATGTTCGCCCTGGCGGTGATCTTCTTAGAAGTTCCCTTGCCACTATGTTCTTTGTCACTTTTCCGCTTGTTGCCTGTTGCAGGAGCTTCGAATTTACCCTGGTTTGCAGGATCCTTATAGGGCTTCCTTTGAAGGATGTGGACCATATCTCTGATCTTTCGTCGTCTTGTGTTGGGGTCAAAATCTTCAACATCATAAGTAATATCAGACAACTGTCTTACAACCTTATAAGGTCCAAAGGCGCCTGAGGAGCTTCTCAGAGACACCAACCTTCTGAACAGGAATGAAGATCCAGGTGAGGTCACCAGGCTGGTAGACAACAGGGTGGTGGCTCACATCATACATTCAGTGATCGTTTTCTTGAACCTGCAGCATGTGGAGTCGAGGTAACTGCTGAGCTTCCTCAGCTCTGGTTAACACCTGGCCAATGTAGTCATCGTGCATGCCATCAGGATGTAAAGGAAACACAGTGTCCATCATCGTAGTTGCCTCACGCACATGCACCAGGAAATATGGTGTAAATCCTGTGGTGTCTTGTTTGGCAGTGTTGTAGGCAAACATCACCAAAGGTAGCACCTCATCCCAGTTGCTCTGCTCAACATTGACAAACATTGATAGCATGTCGGCCAAGGTCTTATTAAGGCATTCAGAAAGCCCGTTAGTTTGCAGATGGTAGGCAGCTGTCATGTGATGAGTAATATTGCACCAACGGTTTATCTCTATCACAAGATTCAATTGAAAAACTTACCCTCGATCTGTAATTAACAACCTTGGGGCACCGTGTTTGAATACAATGTCTTCCACGATGAATTTGGTTACCTTGGATGCTTCGGCTGTTTTCATGGCTTTTGTAATGGCATAGTGTCAGATAATCAGTGCAAACAATAATCCATCTATTGCCACTAGCAGATGTTGGAAATCGTCTGAGGAGGTCAATCCCAACACGCTGGAAAGGCATTTCGGCTGGTGGAATTGGTATGAGTTGGCCAGGCGGTTTCTGAGGAACTGCCTTTCTCCTTTGGCACTCTTGACAGTGCAGTGTGACACATAGTGACATACACTCCTAAATAAACCTGGCCACAAAAATCTCTTGAGGATTCTATTGTATGTCTTAATAAATCCTAAATGCCCAGCTTCAGGTGCGTCATGGAATTTCTGTAGTACATCTAAGTGCACGTGTTTAGGAATCACTGGTAGCCAGCCACCTCTTTCCAAACGGATCAAAGTTTTTCTTGCAAAGTAATCCATTAACTACCTTAAATTGTCCTTTCACATCCTCTGACTGATTTAAGGCAAGCATAATTTGAGGTATCTTGGTGTCCTTCTTCAGCTCAGCAGAGAGATCCTGGAGTGCAGCGAGACAGTCACTATCTTCATCAAGGTCTTGATGGTCTTGCATAGGGTTTCTTGAGAGACAGTTGGCATCTTGGTGTTTTCTTCCACTTCTGTACACTATGGTAACATCATAGTCTTGAAGATGCAGTGCCTACCTTGCGAGTCGTCCTGTTGGATCCTTAAGACCAGTCAACCAACAAAGTGAATCATGGTCTGTAACAACTGTGAATGGCCTTCCATAGAGATACTGTCGAAATTTGCACATGGCACAGATCACAGCAAGACATTCTCTTTCTGTAGTTGAGTAGTTTCTCTCGGCTTTTGTAAGTGTCCTATAAGGATAGGCTGTAACCTTCTCTTTCACATCCAAAATCTGCAACAGAACAGCACCGATCCCATATCCACTGGCATCTGTGTGTAGTTCTGTAGGTGCTCTCTCATCATACAGATCAAGTACAGGATCAGTTGTCAGAGCTTTTCGCAGCACATCAAAAGAATCTTGTTGAACACCTCGCCAAATAAATTTAGCATTGGATTTTAACAACTCTTGGTGAGGTCTGGCTTTGATACAGAAGTCTTTGATAAAATGACGGTAATAAGAACACAATCCGAGGATGCTTCTCATATCCCTAATACTTTTAAGAATAGGGAATTCCATTATAGCTCTCACCTTTTCTGGGTCTGGCTGCACACCTTCATTTGACACAAGGTGCCCAAGTATTTTGATTTCTTTTGCTCCAAAGAGACACTTTCTTGGATTAAGTTTCAGTCTGGCTTGTTGGAGACACTTAGAACGGCCCTCAGTCTTTTTATGTGTTGATCAAATGTCTCTGAGAACACTATAATGTCATCTTAATAACAAAGACACATCATCCACTTCAGGTGCCTTAGAAGATTATCCATCATTTGTTCAAAAGTTACTGGTGCATTACACAAACCAAACGGCATTACCTTAAACTCATACAGCCCCTCAGGGGTGATGAATGCAGTTTTCTCATGATCAGCCTCATCTTCTTTGATTTTCCAGTATCCTTAGTACATGTCCATGGTTGAAAAAACTTAGCCCCCTTCAGACAATCTAGTATATCGTCAATTCGTGGAAGAGGGTAGACGTCCTTTTTGTTATATTTTTAAGCTTCCTGTAATCAACACAAAAGTGCCAACTGCCATCCTTCTTCCTGATGAGAACCACTGGTGAGGACCATGGGCTCTGCAAAGGCTGAACAATGTCATTCTTCATCACTCTCTCTGCCTCATTGCGAATTATTCGACATTCTGTTGCTGACACACGGTATGCTCTCTGGCTAATTGGTTGATGGTCTCCAGTGCTAATCTAGTGCTTCACCATTGATTTCTCTACTTTTCTCTTCACCTGTGGATTGAAGCATTCAGAGAACTCTTGAAGAATGGCAAGTAGCGTCTTCTGTTGTTCCACAGTGAGATCTAGTGATAGTCTAGCCAGAAGATCTTGTCTTGTAGTGGTAGCGCTAATTTCGGCCACAGACTCGGCATGGGAGGTTTCTATGGTGCTCAGCTGTTCTGCAATTAATGGCTCAGCATTTGCTATGCACATGCACCTTGGAAGGATCTGCAGTTCTCGGTGACAGTTTACTGTCCACAATTCACTGAATTTGTTCTTAAACAAGACGACGAGGCTGGGATGACCAAGTTATTCTTCGGTGGGCTTCTCTTACATTACACTACAAGATCCATGGGTTGATGCATGGCATGGCACATGACAGCTAACTTTCTAGCACTGACACATAGTCTCCAGACACTCGGATGCACATCTTCCTGTCCGCAGTATCTCATCTCGTCTAGCGTAATCTTCGAACAACCAGTCTATAATTGCCTGAGAAGCTTTCAAAAAGTCCCATCCGAGAATGACGTCATGACTACACTCTTGTAAGATGATGAATTCTAAGGGCTGTGTATGACCACTTATACCCACATGAATGATATATCTTCCTGTAGGTTTTACATATTTCCCATTAGCCACCTTCAGCAGAGATGTTTTGTTTTCTGCAACTGATAATGGTACTTCTCTGAAATGACTGAATATGATGCTCCAGAGTCGACAAGAGCTTGGGCTGGTCGGCCATCCATGAGGATATCGACGTAATTTCCTATCATTTTTGTAGTGATCAATGGCAGAGGTTTTTTCTCTTCGACTGGCTCTCCTCCAAGAAAGGTCGCACCCCTTAGTTTTCCAGGTTGTGGTGGCTAGATGATCAGCTTTAGCTTCTAAATGGTGATGGGGACCTTGATCAACGTGTTGGGAGCGTCCTCTCCAGCAGCTAGCTTGCAGCGATGGTGACCTACGTCGTCCTGCACCCACATCTTCTTGTTCAGTTTCATCGTCCCGGAGTTGGTGTTGGCTAAGATCGGTCTGCTGTCTTATAGCACGGGCGTCATCAAATATCTGCCGCCTTTCTCAACAATAGCATACCACATGTCCCTGTCATTTGTAGTATAAACATACTGGTTGCTTATCCTGAGTCCTCCAGACATCAGTCTTCCTTGATGCCCAAACAGGTTTCTCATGCGGCATTGTAGGAAAATAACTTCGCCTGGGTCTCGACTTTTTTACCATTTTAAAGGGAAATGAAGGGTGAGAGATTGGGTTCAATGTCTGTTCCACTTCCTCCCTTATGACCTCTTGAAGAGTCTTGGTTTTTTGCTCGCTGTGCAATCCAAGTGCCTTCTGAACTTCCTCTCACACTATCTGACGAAGAACACTTGTGAAATCAGTTGCTCCCTCTATCACAGACATCGATACGACATTTGGAAGCCATTCAAACTTCGTGTATGTAATTCTTTTTTGATGCATTGTCTGGATATACTGGCACCATTTTATGAAGTCGTCTGCTGCTGAAACCTCCTTCAGGAGTAGGGCTTGATACTTGTCCTCAGCAACACCCTTCATGAGATGTGCAACCTTATTGTCCTCATTCTAGGATCCACTAGTTTACACAGCTCCAAGACATCTAGAATGTAAGAGGCTGTGGTTACTCCTGGACGGTGTGCCCTGCACTTTAATTTATCTTCAGCGTTGCACTTCTGTCATAGTGTGTCACCGAAATACTTGTGCAGTTCCTCCTGGAATACAATACCCAGCATCTCCACCAGAATAATGTCACATAGAGGAAGGTGTAAGTAGATGAATGACGAACACTAACTTCACTTAACAAAGGTTTATTCAACACTTGCACATACAAGAGCACGGAGCGAGCTGACTCCGGCTAGAACACATGCAGTATATATATACAGCTGCATAACATTCCAGTATAATGATTCTTGCCATTTGTGGATACTTTTAGAATGTGGTGGTGGTGGTGGTTAGTGTTTAACGTCCCGCCGACAACGAGGTCATTAGAGACGGAGCGCAAGTTCGGGTTAGGGAAGGATTGGGAAGGAAATCGGCTGTGCCCTTTCAAAGGACCCATCCCGGCATTTGCCTGAAACAATCTAGGGAAATCACGGAAAACCTAAATCAGGATGGCCGGAGACGGGATTGAACCGTCGTCCTCCCGAATGCGAGTCCAGTGTGCTAACCACTGCGCCACCTCGCTTGGTTTTAGAATGTACTCAAACCGAATATAGAAATTAAAATTTTACAATTCAGGGGAGTTTTGAACTCATGACCTTCCATGCAACAGTCTAGTATCATGACCACTACACTACAGCAACTGTGCTAATTACCTTCTTCTGCGGCAATATAGTGCACGCAAGTGGCAACAAACATCAAGACTGTAATGCAAGGGGGACGTATCATGCTGAAACTTTTCGGCTGAATGCTTCGCAGCTGTGGCAATACTCACAGAAGAAAGATAACACAAGTCACATTCGTCACGTGTTGAGGGAATGTAACAATATTGGAGAAGGAAAGTTGCTACTCACCATATAGCGGAGATGGTGAGTCGTGATAGGCACAATAAAAAGATTCACACAATCATAGCTTTCGGCCATGATTATGATTGTGTAAATCATGGCCGAAAGCTATGATTGTGTGAATCTTTTTATTGTGCCTATCAAAACTCACCGTCTCCGCTATATGGTGAGTAGCAACTTTCCTCCTCTGATATTGTTACATTTCATCCTGGATTTTCCATTGTTTGACCTGTTGGGGGAAAACATACAGCCCAACATGGTGATTCCCGACAATGTTGGCCCATACATTAACTAAAAACCGTCTCTGGCTGCACAGGTTCTTGTAGCATGTGGGTTCTCTTCCAACCACACTTGCATGTTATGTGGCTTGAAAATTTTCTCCCATATGAAGGTTGCCTCATCGGTGAACATAATGGTGGCTGGGAAACCAGGATGTGTTGTGTGCATCTGTAAAAACTACCATGCAGAGTCCACATGTGGAACAAAATCATCTTTGTCCAGTAACTGCATACATTGGGTGTAATACAGGTACACAGAATTATCATTCAGAATCCGTCAGATGCTGCTGGGGAAGTCTTGACATGACTGGCAATAGCACATGTACTGGCTCTGGGATTGTTCTGGATCAGCCCCAGCACAGTCTCCTCATTGGCTATCATTGTACTGTTCACTCACATTGTTGTGTCTCCTTGCTGAAGGATCCCCTTTCTGACAATCTCTGGTGCAAGTGTGCAAAGATGGTGTGGCAGTTCTCCTCATTCAGTAACGTTGGACGTATAACTGCTGTGCACCTTGCCCACTGCAATGTGTCCCCCATATGCCAGATGCATATCTGTGAGCACCATGTTTGTGTAATGTGCCTTCCTACTTCCACTCTGTTGGCAGGTGAAATGAAGCTTCACAGTGACCGTGGCCGCAATTTGCTTGCACATACTGTGTCACCCAACACATACGTAGACCCTCTACTGCATACACCAGCCAAAGCTGTTGCAGCATATTTGCTGTGCTAAGCATAATAAACATGTTGTATGGGGGAGGGGGGCAGGGGAACAAGACGTTCTGAGAAAAACATGCAGTAACGTCTAGCACATTTGTTATCGTGATAGGACTCATTAGAAAACTGTGTTCTGGCAGCAAATGTAGTGTTAAATTTTGATATATCACAAGACAGACTCACAAACTGTTTCCAATGAAGAAGGAAAATAAAGAGTTGTGGTCAACACGTGTGTTTTATAATGTTGCTGGCCACACTTCACAGCAGAAGACTTCTCCAAGAAACCAATAATACAATGCTGGACTTGCTACCGGTAGGACCAATCAACATGCTAGTATTAAGTGAACTCAAATGGGTCGATTTCTTTTTTTTTATTTTGTTGTGAAAACGATACTGATAACTGATATCCAGAGTCAGTGTACATTTCGTTTAAGATAAGAGAAATTAGAGAATGACAGACTCTAGCAACCTTTTTTTTTTTTTTTAGAGGCACAAGGTAACATAGAGAGAGAGAGAGAGAGAGAGAGAGAGAGAGAGAGAGAGAGTGTGTGTGTGTGTGTGTGTGTGTGTGTGCACGCCTTTTTTTTCGGGAGGCACAAGGTACCATACTGCATGTGTGTGCCTGTCTTGGGAAGAGAAGTGAAAACCTAGCTGACAAATAAAAGCTAAACGAAGCAAAAATGAGCATAAGAAGAGTAACAAGAGAAGCATTAAATGACTCTGAAAGTAAAACTTTGTCAACGGAGCCAAGTACACATCCTAAGCGGTTTTGGTCATATGTAAAATCAGTACGTGGGTCAAAATCATTTATTCATTCATTCAGAGATCATACTGGCACCAAAATGGAAAATAACAGAGAGAAGGTCAAAATACTGAATTCAGTCTTCTAAAATTTTACCGTGGAAGATCGTAACACAACCTCTGCTTTCAACTGTCATACAAACATCAAAATGGCAGATATTGAGATAACCAACAACAGAATAGAGAAACAATTACAATTGCTTAGTAGAGGAAAGGCGTCAGGACCAGATGAGATACTGTACCTATAAGACTCTACGAAGATTATAAGAAAGAACGAACCCCTTCTAGCAATGATTTGTCATAGATCACTTGAGCAATGAAGCGTACCTAGCGATTGGAAGAATATGCAGGTAATTTCCATTTTTAAGAAGGGCCGTAGGGCAGATGCATCCAATTATAGACCTCTTATTGTTAATGCCAATCTGTTATATGGAACATGTTTTATGCTCAAGAATTATGATGTTTTTGGTGAATGAAAATCTCCTCTTTAAATCAACATGGATTCCACAAACAGAGATCCTGTGAAACTCAGCTTGTTCTGTTCCTCCATGAGAATCACAGCACCACAGACAATGGCGTTCTGGCTGATGCTGTATTCCTTCACTCCAGGAAGGCATCTGACACTGTCCCGCACTGCCATTTAGTGAAAAAAATATGAGCTTATCGAGTACCTGAGCAGACTCGCGACTGGGTTCAAGACTTCCTTGGACACATAACTCAACACATCTCAGTTAACAGCAAAAAATTGACAGATGAATAGGTAATTACCGGTGTACCTCAAGGAAGTGTGATAGGACCATTGCTATTTACAAAATGTATAAATGATTTAGTAGAAAGTGTCGGATGCTCTCAAAGGCTGTTTGCAGATGATACAGTTGTCTATAACAAAGTAGCAACATCAGAAGATAGTAATGATTTGCAGAATTGATGAATGGTGCAGGCCCTGGCAGTTGACCCTGAGAGTAAATAAATGATGATGATGATGATGATGTTTGGTTTGTGGAGTACTCAACTGTGTGGTTATCAGTCCCCGTACAAATTCCCAACTTTTGCTCTGTCCAATCTCGCCACTTTCATGAATGATGATGAAATGATGAGGACAACACAAACACTCAGTCATCTCGAGGCAGGTGAAAATCCCTGACCCCACAGGGAATCAAACCCAGGACCCCGCGCTCAGGAAGCGAGAACGCGACCACAAACCACAAGCTGTGGACGTAAATAAATGTAACATATTGCACATACATAGAAAAAGAAATCCACTACTGTATAGCTCCACTATCTGTCATAAAATATCAGGAGTAACTATCCAGAGTGACATAAGTGGAATGATCACATAAAACATATAGTAGGAAAAGCATATGCCACACATTCAGATTCATAGAATGAATCTTAAAGAAAAGTAATTCGTCCACAAACAAAGTGGTTTATAAGGTGCTTGTTCCACCGATTCTTCCTATTGTTCCAACCAGATAGGACTGATAGAAGAATAGAGAAGCTCCAAAGAAGACTGGCACATTTCGTCATGGGATCGTTTAGTCAGCAGAAGAGCATTATGGAGAAGCTGAACAAATTCCATGTACATACGTTACAAGAGAGGCATTGTGCATCATGAAGAGATTTACTACTGAAATTTCGAGAGAGCACTTTCCAGGAAGAGTCTGACCAGAAACTTTGGTTCACGCCTGATAATACCAGCTTTACGTACAGAAAAAAATTGTGAAGGGGTCATCGATGTCTGGAGGGGAAAAAAAAGAAAAACTGTAAGAGAGAGAGAAATAAACATCTAGCATTTTTCACACGTCAGGCTTTATTTTCGTTTTAAAGAAAGTTATTGCTGTTGTTCCGTGTTCTGTATTTCATACAAACGCTTTGAGAAATGCAAGAAAGTTCAGCTGGATTTCATTAACCCGGAGAGTCTCAGTGGAATGCACAAAGGGACACTTCGTGCCTCATGTGACAAAACAGCAGATAGTAGTACAGTGGAAAAAATTCATAGACACTATCAATATCTCGCTTCTACTTGGCATGTACATCAAAGTTACTTCTTTAACACCGCTTGCTTTTATCAAAAACATTCATCTGAGATTATAATGAAATTAGCGTCACTTTAATATTTATCAAATGTGATGACATTTAGGATAAAACAACTGATTTCATCTTCAATAATTTCAAGTCTTATGTTTAATTTTAGCTGGTACGTCTGTTATACAGAATATGGCAAACAGCCAAATCCCCTTAGATAGCATATCAAATGTTACTGAAATAAGCAATAACTGTGCTACAATCATCAAACACGAGTATGTACATATTTATTAATTTTAGTAAATGAAATGTAGTTGTGAGAAAGAAAAACTGTATGACTGGTTTTGTAGATGAATGAGTTCATATTATTTTGAATAATCAAAACTCTGGTTTTTTATGTACTCGTTAACAACAACAACAACAACAACAACAACAAATTGCTCTGAGCACTATGGGACTTAACTTCTGAGGTCATCAGTCCCCTAGAACTTAGAACTACTTAAACCTAACTAACCTAAGGACATCACACACATCCATGCCCGAGGCAGGATTCGAACCTGCGACCTTAGCGGTCGCGCGGTTCCAGACTGTAGCGTTAACAACAAGATTGATAATTTTAGTATCTTCCCTAGGGACGCTTTTGGCAACACCTATGTCGATTGAAACTTATAGTGACATATGCATGACTTTCCACAGATTTTGATATGTATATATTGTTATAATGTAGTTTTACTTACTGCTACGAATTTCAAATCAAAAAATTGACTGCGGAAAAAAAACAGTCCATAAATGAAGCAGATATACATAAGAAGCGTCAAATCATAAATAGTGCGATTCTACTGCGAGAAAAACGGGGAAAATGTTTAACTGCCTGATAAAACAAAATAAAAGTTTCATTCAAACATGAATGAATCGTAGCTGCTTATGAACCATGAGCAAGAGCACAGGAAACATATTGCTATTATCGAACACATGACTCACCTTCCTTGATGTACGACGGAGCGCTTGCTCTTGCTACACACTACACAGCCACAGATGAACTGGTAACTGTTGAGTTTTGCAGGGCCGTTTAACTGTGAATGCAGCTTCGGCGAGCCTTTGAGGGGGGGCAGTCAGCCTCAAGGTCGACAGGATTAGTGTCGACACCGAGGTCCTTCTGCGAATTGGCGACAGACAACACGGGGGTGCGTGTCCGGTCTGTGTTACTTCCGCTCGCCAGCTAACACAAACACCTACCACTACGAAGGTGGGTGGCGATTTTGAAACCTGATGGAAAGCCGACCAGGATGGGGAGGTAGGCGAGTCGTCACTGCCAATGAACTTTTAAATGCTAAATTACTTCTCAGTATGATAACCAGGTAATGCCGAAAGTGTACATGGTGCGTTCAGCATGACTTGTTTTATGTCGCTCTCGTTAAGGCCTCGTGCTTCAAAATCCTCACCCCCAAACGTTTGGGCAAGTCGTAATTGCCCTGACCTGGCGAGAGTACAATTAAGCCAAAAGGATCAATGTTCCTTCAAAACCTCAAATCTGCTAATAAATTGTGGACTCGGCAGAGATAAAAGACTAAGGTAAAAAGATTTGATATGGCAATTACCATAGCAAAATTAATGAGACTAGTAATATTATCAACGAATCTTGTTTATAGGTGTATTTGCTCATTGTTATTAAATAGGTCTAATATGACTTTCTGGGTACTTTGTTAAGGTAATATTTTGTAACTGTTGCCATTAGCTAATATAAGAAGTAAATAGTATTTACTTAACGTGAATATAGAGCATACGTTTACTTGCCCAATTAAACAAGAAATATGTCAACTGGATCTGACCACAATCGCACTTTATGGATTTGCAGGAAGATGAAGATGTCAAAACTGGTTTGCAAGGTTATATGCTCTGATAAAAAAGTTCGTGGAGTAAGGAGGTTCAGCTAGGGTAATATATATTAGCCGAGCACTGCCAAAAAATCAAGAATAAATTAGTAGTAGTAGTAGTAGCATTTTTCAAAAGTTTATCTAAAAAGATAATACCGGCCGCGGCGCCCATTCTGTTTCGAGCAGACTGCACATCTCCGCCATAGTCTGCGTTTCTTGGACTGGTCACTAATCTAATCTACTCTAGTGCCTCCCAGTAAAGCGAAGAGGATTCTCGTCATCAGAGCGTCCTCCTTTACTATCTCTTCTCCGTTCTGTAGCAAATTTTTCCACAATTTCTCGTACCAGATTGGCCGCGGCGCAGGGTTATTTTTTCAGAGGGCGGCGCGGCGCTCCGTTACGTCATCGTCGGCGGCCTTTGGAATTTGCGGCCCCCTTGCTCTTGCGCCCCAGGTGGGGGCCTCTCCTGCCAACCCCTACGTACACCCCTGCCTTGTTATATTGGTCATGTAAATAAATTATACTTCATCAGAATAATAAACCTGATGTAAACAAACACAAACCCAGTATTGCTCAGAGGCCGTAGCACACATACTTACGTATTAGATATGTTATTACCAAGTTACATTAAAAGAACTTTAAGATATTCTAATGTATTAACAGCCATCAACGGTTTTCTTACTCACGCTTCAGCTCTGGAGTTTTTATTTCAAAAATCGTGTACAGTCTTAGTCTCTGCACTGTTGTGCTCTAATTGTCGCGCTATTAATACGCAGTATGGAAATGACTGAGACTGCTTTCTGTTCTGTAGTGAAACACGTGTGTGAACACGGTTAAAAAGTGCCGAGACACAGGTTGTTCTTAATGTTTTTCATAAATTTACCGAAAAAATCGGCTTTGAAGTTTTCCGAGGGTCTGTATTTGATACTGGGAGATACGAATGCTCATTAGATTTACAGCGAAATGTGTAGCATAATAGATTGATAACCTAGTGCAGTTCATAGTTCGCTGGTTCAAGTTTCATCTGAGTCACTTTTTTTCGTTCAATTTGAAATACTTACCGGGTGATCAAAAAGTTAGCATAAATTTGAAAACTTAATAAACCACACAGTAATGTAGATAGAGAAGTAAAAATTGACACACATGCTTGGAATGACATGGGGTTTTATTAGAACAAAAAAAAAAAGTATTACTAGACGCGTGAAAGATCTCTTGCGCGCGTTGTTTGGTGATGATCGTGTGCTCAGCCGCCACTTTCGTCATGCTTGGCCTCCCAGGTCCTCAGACCTCAGTTCGTGCGATTATTGGCTTTGGGGTTACCTGAAGTCGCAAGTGTATCGTGATCGACCGACATCTCTAGGGATGGTGAAAGCCAACATCCGACGCCAATGCCTCACCATAACTCCTGACATGCTTTACAGAGCTGTTCACAACATTATTCCTCGACTACAGCTATTGTTGAGGAATGATGGTGGAAATATTGAGCATTTCCTGTAAAGAACATCATCTTTGCTTTGTCTTACTTTGTTATGCTAATTATTGCTATTCTGATCAGATGAAGCGCTATCAGTCGGACATTTTTTGAACTTTGTATTTTTTGGTTCTAATGAAACCCCATGTCATTCCAAGCATTTGTGTCAATTTGTACCTCTCTATCTACATTATTCCGTGATTTATTCATTTTTCAAATTTATACTGACTTTTTGATCACCCGGTACATCTTGTAATTTTAAAATTCATCACCATTTTTTAAGAATAATGCATGTCTTCTTGTTTCTAATTACGATTGCACGCGAAAGTCCTGGTTTCATTTCAAATGCAAATTCTTAATAATCGAAATTTTATGCAATATTGTTAATAAAGGCTGCTTAAATTAAGAAAACATAACAGTTTAATTTTTAGGGCAAAAATGAAAAACCAAATACTCTTTGCTTGGATTATGTCCATTGTTTAACACCACAGATGTAGTCTCACACGAAGCAGAGTGAGAAATGGCACAGAAACATGAAAAACGAATCATTTTCACAGCATCGAGCGCACCATACAAATGCTGCATTTTTACATTTGCCACTGTACCTTTACAATATTATCCCAACAGAACTGATCTGGAGCCAAGTTAAGGGATTTGGCCCGAGAAATAACAAGCGTGTTAAGCTGCCAGACGTACACACACAGCTTTTTCACATGTCACTGCCGCACGCTGGCAGGATATAGAAAACCACGTCATAAAAGAAGAAGAAAAAATACGGCGCCTGGGTGGCTTCGTGGATTCTGTTGATCGACTCGTTATCAACGTAGTAGATGACAGTTCAAGAACTGAAATGTATTTCTCTGATTCGGAAAAGAAAGGAGCTCAAGGATTACCAGACGACTGACTAATTAGTACCATTAGTAGCTTCGGTTTTCAACAGTAGGGCGAAATCCCCGAAAGCTCGTTCAGAAAAATTACCCTGTTTTTAAGATAGGAATTTTCATCACTTTTGTCTATAATTAGAATACTATGTGAGGTGAGAATGAGAGCATTTTATGTTTTCCATCTGGTCGCCTAAGAAGCGTGCGGTAATGCTGGAGTTTTGCCGAATATTATTTCACTCTCTTTAAAAATTAAATTACATTCGAAGCTACATTGTTTCTTTGCTCGTCTCTTTTTACCTCCGAACTGCAACTGCTCACATCATTGCAGCTTATTTGGACCCGCTGGCTGGCCAGTGCTGTGCAAGTTTCATGTACCGGTAAATATATTGTCCCGCATTATCGCTCAGTTTACGTGCTTGTAACGCAACATCAAAACTATCCTTATGACCGTACCTGACTGTATTGGACACCGATTGGCTTCCGCTTCACGTGAACCTAAATCCAACGAGATTAAAGAAAACGCGGAAGAATACATAGCATAACGTTTACATCCGGTTTATTCTTATGATGAGCAGAGTATAGTATGCTATGGACCCCCAGTAGAGTCTAAAGCAAGGGGTCGGTAAGTTAAGATAACCGCCCCCCCCCCCTCTCACTCGCTTCCTCTCTTCCTCCCACAAGTACAGATCTTTCAGAACACTTCATGTCGACTGTTTTCTGTTTCAGATTGCTGCCACCCTCAGCGACCTGTGGCACTGTAATTGCCTATCGAAGTGTTACGTTGTCTGTGTGAACAAATTATTAACTGACTGACAGTGGTATTTGTACATTTATTTAAATGCACTATTGAATACGAGAAACCATCACAAAAAGCTTGATAAATAATTTAAAAGCCAATTTTCTGCTACTCGCTGTGTTTTATTACAACAAACTTACTCATGAACTGTAATGTTCCTTGCTATAAATAATTACCGCATTAAAAATGACCGCTTCTGTAAGGCGCATTCACGAGTCCATGTTACTTCCGTGTCAAAATATATACCATAGCAGCTGATCGGTACGAGTCGCGCCAGCCTTAGCGTTTTCAATACTGGCAGGCAAACGATAAAACTTTTCTTTTTTTTTCAGTTCGAAGATTTTGTTGATATAGGAGCAGCACAGTTTTAATATTTCACGAAGCGGTTATCAACAATCTGTCACAGATGCAGTATATATGTTTTAGGAACTAGCTTCGAACTAGTTGATCCATTCTCAAGTCTGGCCTATTGAGCCAGCACTGAAATTGCCTAATCCTAACAACAAACATCAAAATGGCAACGCATGCTTTAAATGTTCGCAGATGACTGTCATGATCAACATGTGCCTCTAAGCAAGTCAGAACTAAACTGAATTAATTATTACTTGCTTAGAGACACATGTTGATCGTGACAGTCATCTGCGAGTATTTTATAAAGCATGTATTGGTATATTGATGTTTGTTATTAAGATTAGGCCCTTTCAGCGCAGCCTCAGTAGGCCATACTTTAGAATGAACCAGCTGGTTCGAAACTAGTCGCCAAACATATGTACCGCAACTGTGACAGACTGTTAATAAACACGTCATGAAACGATAAAACGTCCGCCCTCTCACATCCTCTAATCGAACGGTGGCCGTGCTACTTACTCCATTGCCCCTTAGGTCACGGCCAAATTCACGAACGTCAATTAAAATTAAGCACATCTTAAAATATTACTGATCTTAAGTGCCTTTGTTTGTTACTGACAATGAGCAGGAACACTGTTAAGTTAGTTGACGTTTTATGGATTGGACAGTTTGTTAGATGCAATGTATCATAAAACAGGGATGAGAACTGTCGGCCGCACGAATAAGCAGCATGACGACCACTGCTCCAAGTGTCGGCACTAGCAATGTACAGCCTTTGACGAGCAGCTTTGAAGTCCTATAAGGCAAGTCTTCCGGTCCAGGTGGTATACCAGTCACGTTCCTTTCAGAGTATGCAGACACAATAGCGCCTTTCTTAGCAATCATATACAACCGCTCACTTGACGAACGGTCTGTTCCTAAAGACTGGAAAGTAACACAGGTCACTCCAATATTCAAGAAAGGAAATAGGAGTAACCCATTGAAATACAGACCCAAATCACTGAGCTCAATTTGAAGTAGGATTTTGGAGCATATACTGTAGTCGAACATTATGAATCACCTTGAAGAAAATGACTTATTGATACATAACCAACACGGATTCAGAAAATATCGTTCTTGTCCAACACAGCTAGCTCTTTTTTCGCATGAAGTAATGAGTGCTGTCAACAAGGGATCTCAGATCGATTCCATATTCCTAGATTTCCAGAAGGCTTTTGATACCGTTCCTCACAAGCGACTGTTAGTCAAATTGGAGGCGTATGGAGTATCGTATCAGTTGTGTGACTGGATTCGTGATTTCCTTTCATAGAGGTCACAGTTCGTAGTGATAGACGGTATATGATCGAGTACAACAGAAGTGATATCTGGCGTTCCTCGAGGTAGTGTCATAGGCCCTCTGCTGTTCCTGATTTGCATAAATGATCTAGGTGATAATCTGAGCAGCCTCCTTACATTGTTTGCAGATGACGCTGTAAATTACCGTCTAGTAAAATCATCAGACGATCAATTCCAATTACAAAATGATCTAGAGAGAATTTCTGTATGGTGCGAAAAGTGGCAATTGGAACTAAACAAAGAAAAGTGCGAGGTCATCCACATGGGTACTAAAAGAAATCCGATAAATTTTGGATATACGATAAATCGCACAAACCTAAGGGCTGTCAATTCGACTAAATACGTAGGAATTACAATTACGAGTAACTTAAATTGGAAAGACCACATAAATAATATTGCGGGGAAGGCGAATCAAAGACTGCTCTTTGTTGGCAGAACACTTAGAAGATACGACAAGCCCACTAAAGAGACAGTAACATCACATTTGTCTGTCTTCTGCTGGCATATTGCTGCGCGGTATGGGATCTTTACCAGGTAGGATTGACAGAGGACATTGAAAAAGTGCAAAGAAGGGCAGCTCGTTTCGTGTTATCGTGCAATAGAGGTGAGAGTGTCACTGATATGATACGCGAGTATCAAAGGCGGTCTTCTTTGCGGCGAGATCTATTTACGAAATTTCAATCACCAACTTTCTCTTCCAAATGCGAAAATATTTTGTTGACACCCACCTACGTAGGGAGAAATGATCATCATAATAAAATAAGAGAATTCAGAGCTCGAACGGAAAGATTTAGGTGTTCCTTTTTCCCACGCGCCATTCGAGAGTGGAATGGTAGAGAAGTGGCATGAAAATGGTTCCATGAACCCTCTGCCAGGCAGAGTAACCATGTAGATGTAGATGTAGTGAGAGAAGCCTGAATTACGAAACAAACCTGGCGCGCTGTCGTGAACTTGTGGAGAGAAGTGTAGTTCGATATATGTGGGCCAAACGGCATAAATCGAGTGAAACTTACAGGGTCATGCGTGGACGACTGTATGGACCGTAGCAATGTCTGCAGGTGATGTGCAGTCTTCCAAGAAAACCGTGTGATTCGTCACGCTCCGGGCGGCTAACAGCTTCAAGCCCGCAGAATTTAGGGGTCATAGGGGCAGCAATTTCGAACGATCAGTGTGTGTAACTGCGGACCTTGTCGCAGCAGTTCAGCATTTCCTAAGGGTGTGGTGTACGTTATTGTTCATAACACACTGAAATTTCGTAAAGTTAGTTCTCACTGGGTGTCTTAAGAACCTGACAAACAACCACAACGGCCAGCGAATGATCATAAGCTTGGATCACTTAACGCTTACGCCGCAGTAGAGCATAGCTTAATGAAAGGAAGCGTATAACTGCACACCTGAAACCAAGCAGTCCTCTATGGAGTTCAAATGTTCAAATGTGTGTGAATTCCTAAGGGACCAAATTGCTGAGGTCATCGCTCCCTAGACTTACACACTACTTAAACTAACTTATGTTAAGAACAACACACACACCCATGCCCGAGGGAGGGCTCGAACCTCCGGCGGGAGAGGCCGCGCAATCCGTGACATAGCGCCTCAAACCACGCGGCTACTCCTCTCGGCCCTCTATGGAGTGGAAACAAGCTGCTTCCCAAGCATGAAAACAGTTCACTAACTCATTCTGCTGGGAAAGTACTTGTGACAGTGTTCTGGAATTGCATGTAGTGTCATTGGTGGACTTCACTAAACACGGAACCCTTGTGAACGCTGCAGCCCACATTAAAACTTTGGTTAAGTTACGTCGTGCTCTTCGTGACAAACTCTACAACACTAATGCTGACGGCGTCAAACTACTTCATTATAACGTACGCTCCCATGATGCCGCTCCTGTTCGTGAGAAAATCGCCAAATTTGGATGGGAGGTGCTCCATCATGTACTGACCTCGCACCATCGTACTCTTCATCTGTTTGGTCCTGTAAAGAACTTCCTGCCCGGCCAAACCTTTGCGATAGATGCGGAAGTGAAATCAGCGGTAAGCTGATGGCTATAGTCCAAATGGCTCTGAGCACTATGGGACTTAACATCAATGGTCATCAGTCCCCTAGAACTACTTAAACCTAACTAACCTAAGGACAGCACACAACACCCAGTCATCACGAGGCAGAGAAAATCCCTGACCCCGCCGGGAATCGAACCCGGTAACCCGGGCGCGGGAAACGAGAACGCTACCGCACGACCATGAGCTGCGGACGCTATAGTCCAACCAAACGGACTTCTATGAACATGGCATAGTGAAACTAGTGCTACAGTGGGAGAAATGTGTTGAGAATTTTGGTGACTACATAGGAAAGTAGGTAAAAGACGTAAGTTCATTTGTGATTTTTGTTTTGTTTTGTTGATTATTGTACTTTTCGGTAGTAAAATAATTGTGCGTTACTTTCTGATCTGCTCTCACATTTTCTGATGTTGTTACATGTTTTTATTGATTACAGCATTATGTCTCGGCACTTCTTCGGCACTCTTCATGCTAGCCAGGCTTCTTTCAAGCCCTTCGTCTCATGCTACTGCTGTTTCACTACTTCTGCTTGTGAATTTCTAAGCCTCGCTGCCCTATGCAAATTGTCCATTCGTTGCCAATAGAAAAGAAGGAATATTCAGCATAATCATCTAGTTAGAGGTCAGGAACCCTAAACGATGTATTTTGCAACTTTTTACCTTGTGATGTTTACAGTCGGTCCTAACGTGGGGGAACGACGATTTGTATCGGACTTCCTTCACTGAGTGTAGCACCGTCTCACCAATGTTAGTGTCTTTTTTCGTAGAGAACATTCAGGATAAACTTTACAATGTGGTACGTGTCACTAACAAAAAAAAAATAAATAAAAAACCTAACTACAAATTGCCAATTTACAAGTACGTTACTGACTGCTTATTTCTATTTAAGAACTGTGGTGTACATGGTAACCGCGAGACAGCAGAATCACAGATCAAGCAGATACGAAGGTTGAACAAACGACAAATGTCCTAGGCGAAATGTTTACGACGACTACACGAGACGGACAAGTGAACGACAAGCAAATATACACCAAAGATGTTGAATAAGAAGGACAGCTATGACAAAAAATTTTATTCCAAGACACGACCGATTTGGCAAACTGTATTTATGTCATCAGGTGTTTATTAGTATAAACATGTATAAAACAACATATTAGAATTTTGGCGATAGAAAGTAATGCGAAATAAAAGCGATTAGGTTTGTGCCTACTTACAGTCAGTCCAAAAAAGCGATCTGTTTAGAAGCCGGAAAAAGCACATTCCCCAACATTCTCATCAACGTATTTAAAATTTCTAACCCTCAAATGTGCGAACGTCCATAAATAAAAAAAAATTGGGGCTAAGACCACCCAGAAAACTAAAAAACAACCCGATAAAAACGTCAAAATCGGGAACATAGTGATATAAAATTAATAATTTCTAAAGATATTCTGCAAAAGAACCATGTTCGAAACGTTGATGGAGAAAAACTCTTAGGCTAATGTCACATTTTACTTCCAAGGTAGACACCCTGGGGAGGAAGCTTTGCTGTTAGCAGTATTAAACTAACCGTAAACTGCAATATGGCGTACACGGAAAGCCATGCAGGCACAGTGTCGCAAACAAGGTGTAGCTAGGTACTCCGATTGAAATGCCGAAGACTGGCTCTAGATTAAAAAAAAAAAAAAGAAACCTAGCTTAATAATCAGAAACAATACATTCTGTTTTTGAGTCCCTTATGTCCATATTACTGTTGCAATTAATTTCGAGATGTATTCAGATACTATCAAAGTTCCTGGGAGGCATTAATACCTATTATGATGCACTTACAGTTACAAATTACATATTTACAGCCGGCCGAAGTGGCCGCGCGGTTCTGGCGCTGCAGTCTGGAACCGCGAGACCGCTACGGTCGCAGGTTCGAATCCTACCTCGGGCATGGATGTGTGTAATGTCCTTAGGTTAGTTGGGTTTAACTATTTCTAAGTTCTAGGAGACTAATGACCTCAGCAGTTGAGTCCCATAGTGCTCAGAGCCATTTGAACCATTTTTGAACATATTTACACGGATAAAAAATTTTGTTGTTCCTTAGTTTGTTTTTAAAAGCGTACAGCGAGCTCCCAACCTTTCAATCAGGGTACCTAACTACACCTTGTTTGAGACACTGCGCATGAGCGGCTTTCGGCGTAGGCCATGCTGCAGCCTAACTAAGTTTAGTTTAATATTGGCAATAGCAATGCTTCCTCCCCAGGTTCTCTACATTGGAGGTAAAATGCGACATTATTCTAACAGCTTTTCTCCGTCAATGTTTCCAACACGGTTCTTTTGCAGAATATCTTTAGAAATTATTAATTTTATATCACCATGTTTCCGCTTTTGATGTTTTTACCGGGTTCTCTTTTAGGTTTCGGGATGGCCGTGGCCCCCATTTTTTATTCGTGGACTTTCGCACATTTACGAGTTAGAAATTTTAAATACCGTGATGAGAATTTTTTATTCGTGGACTTTCGCACATTTATGAGTTAGAAATTTTAAATACCTTGATGAGAATGTTGGGAATGTGCTTTTTCTGGCTTTTAAACAGATCGCTTTTATGGGTTGACTGTAAGTAGACCTGTAGTTTTGTACATTTTTATACCGACAAACACCAGATGATGCAAATACAACTTTCGAACCCCGTCGTATTATTGAATAAAAATTTTTAACACTCGCAGCTCTCCTCCTTATTCAACATGGATTATTTCGACTGCGGATGCCCTACATACAAAGTGTTATTCTCCAAAGAGTGACCAAGCAAGAAATCAAGATGCTGCGATAACGTAGCAGAGACAATCCGGAATCAGATGTGATGGAAACGACACAGAACAAAAGCGTATACCAGGGTGATGGATTGATGGCTATATGGGCATGTTTATCTCGGTTGCGACGAGAGTTGCTGGCTGGAGCATTCATGCGATCTATTACGGGTGGCGCTCTCTAGGCGACTGCAGTGCTTCAGAGCGAGGCCCACGAGAGTAACAGACCTCGCAATGAACTTGTGACGTCACACCACTCGGCATGTTTGCTTTGCTTCGTGAACGCTCGGATCCGTGCAGGGCCCACGAGGAAATCAACAAGTGATTGAAAAGGTACCCACTAAAAGCCTTAACTTTGTCATGTGCTACCGAGAGCTCGCTTGCATTTAAAGGCACCGTCAAGAATCTTTAAACTCACCTGAAATAGTTACTCGCTCCGCCTGGGACGGCTGCTGGCACACATAAGACCTGCAGTGTCCGTGCTGTGACGTACACATCATGACCTGTCTTCCGGGTGGGCCTCGCTTCACAGGTACTGCCGCCGCCCAATCAACCGTCCATTTCTCCCTGCGGGCATTCAGATCTGTCGGGCTTAGAAACCAAAGCAACATTCAGAGTGATGTAACAGTTATCCTTCATTTAAGAGCCACTTCTTCTATTTGTCAGCCGGCCGAAGTGGCCGTGCGGTTAAAGGCGCTGCAGTCTGGAACCGCAAGACCGCTACGGTCGCAGGTTCGAATCCTGCCTCGGGCATGGATGTTTGTGATGTCCTTAGGTTAGTTAGGTTTAACTAGTTCTAAGTTCTAGGGGACTAATAACCTCAGCAGTTGAGTCCCATAGTGCTCAGAGCCATTTCTATTTGTCAGATATTTTCTTTCCCTGGGCAGCGAATTAAACCGTTTTATAGCTGTGTAAATCATTAGATTCGCCAGTGGGTAGTAACAGGAGTTCATCTGCCCGAAGCCAGTTAGGAAATGGAGAGCTCTGTATCACTTGGCACAGTAATTTTGAGTACTAGTTCGGAGGGATCAGAATGGGAAAGAAGATCCACTGTGCCCTTGTTAGAGGAAATCTGAAGTAATTTTAGGGATAGAACGGAAAACGTAAAGGGAATGGCTGGCCAGAGACAAGAAACTCGTTACTCCCAAGTACGAATTCATTGTGTTAAACACTGCACTATCTGACTCGATTTGGCTTGAGACTGGAAAGAATCTTAGTCGAATGCAGATTTGATTATCAAATACGGGGGACAACCATGCTCAGGGGCACTGCAACTATGAGAGGTGATAACTCTGTAGTTCCGTTCTTTTGTGACTGTTCCAAATTAAGTGTACTAAGCTATGTAACGTATTAAGTTAGTACATGAGCTAGTAGAATTTGTCATGAATTTAATAAACACAACAGATACATATAAGAGACTTTAGTCATCAATAATATATTATCCTTCACTACTTACAACAGTCTGCCAATGCTGTGGTAACTTTTCGATTCAGCGACTAGAAATCACGTTGTTTTGAGGCGGAGAACTTGTCGAGACATGTTCGGAGTGCATTTTCATCTGGAAAGGAAGTTCCCTGGAGGCTGTTCGACAGAGAGCGGAAAAGGTTAAAATCTGAGGGTGCAAGATCAGGCGAATAAGGTGGGTGCGGAATGGCTTCCCAACCCAACTCCTGCATAGTGTTTTGTGTCAGCCGAGCAGAATGCGGGCGGGCGTTATCGGGGAGTAGCATTGCTTCACGCCGTCGTCCTGTTCGTTGATTTTGGACTGCATCTGCAAGTTGTCTCAGTTGTTGATAATGAATGTCAGCAGTGACGGTTACACCTTGGCGAAACAATTCGTAGCACACCACACCGCCCATAAGATGCATAACATTATCTTTTGTGGATGCGCGCAGATATTTGTACGGAGAGTTGCTGCTTTGTTTGGGCTCAGCGATTCCTTTCTTTTCCTTATGTTAGCGTAAAGACATCATGTCTCGTCATCAGTAACGATACAGGGTAGAAGTGGTCGGTGTTATTCACGAGCCTAATGATGATGAGCAAGCAGAGATGGAGGTATGTCCAGCCGCTGATTTTTGTCATTTTGGCTTAGAGCATGCGGTTACCATGCACCCGATTTTTGAACCTTCCCCATTACATGCCAATCTCGCAGGATGGTGGAATGGTCACAGTTCAGCACATTTACCACTCATTGTTGATTAATGCGTTTAAAAGATCTTCATCAAATTCTGAAGGTCTTCCTGAACGTGGAGAGTCACTAATGTCAAAATGATCCTCCTTAAAACGGAAAAATAAATCCTGCCGCACTCTGTCAAATGGCATTATCCCCATATACGGCGCAAATGCTTCTGGTTGCCGCCGCTGCTGTCAGCCCTCTATTGAACTCAAACAGAAGAGTATGTCGAAAAAGTTCCAATTTCTCTACTTCGCACTCCATTTTCTAGCGTCCACAGCTCCACTCACTATCTCCAAATGACAAAATAATAATGTGTAAACTCAAATAGCAACAGCGAGCTACAGATAAAAAATGACAATCGATAAATAAACCCATAGCAACCCGAATACCAACATGCAAAACGAAAACGCTGTTAATATTATGTGTGTAATGTACATCAGAAGCAGCATTGTTCAGTACTGTGAGGACATGCAAGACTTTTGGCACAACGTCAGGAGCGAAAGTAAGAAAGGATGAAAAAGAATATTCATAAGTCGGAACCTCAAAATATTGCGCATTATTTTCATAAAGAATCTAACCCCCTCCCCCTTTACCCCGATACTTAAAGCTACCCAAATGGCATTACCAATTTATCAGCGTTTTATACTACGCGATTAGATCTAAGACTGAACATCTGTAACTCTAGGAGACACTCTCCAGACCTCCGATCATCACTGAAAGCAATAAAGCAAACTGTACCGACACAAAGGTGCTCTAATGGCATATGGGCTTCTGTAATCTTGTTGCTCTCTGTGTACGAATCACGAACAGTGGTTCTGTGGACATTTCAGAGTAAATACACAATTGGTCATTTTAGAGTGTGACTTATAGAGCATTCGCTGTGTACTGAACAATGTTCCAGGAACTAATTTTGAAGTTTTACTCAAATCCTTTCGGAAAAGACTGAAATCTACAAATGAAATGTTGTGATTCTTGAGTTTCTCCAGGCGTATTTGATAATCAAAATATCCACGGGTGTACTGCCGGTCTATAGTGTCCAACGGGCACAATATTTCGGCGATCATACATGTCGCCATCATCAGGTGAACTGGCGGACTGAGCTCCTGTGAACGTGCCGGCACGGAGATCCGTACGCTATGGCTGCTCAGAGGGAACTGGGTTCGGTCGCGGCGGCGGCCGATTTAAATACCCTCCGCCCGCGGCGCGCTCCCTCCGCCGTCCGCGCCCCGCGCCACGGTCGCGCGGTGGAACAGATTGCTACGGCGCCTGAGATGACGTCGGAGTGATGGCTCCGTCCGCCGTGGTCGTCACAACTATACGTTTGCTCGATTTACTCTTGATTAACCCAATCGCTGGTTCCCAAGCCTTGCTAAGATTATAGCCACAGTCACGGTTTATAAGGTCGTCATTGGTGCGAATTTCGATGGCCTCTCTAACAACGCTGTCCCAGTATCTCGACATCTGTACCAGAATCATCGTGCGTTCATACTCCATAGCGTGATTTTCCGACAAACAATGTTCAGCGACCGCCGACTTGCTCGGATACATCAGTCGAGTGTGCCTCTGATGTTCACGGCATCGATCCTCGACGGTACACATCGTCTGACCAATATACGACTTGCCACATTGACACGGAATCTGGTACACGCCGGCCTTCCTCAAACCGAGGTCGTCTTTAGCGCTCCCCACCAGTGCACGAGTTTTATTCGGAGGACAAAACACAGTTCCGACCCGGTGTTTCTTCAGAATGCGGGCGATTTTCCCCGAGAGTGCGCCTGTATATGGAATAAACGCAGTGCCTACCTCCTCCCTCGTGATTTCATCCATCTCCACAGGTTGTGCTGTAGTGGTTGGGCGGAGAGCACGTTGAATCCGCCACTCTGAGTACCCATTTTTTCGAGATACATTTCTCAGATGTTCCAATTCCTGGGGTAGACTCTCTGCGTCAGAGATAGTGCGCACCCTATGTACTAGAGTTTTAAGTACCCCATTCCTCTGTGAAGGGTGGTGGCAGCTGTCTGCGTGCAAATACAGATCAGTGTGAGTTGTCTTCCGATACACCCCATGACCTAGGGTGCCGTCAGCCCTTCTCTTGACCAAGACGTCAAGGAAGGGTAATTTACCCTCCGTTTCAGTCTCTATAGTGAATTTGATGTGGGGGTGTATGGAGTTTAGATGTGTAAGGAAGTCAAGGAGTTTATCCATACCATGTGGCCAGATGACGAACGTGTCGTCCACGTAACGGAAAAAGCAAGTAGGTTTCCATTCGGATGACGACGGGGCTTCCTCCTCGAAGTTCTCCATGTACAAATTCGCTACCACCGGTGAGAGTGGGCTACCCATGGCGACTCCCTCCGTTTGTTCGTAGTATTCTCCATTAAAAAGAAAATACGTGGAAGTCAAGACATGCCTAAAAAGTTCAGTGGTCTTCTCGTCAAACTAATCAATTCTAGTGACTCTTGCAGGGGTACACTCGTAAACAAGGAAACGACGTCAAAACTCACCATGATATCTGACTCATCCAACCTGAAGCTATCAAGGCGTTTAACAAAATCCACGGAATTACGGATGTGATGAGGGCATTTACCCATAGAAGGACTTAATATTCCCGTCACGTATTTGGCCAACAAATATGTAGGTGCCCTGATGTTGCTGACAACGGGGCGTAATGGTACCCCCTCTTTGTGAACCTTCGGGAGTCCATATAGTCTAGGCGGTACCGGACCTTGGGGCAACAATTTCTTAGCGTCACCCTCCGGTAAATCTGCGTCCTTGAGAAGCAACCTCGTCTTATTCTCCACCTGCTTTGTAGGGTCAACGCTGGTCTTCCGGTAGGAATCGTCATTTAGCTGGCTCTGCATCTTTTCAGTGTAGTCCTCATGGGAGACAACAACTGTAGCATTGCCTTTGTCAGCCGGTAAGACAACAATTTCAGAGCACTCCCTCAGATCACGAATGGCCGCCCTCTCTTTACTGCTGTTGAACAGGTTGCAGCTCGACTTCCGCCAAAATCAGCTGAGGAAATACGTCGTGAAACTTGTCGTGCGTTGACGAAATCCAAGCCGATGAAGTCAAATATCAGCGCGCACTATCTCTGACGCAGAGAGTCTACCCCAGGAATTGGAACATCTGAGAAATGTATCTCGAAAAAATGGGTACTCAGAGTGGCGGATTCAACGTGCTCTCCGCCCAACCACTACAGCACAACCTGTGGAGATGGATGAAATCACGAGGGAGGAGGTAGGCACTGCGTTTATTCCATATACAGGCGCACTCTCGGGGAAAATCGCCCGCATTCTGAAGAAACACCGGGTCGGAACTGTGTTTTGTCCTCCGAATAAAACTCGTGCACTGGTGGGGAGCGCTAAAGACGACCTCGGTTTGAGGAAGGCCGGCGTGTACCAGATTCCGTGTCAATGTGGCAAGTCGTATATTGGTCAGATGATGCGTACCGTCGAGGATCGATGCCGTGAACATCAGAGGCACACTCGACTGATGTATCCGAGCAAGTCGGCGGTCGCTGAACATTGTTTGTCGGAAAATCACGCTATGGAGTATGAACGCACGAGGATTCTGGTACAGACGTCGAGATACTGGGACAGCGTTGTTAGAGAGGCCACCGAAATTCGCACCAATGACGACCTCATAAACCGTGACTGTGGCTATAATCTTAGCAAGGCTTGGGAACCAGCGATTGGGTTAATCAAGAGTAAATCGAGCAAAAGTATAGTTGTGACGAATGATGCTCTCATCTTGTACTTTCCCCTCTTTGGGGAAGTGTGAGGTGGGAGTTTGTAGCCTTTCAGCTTTTACTCCCCTGTGAACGTGTGTGTGTGTGATTTTTCTATAGTTTTTTGGTGTCTGTGATTATGTGATGATTGTTCTGTCTGTGTCTGGTACTTGCCTGAGGTAGGCGAGATGGTTGGTGTTATATAGGAAGGAACAGGATTAGGGATTGGGTGTTGGGATTTTCTCTTCGACTTAATCGTCGAAGATCGTCATAGGGCGCTTGTGCTTATCGCGCGACATGTGTTACCGACCAAGGGAGTGGATGAGGGCGTTTCCTGATCTGGAAGAACCTTCATAGAAAGCCCTTGCCAGATCTTGGAAACGCTCTCTCAGGAGTGGGATTTCAGCTGCGGCGTGCAGATCATCTATGGGGAATCCAAGGGGTAAATGCAATGCCCTCCAGAGGGCACGGTTCTGCAGCCTCTGGAGTTTATCCAGGTGCTACTTCGCCACCTATCCCCAGACAGGGCATGCATATTCCATGACTGGCCGGATCAGGGCCAGGTACACGTTTACTGCTACTGGGCATGGAAGGGAGCTGGTTGAGTTCAGGATTGGGTATAGGATGGACATTCTGGCGCAGACCTTCCTGTGGACCTCGTCTATGTGGAGTTTCCACGTGAGACGAGAGTCCAAGGTTACGCCAAGATACTTGGCGGTTCTGCGCCAGGGGAGTTTGGTTCCATTTAGGTGAAGGTGGAGGGGGGGACGTTGAGGAGGTTCGCGCCTTCCGAGCCTGCGGGTAATCAGCATAGCCTGCGTCTTCTCAGAGTTGATGGTGATGCGCCAGCGACGGGCCCAGGTTTCTGTGTCGTCTAAAACCCTTTGTAGCCTACGGATGACCAGGTTCTTGTTCGCATTTCTCGTGTAGAAGGCTGTGTCGTCCGCGTACTGCGCAGTGTGCACCAGGGGGGCCGTTGGAGTGTCCGCAGTGTACAAACTGTACAATATGGGCCCCAGGACCGATCCCTGTGGCACCCCAACACGAATACGCCTTTTGGTGGAGGTGGCAGTTTCTACTTTGACGGTGAAAGTCCTATTCGTGAGATAGCTCTTGATCAGCTGAACTATGCTCCCGGGAAACCCTTGTGTGTAGAACTTGTAGAGTAGCCCTCTATGGCATACTGAATCAAAGGCTTTGGCTACGTCTAGTAGCACTATCCCGCAGTAGCCTCTGTGGTTGAAGTCCTCTGTGGCTGCTTCAACCATTCTCATGACCTGTTGTGGGGCAGAGTGGTTCTGCCGGAACCCAAATTGGGAATCCGGCAGAATTTGCTCTCTGGTAATATGTTCTTGTATGGGTCTTAGCAGGAGGCGCTCATAGATCTTGCTGAGAGTTGGGAAGAGGCTAATTGGCCTGAGTGCTGTGGGAATAGAGGGTCTTTCCCTGGTTTGTGTATCGCGCCCACTTCCGCATGTTTCCAGCAAGCTGGGAAAACACGGGAACGAGTAATCTCGTTGAGGACGTTCGCGAGGTGTGTGATCGCTGTGGGAGGGAGATTTTTGACTGACTGATTAGTGACACTGTCGTGCACTGGCGCCTTTTTTGTAGGGATGGACCTAATTACTCTTGCCACGTCCTCGGGGGCAAAAAGTATGGGTTCGTCCTCTGGGTCCTCTTCTGCATTGAGGAAGACAGTCAGTTGACGACTGACTACCTCTTCATGCTCTTCATCCTGGGGTTCTGCCGCTTGGAACTGCTTCTCGAAGGAGTCGGCGAGGGCGTTGGCCTTCCCAGCATGGCTGTAGACCAGTTCCCGCTTGCCGTGCAGTGGCGGCATCCTAGCGCGTCTTTTTGTAAACTGTTTGGTTGCTTGCCATAGTGTATGATCGTCTACTTTGAGAGCTGTGAGGCGGTTTTGCCATTGCTGGTTTCTGTGCTCATTGAGCGCTACCTTCAGTTCTCTCTGTAGACGATTGAGCAGCCTCCTGGTGGCCTGATTTATGGTGATCTTCCACTCTTTTGCCACTCTGTTCTTATGTCGAATTTGAGCTAGCAAGTGTTCCGGGAGCTGTATTTGCGGCGGCGGGCCATCCCTTTGTGGAGGGGTGGCTTCTTCCGCTGCCTGCAAGATGGTGCCTGTTAGGTCTTGTAGCGCTTGTTCTACTGTTTCGGCAGTAGGTGGCGGAGCGCGAGCGATATCAGAGGCGACAGTTTCTTGGTATCGCTCCCAGTCTGTACGTTTGTACGACGTCTGGTACCGTGGGAATGCTACTCATTCTCCCACATCGACCTCCAGAATCACTGGGTTGTGGTCGGAGGACATTCTGTTGATTGTCCTTGCGGCCACAAACCCTGCGATCCTCCTGGTGGGAGCTATGTCCAACACGTCGGGCCTGCCTCCATTTTTTGGAAAATGTGTGGGCTCGACTGGACCCCATGTTTCGAAGTGGTGGGTGCACGCAAGTTGTTGCAGTTTGGCGCCTGCTCTGGAGGTTACACTAGAATTCCAATCAGGGTGTTTGGCATTGAAGTCTCCCCCTATTATGAGTTTGCCTTCAATTTGCCCTAGAGCAGCCATGTCTCCCTCATCTATCTGGTCGTGTGGGGCTCGGTAGACTGCTACAATTGTTAGGGGTCCAGTGGTAGTGGTTACTTCCACCGCCACTGCTTCGATTTTGCTGGTAGCTGGTAAGAATACCTGGTGGTGGGGGATCCCTCTTTTTACATATATGGCCAGTCCTCCGCCTTGGGTTGGCCTGTCTTTACGGTAGCTAACGTAGTTGGGAACTGTCGCTTTTATTCCCGGTTTTAGGTGGGTTTCGCCCATCATGCATATGTCGATGGAGAACTCCTTCATGAGTTCTCTGAACTCGACCTCTTGATTAACAATGCCGTCTGCGTTAAAGACGCACATTGTCAGGCCTTGGATATTCGGTCGTCTATTCATGATGGGGTTTTGATACTACTGAGGACGTCGCAGAGGGAAGTGACTGCTGGACTGTTGCCTGAAGGGCGACGAGGATCTGTGTGTTCTGCTTCTGGGCTTCCCTGAATTCCTTCATCATTTCCATGACGAGGTTCATGGTCTGCACCATTACGCCTAACAACTGATCCATGGGGGGGGGGGGGGAGTGTGTGTGGGGTTCCCTAGGGCTTTCTCTTTCATGGTGGACCTGGTCATTGTTGCTGTGTGATTCCCGGTGTTGTTCTTGTGATAATGTCTGGTGTTGTGGTGATTGGGCCACGCTTTCATGGTTCCTCGGAGGAGCAACCACTTCCGCATGAGTCGCCCTCGGTGTGTCCGGCCTTGGTTTTGCCCAGGCCTTGTCCATGTGTGTTGTCATGTTTTGTATTCTTGTGTGTCTGGATGGGTTTATGGTGTTTTGTTTACGTGTGTGTGGGGGCGGCCTTTGCGCCCTTTGTCTGCTGTGTTTGTCGTTTGTGGACCTCACAACCTTGGTAACCCGCTGTGTGGTTTTTGCCACACAGTGCGCACCTTATTCCTGGTCCCCTCCCAGTGCGACGACAGGTGCTGTCGGGGGCGCAGGCTCCTCAGAGGGTGATGGAGTGGTTGGGGTGGGGTTTTTGGAGAAACAGTGGCACGTAAAGTGCCCTCCGCCACACACCGTTGGGTGGCTTGCGGAGTATAAATGTAGATGTAGATGTAGATGTATTTGTGGGTCCGTGTGTAGTAGTGTGCATGTTCTTGTGTCGTGGGCCTCGGCGCACTTCCTGCATCTTACTGGCATGGTGCAGTAGGCGGCGATGTGATTTGGGCCCTGACACCTGAAGCACTGCACCGTCTTGTTTTTTCAGCGCAGCGGTTCAGTGGTGACAGGCACAGCCAAACCCTTTTTATCTCCCTTTTGTTCTGGGGGATGTCCAGGAGTGTGGCCTGGTATAGTGGCCACTTGCTGTTGATGTTTCTCATCTGCTGGACCGCCTTGACGACGTACCCCTGGGCAGTCAAGTCTGTTTTGATTGCCTGGGGGGACACTCGTCTTGGGAGGTCTCTTATTACTATGTTTTTGTTTCGTGTTTTTGTTGTGGGGAACGTGTAGTGGGGTATGTTTTTTTATTTAAAAGTTCCTTGACTGTAGTGTAGTTTTCAAGTGTGTGTAGTGTGATTTTAATTTTGTCTCCACCAGCAGGTTTTGCCTGGAAACTGCCTCCCCCGATTTCTGCTTTCAACAGCTCGAAGAGCTCTTCATAGCTTTGTGAGGACTCTGCGGCAATCAGGGGGAGGTGGTGGGCGACTTGATTCTGTGTTTTTGTTGTGTTGTTTTCTGTTGTCTCTGGCTCATCAGAAACCGCCTGAAATCTGTTCGGGGTGGGTTCCACTCCCCGGGCCGGCGGAAGCCTCGGCTGGCGAAACGTTTTCTTCACCAGCACGAAACCATCCGAATCCTGCCCGGTTACGCGGTTCCCTTCCAGTGCCGGTGTTTCCCGGTCCCCTCCCAGTGCGACGACAGGTGCTGTCGGGGGCGCAGGCTCCTCAGAGGGTGATGGAGTGGTTGGGGTGGGGGTTTTGGAGAGCTTTTTCCCCTTGGAGTGCTTCTCCGTCCTGTCCTTCCTTGCACGCCGCTGTTTGGAAACACCACTGTTAAGTGGGGGGGATTTGAGGAAATGGGATCGGGTAGGGGGTTGGGTAGCAGTTGCGGGTTTGGGAAGGATTTTAGTCGGTTGACTGGTCTTCTGCTTGCCATTTAGGTTGAGGATGTGTTCGGCAAGGCGGTTGCAGCCGTTGGCAAGCAGGAGCTGGCTGAGGAGAGGGGAGGGAGGGGGGGGGGATCGCAAATACTGACGATGTATTTGTTTGTTTGCGTATTGTGTATTTTTGCCATATCGGTAGCGGAAAGGGGTCTTGCTGCCACGTTATTGTCAGTTGCAACTTTTGTTGTCACGTTGGGTTTTCCGGTTGCATTGCTGACCCTACTATAACGATGGCAGACGCGGAATTCTGGACGGGGGCGGCGGAAAACGTTTCTGTGGTTCCGCGGCCCGCTTCCAGGTCCTGGCCTATTTTTTCCCTGTTCTTGGGGGGGAGGGGGGGGGCAGAGACTAACTCTGCGGCAGCTGGAGTGCTCGATACGGCCGGCCGCGCTGCCCGCGGCAACAAGAAAATGCGCCTCGTGTCGTCGGCGGAAAGAGACCGCCGCGACCCCAAGGCACCACCCAAGCTCGACATACCACAACGACGAGAAGACACGAGAACTCTGCCAGGCGACGCCATGCAAAATTTTGTCCAAGTGCCGTCCGTGCTGAGACCTCGGCGCAAGTGCCCGTCAGTGTTTTAATTCAAACAGAGCCGGAGATGACTTCTGTTTTTACTCCCGTGCAAGCGGGGGCCTATGCCTGACAGTAAGCGAGTAAGAGGAGCGATGCTCAACCCTTGACTGCTACTAAGCAAGTCGGCGGCCGCTGAACATTGTTTGTCGGAAAATCACGCTATGGAGTATGAACGCACGATGATTCTGGTACAGATGTCGAGATACTGGGACAGCGTTGTTAGAGAGGCCATCGAAATTCGCACCAATGACGACCTCATAAACCGTGACTGTGGCTATAATCTTAGCAAGGCTTGGGAACCAGCGATTGGGTTAATCAAGAGTAAATCGAGCAAACGTATAGTTGTGACGACCACGGCGGACGGAGCCATCACTCCGACGTCATCTCAGGCGCCGTAGCAATCTGTTCCACTGCGCGACCGTGGCGCGGGGCGCGGACGGCGGAGGGAGCGCGCCGCGGGCGGAGGGTATTTAAATCGGCCGCCGCCGCGACCGAACCCAGTTCCCTCTGAGCAGCCATAGCGTACGGATCTCCGTGCCGGCACGTTCACAGGAGCTCAGTCCGTCAGTTCACCTGATGATGGCGACATGTATGATCGCCGAAATATTGTGCCCATTGGACACTGTGGACCGGCAGTACAGCCGTGGATATTTTGAAATGAAATGTTGTTTAGAGGTAGCCGTTGTGCTACAGTAAGGTGCCCTTTACGTAGCCGTTGGTCAGTTGTAAAATGAAGCGTTTGGTAATGATGGACCTGCTTATTTTTGTAAATAAATGCAAATTTTCACGTATTAAGAACACAGTTTTATGTGTGTGGATATGGTATTGGACTTGAACAGGACTCTCGCAACGTAAGGTATTACATTTATCTGATGGTAAGAGGAAAACAATTTGTCTTTTAAACAGAAATAATTTGAAGCAGCTACTTAAGTGCTAACAGTAAAAGGAAGACTTTTATTTGAAATTTAGCCTCGTTGGAGACTTATTTCATATTAATGAGTATGGTGTGGAATAAAATATTTTTATTCCTGCTGATCGCATTCGGGAGGACGACGGTTCAATCCCGCGTCCGGCCATCCTGATTTAGGTTTTCCGTAGTTTCCCTAAATCGCTCCAGGCAAATGCCGGGATGGTTTCTTTGAAAGGGCACGGCCGACTTCCTTCCCCGTCCTTCCCTAATCCGATGAGACCGATTACCTCGCTGTCTGGTCTCCTTCCCCAAACAACCAACCAACCTGCTGATCAGAATTCATAACATTCAAAAGCACTTTGTGATTTTGTATCTATCTTCGACCTCTACAAGCTGATGAAAAGGCAGGATACAGGTGATGTTCTAACGAAGGACACTGATTTTGGTCACTTTGCTGTCTTTGATGGAGATTATATAATTGAGAGAATTATTTATTAGGAAACCTTAGGCACAATCATAATTTTGGATAATCGGTAACCAAATAACCTGTTTCACAAATACTACCTGTAGATGCCCACATTGGCCTGAAAGGGTTGCCGGTAGACCAAATTTGTGATTATGCCATAGGTTTCCTAATAAATGGAATTTGCTTGTATACTTTTATGATTTAATTAACATATATGCTACAAGCTCTAGTCACTCATATTTGAGTCACATTCGTGTAAGTAATGGAAGTACATAACCTTTTTCTAAGCTACTACCTGTAATCAGGATTCAACCACAAGTTCTGTGCTCGTTCACAACTGCTCTAAAAATTCATCACTTCAAGTGTCTAATTATCAAATAGTGAAAACATACTTCGTCTGCTACTTTGGGAAGAATAGATAAAGTAATTAAAACGATAACTATTTTACGCCTGTAGTAAAATAAATCAAATGAACGCATGTACAGCACATAGTGTCCCTTACATTTTACTATTGATACCAGAATATTTATTTTAATTTTTTATATTTCCTGTTTTCTACCTTTTGGTGAATTGACGACAAACATTTTTAAGGACTGAATCTTTTTTCTGGTCTTACAGCGTGTGCTCATAAACTCTGTAAAAAGAGCAGCAGACGATACACTGAGCCCAATGAGCAATATGAAGAACGCTCCCTGTAGGTGGTCAAGACTTATGGGCACTGGCGTCAGTTCAAAGTCTTGCAGGTCTGTGACGTTCTTCCTTCTCGCGCCTCTTCTGACCTCCTTCCACCACTGCTGCAGCAGTCCGGCTTGTTGTATCCAACCAATCAGGATGTCCAGATGATCTTTCAACATATTGTTCCTGAAAAATAACGGTGTGTCATGTTTTAACGGGAATTAGAAAGTATAACAAAACTTAGTTTGCAAACAGTGTGAGTGATATGTTCACAATTTTGTACAGTGACAATATACATTATGTATGTGAAACGTGGAATCTGGTAAAACAACAAACCTCTGCCTTCGCTGTGACCAGAAAAAGATCCTTCAAGAACAAGAGCAATCCTTCTGCAAATTGCTGCAGATATCAATGCTGGGCCACCAGCAAGTGTCAGCATGCGAACCATTCAACGAAACATCATCGATATGGGCTTTCAGAGCCAAAGGCCCACTCGTGTACCCTTGATGACTGCATAACACAAAGCTTTACGTCTTGTTGGACCTGTAAACACCGGCATTGGACTGTTGATGACTGGAAACATTGTATCAAGAGGATGTATGTGTACAGATATGGAGAATCCATGAACCCTGCAGGTCCTCAACAGACTGTTCAAGAAGGTGGAGGCTCCGTAATACTGAGGGGCTTGTGCAATTCCAGCATGACAATACACCCCACACATCCAGAGCTGCTACAGAGCCGCTCCAGGAAGCCTCTTCTGAGTTGAAACACTTACGCTGGCCACCAAACTCCTCAGACATTAACATTATTGAGCACATCTGGGATGCCTTGAAATTTGCTGTTCAGAAGAGATCTCCACCCCCTCGTACTCTTACGGATTTATGGACAGCCCTGCAAGATTCATGGTGTCAATCAGACATTAGTCAAGTCCAAGACACATTGTGTTGCGCACCTCTGCATATTCGTGGGTATCCTACGCAAAATAAGGTAGGCGTACAAGTTTCTTTGGCTCTTCAGTGTATTATCATCAATATGCATTTATTTCCTTTTGGTGTCCTATTAAGCGGCACTAAAATGTCGAGACCAATCATTCTGAAAGGCTGAGAAGCCTCTGGCATTCTTTGTATCAGGATTTTCCAGTGACTAAGGTCAGCCCTCGCGCACAAACTACACATCTCTCTCATGTTGTTCCATACCACATCTCCTCATTTTTCAACAGAACTTTTCAGTGACTCATCTATCCATTGTTCTATGGCCACTGCGACCCACTAACATGTGATCATCTACTTGTTACGAAACCTCATCCCTAAATGCAGCCAGAACCACCATGCATGGTCCACACGTCTGCTATCTACAAAGTAAGCCATCTTGCACATTGAACTGTGATTGTGATCTGAATACCTGACAGTCTATGTCAAATGCTAGCATTTTCTGCTATCAGCTATGATTTGTGCAATGCTAACAACATTCCAGTAAATAATAAATGTCGTGTGACTAGGGCCTCCCGTCAGGTACACCGTTTGTGGGGTGCAAGTCTTTCGATTTGACGCCACTTCGGCGACTTGCGCGTCGATGGGGATGAAATGATGATGATTAGGACAATACAACACTCAGTCCCTGAGTGGAGAAAATCTCCAACCCAGTCGGGAATCGAACCCGGGCCCTTAGGATTGACATTCTGTCGCGCTGACCACTCAGCTACTGGGGGCGGACAACACTCCAGTTATGCAGCTTAAAGTATCTGCATTCGTATGCTTCCTACCGAGTTTATGTACAATTTCAGCCTACTCAGCCTACTGGGAAGGTCTTTTGATCAAAACAACTATTTTAGTGAAGCGTGCACTGTTAACATCTTAAATTCCTGACCCTGTAAACGGCATGGAAGGTAGGGAATTCCATAAATAACTGCTAACATCTTCTTTTCTGTAGTGGAGTAATTCATTTCTACCCTGTTTATTTGCTGAGACAGGGAAGCTACTGGTTGTTCTTTACCATCTATGTTTTGACTTAAAATGTAGGCTGTGGCACAATTGCTGGCATCACATGATAAGATGAACTCTTTCTTGAAGTCAGGAAATATCAGTACCGGATCTGATGTCCATGTCTTTTTCAGTGCCTCAAATGTTATTTGATACTGTGTTGAAGTCTCAAATTTTTCCCTTTCCTTAATAAACAGTTCAATGATTCTGCATTCTGCCAAATTTCTGATGATATTTATTTAATATTTTCATTGACCTACAACCGATTGTAGTTGCTTCATTGCCCATGGTTACGAACTACTGATACTAATTAGGGATAAAATTTTTACAGATTTTCCACTAGTTACATGTCTGAGATAGTTGACTTCCGTCTGTGCTCAATGACATTTATCCACAATGAGTGTCAGATGCGCAGTTTGTGGTCTTTTGAATATCCTTTTTAAATGTCTCATGTGTTCCTCCTAATTTTTGCGAATATTATTATGTAATCCAAGTATACCATACAATTGTTTCATAGTCTATGAAACGTAGATGGTGCATTCTTGAGTCAAAATGGCATTTTGCTATACTGATAATGGCTCCATGGTGTTAAGAAGGCAGTTTTTAGTCTATCTTCTGGGACAACTCCTAGCAGGTGATAGCTGCTCCTCAGTTCCATTGTTGAAAAATACTTACATTAGAATAATTTGTCCAACATCTCAGTAATATTCAGCATGGGATACGGATCAGTGAGTTTTTTTGCATTCAGATATATATCCATGGTGGCAACGGATTCAGTATTTCTTAGTAACATCTGGTAATTCTGTGAGGACAATGATCACCGTTGCACCCCATGGGCTATCACTATATGCCATTATTCCGTCCACTGGTTGCTAATCAAAACATTCTTCTATTTATAGCTGCAGACACCTCGTTACCCGGTAAGGCTTCCTGTAGACCAGAGTGTTATTGTCCATGTGTATAAAATGTTGTGTAATAGGTTTAGCTGGTAACAGAGTATTTGTATTAAACAAATCCATTAATCACAGCAGTAAAGCTTCTCTCTATTGTGGATCACTGTCTTGTAGGTGATTTACCTTTTTGTGTAATGCAGATTCATCTGTGGTTCATTGATCAACTGAAGAGTTTCTGACCGACACGGGGTCAGAAGTGAGTGTCTATCTAATAAGAACTGGTAACACACTGACATCAGCAGTGCAACATGTGCTTACTGCGACTAACAACTCCAGAATTCGTACTTACAGTGAAAAGCAATTAGCGTTACACTTGGATTCAAACTTTTGTGCTTACAGGCATGCCTGGTCCTGTAACTGAATCGCACTTTTTATGTAGATGTCAACTTATGCCCAATGTGGTGAACGATAGATTGGTGTTAGTACCCACAGAAAAGATATTGCCTACCCCCTCTTCTGCATCACGTCAAGTGCAGTGTGATGTGCTGGTGGCTTTATGCACAAAGATGTTTCGTACCTCTACCTTTTCATTTGAACTGGGGTATTGTGGTGCGATTCAGTACCCGCTGTACTATAGGAAATATCATAGCACTGTGCAGGGAACCACTTTTTCATAATCTGCTCTAAGATTTTTCAGCTCTCACCAAACCTGCCAGTACCAACAAAAAATGCAGACACACTATCATATCTACACAACACAATGTCAGTCTGTCACCTTGAGCCCTTGGAATATGCTTTGAAAGAAGCTATTTCTGGCACAAACATAGTTCGACTGACTTCTGAAAGCAGATATTGTGACCAGGTCCAATAGTCCTTGGCCTCCCCAATCCATATTGCCCTTAAAAAAGATAATTCTGGAGAGTATGTGTAGACCACAGGGTGCTCAATGCATGCACAACTCCAGACCGCTATCCCATATCTAACATGACTGATTTTAACTGTAAAGTTTGGAATGCCAAAATGTTTACTGTGATAGAGTGTGCAAAGGCGTTTGCTCAAATTACTATGGTCCCATCCGATATCAAAGAAAACAGCGGTGATCACACCATTCAGCTTGTGAGAGTACAATTTTAAGCCATTTGGTCACAGAAACACCACACATATTTGGCAATGGCTTACGCACAAGATTCTTCAAAAATTACTATTTGTGTTTTGCTATTTGGAGGACATTCAAGAATTCTTTACTGTCATATGGTTCAAATGGCTCTATGGGACTTAACATCTATGGTCATCAGTCCCCTAGAACTTAGAACTACTTAAACCTAACTAACCTAAGGACAGCACACAACACCCAGTCATCACGAGGCAGAGAAAATCCCTGACCCCGCCGGGAATCGAACACGGGAACCCGGGCGTGGGAAGCGAGAACGCTACCACACGACCACGAGCTGCGGACCTTTACTGTCATAAAATGGCATGTTGATCACATGTGTTAGCTTCTCTGCCGTCTATAAGAGTATGGCGTAATTGTTGTTGTTGTTGTGGTCTTCAGTCATGCGACTGGTTTGATTCAGCTCTCCACGCTACTCTATCCTGTACAAGCTTCTTCATCTCCCAGTACGTACTGCAGCCTACATCCCTCTGAATCTGCTTAGTGTATTCATCTCTACGATTTTTACCCTCCACGCTGCCCTCCAATACTAAATTGGTGATCCCTTGATGCCTCAGAACATGTCCTACCAACCGATCACTTCTTTTAGTCAAGTCGTGCCACAAACTCCTCTTCTTCCCAATCCTATTCAGTACCTCCTCATTAGTTATGTGATCTACCCATCTAATCTTCAGCAAGACACTGTTCATTCCGTTCAGCTGCTCTTCTAAGTCCTTTACTGTCTGTGACAGAATTACAATGTCATCGGCGAACCTTAATGTTTTTATTTCTTCGCCATGGATTTTAATTCCTCCTCCGAATTTTTCTTTTGTTTCTTTTACTGCTTGCTGAAAATGCAGATTGAATAATGTCGGGGATAGGCTACAACCCTGTCTCACTCACTTCCCAAAAACTGCTTCCCCTACATATCCCTCGACTCTTATAACTGCCATCTGGTTTCTGTACAAATTGTAAGTAGTCTTTCGCTCCCTGTATTTTACCCCTGGCACCTTCAGACTTTGAGAGTATTCCAGTCACCATTGTCAAAAGCTTTCTCTAAGTCTACAAATGCTAGAAACGTAGGTTTGCCTTTCCTTAATCTAGCTTCTAAGATAAGTCGTAGGGTGAGTATTACCTCACGCGTTCCAACATTTCTACGGAAACCAAACTGATCGTCCCCGAGGTCGGCTTGTACCAGTTTTTCCATTCGTCTGTAAAGAATTTGTGGTGTTCGTATTATGCAGCCGTGCCTTATTAAACTGATAGTTCGGCAATTTTCACAACTGTGAACACCTGCTTTCTTTGGGATTGGAATTATTATATTCTTCTTGAAGTCTGAGGGTATTTCGCCTGTCTCATACATCTTGCTCACCAGATGGTAGAGTTTTGTCAAGACTAGCTCTCCCAAGGCTGTCAGTAGTTCTAATGGAATGTTGTCTACTCCCAGGGCCTTGTTTCGACTCAGGTCTTTCAGTGCTCTGTCAAACTCTTCACGCAGTAGCATATCTCCCATTTCATCTTCATCTACATCCTGTCCCATTCCCATAATATTGTCCTCAAGTACATCGCCCTTGTATAGACCCTCTATATACTCGTTCCACCTTTGTGCTTTCCCTTCTTTACTTAAAACCGGGTTTCCATCTGAGCTCTTGATATTCATACAAGTGGTTCTCTTTTCTCCAAAGGTCTCTTTGATTTTCCTGTAGGCAGTATCTATCTTCTTACCCTTAGTGAGATAAGCCTCTACATCCTTACATTTGTCCTGTAGCCATCCCTGCTTAGCCATTTTGCACTTCCTGTTGATCTCATTTTTGAGACGTTTGTATTCCTTTTTGCCTGCTTCATTTACTGCATTTTTTTATTTTCTCCGTTCATCAGTTAAATTCAGTATTTCTTCTTTTACCCAAGGATTTCTACTAGCCCTCGTCTCATTACCTACTTGACCCTCTGCTGCCTTCACTACTTCATCCCCCAAGCTACCCATACTTCTTCTACTGTATTTCTTTCCCCCATTCTTGTCAATCGTTCCCTAATGCTCTCCCTGAAACTCTCTACAACCTGTGGTTCTGTCAGCTTATCCAGGTCCCATCTCCTTAAATTCCCACCTTTTTGCAGTTTCTTCAGTTTTAATCTACAGTTCATAACCAATAGATTGTGATCAGAATCCACATCTGCCCCTGGAAATGTCTTACAATTTAAAACCTGGTTCCTAGATCTCTGTCTTACCATCATTATATCTATCTGAAACCTTCCAGTATCTCCAGGCTTCTTCCATGTATACAACCTTCTTTCATGATTCTCGAACCAAGTGTTAGCTATGGTTATGGCGTTGTGTGTAGAATATAAGACATTAAAGAGTACGGGTAATGGGAGTGTGGTGCGCGGCGCACCTGGGCAGGTAGATGGTGACGGGCGCGGACCACAGAAAGCCGTCAGGCAGCGGCTGTAGCAGATGGCGGTAACCCCCGGCCTCGGCGCGGTAGGCGGCCGTGTCGGCCGTGGTGAGCACCGCCATGTCTGCGCGCCTCGCCGCGCGTTCCAGGCAGGCGCCGACGTCGGCGCAGTCCTCGCACAGGCTGGACAGCCGCTCCGTCGTGGGGTCGCCCAGCACCGACAGCACCGGCCGCAGCTCCGGCGGGAAGCCGCACGCGACTGCGCAGTTCCACACACTCACAACTTCACGTGCAGCAACCCCTTTCTTTTAAAGGCAGTTTTACACTAGAGACTTTCGGGTCAGAATCGACAACTCGTTATGGGTGCTCACCCGGTGTCTGCGTGTAAATCAAACGCCAACCACGTCCGTGAGTGAGACAGTGACGTCAATGATAAATCGACTGGGTCGAGTTCTACGCAGCATACTGCACGTTTGTCGAAACATGGGAAGGTGGCGCCGTCTACTAACATCGGAAAGCGGCCTACTGTCCCTTGGCAAAGAGATTTCAGGGTGCTCTCCTCATGCAATCGAGATGTTAATTGGCTGAAGTGGCTGAGCGGTTCTAGGCGCTTCAGTCTGGAACCGCGCGACCGCTACGGTCGCAGGTTCGAATCCAGGCTCGGGGATGGATGTGTGTGAAGTCTTTAGGTTAGTTAGGTTTAAGTAGTTCTAGGTTCTAGGTGACTGATGACCTCAGATGTTAAGTCCCATAGTACTCAGAGCCATTTGAACTATTTTCGAGATGGTAATTCTGCTGTTCGTGCGCGGTAAAAATAAACAGGGAGACGTGTGTTCTCCTGACTGAGCTTATTAAAACAATAGAGGCATTGTGGAACCCAAAGAATGGTGACCAACATAACAAAAATGCGCGAGAGGATCGATGGAAGGACATTAACAGCGAAATGATGTCAATTCAGTAAATTATAAAGAAAATGAGATCTTTGCTGGCTTCTTAAAGAAGAGTGAAGAACCTCTCTTTCACAGTTATCACTTCTCGGAGCTGAATGTCTACTTTTCTTACTTTTGTATCGGTCATGACCTTTAATTGTTCGAAATCATGTAATGACAATCCAGTGAAATTTCTGAGTGGCGCGGTGGAACATAATGGCAAGCGCCACTGCCATGTACGTTGAGTTATAGGGCAATCCGCGCTACCTATGAGCAGCAGAATACACACACATCATAAAAAGTTTTGCATCACCACGGTTGCGACAGTTCCGCAACCTGTACAGAAAATTGGAATAGAAAAAAATGGTTCAAATGGCACTGAGTACTATGGGACTTAACTTCTCAGGTCATCAGTCCCCTAGAACTTAGAACTACTTAAACCTAACTAACCTAAGGACATCACACACATCCATGCCCGAGGCAGGATTCGAACCTGCGACCGTAGCGGAAAATGTGAATAGAGATCAACATAAACATCATTTCTGCTCTTTTTATTGCTCATGAAAACCATACATTGCATGTTGTACCACCATAAAGCGAGACCTTCAGAGGTGGTTATTCAGATTGCTGCACACCGGTGCCTCTAATACCCAGTAGCACGCCCACTTGCATTGATGCATGCCTGTATTCGTCGTGGCAAACTAAGCACAAGTTCATCAAGGCACTGCTGGTCCAGATTGTCCCACTCTTCTACGACGATTCGGCGTAGATCCCTCAGAGTGGTTGGTGGATCACGTCGTCCATAAACATCCGTTTTCAATCTATCCCACGCATGTTCGATAGGGTCCGTGTCTGGAGAACATGCTGGCCACTCTAGTCGTGCGATGTCGTTTTCCTGAAGGAAGTCATTCACAAGATGTGCTCGATGTGGGCGCGAATTTTCGTCCATGAAGACCAATGCCTCGCCAGTATGCTGCCGATATGGTTGCACTATCGGTCGTACACTATCGTACAGACGTTACAGCGCCTCCCATGACCACGAGCGGCGTGCGTACGTCGGCCCCACATAATGACACCCCAAAACATCAGGCAAACCTCCACCTTACTGCACTATCTGGACAGTGTGTCTAAGGCGTTCAGCCTGACTGGGTTGCCTCCAAAGACGTCTCCGACGATTGTCTGCTTGAAGGTATATGCGACGCTCATCGGTGAAGAGAACGTGATGCCAATCCTGAGCGGTCCATTCGGCATGTTGTTGGGCCCATCTGTACCGCGCTATATGGTGTCGTGGTTGCAAAGGTGGACCTCGCCATGGACGTCGGGATTGAAGTTGCGCATCATGCAGCCTATTGCGCACAGTTTGAGTCGTAACACGATGTCCTGTGGCGCCACGAAAAGCATTATTGAACATGGTGGCGTTGCTGTGAGGGTTCCTCCGAGCCATATTCAGTAGGTAGCGCTCATCCATTGCAGTAGTAGCCCTTGGGCGGCCTGGGCGAGGCTTGTCTCTGTATTTGCTACATGTCCGAACAACATTGCCTGTACACTTCCCTTGTTGAGAGCCGTTCCTGGCACAAAGTAACAATGCCGATGCGATCGAACCGCGGTATTGACCGCATAGGCATGGTTGAACTACAGACAACACGAGCGGTGCACATTCTTCCTAGTGGAATGACTGGAACCTATCGGCTGTCGGACCCCCTCCGTCTAATAGACGCTGCACATGCATGGTTGCTTACATCTTTGAACGGGTTCATTGACATCTCTGAACAGTCAAAGGGACTGTGTTTGTGATACAATATCCACATTGAACGTTTATCTTCAGGAGTTCTAGGAACTGGAGTGATGCAAAACTTTTTTGATGTGTGTAATACACAAGGAAAAAGTTCTAATTTCACTCATCAGATGTCAGGAAGACGCCTCGCGGCAAACGCTAGTGGTTGCCTGCCGCGGTAACATAATGGCAAGAGCCAGGTAAAATAGCTGGCGCTAAGGGGCCGCCTTGAACGTTTTTCCAGATTATAGCCACATAGTCAAAAGAAAACAAATATGTTCTTAGTGATCCTGATGTCTGCGACTAGGATTCTGGGTACATTCCCGAGGACTCAGAACTATGTAAATTTCTAAATCTGTAGTACTTAGTTCATTGACAATTATAATCGTAAGTGTACGCACATACCATTATCTCCCTGAAATATGAGATTATCGTTCAATATCTGCTACTGAAGATTTGATGGTGTGTATAAGAATTTTTCTTCATTTATATTCGTACAAGTAATAATAATAATAATAATAATAATAATACACTGACGCAAAAAGGTCGCAGCATCAAACAATAATTACTGTAGAATAATGAAATTTCGGAAATACGTTTGTCTAGGTAACATATTTCAGTGATTAACACTGCAGGATCACATGTTAAGACAAGCGCGAGATAAGCCACGGCAAATGTGAAATGCTGGTACCTTAATAATCGGTTTAACCCCAGAATGTTGAATGCTAGCATTATAACGCGTGTTCATTGTGTCGTACAGGTGCCGGATGTCAGCTTGTGGGATGGGGTTCCATGCCTGTTACACTTGGTCGGTCAATACAGGGACGGATAACGCTGGTTGTGGATGACGCAGGAGTTCGCGTCTGATGATGTCACATATGTGCTCGACTGGAGTCAGATCTAGTGATCGAGCAGGCCAAGGCAATACGCCGACTGTAGAGCATGTTGGGTTACAAAAGCTGTACGTGGACGAGCATTATCCAGTTGGATTGCTGTTCACGAATGGCGGCACAACAGGTCGAATCACGACATTGAAATAAAAATTTGCAGTCAGGATGCGTGGGATAATCATGAGAGTGTTCCTGCTGTTGTACGAAATCGCACACCAATCATGATTCCAGGTGTTGGTCCAGTGTGTCTTACAGCAGACAGGAATTGTTGTCTGATATCAATTTACAGCGTCGTAACTAACGCTCATAGCCGTTGCAGCGTGTATTTAAAGCAAACCTGATTTGCAACCTCATAGTGTCGCTACTAACGCCACTCTTATGCCATTAGCGCGAAATTGGAATAGACATTATTTTTCATGGGTAGAAATACGTCTACCAACTTTCGTTTCTGTTGCCCAACTTCTTTTTGATGTTGTGATTTTTTTCCATTTCATACTTCGCTGAATTGGTGTAAAGCCCGAGTGGTGGCGATAATACAAGGTGTTTGCCGCACGCCTAGAGCAGCATTGCACTGCAGCCTGCCGCCCCCGATGTACCAGCTGCCACCCACACATCCGTTGTGCTGCTTGGCATTGCGGCACCCACTTCCGTTGCCACCAGCACGCCGCAGCTTGACGATGCCGCAGAAAAACACACACAACCGTCGACACAGCCTGTTAGTGAAACCAACATCATAAACACGAGTTCCGATTTTCAACCAGTTGGTCAAGTGGTTCAAATGGCTCTATGCACAACGGGACTTAACATCTAAGGTCATCAGTCCCCTAGACTTAGAACTACTTAAACCTAACTAACGTAAGGACATCACACACATCCATGCCCGAGACAGGATTCGAACCTGCGACAGTAGCAGCAGCGCGGTTCCGGACTGAAGCGCCTAGAACCGCTCGGCCACCAAACAGTTGCTGCAGCTGAGGAAATGCAGGTAATGTTTGCTGGACTGGTGGTCGTTGGTATATTTGCAGAGCTCAAAACTGGATCCACTGGACACGAAATTCTACAAAGGCGAGCTTAGCAAGAAGTAAAAAGTTCATTTGCTGGTTATCTTCAGGCGCAGCCTAATGAGCTGTCTAGCCGATGACGTGCACAGGGATTTAAAATACTAGAAGAGGATAGACAAAATCCTTGTAGATAACAAGGAGGCTTTAGCTGATACCAGCGCGAGGCTAGCTACAGTTGACCAGCATGTCACGAGAGCACACGGGACCAGTTCCAGAACATTTCTCGACACAAGTGATTTACCATGTGGCCTCCCTGCCCCTTTCCCTCTTTGCCCTGGCACACTTTCACACTCGTCAATTTTCGCTGCTAACTGTAATACTCGTTCTTTACAAACCTTGCCCTTGGGTGCCACTGGTGGCCCTCTCAGCTTGGCGGCGCGAACAACATATATGAATTACGATACGTCCTGTATAGAAATCTTACAATAATGGTGGCTCTGGCGCCCCAAGTGGCGTGTCACTTGGATCTGAAATCGGCCCTGGGTAGACGAGGAAGTAGTGTCAGTTCCTGAGAAAGTAGACACATAGGGTTCGACTTTGGAGCACTGACTTATCAGGTGGTGGATGTCGGAGTAGTCGTGTTGGGACATTCTGAGCAACTGTGTTAGACTGAACTCCGAACTGAGAAAATTCTGAAAAGCTGTGTAATATAGGGAGCTAAGTAACAGATAAAATGAAGTCTGTGATTAGGAGTGTCACTATGGATCGGCAGGACTCTGAACCAATTGCGACCATACCTCTGTCAGTAGCTGACAGAGCTGTTTCCACTGCAGGAGAGACCACTAGGTGTGGGGAAGCGACAGATATGCACGCCTCGCCCACGCTGGTAATTGCCAGCCAGCCCCTTGACCTGCCGTCTGTCTGCCGATTTCGCGGTCGGTAGCACAAGCGATGGTGACAAGTGAGATTTCGACTTCCCCAATAGTCTCAGAAGTAGAATGCTGACCACAACTGAGGTCATGTACTTAGCCTGAAGGAGTGACAGTGTTTCTATCAAGGTTGAACTAGGACCTCCTGGTCGGGAAGAAGTGATGTACTTTTGCCTAATAGACAACCTTCCACTCTGGCACGTATCTATAAATATTCCCATCCATTCTCAGGAAAAACTCGTTGGAATAAAGTCAAAAATCCAACCTGTTAATTTTCTTCACAGTTTCAGTGTGTGGTTTGAATCAATACGCGTCAGTTCACGGCAGCAGATTAATTTATTCGGACAGCATTTGAAGTTCGAAGCGAGGCTGCAGTGGCATATTATATACAGTCACTGTCAGGATTTCGTGCAGCTGATAAAAGAGTTACTGACGCAGTATTGGAACGACGTGCATCTGCAGAGGGTGTGATGCTCTCTGATGACTCGCCCAGGGTACGGTCCTAGTGGCGGAAATCTGAGGTAGTTCTTTCTGCGTGATGTCTTTTCAAAAAGCCGCCTAGTCCCACCTATAGAACTGGAAGAGATGATCCTACGCATCTGGCAGAGAATGCCCAAATGGGTAACATGACATCTGCTGACAGTACCAGTAATTGTCATCGACGAGTCTCTCAAAATAATATCTGCATTAGACGATTTTCAGGAGGAGCAAACATGGCAGATTGCCGCCGACGAGTGACAACAGCTCAAGTAACAGACCGAAAACAACCAAAAGGTCGCGAGTAAACAATTCTGGCAATTACTGCCAGCAGAACCAGGCAGAACAGGAAGTGGTGTCTGAACAATTCGAGATAAGAAATACACTCCTGGAAATGGAAAAAAGAACACATTGACACCGGTGTGTCAGACCCACCATACTTGCTCCGGACACTGCGAGAGGACTGTACAAGCAATGATCACACGCACGGCACAGCGGACACACCAGGACCCGCGGTGTTGGCCGTCGAATGGCGCTAGCTGCGCAGCATTTGTGCACCGCCGCCGTCAGTGTCAGCCAGTTTGCCGTGGAATACGGAGCTCCATCGCAGTCTTTAACACTGGTAGCATGCCGCGACAGCGTGGACGTGAACCGTATGTGCAGTTGACGGACTTTGAGCGAGGGCGTATAGTGGGCATGCGGGAGGCCGGGTGGACGTACCGCCGAATTGCTCAACACGTGGGGCGTGAGGTCTCCACAGTACATCGATGTTGTCGCCAGTGGTCGGCGGAAGGTGCACGTGCCCGTCGACCTGGGACCGGACCGCAGCGACGCACGGATGCACGCCAAGACCGTAGGATCCTACGCAGTGCCGTAGGGGACCGCACCACCACTTCCCAGCAAATTAGGGACACTGTTGCTCCTGGGGTATCGGCGAGGACCATTCGCAACCGTCTCCATGAAGCTGGGCTACGGTCCCGCACACCGTTAGGCCGTCTTCCGCTCACGCCCCAACATCGTGCAGCCCGCCTCCAGTGGTGTTGCGACAGGCGTGAATGGAGGGACGAATGGAGACGTGTCGTCTTCAGCGATGAGAGTCGCTTCTGCCTTGGTGCCAATGATGGTCGTATGCGTGTTTGGCGCCGTGCAGGTGAGCGCCACAATCAGGACTGCATACGACCGAGGCACACAGGGCCAACACCCGGCATCATGGTGTGGGGAGCGATCTCCTACACTGGCCGTACACCACTGGTGATCGTCGAGGGGACACTGAATAGTGCACGGTACATCCAAACCGTCATCGAACCCATCGTTCTACCATTCCTAGACCGGCAAGGGAACTTGCTGTTCCAACAGGACAATGCACGTCCGCATGTATCCCGTGCCACCCAACGTGCTCTAGAAGGTGTAAGTCAACTACCCTGGCCAGCAAGATCTCCGGATCTGTCCCCCATTGAGCATGTTTGGGACTGGATGAAGTGTCGTCTCACGCGGTCTGCACGTCCAGCACGAACGCTGGTCCAACTGAGGCGCCAGGTGGAAATGGCATGGCAAGCCGTTCCACAGGACTACATCCAGCATCTCTACGATCGTCTCCATGGGAGAATAGCAGCCTGCATTGCTGCGAAAGGTGGATATACACTGTACTAGTGCCGACATTGTGCATGCTCTGTTGCCTGTGTCTATGTGCCTGTGGTTCTGTCAGTGTGATCATGTGATGTATCTGACCCCAGGAATGTGTCAATAAAGTTTCCCCTTCCTGGGACAATGAATTCACGGTGTTCTTATTTTAATTTCCAGGAGTGTATAATTCTGACTACTGGCGATGTGCGCCACCACAAAATTCAGCTGACCACCTGCCACCCACTGCGACAGAATCCGACGGGAGTGCCAATGAGGTAAATTAAGAAACAGTCAGCTTACTCCCACTGGCTGTGTTCCACGATTCAAGAAGGGAGAGTAGCTGCCCGTAGTACGAGTTAGAAGACCTCCTTGTCGAGGAGAGTCGTCTAACGGAGCATTCTAACAGAGTCCTGGGGTAGAGTTGGAATGTTTTGGAACTTTTATGAGAATTCTCACAGACACTGTTGCAGTTATATCTGCGGTTGGTGAATCGTATTTCAACGTCCTAAAGGAGAGTTGTGAAGGTAGAAGACGGAATCAAAAGTACGACAGGAGCAGAGTTGAACCCCGTTAACAGGTAGGTGCGGCTGAAACTGCCTACCTGAGGGAACCTGACCCCAGGCAGCCTTTTATGGTGTGCCAGTTATCAGTACCGATTTCGTTAGGCGCTGGCTGACAGAGCTGCACAGATGCAGTAATAGACTGCAAGAAGTGAGAACTGCATTTCTGTGAGTTCCTCAATGCGAAGGGAGTACAGGGAGCGAAGAGGGAGGGGTGGGGGGAGGAGGGTCTCCATGTGGTGACCGTGTTACATTTTCCTGAAATCGTGGCTGGACCACAGGTAATGGCTGCAGGCCGGTCAGAGTGCCTTGGGATCGACAATGAAGAGACACACTCACGCTTTTGTACTACATTAAATCTCTCCACCCTATGATCACCTAATAATGTATTCTGTCTCTCTACTGCGTATGCAGAATGAGTCACGTTTTGTTATTTACTGCACTTCCTTGTATTGTAATTTTAATGTCCAGCGGTGTGCAACGTATTTTATAATTTTAACAGTTACGGTGTGGGAATGGGCAGCTTAACTTTAGTTTCCGCGTCGAGACTAGAGCCGCCCTAGGGACGGCAAGCTGGAGCGTGCTTACAGGAGCGGTTGGCGCGGCGCAGCAGGTCGGGCAACCCGGTGAGCAGCGGCTGCAGCGGCGGCCGCAGCAGGTGCGCCAGCAGCGCGCTCTGCAGTGCAGCGCACAGAACTACGCAGCCGAGCGGCCAGCCTGCGAGGGGCCGCCCGCGCCACGGCGCCCCCACCACCAGGCCCGCGTACATGAACGCCGCCTCCCACACGGACCCTGGAAAAAACACGTGGCTGGCGAGGACGTGTTTACGATAAGACATAAGAAACACACGAAGCAATATCCGTGCACTTTATCTTGTTATGTACGTTGGAGCCTGTATAGAATGAAGAGGGATCATCTTGCGTTGCCAAAAACATGATTTGAATTTTTTATTGCCCCGTCTTATTTACGTGAAATTTAGGCAGACAACGCAGCCCATTGGTACTCAACATGGTTGATTGAGATCGTAAGTTTTAATTCTAACGGTGAAGGAGCTGCCGAACGATGCATGCATTACATGATCAAGTGCTTACTGCACATAATGGCTAGTAGCTCGTTAACCAGTGTTACGGATCTTGCCTGGAAAACTCGGACCTCCTATTTACGAGAAAAGCACCTTAACAAGAATGGCAAAACATGGAATAAAAATTACGGACATGTGCCTCTTTTAACAATAATTAATGTAGTTGATCTGTAAAAATCAGCACTTCTGCACAATCGATGCTTGAAGGTTAACTAATTTAAAGACAGCAGAAGCACAGTCCAATGAAGAAACAATGTGCAGAAACATAAAATAAAGAGAGACCTTAATTTCACTAGCTACCGCCCATTACAGGTACGAATTGATAGGGCTTTATTTAGATCCACATTAAACATTAGTGTCGTTGTAGACAATAATGAAAGTTTCTTGTTGCTGTCTAGACGTGCCACTTACGAGGGACGGTGACACAGTTCTCAATTGCAACATCTTAGAACTATTGCAAATTGTAACGTATCGATAGTGATATATTCCTCCTTGACCCTGCTCAATCGGGTAGAAGTGGGGGTGTGCCTTTGTTAGACTTATGAAGAACTTGCACAACGGATATGATAACGGAGAGGGGGAGATGGGCATCTAGGCCGGCCGAGGTGGCCGAGCGGTTCTAGGCGCTACAGTCTGGAACCGCGCAACCGCTACGGTCGCAGGTTCGAATCCTGCCTCGGACATGGATGTGTGTGATGTCCTTAGGTTAATTAGGTTTAAGTAGTTCTAAGTTCTTGGGGACTGATGACCTCACAAGTTAAGTCCCATAGTGCTCAGAGCCATTTTTTGGGGCATCTAGTTCAAATGGCTCTGAGCACTATTGGACTTAACATCTGAGGTCATCAGTCCCCTAGAACTTAGAACTACTTAAACCTAACTAACCTAAGGACATCACACACATCCATGCCCGAGGCAGGATTCGAACCTGCGACCGTAGTGGTAGCGCGGTTCCAGACTGAAGTGCCTAGAACCGCTCGGCCACACCGGCCGGCCGGGCATTAGTACTGGGATAGGGTGTGACGCTAATAATGAGGAAGTCGCACGTAATGGCAAGTGAGAATTTTAGAAATGGAGTTGCACTGAGAGAAAGCGCCGAAGTGGAAATAGTCATTGATTTCTGTAAGAAAATGAATGATGAGTCAGTTCTTGTCTTGGAGAAGGAATGTTGGATCCGGCAGAGAGAATGCGTCGATTGAAAATCGTTATTATAAATTGGAAAAGTATAGAGGTGTAGGGTCTTGACATGATAGAGTACCAGCACTAGATATGAAGATACAGTCTTTGGTGTCCAAGTTCAAAGAAAGTGTAGTAACTGTGTTGGCTTTCGATGTGCAGGAACAGTCAGTGATATTAAATCACCAAGTACAGAATTTCTTGAAGCGTCACCTTTAGTAAAGGGCATTTTCAACAGCGATCCATGGATAGTAGAGTCCTGCATGACCGAGTAAGCGAGCACAAAATACACTCCTGGAAATTGAAATAAGAACACCGTGAATTCATTGTCCCAGGAAGGGGAAACTTTATTGACACATTCCTGGGGTCAGATACATCACATGATCACACTGACAGAACCACAGGCACATAGACACAGGCAACAGAGCATGCACAATGTCGGCACTAGTACAGTGTATATCCACCTTTCGCAGCAATGCAGGCTGCTATTCTCCCATGGAGACGATCGTAGAGATGCTGGATGTAGTCCTGTGGAACGGCTTGCCATGCCATTTCCACCTGGCGCCTCAGTTGGACCAGCGTTCGTGCTGGACGTGCAGACCGCGTGAGACGACGCTTCATCCAGTCCCAAACATGCTCAATGGGGGACAGATCCGGAGATCTTGCTGGCCAGGGTAGTTGACTTACACCTTCTAGAGCACGTTGGGTGGCACGGGATACATGCGGACGTGCATTGTCCTGTTGGAACAGCAAGTTCCCTTGCCGGTCTAGGAATGGTAGAACGATGGGTTCGATGACGGTTTGGATGTACCGTGCACTATTCAGTGTCCCCTCGACGATCACCAGTGGTGTACGGCCAGTGTAGGAGATCGCTCCCCACACCATGATGCCGGGTGTTGGCCCTGTGTGCCTCGGTCGTATGCAGTCCTGATTGTGGCGCTCACCTGCACGGCGCCAAACACGCATACGACCATCATTGGCACCAAGGCAGAAGCGACTCTCATCGCTGAAGACGACACGTCTCCATTCGTCCCTCCATTCACGCCTGTCGCGACACCACTGGAGGCGGGCTGCACGATGTTGGGGCGTGAGCGGAAGACGGCCTAACGGTGTGCGGGACCGTAGCCCAGCTTCATGGAGACGGTTGCGAATGGTCCTCGCCGATACCCCAGGAGCAACAGTGTCCCTAATTTGCTGGGAAGTGGCGGTGCGGTCCCCTACGGCACTGCGTAGGATCCTACGGTCTTGGCGTGCATCCGTGCGTCGCTGCGGTCCGGTCCCAGGTCGACGGGCACGTGCACCTTCCGCCGACCACTGGCGACAACATCGATGTACTGTGGAGACCTCACGCCCCACGTGTTGAGCAATTCGGCGGTACGTCCACCCGGCCTCCCGCATGCCCACTATACGCCCTCGCTCAAAGTCCGTCAACTGCACATACGGTTCACGTCCACGCTGTCGCGGCATGCTACCAGTGTTAAAGACTGCGATGGAGCTCCGTATGCCACGGCAAACTGGCTGACACTGACGGCGGCGGTGCACAAATGCTGCGCAGCTAGCGCCATTCGACGGCCAACACCGCGGTTCCTGGTGTGTCCTGCCGTGCGTGTGATCATTGCTTGTACAGCCCTCTCGCAGTGTCCGGAGCAAGTATGGTGGGTCTGACACACCGGTGTCAATGTGTTCTTTTTTCCATTTCCAGGAGTGTACGAGATGGGGCGAGCACACCCTGACTGGATAGGCTCCCCGCACTAGTTCTAGTGACCGAGCATAGACGCCGTGACCGAATACGTAGCACGTAACTTCAAACACATTACACGTGTCATTATCCGCGTGAGACTGCAGCCAGTACGAGCTTCTCATTTGTGGTGTGTCTCTCTCTGTAATCATGCAGCGCGAGGAAGCCAGTGTAGGAAGACGTAAGATTAAAACCAATCTTTACACATTGAAGAAACGGGAAGGTCTAAAAAGCCAAGTATGGAGTACATTTCTGTTGGTTGTAGACGAAAACAGTGCGTCTACTGGGTACGTATCGTGCATAAACTGCTCCACATTATTGTGTTTCCAGTCGGGAACCACTCATTTACAGAAACACAGTTGCAAGAAACCTCACAAAGATACAGCTCCTTCAGGGATACCGGCAGTAATAAAAAATGGTATTACAGTCAAGTGTGTTGCAATGTGTGCTAAAGATATGAATCCTTTTAATGCTGAAGGTTTCAGAGAACTAGGCCAAGAATTAATACATCTAGGTGCGTATTATGGAGAAGTTAACGTGGCACATGTCATGCCACATCCCTCCGCTATAAGCAGGCATCAGACATGTCAAAGAAGAAGCTTATGCAATATGAAACGGAATAATGCCTTCTGTTATTGCGGAAGTTATTAATAAAACATGTGCTGCGACAGTTGATATGTGGGCTGATTCGCTTAATCAGGTGCACTATTTGACGCTTACAACACATTACATTAACACAGATTGGTCTCTTGTGAACAATGTTTTATTTACAACAAAATTCCCAGACGTTAAGAAGACGAGACTAATATTATGAAAGAAATTGAAGAGGGGATGGCTGATTGGGACATTTTGCCGGACATGTTACACAGTTTTGTTTTTGTCTCCGACCAGGGTGCCAATGTAATAAAGGCTTTGGAAAATCACGAAAGGATTCCTTGTGCTGCTCACTTTATAAACACAGCACTTAGCTATACTTCTCGTTAAATCATGCCCCGAACATCGCATCAACAATAAACACTGCAAAATGCATTGTAAGATACATTAAGAAAAGTGGCCTCTGCTCGTCTTTGAAATCACGTTGAAACAAGAGCTTGTGCACTATGCTCGAATCCTTACACACTCAGTATAACGAAGTTGCTGCTTTGCTGACGGAAAAGAACTCCACTTACAGATTGCAAGGATATGATAATAAGCGTGCAGGAAAAATTGCGCATTCTCTGAGCCCTTTTGAAGAGGCCACAGATGAATTACAAGGTGAAAAAGAACCGTCAATCCCGTTAGTTCTTTGGTTTCACAAACTGCAACAAATGGTCAGTGTCAATGACACTGACTGTCAGGTGAGTAATTACTGCAGTTAAAAGCACTGTTTCATTATGATACCCGATAGATTTATAATTAACTAGCGTAACTGATGTGTACTAACAGATATGTATTTTTTAACAGGAGGTACAAAGGATTAAAAATCGAGCGTTGACTTTCGTTTGTGAGAAGATTGTGATCACTTCCAAACATAAAATTGCTACGTTTCTTTGGCCGTCTTTCCTTGATCTTGTGTTGTTGTGGTCTTCAGTCCTGAGACTGGTATGATGCAGCTCTCCATGCTACTCTATCCTGTGCTTCTTCATCTCCCAGTACCTACTGCAACCTACATCCTTCTGAATCTGCTTAGTGTATTCATCTCTTGGTCTCCCTCTACGATTTTTGCCCTCCACGCTGCCCTCCAATACTAAATTGGTGATCCCTTGATGCCTCAGAACAGTCCTACCAACCGATCCCTTCTTCTAGTCAAGTTGTGCCACAAACTCCTCTTCTCCCCAATTCTATTCAATACCTCCTCATTAGTTATGTGATGTACCCATCCAATCTTCAGCATTCTTCTGTAGCACCACATTTCGAAAGCTTCTATTCTTGTCCAAACTATTTATCGTCCATGTTTCACTTCCATACATGCCTACACATGGTTCAAATGGCTCTGAGCACTATGGGACTCAACTTCTCAGGTCATTAGTCCCCTAGAACTTAGAACTACTTAAACCTAACTAACCTAAGGACATCACACACATCCATGCCCGAGGCAGGATTCGAACCTGCGACCGTAGCAGTCGCACGGTTCCGGACTGTGCGCCTACAACCGCGAGACCACCGCGGCCGGCACATGCCTACACTCCATACAAATGCTTTCAGAAACGAATTCCTGACACCTAAATCTATACTCGATGTTGACAAATTTCTATACTTCAGAAACGTTTTCCTTGCCATTGCCAGTCTACATTTTATATCGTTCCAACTTCGACCATAATCAGTTATTTTGCTCCCCAAATAGCAAAACTCCTTTACTACTTTAGTTGTCTCATTTCCTAATCTAATTCCCTCAGCAGCGCCCGAGTTAACTCGACTACATTCCATTTTCCTCGTTTTGCTTTTGTTGATGTTCATCTTATATCCTCCTTTCAAGACACTGTCCATTCCGCTCAACTGCTCCTCCAAGTCCTTTGCTGTCTCTGGCGGAATTACAATGTCATCGGCGAACCTCAAAGTTTTTATTTCTTCTCCATGGATTTTAATACCTACTCAGGAGCTTACTTTTGTTTCCTTTACTGCTTGCTCAATATACAGATTGAATAACATCGGGGAGAGGTTACAACCCTGTCTCACTCCCTTCCCAACCACTGCTTCCCTTTGATGTCCCTCGACTCTTATAACTGCCATCTGGTTTTATACAAATGGTAAATAGCCTTTCGCTCCCTGTATTTTACCCCTGCCACCTTCAGAATTTGAAAGAGAGTATTCCAGTCATCACTGTCAAAAGCTTTCTCTAAGTTTACAAATGCTAGATATGTATGTTTGCCTTTCCTTAATCTATCTTCTAAGATAAGTTGTAGGGTCAGTATTGCCACACGTGTTCCACTATTTCTGCGGAATCCAAACTGATCTTCCCCGAGGTCGGCTTGTACCAGTTTTTCCATTCGTCTGTAAGGAATTCTCGTTAGTATTTTGCAGCTGTGACTTCTTAAACTGATAGTTCGGTAATTTTCACATCTGTCAACACCTGCTTTCTTTGGGATTGGAATTATTATATTCTTCTTGAAGTCTGAGGGTATTTCGCCTGTCTTATACATCTTGCTCACCAGATGGTAGATTTTGTCAAGACTAGCTCTCCCAAGGCTGTCAGTAGTTCTAATGGAATGTTGTCTACTCCCAGGGCCTTGTTTCGACTCAGGTCTTTCAGTGCTCTGTCAAACTCTTCACGCAGTATCATATCTCCCATTTCATCTTCATCTACATCCTCTCCCATTCCCATAATATTGTCCTCAAGTACATCGCCCTTGTATAAACCCTCTATATACTCCTTCCTCCTTTCTGCCTTCCCTTCTCTGCTTAGAACTGGGTTGCCATCTGAGCTCTTGATATTCATACAAGTGGTTCTCTTCTCTCCAAAGGTCTCTTTAATTTTCCTGTAGGCAGTATCTATCTTACCCCTAGTGAGACAAGCCTCTACATCCTTACATTTGTCCTCTAGCCATCCCTGCTTAGCCATTTTGCACTTCCTGTCGCTCTCATTTTTGAGACGTTTGTATTCCTTTTTGCCTGCTTCATTTACTGCATTTTTATAATTTCTCCGTTCATCAATTAAATTCAGTATTTCTTCTTTTACCCAAGGATTTCTACTAGCACTCGTCTCATTACCGACTTGACCCTCTGCTGCCTTCACTACTTCATCCCTCAAGCTACCCATACTTTTTCTACTGTATTTCTTTCCCCCATTCTTGTCAAACGTTCCCTAATGCTCTCCCTGAAACTCTGTACAACTTCTGGTTCAAATGGTTCTGAGCACTATGGGACTTAACTTCCAAGGTCATCAGTCCCCTAGAACTTAGAACTATTTAAACCTAACTAACCTAAGGACATCACACACATCCATGCCCGAGGCAGGATTCGAACCTGCGACCGTAGCGGTCGCCGGTTCCAGACTGTAGCGCCTAGAACCGCTCGACCATCCCGGCCGGCACACCCTCTGGTTTAGTCAGTTTATCCAGGTCCCATCTCCTTAAATTTCCAACTTTTTGCAGTTTCTTCAGTTTTAATCTACAGTTCATAACCAATAGATTGCGGTCAGAGTCCACACCTGTCCCTGGAAATGTCTTACAATTTAAAACCTGGTTCCTAAATCTCTGTCTTACCATTATATAATCTATCTGATACCTTCTAGTATCTCCAGGCTTCTTCCATGTAGACAGCCGTCTTTCATGATTCTTGAACCAAGCTGTCATTAAGTTAGGCTCTGCGCAAAATTCTACCAGGCGGCTTCCTCTTTCATTTCTTACCCTCAATCCATATTCACCTACTACGTTTCCTTCTCTGCCTTTTCCAACTATCGAATTCCAGTCACCAATGACTATTAAATTTTCGTCTCCCTTCACTATCTGAATAATTTCTTTTATCTCATCATACATTTCATCAATATTTTCGTCATCTGGAGAGCTAGTTGGCATATAAACCTGTACTACTGTAGTAGGCGTGGGCTTTGTGTCTATCTTGGCCCCAATAATGCGTTCACTATGCTGTTCGTAGTAGCTTACCCGCACTCCTATTTTTTTATTCATTATTAAACCTACTCCTGCATTACCCCTATTTGATTTTGTGCTTATAACCCTGTATTCACCTGACCAAAAGTCTTGTTCCTCCCGCCATCGAACTTCACTAATTCCGACCATAGCTAACTTTAACCTATCCATTTCCCTTTTTAAATTTTCTAACCTACTTGCCCGATTAAGGGATCTGACATTCCACGCTCAGATCCGTTGAACGCCAGTTTTCTTTCTCCTGATAACGACGTCCTCCAGAGTAGTCCCCGAACTGAGATCCGAATGGGGGACTATTTTACCTCCGGAATATTTTACCCAAGAGGACGCCATCATCATTTAACCATACAGTAAAGCCGCATGCCCTCAGGAAAAATTATGGCTGTAGTGTCCCCTTGCTTTCAGCCAATTGCAGTACCAGCACAGCAAGGCCGTTATGGTTAGTGTTACAAGGCCAGATCAGTCAATCATCCAGACTGTTGCCCCTGCAACTTCTTGCCTCATGTCTGCCCCTGTTCGCGAACCACACGTTTGTCTTTGATCTTAATATCTCTCCAGGAACCACACGTTTGTCCTTGATCTTAATATGTTTGAAATAAATGAAAAGCAGGAAATTCTTAGCAATGTGGGACAAATGTGTGCTACTTACGCAGGTACAACATACAATGATTAACATAATCGTTTGTGCATAGTTAGTGGATAGTGTATTATAGAAAAACGGGAATGTTATAATTCGCATCATATTTCATTAACGTAAAATACCTCCTTTTTAACGGAACGTTTCGATTATTTCCACATCAGTTCTGTATTACTTGTCTCTTTTGTTTATTATCATAGATCCTTCAAGTACTGTGTCATCACCATCCAGAAGGAGAGATCGTTTCAAGGAATGGAGGAACAACAGATCATCCGCAGCAGATGAAGTAGATCTCTTCATTTTAGGTCGCCCCGGAGATGATGATGACATCTTAAAGTGGTGGAGGAGACATGAAACAGATCTGCCAGGCCTGGCTGCAGTTGCAAGATGTACTTTATGTATCCCAGAAACAAGCGCACCTAGTGAAAGATCCTTTAGTAAAGCCGGCATGTTACTAACTAATCGCCGCAGCCAATTAAATCCGGAACGCGTTAGTGATTTACTGCTGATCAACAATAACTATAATTTTGTTTCTGTTGCAAACAAGTGAAAAGTATGACAAGTTACGTCCGTAAATGTTTAATGTTCTTTGTTTGCTTTCTTTATGAAGGTAGTTGTCTTCTAGATTACAGGGACAGCACTTATTTAATGTTTCCTATTAATTAAAGGAGCCGGCCGGTGTGGCCGAGCCGTTCTAGGCGCTTCAGTCTGGAACCGCGCGACCGCTACGGTCGCAGGTTCGAATCCTGCCTCGGGCATGGATGTGTGTGATGTCCTTAGGTTAGTTAGGTTTAAGTAGTTCTAAGTCCTAGGGGGACTGATGACCTCAGATGTTAAGTCCCATAGTGCTCAGATCCATTTGAACCATTTTTAATGAAAGGAAAAATATATCTTCTGTTTGGAAACGAGACACGTCTTCCATCCGCGATTGTACTGAAATATCATTTTAGTTTCCAAGTGCTTTATGAATTTAGTTGTGTCACGTACCCGTTCTTGGAAACGTTACTTTTGCGTTAAAAGAGAGAAAGAGATAAATACATTGTGTGTGTGTGTGTGTGTGTGTGTGTGTGTGTGTGAGAGAGAGAGAGAGAGAGAGAGAGAGAGAGAGAGAGAGAGTGAGTGAGAGAGAGGCGTTGGATTTGTACATTACAGTGCAGCGAGCCGGGGCGAGGTGAGGTGAGACGTCATGCTCGGTTATCCGCGTGCCCGGAATCCGGACAACAGACACGGGGCGAGTACGTGACCGAGCCGAGTCGTGCGGGGCCGGACACGAGCGGCTCGGTCTCCCCCGTAAACAGGCGAGCTGTGACCGGTCAAACATTGAGCGTTGCAGCACTCTAATGGATAGTGCACATGAACAGGAATAGTCAAAGTCATAGCGGTTCATAGAGGTAAGAGCCAAACGCAGTGCTTTTGAATAGCCGAAAAAGTTCTAGTCTATAACTAGATATTCGTAAACATTTCCGTGCGAGATGTAAGTCCAAGTAATATATAGGAAGGCGAAAGCTAGGACAGTAATAACAGAGCGGCGTAGCCTACACGGCCATTAACACTGTAGTATTACAAGTAGGGTGATTCCGTGATTACGTTACAATCTTTCAGGGATGACGGAGAAGAGTAAAGGTGGCAATTAGAAGTAAGCGAGCCTCGTCCAGAAACGACCTAGTCGAAAATTATAAATGAAAATCGTCCTGGCACGTCTAACAGAGGAATACATTTACTGGTACTGTTGTTGCTAAGACTGTAGGGTAGGCAGTGCCGACGAGCACTTCTTATTCGCCAACGGATATGGCTCCAACATCTTACTTTGGACTGAGGGTTCCTGAACACCTGGATCAGATGTTCCTTGAGAAGTGGATAGACAGAGGAGGTCCTGTTTCGTAGCCAGAAGGTTCAGCTAGATTTCATTTTGCGAGACCATGTGAAAAGTCTTCGAGACGCTTGTCACGACTGAAAAGGATCTTCAGGGAAGAGTTCCCGCTTTCTACGATAGTGCTGAAACGACAATAGGGACATTAGAATGGGTACAACAGTGTGCGGCAGATGCCATGCCCACACTGACGCTGGAGGACACCATTTATAACAAATGTTCTAAGTGTAGCAGCTTCTGATATTAATATAACGTAAAGTTAGGATTTTTGGTCTCTCTGACATCAAGTATTGTGCGCCATTACTAGACCATCAACAGGGGAAATTTTCTAAGCGTATTGGGGTATTCAGCGAGTTTTATGTACGTCATGATCAGGGTCGAAAGTTAGGGCTCTAAGTTTAAGTAATGTGCGAGGCTAAGGAGGAACTTGAGTAGATTTTCCCTCGTAACTTTCGATGCAGTCATTGCCGGACTACTGTACCTTAATTCAAATTGATACATTTATCCTTCTCCATCACCCCTGAAGGTTTCTAACACCATCACGGAATCACCCTCTATACACGGAAGAGTTCTGCTGCTCGTGGTTGCTCCTTCGTCTCTGTGTGTCAGTCACAGGATTAGTGTACTTGATGCTCCTCTGGTGGGCAGGCCAAATGGTACACAGCAGTCACTGTACTAACGTACCCTCTTCAACTGGGACACAGCCAACATAAGTACCGGCTCTGTAGATTTACCCTCGGAGTTACAAGAGAGTAGATACCGTAGATTTATAGGTTTTGATGATACTACACGAACATTTTACTAAGGCACACCTCTCTTTTGGTCTCTGGAAGAAGCAGTAGCTAGCCTTGTCGGTGCTAATGAGTTGCAATGCCTGCTAGATCAGGTAGCCGGATGGTATATGAACTATCAGATCGTGCGTCCGTACCTGAGCGTCGTATCAGGCGATGTAGCAGGGAGACTGCCACGAGACTCAGCGCCAGCGCTCCCCAGCTGGAGGCGCTGAAGCAGGACACGAGGCCGCGCCAAAGTGGCGCCGCGCGCGGCGACGGCGCGAACCACAGGCTCGTCGTCCAGTGGTACGGGTACACACAGTCCCAATTGTCCAGAGCACCGGCTAGCTGTAAGGAAAGCGCAAGCAACTGATATTTTTCCTTCATTCACGTGATTGCCAGAAACCTAGCACAACGTACGACTTCGCTGACTGCAGAAACGGTCGTAAAATGACCATTTTGTGAAGGTGGTTTCGTAGATAAGTTTTGTTTCGTCCAGGATTTTTATTCGTTAAGTAAAAATACGATAACTGAAACATGAACAATGGTGTTTAAAATCGTCACTGCATTGGTATTAGGCAGATACCTGTTCAAATATGGCAACAAGCCGAATCATTGAGCGTGACATTGGGACTGTAGGGTAGATGATGCACATTTACAAACCGAAATTCTTCAGAAGAGCTACTGTTTCGTAAATAGCGGAATTTTGTGTTTTTCATGTAAATGCTTAGAGGATCTTCGTGGATAAAATTTGGAAAGTTGTGGCAAGGTCTTACGGGACCAATCTGCTTAGGTCATCGGTCCCTAAGCTTACACACTACTTAATCTAACTTAAACCAACTTACGCTAAGGTCGACACACACACCCATGCCCGAGGGAGGACTCGAACCTCCGACGGAGGGAGCCGCGCGGACCGTGACTAGACGCTCAAGACTGCTCGGCTACCCCGCGAAGCATTTCGTGGATGTGACTTCATCAGAAACAGGAAAAAGATGATGTTATTAGCGCTTAATGTCTCATCGACGGCTCTTACAGAACACTAACATGAAGACAACAAGGATTTTAAAGGAAAGCTATCTTTTTTATTGTGCCATGGCGATATGTGCCTTACCGACTTACAAGAGACTAAGTCTAGACGATCACAATACTAACCTCTCTCCTCACGAATGCGAGTCCAATTTGTCATCTCACCCAATGATATCAGGAGACTCCTCAGAAACTGCACTCTGTGACACAGGATTTTGTCTTCAGGTAAAGGCCAGCATAGAGGTTATCTTGGGAGGTAACGGGCTAGTTGTGGCGCCCTGAAAATATTCTGAGTTGGCGTGGCCGCACGGGTCGGTCGGCGGTCGCGGGCCGCTCGGCTGGCTTAACACGTGGTGCCGGACGTTAGCCGGACAAGAGGGGTAGCCCCAGCGCATGGTCCAGGCCGAGCACGTGGTAGGGCATTCCTTAGTGACTCTGTGTCAATGAAAGACTTGTACGCCGAGAACGCCAAAGATGGCGAACTTTGTGAAACCATCATGGCAGACATTTCACAGTTCGTATAGAAATTGACAATAGCCAGATGAATCATGATACCTCAAAAAGAAACATGTACATTACTATTATTTTCACGATGATTCTGATGGTGTAATCAGATTTTCAATATCTTTATTAGTTTAAAGTTTAGTATCTGACCTTAAATTATACAAGTAACACCCAGCAACGAATTTCCAAAATCTAAACCGTTCCTCAGATTTTCTCAATCGAGATGTCTTTAGAAAGCTATTAGTGTAAACCTAAATTGGTATAAACTACAGGCATGTAACTTGAATAGTACATGAGTTATTGGATGTCAAATTGGCCGATTACTATCGATCGCGTCAGGCCATAAGTATTCGACAATTGTTGTTGTTGTGGTCCTCAGTCCTGAGACTGGTTTGATGCAGCTCTCCATGCTACTCTATCCTGTGCAAGCTTTTTCATCTCCCAGTACCTACTGCAACCTACATCCTTCTGAATCTGCTTAGTGTATTGATCTCTTGGTCTCCCTCTACGATTTTTACCCTCCACGCTGCCCTCCAATGCTAAATTTGTGATCCCTTGATGCCTCAAAACATGTCCTACCAACCGATCCCTTCTTCTAGTCAAGTTGTGCCACAAACTTCTCTTCTCCCCAATCCTATTCAATACCTCCTCATTAGTTACGTGATCTACCCACCTTATCTTCAGCATTCTTCTGTAGCACCACATTTCGAAAGCTTCTATTCTCTTCTTGTCCAAACTGGTTATCGTCCATGTTTCACTTCCATACATGGCTACACTCCATACAAATACTTTCAGAAACGACTTCCTGACACTTAAATCTATACTAGATGTTAACAAATTTCTGTTCTTCAGAAACGATTTCCTTGCCATTGCCAGTCTACATTTTATATCCTCTCTACTTCGACCATCCTCAGTTATTTTGCTCCCTAAATAGCAAAACTCCTCTACTACTTTAAGTGTCTCATTTCCTAATCTAATCCCCTCAGCATCACCCGATTTAATTTGACTACATTCCATTATCCTCGTTTTGCTTTTGTTGATGTTCATCTTATATCCTCCTTTCAAGACACTGTCCATTCCGTTCAACTGCTCTTCCAAGTCCTTTGCTGTCTCTGACAGAATTACAATGTCATCGGCGAACCTCAAAGTTTTTACTTCTTCTCCATGAATTTTAATACCTACTCCGAATTTTTCTTTTGTTTCCTTTACTGCTTGCTCAATATACAGATTGAATAACATGGGGGAGAGGCTACAACCCTGTCTCACTCCTTTCCCAACCACAGCTTCCCTTTCGTGCCCCTCGACTCTTATAACTGCCATCTGGTTTCTGTACAAATTGTAAATAGCCTTTCGCTCCTTGTATTTTACCCCTGCCACCTTCAGAATTTGAAAGAGAGTATTCCAGTTAACGTTGTCAAAAGCTTTCTCTAAGTCTACAAATGCTAGAAACGTAGGTTTGCCTTTTCTTAATCTTTCTTCTAAGATAAGTCGTAAGGTTAGTATTGCCTCACGTGTTCCAACATTTCTACGGAATCCAAACTGATCTTCCCCGAGGTCCGCTTCTACCAGTTTTTCCATTCGTCTGTAAAGAATTCGCGTTAGTATTTTGCAGCTGTGACTTATTAAACTGATAGTTCGGTAATGTTCACATCTGTCAACACCTGCTTTCTTTGGGATTGGAATTATTATATTCTTCTTGAAGTCTGTGGGTATTTCGCCTGTCGACAATGACACGAAAAAACGGTAGCAGCATTCTTATAAATATATTTATTCGTCTATGTCTTTGTTTATGTCCTATATATACTATTCATGAAGAAACTGGTTAAATATTTACTGTGTTTCAGAAAGCACAGAGATATTAGGCTACTGGCCTAACTGATGTTCTGTTCCTTTGATATATGTTTACTTAATTTGTTTATGTATCTAATAATGTGTGTTAGAGCGTGTTTATGGCCCAGCCATAGGAATATTTATCTAATTTCAAGTTATTTAAATGTAAATCCAGTATTTCTAATGTGTTTCATTATGTTTGTGTGGATACGTTACCTTGGAGACATGGAGGAAGCTCCCTAGCGAATCAGAGCGCTCTTTACTGAGAGAGACGTATGGAGGTTGGGTAGGAGCATCGTTTCCGGGGAGGACACGGGGAGTTCGGGAGAGTGCGGCTCGAGTACGGCACAGGACACGGGAGGTGCTGGACGCGACGGCGCGACGGACGCACAGTCGGCGGAAAGACTTGGACAGTGGAGTGGTTTGCGCGTGGTCGCGGCAGATAGAAATACTTTGGAGTGCCGACTTGTGCACTTGTGAGATTTCCGTGGCTTCTACAGTGAAGACGTAGTGTGCGTTTAGAAGTGAATATCTCATGAGCTGTGTTGTTGTTCATAACTAATTACGTGCTGTAGGAATCTATTGTTTCCCTGTTACTCAACTTATATTTTATTTAATTGCCGGACCATCGATACCAATAAGTATTTTGCAGAAATAAACAGTATTCTCAAAAGTACTTCTACGATCGTACTCATCATTTAAAGTCGTTAAGATAGTACATGCAGATTTTATTTAATTGCAATCTTTCATTTATGAATTTCTATATTAATTCGCAATTTCCGAGTGACAAGAACCTTTGACCATTCGATTCATGTGTGTATTCATATTGTATACTGTAGACTCAGCACTATTTTGCCTGTAATGCGCCAACTACGTATCCCAGCCCCTAGACAACGAAAGCAGCCAAAACTTTTAATATTTCTACACTGAGTCAGAGGGTGCGTAGTTGAGGGCCATCTGATCATCTCATATTTTCTGTTGTAAAAGCCCGAAATCTCAAATCAGAATTGCTGAAATGAAATTGCTGAGCTTCAACACACGACTCTATCCAGTGTTGTCGTGGTGTGTACAACTGTCGACTCACCTTCGTCTTTTGCATCGTCAAGAGAAGCCGCAACAGTGCTAGCAGTCCTAGTAGTCTGTTGTCGCACTGTCCGAGTGAATACTTGACTTGCTGCAAACCTGATCGAGGCACATGACAGGGCTGCATGATACTTCACGGTGGAGCGAACAATATATCTGTCCTCTCGGGCGCTAGTCGGGTAAGGCCATACAGGTCCTGCACACCGATGACTATGGCCCTCCTGATCCCATTGATTCCATTTTCACGTGACAGTTGTGGGATGCTGACCAACGCGAGCAGCAGTATCGCGAATCGATAAGCCTCAGACTTGGGAGATCACGAGCCTGTCGTTATCAAAATGCAACATGTGCCGATAGTTGTTTCCCCTCCTTACACCAGGCATAACACTATTCTCTCGTAATCAACCTTAAAGTGGGAGTTCTAAATGAGAAACGCACTACGTTGCACTAATTATGTACAGAATGTAGATGGCACAATTCTGCTGATTTCGTGCGCATGGGTGTTGAAATGCTTTTCATTTGCTTATCCAAGCGTGTAGTACACCTAATGCTAATTTCCCATTTGTTACATGCCGCCTTAACTGTGTTGCAGTTTTAATGGCTAGAATTGTACTGTTAATCTCTTTTCGCTTCTGATGGGATTGAGCTTTCGTAATTCGATTACTCGGAGAAGAAAAGAAAAAATTGAAAATGAAAATGGTTTAGTGTCTGGTAAATTGATTTGTCTAAAACTAAGAAATAAAAGTGTATCAGAGAAAATTAGACGCGCCTCTGAATGATGCTCCAGATCATGTAGACTACTATAGCTGAGATGCTCAAACTTTACTGTCATATGGAGATCAATGAGTGAAATTGTACCAGACAGGTATCCTCCAGTAGGGGACTGTGTTGTATCTTGGAAAACTTTTCAGAGTTTCTGTTCTAGCCAGCCCTGTAATAGAAGTTTAATGTATTTTCTTATTTCATTCTAAAATGATAGCATTCGCTTTATGCATGCTGCAGTCTCTTCCTGAAGCTACAAAAATTACTTTAGAAACGTAAGGTTTTTCCCAATGTCAAAACTGTTCCAAGCTATAGCATGGTCATGTACGTAGGAACGAATATTCTATTCAAATTTTAAAATGTTGTAACCGTGAAAATCTAGTCAGTATTGTACAGTTTGGGGCAAATAGAAGGGGCCCGCAGAACGGAGTTCCAAGGTACAAAGAAACACAGCAGAGGAGGGAAAATACAGTGCTAACCTGATTATACCAGATGCTGAAAGTGACCACCATTCATCTCTTGGTACTTTTGGGGCCTGTTCACCTAGTTTCTGAAGGTGGATCGAAGCTGTGGATCGAATTGCTGTAATCTCATAGGAAATGTTCTGCTGCAGCAATTGAAGTCTATTAAAGGAATTGCAATACACCTTACGCTTGAGGGTTCCCCACACAAAGTCATCGCACATTGATAGATCACGTAATCTGGTTGGCTAGCTAGGGCCGCGACAAGACTGACCTCTGCTAACAATTTTGTGAGGCGTGAAGATTGTGTAAATGTGCTCTAAGGTTCGGCCGGCTGTATGGGAAGTTCATCCTCTAGGAAGTAACTGTAGGTCTTTTCCTCCTCCGTTGATAATATATTTAATAGTCTACGGCTTACGTTATTACTCTACTACACACCAATAATCAGTAAATGAAAGCAAATCAAAAATAGTATTATCAAACACCAGTTACAAATTAAAAATAATTTGAAGTAGAAGCTATAGGCAGCCAACACTAATTTCCACTTTCCTGACATGGAAAGTTATTAAGATATTGTAGAAAATGTGTGGTAGCAGATATCCTTCGATCTCAGATACAAGATGGTGCAAGGCTGACGAAATATGGCTTAAGCGTCCACAAGCTATGTAGCTACTTTTAAAAATATGCAGAATTTAACTCAAAACAGAACTCTGTAACTGAAGAATTAACAATATCGTCCAAACAGCTTAAATGAATTATGCAGTTCTTAAATATCTAGAGCTCATAATATTTACAAACGTTGCACAAAACACAGCCTGATGCCTCATAATAACAAAGACATTAGAAAATGCCAGACAGTACTTATTCCGCTTTCTGGTGCTCATTTCTTCATGTTCTGTATCTTATAATTGTTAAAAAATTGCGAATTTTAACAAGTCATTGTTCCTGTACTACTGGAATACATTAGCAACTTCTCTCACCAAATTATCACACTTTTTTCAGTTTTCATTGGTCGTCAACCATAAGTGCAGTTGCCATACCTGGTTCTATCCAAAATAAAGCACTGAATTTGAGAGAGAGAATATGCAATCTCATCCTGCGCACGCTAAGTGAGTACAATGTTATGGAGACGAATACTTGATCACTGAACATGCTTTGAACCTTTCTGATTTATATTACCAACTCTGAAGACGTTGGTATGGGGAACTGTTAATTTACAAAGCAGGAGTGGAAACTGTGACATTTACTGATTTTCTCTAGAGCAATTGACATCCAATTGGACCACAGAACGATGGAAAATTTCTACACATTCTTGTCCTGTATAAATTCATATCAGAGTGAAAACTGAGGGGAAGATAGATTAGTATCGGGCGGACTCTGTGCCAAAAGGAAATGGATACTGTGCTTGAGTGGAATGTTAATCGTGCAAGCACGAGGCATGCTCAGTTAAGTGAATTATGGAAACTGACAGACAACGCAGATATTTCGGCAAAAAATACCACAGAGCATGTAAGGTATAATCTTGGACTGGCTAATTAGAGAACCGCTAATTAAAGCTGTGGTAGATAATTGCAGGGTGGACCCTTCCGGGGCCCTGCTTTTCTGAAAGAGCGAACTTGACACTTACACCAGCTTAAATAACGACTCTAAATTTAGTCATTATTCATGTACTCTCCAAGAGAGCAAAGATGATATACCGATGAAGATATTAATTACACTGTGGCCTATAAGATCTCGCTTTCCAAGCTTACAATCACATGTTTCTTACTATTTCAGCTTGCAGACTGAAGCAGCCCTACACAGCAGGAACCTCAGTTGCCTCCCACCAGCTCTCTGCTGCATCCAACAAAGATCCGATTTACGCAGCACCCAATATCTGTCAGATACTCTCAACATCGGAATTACTCCTTATAAATTTCCATTGTTGCCTGATTGCACTCTGCAGAAGAGTTATTCTTCATAATCTTTATTTCCCCCCAGAACAATCTGACCGAACTTTATACAATAATACGTCTATCTGACTACACACTGCGAGACCTCATGGCTATCAGGACTGCTCCAAGACCCCAGAGCTATCTGGCATCTCGCCAGCGAAAAAGACGGCTCCATGTCAGCGTTTTTCGCAGTCCTAGCAGACAAATCCCTGTCACGTTTTTCTGCTGACTATCGAGTCCAGTACGGACAGAGTGCGCAGGAAGGCACTCTTCTTGGCGGCGAGGGCAGAGAGAAACCTGCTAGATGCTTCGAGAACCTTCTTCCAGGAAATCTGAGAAGCCAACGAAATTCCTCACCTAAAAATTTGGCGGGACGGACGGTTTATCCATCTGCGTAAGGACTACAAGTCATTTGGTCACGAATATGCCCACGTTTTTTAGCACGCCCATCCTACCATTGCGTAACGAAAGCTAATGGACACTCCCTCACCTTCTACACCAACGTAGAGCAGAAATACGTCCCAACATATAGCTAAACCTATATTCCCGTGCAATGCAGGGAACAGATACGGAGCAGAAATTCCTGATCGAAAAGGGCACTTAAAAACCAAATAAAACACAGGTTACACAAGACACTTCCTCTAGGCATCGGTATCACTCCACAGAATTAAAACAGACAAAAATTAATGTGATTCCCAGTTAAATTAATGGGATCCAAAATAAATGAAAAAAGTACATCTTCCAGAGTTATATGTTCCTAAGTACACTATCCTCCAGGTCCAACACTCCCCCCGTGTCGTTTAAAATTACAAGATTCTAAGTTGAAAATTGAACTTTAAATTTACAATCGACACCTTATTTGCTCTATGTGATTTCGAGCATCATTGAAAGGTGAGTTGAAAACTTCTCTAACATATTTTATTTCTTACTTTTAGACAAATCATTCCACGTAAGATTTAACTGTTTCGTTTAAAAAAGTTTCTTCTGTTTCAAGTATTGTTGAGAAATTATGAAATATGTTTAAATATCGATCGGCATTCTACTATTATTAAGAGTATATACACCAGGAGAAGACAGAGGAGTTTCGATTTATGCTGTAATCTTATATTTTCTGACACTTCAGTTACATAGCTGGCAGCACTTGTTCAGAAAATATTTTAATTTTCCCTCAGATCACTAACTAACTTTTTCTTAATTACTCCGACTACTTTCAAGCAATTAAATCTCTTTTTTGCAAAACGGGACCTTACGCTGATCAGTTTGGTACCCTATTTTTCCATTTCCCACATTTTGTGTGACTATGAAAATGAGGACAAAAATGTTCCTCCAACCACTAATTAAGATTTTCTCTATTAACATGATTATTTTCAATGAATTAAATCATTCTATGGGAAACTAGACCTCATGTTGGTCAATTTCCTATCCTATTCGTCCATTTACCAGTCTTCGTTTGACTTGAAAATTCTGACAAAAATCCATTGTGTAATTTGTGGGAACTACAATGTTTTTATAAATGATTGAAGCGATTTCACAAGTCTGCTGTAGATGTATTATTGAACGTATTGTACAAAATCCCCCCCCACAAATTTTTTTTGACACATTACAAATGCTCCATATGCGCTCCCCTACTGATTCTACAGATGTCAAGTCGATAATCAAGTTCTTTCCACATTAGGCGCAACACGTCCCTGTCAATCCGTTCAAAAGTAGTGTTGATGCGAGCTCGCAGTTCTGGTAGGTTTTTTGATAGAGGAGGCTTAAACACTGAATATTTGACAATAGCCCCACTCACACCCACACACACACACACGTACACAAAATCCTAGCAGTAGGTCGGTCGAGCATGGAGGACATCATATGAATTGCTGATCATCAACCCCACCACTACCGATCCAAGGGTTTCCCAATTTCCTATTTGAGAATTAACAACTTCATGATGGAAGTGGGGTGGAGCACGATCATATTGGTAGATGAAGTGCATATTGTCGGTCTCCAGTTGTGGCAAAAACCAGTTTTCCAATATGTCCAGATACACGTGTCTCTTTAACACTCTTTTCGCAGAAGAAACTTCAAACCATTAAGACTGCACAGAACACATTAACTTGTGGTGACTCTCAAATGTGCTGCACGATAGCATGGAAGATTCTCCGTTCCCAAGAATCGCACATGGTGTCTGTTCTTTGTGCCACCCACAAAAAAATGTTGGCCGTGCGGGATTAGCCGAGCGGTCTTGGGCGCTGCAGTCATGGACTGTGCGGCTGGTCCCAGCGGAGGTTCGAGTCCTCCCTCGGGCATGGGTGTGTGTGTTTGTCCTTAGGATAATTTAGATTAAGTAGTGTGTAAGCTTAGGGACTGATGACCTTAGCAGTTAAGCCCCTTAAGATTTCACACACGTTTGAACATTTGAAAAAATGTTGCTTCACCACTGAAAACGAGTTTCTCATAAAACCGTCCACATTCTAGACTGTTGCAACTGTGCCAACAATTCAAACTTTGTTATTGGTAATCACGGCTTGCAGCAATTGCAAACGGTAAGGATTCAGCTTTAGTCGTTTCCTTAAGATATTCCAAATGTTCGGTTGTGGTATGTTCATCTTTCTGCTTGGTCTGCTCGTGGAGCTTCTTCACTCAGTGCAGGCCGGTCCGTTGATTTCCCCTTGCAGAGGCTTGCTGAAGCTTCAGACTGCGCCTCCCATCGCCGAATCGTCGCCCTCGAGAAAGACGGGCCTTGGCGCTTATGTCACAGCACGTGACATTACAGGTCTTACGACTGCCAGCAGCAGCCTCCGACGGCGAGCGAGTAACTATTTCAGACGAGTTTAATAATTGTTGGCAGCGCGTTTAAATGCATGAAAACTCTCGATAGCACCTTTAGTGGATACCTTTTCGATTACATATTGATACCCCAAGGGCCCTGCAAGGAGCCGAGAGTTCGCCAAGTGTGGCGGACAAGCCGACGTGACGTCACAAGTTCTTGCGAGGCCCGTATTGCTCGTGGGCCCCGCACCGAATGGTGTTGGCAGTTGGTCGATCTTTGTTGAACTTCGTCCTGAAGCGTCGTCGCTATGTAAAGGCAGATTGATGTAATTGCATTTCAACCATAACGTAAGATTTCTTGGCGCCTATCGCCATCTTGCCTAACTGCTCGCTGCTGCGCTCTCGTGGCAGAAATCTGAAGTGTGCCTCCTACAGTTCAAACCGTTGTGAGTTTTTCTGTATGAGTGTTGAGTTTCTTGACAGAAATTGTAACTACAGGGAATATATGTAATCGATTCAATCATTTATAATAATGCTGCATTGTTTTCGCTACGCTCAAACATTTGACGAGAAAACATTGGTAATTTATGTAGATATTTGGTGTGCTCACGAGGTAGAAGCCGCCGGCGACTGCATCGACCTGTCCACGGGCCGCAGCTGCCAGCCCGGCGTTCCAGCGGCGGAAGTGATGGAACCGGAGCGGCAGCCGCAGGCGCGTCGCCAGCTGCCGGAGGAGGCGCACCTCACCGCCGTCCTCGCCGCCCCCTCCGCCCCCGCCACCCCCGCGCAGCACCACGTGCGGCGGCTCGTGCACCAGCGCCACGCGCAGCGAGCAGCGATCAGGGGGCCAGTGGGCCAGCCTGCCGCAGCCAGAGCGCCCGTCAGCCCAAACTACCCACCCACAGCAGACTCCACCTTCCTGGCCTGACAGCTGCGGGTTGTGGCTCTGCATTGGAATCCAATTAGCCTGGCGCTGGTTTCTCACCTCAAACCTGTCTCCAATGCTCTTGCGACAATACGGAGTGGACAGAAATAGATTTTGTTATCTGCATACACTGCTTTATTTTCTTTTCTTTCGCTTCTTTCTTTATTTTTTCAAGTTCAGTTCAACTGAATCATCCTCAGATCTGTAGACAGAAATAAAATATGTAATCATCATATGCTCTAAACATACTACTTCAAAATCCACTACTTTATCCCATGGTGTAACATGTAAATTTTGCTAAGCTGTACGGGTACTCCTGTAACAAACCAAACAGGTACGATCTGGTTCATTTTCTTTCAGTTTCAGTACAATAGAAATGTTTTGTAACGTGAATTATATGTTGGTTACTTGTATTTTATCAACAAGTTTAAGTGTGGTGCAGCTGAATCAAAACTTGTCATTCTAAAAAATTAAGAAGGAACAACATTAAAGCAATCTAGACGCAAAACGGAATTAGCTTCACAAAAAGTGATTGCAGAATTTTTCCAAAGACAGTATATTAGTTTTGCAAAACTTGTGGAGAAAAACATGATAATGTAGGGGACGTCGAATCGAGCAAAATGTTTCTAATAACCATCGGTTGTGAATGCACTGTAAAAACGACAGATAATTATCAACGAGTGGGACTTTGTCCGAGAGAACGTATTTCGTCGTGTGCTGTTTCGTCCGACGATGCTTTATTACTGATCTAGTATTCTTCTTAGAATTCAAGTTCATTGATACTCTCTTTCATTAGAAACAATTAAAACACGTGGCGTTTAGTTTCCAACATGTCGATTATTTTACTTCAGTCCTGTTACTGCAGTACAGCTTATCTTGTTAACAAACTAATTGCATTGCAGTACTTTCAGAATGGCCAATTGAATGATAAAGCTTTCAGTATCACAGAAATTTCAAGTTGATCGATCAGCAACTTTTCTTTATCAACACAGAGACGGTTAAAAATTTCCAGGTTCTCGAGTAGATTCAGCTTTTTCCCTTTCCGAGAAAGATGTAGTATGATTAAGTTTTGCAGTGTAGGAGACCAGTGCCCACTTGACTTAAGATGCACAGCAAATGCGGAATTCTGTTTAACTTGGCTTTTCTTAGTTAGCATGTGCTCTCTGAACCTGGTCTTAAACACTCTGCCAGGCTGGCCTATATATGACGTTCCACAACCACTACACTGTAATTTGTATACTCTCGTCCCCGCATACTTATCCTTATGGGGAGATTGATTGTGAATGTAATTGTGCAAAGCCTTGTTACCAGCAGCGAAAACAACACGCAAATCCTGGGTTTTTAAAACGTTGGCTAAATGATAAGAAAGGTTCACCATAAACGGGATCTTCACAAATCTGGACCTTGAAAATAGCGAGACGAGGAGACCTCTGCTATCAGATACTGATATTTTTTCTTTATATAGCTTATCAACGATTGCAGGACTGTAGGCATTGACTACTATGTATTTCAAATTTGCTAACTCTTTCTCTATGGAGGACTGGCTGAGCGGTCTCTGACTAAAGCAGCGAACTATAGATTTGGAAAAAAAAAAAAACTCAACTTATTCTGATGAGGGTGGCAGGAGGGAGCGTCGATTAAGGATTCGCTGGTCATGGGTTTAAGACAGATGTCTAACCGAACAATACCCCCAACAAACTGAAGTTGTGAGTCAAAGTAGCCCCCACCCGTCCCGTCTCTAGTCCTCCCTAGGATGTTCGGAACTGAAGCGCCTAGAACCGCTCGGCCACCGCGGCCGGCTCATAAGTATAATACCGGGTGATCAAAATGTCAGTATAAATTTGAAAACTTAATAAACACGGAATAATGTAGATAGAGAGGTAAAAATTGACACACATGCTTGGAATGACATGGGGTTTTATTAGAACCAAAAACAAGTATTGCTAGACACGTGAAAGATCTCTTGCGCTCGTCGTTTGGTGATGATCGTGTGCTCAGCCGCCACTTTCGTCATGCTTGGCCTTCCAAGTCCCCAGACCTCAGTCCGTGCGATTATTGGCTTTGGGGTTACCTGAAGTCGCAAGTGTATCGTGATCGACCGACATCTCTAGGGATGCTGAAAGACAACATCCGACGCAAATCCCTCACCATAACTCCGGACATGCTTTACAGTGCTGTTCACAACATTATTCCTCGACTACAGCTATTGTTGAGGAATGATTGTGGACATATTGAGCATTTCCTGTAAAGAACATCATCTATGCTTTGTCTTACTTTGTTATGCTAATTATTGCTACTCTGATCAGATGAAGCGCCACCTGTCGGACATTTTTTGAACTTTTGTATTTTTTTGTTCTAATAAAACCCCACGTCATTCCAAGCATGTGTGTCAATTTGTACCTCTCTATCTGCATTATTCCGTGATTTATTCAGTTTTCAAATTTATACTGACTTTTTGGTCACCCGGTACTTCGCCAGTAACTGATTGCTGGCGATACGAAATAACAATGATCGAAAATCAGCGATCGGGGAACATGTCTCATAAGTTTTTCTTGCGAGTGGAACCACTGCGTCTTGGAAAGAGAAACGTAATCGACTTACAAACAGCCAGATGTTGAAAAACACGATCGCAACAACTACTGTATGTTACTGTCACAAGCGGTCTCGGTTCTAAAGGTGCTCACAAGCATCCATGTTTTAAAGCTGTACTGGCTTTATAAATCGAGATATTGTATTACCTCCGAATGAAGTGGTTTTTCCAGACAAATATTATCAGACCAACAGTGCAGTTACAAGTCGCTGACGGTGCAACCTCGTAATAAAATCACCGAATTTAGAAAGTGATTCGGCTAAGGAACGTGGTATGAAACTGGTATTTTCAACTCCCTTTTGCCGCCGCTAGATATTTCTCCAGTATCTGTAACGCATTCTGTCTTAATGCGACGTCAAACACTTGCGCAGAAAACAGACCAACTGCACTGCAAATATAGAATATGTGTTTGGAGGAGACTGGATGCAATAAAGTACAGTGCTATACTATTCCACACGATCAGAAAAGCAGTGCATTTGCGCTAGGTTTTGGCAGCTGTACTACATTTACAAACAATTTTAGAACATAGAATGAGAGGTGATGTTATGATCGCATGGGTAGAAGTGACATGAAATCGACAGAATTGCGAAAAATGATGGAAAATACGTACAAATTGAAGAAAAATACATCGAAATGAGGGGAAATTGAGGAATTACTTGCGTGTTTTCTGCTTGGCACAGAACAATTCTTGTACATTGGGACTAGTATGTGACAGGAAGAGGAATCCAAGAAAACATCGTTATGGAATCACTTTTTTCCGTCGAGGTAGCATTCTACTGTATGTTTATTGAGGTAACAATGACACACGCGAGTTGACTACTGTATTTGACGTTTTTCAGGAAAACAGAGAACCATCTTCCTCTAAACTCACACTCATCTGCGTTAAAGGATGACAGGGTGGTCGGTTGAGATGGAGCTGTAACGAGGTACGATTTAATGGCAGACCGATGGTGCATTCTGGAGATGCTGCTGCAGGTCATGTGACCATATTTTCCGTTGTTCTGTCGGGATGCATCAGTAGTGTGACATAGCCTGCGTTCGACTCGTATGCAACCACGTGTTACGTGTGTGACTTAGGGCATTGTCTACTTGTGGTCGTTAACAGCAAACCTCTCGGTCATCAAAGGACTTCCATCTCATGTGTGATGATACGTTACTATCCTGTTTCGACTCATTCCGCTACCCGAACGATGTTTTCGTGATATACTCCATTCCCCTGTCGCATCTTATGCACAAAATCGAGACTTCAGTTTCATGACTAAATAAGCGACAGGTGTTTGTAAGGCATTGCAGTCCCCGCGTATACATCCGCTTCACAGATGTCCTGTTTACAGAGTTAGTGGCGGTATGATGTATAATTTCACCTGTCAAACGCCTCTGCTATTCGTTTAGCTGTTTCCTTATAAGAGCTATTCTCCATTACTTTATAAAGGACTGATGCGAGCATAGTATAATTTCCGAACCGTGATCGGATGTGAACAGTGGACGCTATACATCTCTGGAAAGCTACAGAATGCTTGTATCACACAGAATCGATATTTTAAAGAAGTAGTTTTCTTATTTTACAGCTTGTTACCATAGTGTATCGTAGATAAACTTGCGAGAGGGATGTATGTCATGTGCTGGAAATATACAGGGTGTTCATAAAGTCCCTTTACAACTTCAAAATTTTATTACAACTGCAGTTATTGAAATATTTTAACAACATTTCTTTTATTGTAATCAGTGTTTATAAAAGATTTTTTGACAGTGTTTAATAGACCTGTATATGTGCGTCTTTAGTTGCACGAAGCACATCAAGACGGTACTCGATTTCTTGCCATGTTCGCTGTAGCATAGCATCGTCAGTGGTGGCAATGGCATTATGATTCCTTTGCTTCAAGTCAGCAATGTCCCGTGTCTGTGTTTGATACACGATATCTTTTACATACCCCCGTTAAAAAGTCCAAGGGAGTGATATCTGGCGAACGCGGTGACCAAGGAATTGGCCCATCCCTCCCAATCCATCTGCCTGGAAATGTTTCATTGAGGAATCGACGAACATGCAGTCCCCAATGTGGTGGTGCACCATCTTGCTCGAAAATGATAGTTGGTTGTAAGTCAATCAGTTGTGGTGCTACATATTCGGTCAGAAGCTCGGGGTGAACATCTGCAGTAATAGTTGACTCGTTGAAGAGAAACGGACCAATTTTTCGGTTGCACATGTTTCCATACCAGACATTCACGTTTGGACTATCCCGGTCAAGCTCCCTAGTTACATGGGGATGTTCAGATCACCAGATTCTCACATTGTGGCTGTTAAATGTCCCAGAAACATGAAAAGTTGCCTCGTCACTGAAACAAACTTGCTTGAGGAATGCTTCATCCTCCTAAAGGCGTTCCAGCATATTGAGTGCAAACTCTGTCCGTTTTGGCTTGTCATTTGGCTCAAGTGTCTATAACAGTTGCACTTTGTAAGCGTACAACCGCAAGTTCTTGTGGAGGACCTTATGCACAGTTGAACGTGATAGTTGCAACCGTCTGGCTGCAGTGCAGATGGACTTCGTAGGTGAACGAGTGAAGACGTTTAAAACTCTCGGATGTTCTTGGTCGCCTGCTCCTCCCTTTATCCAACACGGTCCCTGTCTCCATAAATCTTTTGTGCCGTACACGGATTGAAGGGCGCGATGGTGGATCTCTTCCATACTTCGTTCTGAAGTTCCGTTGAGTTTGAACATCCGATTTTGTATCAATAAATCAGGACACACATTGTGCCTTCTCTTGAGGAGTTGCCATTTTATAGAGGTTCAGTTCCTCCCATCAACAGAGTATCTGAAACACAAAATTTTAGTATATGTAAAGACTTTAGTAAACAGTGATTACAATAAAAGAAATTTTGTTAAAATATTTCGACAACTGCCTCTGTAATAAAATTTTAAAGTTGTAAAGGGACTTTATGGACACCCTGTATTTCTTACATTGGAATATTAACAGCCCGACTAATAGGCCAGAAACTGAAGCGATCTAACGGTTTAGCCTGTTTTAAGTGCATAACCATGTAGCCTTAGGAGTACATGTGTTTATGTTCTCTCTTACCAATACCCTTCTGGTACTATCCCAGACACTAGTACAATACCTTAAAATTGATAGCGTAGTTGATTTACATACAATGCTTCGAACTCCATCTGTATGGAGCTCCATCATACACAAAAACCACCTATTTCTTGTTCTTCTTAACCGTCAGCTACTACACCACAACACTTTCAAATCTACTGCTATACACCGATAGAAGGTGCTAACCTACTCGACATGGGCGCATCTGGAGAAATCTTGTGCACTTGGATGGGTGCGGACTCGGCAAGCTCCATTCATTCACGCGACACAGAATGTAGCGGTCTACTTCTGGTCAGCTGCAAATTGAATCAGTGCAAGGGGTTCTTTCAGTCTCTAATTTTATTGTAAGACTGCGAGAATGCCCTGTGACTCTCATCCGCATAGAGATAGATCGTATTTTATGCACTATGCTCGAGGAGCTAGAAGTACGTAGATCGCTGGCTGGTATACTTTGATGATGTATATGTTCGAGAATTAACAATGAATGGACATACTGCACAGTCATCTATCTACATTTGCAATGACATTCGCATAGTGGAGATGGGGCGGTTCAGCGATGATGATACTGGAATTGGGAAACATGCTGTTGCATCATTGGCCAGTGTTGAAATTATTGTAAAATTGCTAAAATTGTTCACACTATCAACTGTGATGCTTATTATTACGGTACATCGACGGTGTCTTTTCCATCCCATCCATCCACTGGCACGCTGTTGGTTACCAGATAATGACTGACTGACATCGCTTGTTTGAGGAGGAGAAAGAGTTTTGGTGAAGGGGGAACACCTTCTGGGAATGGCTAGTACTGAAACAGTGATCGATTACATGACTGCAATATGAGAAATCAGTCAAAACGGAACGCAGAGCCATCAGCTATTTTGTCACTGTGACAGATGAGTTACAATGTAGAGGGCGTCAACCACCTTTGGATAGCACTTTGGAAACGCTCCACAACGCCGCAAAACTCTTCCAGCTTCCTTACGTTGTAACTGTCTTTTATTTAAAATCATCCGGTGTGTATGGTGTGTTATGGTAGCAGGGGCAACAACATGATTTACACTGTACGACGTCTAGTTTTATGTGAGAAGCAAAGGATCAGAACGTGTTAATATCAGTTTAGAACCTGACACAGACCTGCAAGTCGTGGCGGAAAAAACAAAATGTATGGCATTGTACAAAGCGTGTTACAGCATAAAAAAACAATGTTTCAAACAATGACACAGCGTCACAGGGAGCGTCTCTAGTGACTTATAGTATAGTTTGTGGGATACGGTCATCCTCCTTCAGTACAGGCAATACAACTTTACACTGGTCTGTGCAATGGATCAATATCTGTATGTCTAATAGGATCGTCACATGAGCTCGATGCCAGCATGCAAATGGTCTTTGTTTTCGATGTATGGGATGAGAAATATGTGGTAAAATGGTTCAAATGGCTCTGAGCACTATGGGAGTTAACTTCTGAGGTCATCAGCCCCTAGAACTTAGAACTACTTAAACCTAACTAAACTAAGGACATCACACACACCCATGCCCGAGGCAGGATTGGAAACCTAGGACTGTAACGGTCGCGCGGTTCCAGACTGTAGCGCCTAGTACCGCTCGGCCACCCCGGCCGGCAAAGATGTGGTAAAAATCTTATCACATTCTCTATTGGATAAAGTTAGTGGAGCTTTTATAGTTCGTAATTTTTCTTTGTTGGATGCTACAGAATAACGATGACAGGATGTTTGGGTGACAGATGTGAATGGGTCTACATCTGCATCTGCATCTACAGCCATATTCCGCAAGCCACCTGACGGTGTGTGGCGGAGGGTACCTTGAGTACCTCTATCGGTTCTGCCTTCTATTCCAGTTTCGTATTGTTCGTGGAAAGAAGGATTGTCGGTATGCCTCTGTGTGAGCTCTAATCTCTCTGATTTTATCATCATGGTCTCTTAGTGAGATATACGTAGGAGGGAGCAATATACTGCTTGACTCTTCGGTGAAGGTATGTTCTCGAAACTTTAACAAAAGCCCGTACCAAGCTACTGAGCGTCTCTCCTGCAGAGTCTTCCACTGGAGTTTATCTATCATCTCCGTAATGCTTTCGCGATGACTAAATGATCCTGTAACGAAGCGCTGTGCTCTCCGTTGGATCTTCTCTATCTCTTCTATCAGCCCTATCTGGTACGGATCCCACACTGGTGAGCAATATTCAAGCAGTGGGTGAACAAGCGTACTGTAACCTACTTACTTTGTTTTCGGATTGCATTTCCTTAGGATTCTTCCAATGAATCTCAGTCTGGCATCTGCTGTCCTGAGGGACGCGGATCTGCTTGGACTGCAGCACCTGTATGTAGTTTGGGAACACACCACAATGCAGTAGCGACATCCTCATCCCTCTCCCAGTTCACATACTGTCTTTTATACTACCTCGTGTTGGAGGAGCAGGCTTCGTTTGTGTCTCACCTTACACATCGTACACAGTTGGCGGAGCTGTGACAACATGTTCCCATTTCCACGGAATGGTCGAAACACGGTTCTGTCGCACAAACTCAGGTCACTCTGTTTCTACACGGGTTGCCAGTTTCTTTGCCGCTTCGGTGTATAAGTAAGAAAAACCTTGCATTCTTGCTACCAGAACAGCTTTTTGGTCAGAAATAGATTCGGAAAAGATCACACTTCTATGACCTTAAGTAGACTGAAATGTTTAGAATGTGTTGCACAATTGTGAACAACATAAAAATTCGATTACAGAAAAAGAAGTCTTAGCGAACTATACAGTCCACGAGAGCAAAGCTGCGGGCGTTACGCTATAGCAAGTAAAGGTTTGTTGTTTACCCCGCGATGGTGCTGTAGTCGTGTGGCGCAGGGCAGCCGCGGCCGCTCAGCTCGCTCACGCCAGGCTCGTCCTCGAGGCAGAGCGGCAGCCGGCGGAAGCGGAACAGCGACAGCGGCAGCGGCAGAGGTAGAGGCAGAGGGCGCCCGCGCTGAGGGCCGGCGCACAGCAGCCAGGCGGCGGCGGCGCCGTGGCGGCCCAGGGCTGAGCCCAGCCAGGCGCGCGGCTGCCGCGGGCAGGCCGCCCACACCGCCAGCAGGCGCGATCCGCGCTGCCGCCGTCTCCCGGACACCGCCTCCAGCGGCGCCCGCCCTGCCGGCAACGAGGACTTCGCCAGCACCGCCTCAAACACCGACTACCCTGTAAACCTATCGTAACTGTTTTACGGGAATTAGGCCGTGGTCTAGGCCATAATTCGCTGCCTAACAGTCCATCTTTCATCGCTGGCGACATCGTCAGAGGTTTTAACGACTCGCAAGAGGAGACTCTGAGAAGTAGGTCACCGATTTTGATCAAGTTTTGCAAGGACATTCTGCAATGAAAATAAACAGACATGCGTTTCAGCTTTTTGCTACACACTACTTAGCCATGCGTGGCTCGTGTTCGTGCTACATCTCATTTGTCATCCTGTTTTTACTGTACTACCACCTAGTTATGTTAATTACAATTATTGGAGTTACTGAGTTGCCACCTTGCCTGCCCGTCAGCGGCAGCAGCGGCGCTTATCGATATAAGCCCTGGGGTATTATCTTTGCTGGCTGCTATTACTTCCCGGTTGTTGTGTGTTCGGAGTTAGTTCGGATTTGTCAGTGAGTTGGGAGGCACTAGCAGTGCAGATCGGATCTGGCAGTGTTTCACTTAGGACGCGGCAGAACTTCAGTCGGGGCGCTGCTGCAGTGTGAGGTTCGGACAGCCATGATTCGCCGACGTGTACGTTGGCCGGTGATTGCTTATGGGTTGCCTGCGTGTGCCGACTCGCGATTCGTCCTTGTTATTGCACAATCGCTGCCATTAGTATTGTCTAGTCCAGGGCCGGCCAAACGCTGCACAGTGTGCAGACGTGCGGAAGTGCTGCACATGTGCGCACGTGTGCGACAGCATCTGTTATTAGACATGTGTCCTAAATGAACGGCGGCGGCTCCACTTCCCTGTTTATGTGGTACAAGCAAGAGCGCAACATACCCAGTCTCGTTTACCCCTGGTGACCGTAACCTTAACAGAGAAGTACTGAGAAATGGCAGGTACTGTGAAAAAGAAAAGGACGGGAGATCTATGTTCTCAGTCGTTTAAAAATGACTGGGAACTGATTTTTTTTTTTTTTTTTTTGTAGCCGTTGGTGAAAACTCTCGGTGTTTGCTATGCCGCCGAATAATAGGCGGCCAGCGTAAGTTTTCAATTGAAAGACATTACAATACATATCACAAAGACGAGTGTAGTGTACTCAACAGTGAAGAACGGCAAGCAAAATTAAATGTCCTTCAGAAAATGGATGAGACACATCAACTCGATTATCATTTCTCATGACCAGTGATAAACGTGTTTGGATTTATTCCTTTCATAATTAAAAACTATTGTTTACTAACTGTGCATTATTGCCTCATTCTGCTCCATGTTACATTATTATCAGGAAAGTTGGTCATTAAACCGATTGTTCCAATGTATACTTACATTTAGGTTTTTTTTTAATGTGTGAAGGGCTAGGCTCAGCTGAAGTCGATAAAACGTAACATTCATCTAATTGTCGGTTATTATGCAAATTTCAGACGGAACTGATGAAAGATATAGCAGTAATGGTATTGAAATAACAGGTGATCACCGAGAGGTCTGCGGTTATGATTCCGTTCAGAGGTCAGTGAGACAGAAATTATGTGGGTGTAACTGAGGGCACCGAGAATTAGTTATAGGAAACCTTGCATTAGTTTAATGTTATTTGAAATCATGAATAAGGTTCGTTGGAAGTCGCTAAGTGCTCTCTTTCTTAAATCCTAGATCAAAAATATTACGCATATTTACGTGCCGTCAGTCAAGCTGCCTTAATTAAAACCCACGGTTGTTAACTATTACTTGTCTTACTGGGTTAAACTGTTAACATAAAAGTAGACGTCGCAATGAGTAGACTGTGACAGTGTTTTAAATGTTTAATACGCGAAATACCTTCCCATGGTTGGCATGCAAGATGTGGAAAGAGCACTAGAATGCGGCGGTACAGAGGATCCCAGCAAGTGGATAAAGCGACATGTGTGCGTAGAAACATGCACTACATGAACACTGACGGCTGCGGCGTGCACGCTGTGACCCGGAAGTTGCACACGTGCAGGAGCACCGCACGCGTGCAGAATTTCTGGCCGGCCCTGGTCTAGTCCTTCATCCAAGTGTTCGTGAAACTGTGTGTAGCTTGTGATGTCGACTGCTCAGTTATTTTAGTGCTGTCCCCGTGCTGATGTGTGGCAGTCGGTCGGCTGGCGTGGAGCAGCGAGGAAATCTCCGCGGGGCATAGTTTGGCCTGGCCCGCAGGCGGTCTCTACGCAGTGTCGGAGTGTGTGGGGCTGTGCCCATTGCTATGAGGTCCGTGGCTCACCGACCCTGGACACGAAAGTTGAGTTTGGGTTTAATTTACCAGCAAGACAAGATTGTTCACATTGTGCCGTTTAGTTCTCGTTGTTGGCTGTTGCGACATACCTGATAGCAACAACGTGTGTGTTCGATTAGGCGAAGGTTTAGCTGCCGTCCGGGGGGGGGGGGGGTCTAACTGTATTTGGTTATTTGAAACTGAAGTGCACCAGCAGAATTTTCTGCCTTGTGGCCGTTAACGTTCCGGTTACCTGCCCTGACTGTCGACTGTTGACGTAAATTTAGGCAGTGTCCTTTCCTCACCGTGTTGTCACTGTCCAGCACGGTGTGTAGTTCGACAGCTTAATGTATGCTTGGTTGTGGGCGTCCATGCCTTTTACGTTTGCATTGAACTCCCGGTTGTGTGCTGGTCGAGTGGAGCGCAAGTTACCTTGTCGGTGGGTCCGTTGACTGTCTGTTGGTTGGGTTGTCGTCGGATCGAGAATGGTTGAGCCGACTGCCTGTCTCACCTAAGTGAACGTTAGTATTTCAAGTGCTGGCCGACCCCCGAAACTTCTGAACGCCCTGAGCTGCACTGCCTTTTCTTATTTTCTGATGTGTGTATTTGTATGGCTCAAAGCAGATGGTTTTGAATTAAAGTTGAATTGACAAACTGCCTAGTGGCTTCTGTCTCGGGTTCTTCGGCCGACGTTCATCTAATGATTTTTCTGACGTTTCGCCAGCACGAGTGGCTGGCATTGTCAAAGCTTCACCCTCCATTGCCGGTGGTGGAGGCGAGCTCGCGGCCGCAGACTATATGTACCTGGCGCGCCAACGTCCGAGGGCTTCTCCGCAGTCATTTCCGGTGCGGTTCTCCTCTTGCTACCTGCGACGGTCGTTTGCTGCAGTACGGGAAGCCAGGATCCGTTTACCTTAAGGCTTTCCTCTTTCTTGTTGAAACTGTTCGCGTGTTTTTGGATTTCTACAGCTTCTCTGAACAAGCGCGTGTGATAGTGCTTCTCTACACACAGAAGCCAATAGGCAGTTTGTCAACAAGTGGCCACGAAAGCCTTAACCATTTTGTAAAGTTGAATTGTTTTTAGTGGTGCTTTAAGTCATGGGCCTTCAGCCACTTTAAAATTAAAGTTCCTTGCTTGTCAAGTGTTCGATTGTTTGGGACCTTCACCGTAATTTAAGATAAGGCTTTGTTGTTTAAATTTATTTTACCTTGAGTTTTAAGTCATGGGGCCTTCAGCTGTTTTTAAATTAAGGATCTTTGTCTTTCGAGCATCAGACTGTTTGGGGCCTTCAGCCTAATTGAAGATAAGGCCTTCTTCCTCGTGTTTTTTTTTATTAAATTCTACCTTGAGTCTTAAGTCATCGGCCTTCAGCCGTTTTTAAATTAAGGTTGCTGCTTTTCAAGTGTTAGATTTTTGGGCCTTCAGCCACATTATAGAACTTACTTAACGCGAGGCCTTCTGCCTTGTAAATATTCTTATTGGCGTCTGAATATTGAGTTAATGGCTTTTAGCCGCATTTTTTTTTTAAATTAAAGTGGCATAAGGCATAAGATAGTGTGGTGTATTCAGCCGATAAATAAGTTCAAGAATTTGTACTGTAATGTTTGGTCAAATAAATAAAGTTATATATTCTCGAGCGTAACTGACAGCCGCTCATTTTGGCTCTTTCCAAAATTCCAACTACACTCCTGGAAATTGAAATAAGAACACCGTGAATTCATTGTCCCCGGAAGGGGAAACTTTATTGACACATTCCCGGGGTCAGATACATCACATGATCACACTGACAGAACCACAGGCACATAGACACAGGCAACAGAGCATGCACAATGTCGGCACTAGTACAGTGTATATCCACCTTTCGCAGCAATGCAGGCTGCTATTCTCCCATGGAGACGATCGTAGAGATGCTGGATGTAGTCCTGTGGAACGGCTTGCCATGCCATTTCCACCTGGCGCCTCAGTTGGACCAGCGTTCGTGCTGGACGTGCAGACCGCGTGAGACGACGCTTCATCCAGTCCCAAACATGCTCAATGGGGGACAGATCCGGAGATCTTGCTGGCCAGGGTAGTTGACTTACACCTTCTAGAGCACGTTGGGTGGCACGGGATACATGCGGACGTGCATTGTCCTGTTGGAACAGCAAGTTCCCTTGCCGGTCTAGGAATGGTAGAACGATGGGTTCGATGACGGTTTGGATGTACCGTGCACTATTCAGTGTCCCCTCGACGATCACCAGTGGTGTACGGCCAGTGTAGGAGATCGCTCCCCACACCATGATGCCGGGTGTTGGCCCTGTGTGCCTCGGTCGTATGCAGTCCTGATTGTGGCGCTCACCTGCACGGCGCCAAACACGCATACGACCATCATTGGCACCAAGGCAGAAGCGACTCTCATCGCTGAAGACGACACGTCTCCATTCGTCCCTCCATTCACGCCTGTCGCGACACCACTGGAGGCGGGCTGCACGATGTTGGGGCGTGAGCGGAAGACGGCCTAACGGTGTGCGGGACCGTAGCCCAGCTTCATGGAGACGGTTGCGAATGGTCTTCGCCGATACCCCAGGAGCAACAGAGTCCCTAATTTGCTGGGAAGTGGCGGTGCGGTCCCCTACGGCACTGCGTAGGATCCTACGGTCTTGGCGTGCATCCGTGCGTCGCTGCGGTCCGGTCCCAGGTCGACGGGCACGTGCACCTTCCGCCGACCACTGGCGACAACATCGATGTACTGTGAAGACCTCACGCCCCACGTGTTGAGCAATTCGGCGGTACGTCCACCCGGCCTCCCGCATGCCCACTATACGCCCTCGCTCAAAGTCCGTCAACTGCACATACGGTTCACGTCCACGCTGTCGCGGCATGCTACCAGTGTTAAAGACTGCAATGGAGCTCCGTATGCCACGGCAAACTGGCTGACACTGACGGCGGCGGTGCACAAATGCTGCGCAGCTAGCGCCATTCGACGGCCAACACCGCGGTTCCTGGTGTGTCCGCTGTGCCGTGCGTGTGATCATTGCTTGTACAGCCCTCTCGCAGTGTCCGGAGCAAGTATGGTGGGTCTGACACACCGGTGTCAATGTGTTCTTTTTCCATTTCCAGGAGTGTATCTGTCCTGTCCTGCCGGTTTAGCAGGGCACTTCAACTACCTACTTTTTGAAGGAAAAAAAAACCCAGTTAGATCGTCTAAAAACAAACATGTTTATTAATGTAGTACAGCAAGAAAGTTAATGTTCGAGTTATTAACATCTTTGTGTTTTCATGCTTAGCTTCGGTCCCCGTCACTCTACACATACACTCAGGAGGCAAAAGTCATGCGATACTTCCTAATATTAAATCGGACCTCTTTTTGCCCGTCTTACAAGGGGAGGCCGCCAATTGTGAAATTCAGATTCGATTTATACTGCGCATAATAAAAACTCATGGCCAGAGATGTAATGTGGCAAAGCACCAAGATGCACTTCTCAGCCGTTGCGGTGAAATACTCTCTACGATTAATAGTTTTCTACAGCGTCGTGGCGCAGCGGTATGCGCTCGGGTTCGTAATCCGGATCGAATCTCGCGCCATGCAATTTTTTTATTATTAGTTTTTTGTAATTCAAATATATATAAAGCTCTCACGTCCGCACTGATTTTCGACGCTGTTATAAGTTGCGCTAGGGGCCGCATCTACCTTCTTTCGAAGTTAGCAGGCAACTACACTGTTATAAGGCGGCTCGTTTCGGCCCATTCAGTATCTGTCCTTCAAGTGTAACGAGCGAGTAACGGAGTTTATATTTCATACCTGCCACAGCAAATTTGTGTTCGTGGGGTCTCTATTCTAATTCGAACGTTTGACTTACGCTATTTCGGAATATCGGTTCTACGTCTTCCGTTAACTATACATGGTTAACATTATGAAGACAATTAATAACATTTGTGAAATACAACTTTGTTTGCGGAAAACGTAATGATGTTCGAAGTCGCCAGTTTTTCCAAGACAAACGACTTTCAACAACTTATTATATGCATAATTGTTGCAACTGATTGCCGGGAATTGTGTGTGTGTGTGTGTGTGTGTGTGTGCGTGTATACACACATTTGAATTACAAAAAACAAATACTAAAAAAAAATTGCATGGTGCGAGATTCGATCCGGCGACCTTCGGATTACGACCTGAGCGCATACCGCTGCGCCACGACGCTGTAGAAAACTATTAATCGTAGAGTATTTCACCGCAACGGTTTCTTTTAACTGTCGAATTTCTCGACAACGGCTGAGAAGTGCATCTTGGTGCTTTGCCACATTACATCTCTGGCCATGAGCTTTTATTATGCGCTGTTTGAATCGGATCTCAATTTCACAATTGGCGGCCTCCCCTTGTTAGTGCAGCAACACGACGTGGCATGGACTCAACAAGTCGTTCGAAGTCCCTTGCAGAAATACTGACGAGTCACGCTGTCTCTATAGTTGTCCTTAATTGCTAAAGGGTTGCAGATGCAGGATTTTGTGCACGAACTGACCTCTCGATTATGTCCTATAAATGTTAGATGGGATTCAATCGGGCGATCTGAGTGGCCAAATCGTTCGCTCGAGATGTCCGGAATGTTCTTTGAACATTTGTCAGCTCCTCCAATGCACCGCCCTTTTATATCTCGGGTACGCGATACTACCGCCATCTCTATATGTGCCTGTCGCTATCCCATGACTTTTGTCACCTCACTGTATAGCAGAGCGAGGTCGAGCGGTCGAGGAGTTAGACTACCAAACCGCTGGTTTCGATTTTTTGTCGTGGCTCTCTTTCATTCGATAGTTTTTTCGGTATATTGTTAATCGGAATACTTTTCTTTGTTTTTTCTGAAGTAAAACATCCGAAAGCGTGATCATAATGAAATAAATGTACATAACGTATTGACAGTTATTTTCATCATGATACATGACGCACACTACGATACAACTTTCATAGACGATGATACTCAACCGACCTGTACCGTGAAAGTGATAACACCGAAATGTAGCTGTTTTTGTCAACCGAGTGACGTTTACTTTTTTGGACAGCAAAGACTTTCATAGCAGGATTTCAAAATCACAGCAGGGCAGAAAATTACAACATGGGCGGGTGCTACCAAAATTCTTGCGCTGGTCCATAACCAGCTATCCGGCCCTGTCTTCCAAGATATCCTTTTATACGCTTGCTATGCACCCAAATTGATACCTGATAGATCGTTTTTTAGCACCACCCGCCAGGATAGCCGAGAGCTCCCCCTCCCCCCCTGTAATAAAAAAACTGAGTGAATGGATCAATAACGAACTTCAACAGGCGTCAGGTGACGTCCGCCACGAACAATTGAAACGAACAAAATGAGATTAAAAAAAAGAAAAAAAAAAGGAGCGCTAACGCGCTGCTTCCTGGACTCGGGTAGACGCGCCGGCCCCGGATCGAATCCGCCCGCCGAATTAACGACGACGGCCGGTGTGCTGGCCAGCTTGGATGTGGTTTTTAGGCGGTTTTCCACATCCCGTTAGGTGAATACCGGGCTGGTCCCCACGTCCCGTCTCAGTAGTTACACGACTCGCAGACATCTGACACACATTCCCACTATTTCACGATTTACACTAGACGCTGACAGCTGGGGTACACTAATTCCGTCCCAGGGGGTATGGGGTGGCGGCAGGAAGGGCATTCGGCCACCCCTTAACATTAACCATGCCACCTCCGTACTTAACCCTGCCGACCCTGCGCGGGATAAAGGCAGTAGCAAAAGAAAGATCGGTTTTTAGCACCGTGAATCAGGTATGTTTTCCACGAACAATGTACCGAAAAATATGTCAATGCAGCAACATTTCGTTCGTGTGTTGAGTATGGTGCGATAAATATTTATGTGTTGCCTGTTTCTATGACAAGCTTCGCCCACTGACTGCGAGAACGCTCACGAATAGGCGATCAGTTAAGATTACGCAATAATGTACTTTAGGTTTATTTGTGTACAACGTTCCACGATCAAAATGACTGTCAATACATTATACAGTATATACTTACTTTATTATTAATCACGCCTCCCGATTTTTTACTTAGACAAAGAAAAGCATTCTGATTATCAAAATATTATCAGATACAGATCAGAAAATGTAATATCAAATGAAAAAAAAGCATCGACAAACAATCGAACACGGACCAGCGCTTTGTCAGTCCAATACCGTGATCGCTCCCCAGCTCGAACAGTATTAACTTTGCACACGATATTATATTAATAAAATATGGATGTTTTTAGACAATTCCTGTATAGCGCTGATAATATAATTTTCCGTCATCAGTTATGTCATCGATTTTTTTTCGTAAACTAGATAGTGTGTAGCAAAAAGCTGAAACATTCGTCTCTTTGTTTTCAATAAAGAACGTCCTTGAAAAACTTGATCAAAATCGGTGACCCACATGCCGCACACTCCCCTTGTCAGAAAGCAGTTACAGTCTCAAACAAGCTCAGCAAGCCGAGCTGTTTATGCGTTTCCACGCTTCGGACACTTCGTGACGTCGTCACACTGCTGCCTATGGTCGCGGAGTCGCACTGACGTATGGTGTAGAGCTTGTAGACGGGAACAATTGGCGCTGTTCGTTTTATTCAGCACTGAGGCCCATAACTTGTCGAACTTCAATCTTCCTCTTTTTCTGTTAAAGTTTTTTTTTATGCTTTTGAATTTCTGTGACCTCGCTGTACATCTTAGTGTAGTAGTGATTAGATCTCATTAAAACCAAAGTTTTAGAGACGGTTCTGTGGTTTCAGTTCACGATCTGTTACTGCTGATTTATCTGTCTTGTACAGGTGACAATTTCTCTTGTGTTCCTTAAAGTGGCCGTTAATGCTTCTTTTTGTAGTTCCTATGTACACCTAACCGCAAGTTGCAAAGGACTCCATATACTGTATTCCTAAGGGTGAAGCTCCTGTGAAGTATTCAGATATCTGTGCACCTTTCTTGTAGGTTTAAACACTTTATATATGTCATTGTTTTCTGAGTACTCTGCTGACGTGGTTTTTGACAGTTTTTACATCAGCAGAGTACTCAGAAAACTATGGCACTGATACAGTGTTCAAATCAACGCGAACATCTCAACACTGCAAAAGACATACGTCCGCCCCTTACCATAGCAGGAGTCCATAAAATCCCTTGCTCTTGTGATCATATGTGCATAGGAACTCCAGGAAGAAGCATTAACACCAACCTTAAGGACCACACGAGCAATTGTCCCCTGGGCAAGACGGATAAATCAGCAGTAGCGGACCATGCACTTGGGCCAGTGAACTACCAAATTCGTTTGCCTTACTCTTTGGTTTTAGCAAGACCTTATCATTACTAAGCTAATATGTGCAGAGAGGCACCGAAATTCAAAATCAACTCTAACGAAGAAGAAGGACTGAAATTAGACAAGTTGTGGACTTTAGCACTAAATAAAACTGACAGCGCCATCTCTTCCCCGCTATAAGCTATACATACATTAGCGCCTCCGCGATCTGAGGCAGCGGTCTGATGACGTCTTAAACAGACCTTCCGTGCATACACATAAACAGTTCGAATAAATCTGGTGCCCAATGCCTAACGTCAGACTTGACCAATGACATCATAGCTTAGGCAAAGACGCAAGATAGAGGCGATATTTCAAAGCAATGAGACATTCGTAAACAAACGAATGTCTCACATGAAAAAATAATAAACATACATACAATAAATTATACTCCAGTTCACGCGATTAATTAAGGAGCCGCGAACTATATCGCAAAGGAACTGAGGTATTGAAGAGGAAACAGCAACAAAAAAAGGAATATTTACATGCTTGAAATAAATTATCATTTTTTGCGTGAGTAAATGAAAGAACCACATACTTCCTATAAAATCACTACATTATGACGCGCCGTAAACTCGTGATATTATTTTAGCGGTAATTTTTAACAATAAAAATTGAATCTATGGCGTCTATTGTGAGGAACTGGTGGTTTTGGCCGGGGACAAATTAATGTCTAACGCAAAAACCGCAAAATTGACGTAAAAAGGAAAAAAAAGGGGAAAGCAACAAAGAAATCTTGAAAAGTACTACGCAAGTACCGAAAATTAACGAAAAGATAACAAATCTTGAAATTATTAACTAGAACTGACCTAAATTAGAGATTAATTGTAGTTATCGGTTCCGAGGTTATTTGGTACGTCTTTGCAGTAGTACAGAGAGCAGTACATACAGTTCGGTTCTTCACGAATTGGTGAGCCAGACCTAATGCAAATGACATAATAAAGCAATGTGGAATTGTTATACACCACTGACTGTGGAATGGGGAATCGAAAGTTTGAAAAGTGATACCGCAGATGAAAATTCTAAAAGAATGCACAGTACGCACCCACTGACAAAACACGAAAAATGAATCTTGGAATCGATAACTAGAATTAACGAATGTAGATAAATTCTAATTGTCGATTCCAAAGCTCAAAGCTCATTATTTTTAGCGTCTAGGATTTCTGTTTTTGCGGTTGCTCTCTGGGCTACCGGGAAAACTAACAAACGTTGGAATCAGTAACCAGAACTGACCTATATAGGTTATCAGTTCCGTGATTAATTATTTTTCGCGTATTCGCAGCAGAGGTTCTGATTTGCTGGTGCTATCTATACTGCTGTTGTTTCAATAGGTGCATAAGGAACATTCATTTAGAATTTTCATAGATGGTGTCGGTATAACAGTTGATTCCATGTTCCATTATTAGGTTTCATTGTCATTAGGCGTGGTCTGCTAATTCGTTAAAGATTTAACTGCATTGTATTGTTCTCTGAGTTGCTGCAGAGATGCGATAGATAGCAAACACTGGAGACTTGATCTATGTCGCTGAGGTACAGAGACTAGAACCAAGAAAATAAATCCTAAATGTAATAACAATACACACTTAATGCCAGTCACGAAAAAGAAAAAAAAACGAAAAGCGGAATTGGGAACTAGAAGTAGCCTGTATAACTGTCCTCTCAGGTTTCTGCCTAACCTCACCCTTGAAAATTGTACCACATTCGAAAAAACTTGCGGGCCATGGTATGGTGCTTCGACGACCATTCCATCTGTCATGAAATATGCTATTCAACACCGCTTCAACAGCACGCGAGCTATGTGCTGGACATCCATTATGTTGGACGTACATCCTTCCATAAGGCCGCACCATATATTAACCCGCCAAGGTCGCTGATGTTCCACTTGTCGCAGCCATCGTCGATTTTCCGTTGCTCAATAGTGCATATTATGCCGGTTTACATTACCGTTGTTGATGAATGACGCTTCGTCGCTAAATAGAACGCGTGCAAAAAATCTGTCATCGTCCCGTAATTTCTCTTGTGCCCAGTGGCAAAACTGTACGCGACGTTCAAAGTCGTCGCCATGCAATTCCTGGTGCATAGAAATATGGTACGGATGCAATCGATGTTGATGTAGCATTCTCAACAACGACGTTTTTGAGATTCCCGATTCTCGCGCAATTTGTCTGCTACTGGTGTGCTGATTAGCCGCGACAGCAGCTAAAACACCTACATGGACATCATCATTTGTTGCAGGTCGTGGTTGACGTTTCACATGTGGCTGAACACTTCCTGTTTCCTTAAATAACGTAACTATCCGGCGAACGATCCGGACACTTGGATGATGTCGTCCAGGATACCGAGCAGCATACATAGCACACGCCCGTTGGGCATTTTGATCACAATAGCCATACATCAACACGATATCGACCTTTTCCGCAATTGGTAAACGGTCCATTTTAACACGGGTAATGTACTGTCCGCACTGGCGGAATGTTACGTGATACCACATACTTATACGTTTGTGAATATTACAGCGCCATCTATCACAAAGCGAAAAAAGTGGTCCAACTAAAACATTCGTATTTCTTTACGTACTACGCGAATGTGTAATAAAAATTGGGTGTTCCTATTTTAAAAAAAAAACGCAGTTGATATCCGTTTGACCTTGGCAGCGCCTTCTAGCGGGCCAACCATAGCGCCAATTGGTTTTCCCCTTCAAGCTAGACGAGTTTCGTTCTTTGTAGTTTTTTCGTTTGATGCTTATTTCGTGAGATATTTGGCCCGGTCACTATCAATGGACCACCCTGTATATATGAAGATGGTATCTGTTTTTTCGGACATGTCCCAAAGAACAGATACCATCGGTGACCATACAGCTCGTTAGAATGAAATTACAATGAAATGACTACCCCTAGCTGCATTCAGGCGTTGATATAAGTCAACGGGGACAGTTGAAAATGTGTGCCCCGACCGGGACTCGAACCCGGGACCTCCTGCTTGCAAGGCAGACTCTCTATCCATCTGAGCCACCGAGGACACAGAGGATAGTGCGATTGCAGGGACTTATCTCTGGTACGCCTCCCGTGAGACCAACATTCCCAGCTTATTGTCCCGAACTATATTCATAGTGCCGCTGCCCATTATACTCATGACGTAACACAGGACGTCACTGGTCAAAGCTAAGGGGTGAAATCGGACACTGAAATTGACCCAACTCCAGCTTGCCGAGCTTGTTTCAAACTGTAACTGGTTTCTGGGTCACTGTAGCCTTTGCTGATGTCTCCAGCATTGGAAGACGAAACGTTATGCCGAGGATTATGCCCATAAAACAATTATCATCAATAGCGCAAATATAGGCGGTGAAAGCCTCCACTCTGATTTTCATTTAAATAACATTCCATGTTATTCATTTAATTTAAATTTTGACACGCTAATTAGTTTACATTCAAGTAAACTGTAAACTTACAGGGTGTTTCAAAAATGACCGGTATATTTGAAACGGCAATAAAAACTAAACGAGCAGCGATAGAAATACACCGTTTGTTGCAATATGCTTGGGACAACAGTACATTTTCAGGCAGACAAACTTCCGAAATTACAGTAGTTACAATTTTCAACAACAGATGGCGCTGCGGTCTGGGAAACTCTATAGTACGATATTTTCCACATATCCACCATGCGTAGCAATAATATGGCGTAGTCTCTGAATGAAATTACCCGAGACCTTTGACAACGTGTCTGGCGGAATGGCTTCACATGCAGATGAGATGTACTGCTTCAGCTGTTCAATTGTTTCTGGATTCTGGCGGTACACCTGGTCTTTCAAGTGTCCCCACAGAAAGAAGTCACAGGGGTTCATGTCTGGCGAATAGGGAGGCCAATCCACGCCATGAGATGTACTGCTTCAGCTGTTCAATTGTTTCTGGATTCTGGCGGTACACCTGGTCTTTCAAGTGTCCCCACAGAAAGAAGTCACAGGGGTTCATGTCTGGCGAATAGGGAGGCCAATCCACGCCGCCTCCTGTATGTTTCGGATAGCCCAAAGCAATCACACGATCATCGAAATATTCATTCAGGAAATTAAAGACGTCGGCCGTGCATTGTGGCCGGGCACCATCTTGCATAAACCACGAGGTGTTCGCAGTGTCGTCTAAGGCAGTTTGTACCGCCACAAATTCACGAAGAATGTCCAGATAGCGTGATGCAGTAATCGTTTCGGATCTGAAAAATGGGCCAATGATTCCTTTGGAAGACATGGCGACCCAGACCAGTACTTTTTGAGGATGCAGGGACGATGGGACTGCAACATGGGGCTTTTCGGTTCCCCATATGCGCCAGTTCTGTTTATTGACGAAGCCGTCCAGGTAAAAATAAGCTTCGTCAGTAAACCAAATGCTGCCCACATGCATATCGCCGTCATCAATCCTGTGCACTATATCGTTAGCGAATGTCTCTCGTGGAGCAATAGTAGCGGCGCTGAGGGGTTGCCGCGTTTGAATTTTGTATGGATAGAGGTGTAAACTCTGGCGCATGAGACGATACGTGGACGTTGGCGTCATTTGGACCGCAGCTGCAACACGGCGAACGGAAACCCGAGGCCGCTTTTGGGTCACCTGCTGCACTAGCTGCGCGTTGCCCTCTGTGGTTGCCGTACGCGGTCGCCCTACCTTTCCAGCACGTTCATCCGTCACGTTCCCAGTCCGTTGAAATTTTTCAAACAGATCCTTTATTGTATCGCTTTTCGGTCCTTTGGTTACATTAAACCTCCGTTGAAAACTTCGTCTTGTTGCAACAACACTGTGTTCTAGGCGGTGGAATTCCAACACCAGAAAAATCCTCTGTTCTAAGGAATAAACCATGTTGTCTACAGCACACTTGCACGTTGTGAACAGCACACGCTTACAGCAGAAAGACGACGTACAGAATGGCGCACCCACAGACTGCGTTGTCTTCTATATCTTTCACATCACTTGCAGCGCCATCTGTTGTTGAAAATTGTAACTACTGTAATTTCGAAAGTTTGTCCGCCTGAAAATATACTGTTGTCCCAAGCATATTGCAACAAACGGTGTATTTCTATCGCTGCTCGTTTAGTTTTTATTGCCGTTTCAAATATACCGGTCATTTTTGAAACACCCTGTACATGTTTAACCTCAGTGCAAAAAACAAGGATAACTGTAAGTAACACCCCCAGGTACGGCTGTTACTCCAACCGAAGTTTCGGTTTGATGGCAGCGAATAAGTCTTAGGCATGTTACCCTAGCTGCAGACGCGTAGAAAGATGTTACCAGCACCTGGAACTTCGTCAGTGAGAGAATCCACACTTGCTTAATCGCAATGTATCTCTTCGACTAATGATGCGGGCATCTTCTACATAGAGGTAAACCTCATGATCTGTCCCGTTTACAAATTCTCAGCACTCCATTACGTGTCTGCTCATACTCGTAGCCAGCCCTCATTACTGCATCGTGTCCGTCACACAATAAGCACTTATTTCAAGAGTGCTACAACGACCTAGTAACCACTAGCAAAATAACTGTTGTTTACAAAGGTTTTTCAACATAAGAACTTTAACACTTTGCCGTCCGCACGTCTCGTACAAATTTATTCGCTTGGCGCCGGCAGCGCTAATTCGTATTACTTGGCTTGTCGCCGGCCGTTCTTGACACTATCGGGAGATAATAAATTGTTACGTTTTACTAATCTCATCGTTAGTTCTCATACGTTCTCTACCCTGTTGCCCTACTTAGATGAAATTTCGAAGATATACGAAAGTAAATAAATAAAAAATTTGTTTGTTTCATATATTTGTTTATTTCCGTTGTCTTTGGTACTTGGTCTTTCTCTTTCATATGATATGCAGCAAAACAGCCTCCAAGATGTAACGCAACTCCACAAGACTTGCACATTAAGTTTGTTGTTCCTTTCTCTTGTTTTTGGAACATACAAGGCAGTTTCTCCGTTTCCGTTTATTCGTTTCGGAAATACGTAGGCCTGTTAGTTGGTGTTGCTTTATGTGACGGAAAGTCTGTCAACCGGATCATGATGAGACGTACTCGATGTAGTGGCGACCTCCAAGTTTTGGTCCGCGCATTCATCGTAAATAATCGTATCGTCTCTTTCGTCTGCCGTGATGAAAGGGCACAAGCAGTTATAAAAACAAAAAACTTGATGACGTGTGTAACTTACTGTTACCTGAACAAAACTCCAACAGAACCCAAAATATACTAAAGTGCTGTCGCCGGCCAGGCGCCATACTATGCTTACGACACCACTGTGGCATTGCCGGACGGCAGAGTGTTAATTACTATATTATCATAATAAATGATTCCACATGAAGAAAACTTATAAAAATATAAATACGATAATTTACAAAAAAAGTAAATATTTACTTAAACGGCCAACAGACGCACATGCACAGTCAATACAGAAATTATAGTTCTGAAAAGAAAAGAAACAAGCAATAATGTCTACGTTAAAGCTTTACTATTGCACGACATGTTCACATTCACTTGAAACTGTTCATTGAAATTAAAGCATTGTCTCCCTCTACAATTCCCCTTCACACTTTCTTTCGTTGTCAAATTAGCTATTCCTTAATATCTAAGCTGTGTCGTATGAGTCATTCCTTTCTATTACTCAAAATTATTCCCAATAAATTTCTTTTATCCCCAATTCGATGCAGTGCCCCCTAATTAGCTAGTCAATCTACTTATGTAATCTTCACGATTCTTTCGTAGCACTGTTCAGCATTCTTCTGCAGCACCACATTGCTAAAACTAATCTTCTGATTTGTGCTGTTTATCGTCCACGATTTACTTCCACACTGGGGGCAAATACTTTCGGAAGAAACTTGCTGACACTACTAAATTTATGTCAGGTATTAACATATCTGTACAAAACGTCCAACTTTCATGACAGTGAACTTGGGAGTACTGTATTGACAGGTTACTTTGTAACTGTAACAGATTATATGAACGTGCTCAGCTGGCCCAAAACTGTTTATTCACAATTTAATAAAAGCGATCTGAAGACTTAAATTGGACATTTTCACACGAATAGCGAAGCGGCACCTCCTAACACCGAACATATCTAGTTTTCGTCGACATATTTCTCTTTTTTAGAAAAAATATTTGTTGATGTTGGCAGCCTATCGGTCAGGTCACCATTTGCGTACTTCGCCGTCCTTCTGGTCTTTTTTAGTCACAGCAGGCAGTAGTGAATCGAATGATAGGTGCGTACAGCTACCGACAATGTTGAAATACGTTGTAAAGAAATTTACATCTTCTTTTATAATGTGGATTTCACTGCATCACTTTTCCATGAAAAAAATAGAAATAACTGCGTAGCTATTCGGCTGCAGCAGGTGTGTACATCAGATTAAAGACCACAATAGTTTAAATGTTTACCATACATAAGTCAGGCTACACTAGCAAGAAATTTCATAGACATCGAAACTACACTGATGAAAAAACTCGCAACATCTAAAACTAATCAATGAAAAATAACGAAATTTCAGAAATACATTTGTCTAGGTAAGATGTTTCAGTGATTAACATTGCAAAATCACACGTTAATGTAAGCGCGAGATAAGCCATTGAAATTGTGATATACTGAAACAACCAGTGTAACCGCCAGAATGCTGAATGCAATCATGCAAATGTGCATACATTACGTTTTACAGCTGCCGGTTCACTGGACTCGCATTAGGCAGGACGACGGTTCAAACTCGCGTCCGGCCGTCCTGAATTAGTTTTTCCGCGATTTCCATAAATCGCTGCAGGCAAATGCTTGCATGGTTTACTTGAAAGAGCACGGACGACTTCCTTCCCCATCCTGCCCTAATCCGAAGGGACCGCCGACCTCGCTGTTTGTTCCCCACCCCCAAGTCAACCAAACAACCAGGTGCCGGATGTCAGTCTTTGCGGTAGAGTTCCATGCCTATTGCACTTCGTCGGTCTATACAGGGACTGTTAATGCTGATTGCAAAAAATGGTTCAAATGGCTCTGAGCACTATGGGACTTAACATCTATGGTCATCAGTCCCCTAGAACTTAGAACTACTTAAACCTAACTAACCTAAGGACAGCACACAACACCCAGCCATCACGAGGCAGAGAAAATCCCTGACCCCGCCGGGAATCGAACCCGGGAACCCGGGCGTGGGAAGCGAGAACGCTACCGCACGACCACGAGATGCGGGCAATGCTGATTGCAGATCACGCTGGAGTTGTTGCTCGATAATGTCCCATGTGTGCTTGATCGTAGACAGGTTTAATGATCGAGCAGGCCAAGGCAAGATGTCGACACTCTGTACTGCTTGTTGGGATACAACAACGGTATGTGGGCTAGCGTTTTACTGTTGGAAAACATCCTCTGGAATGTTGTTCATGAATGGCAGAACAATAAGTCGAATCACCAGATTTGCGTCTAGATTTGCCTCCAGGGTTCGTGGGATAGCCACGAGACTGCTCCTGCTGTCATACAAAATCGCACCCGAGACCATAACTCCCGGTGCTCGTTCAGTGTGTCTAACATGCGAACAGTTTGGTTGCAGGCCCTCGACTGGCCTCCTTCTAACCAATGCAAGGCAATCAGTGACAGTTAGGAAGAACCAGATTTCATCAGAATACACAACAGACCCCCACCCTGCCCTCCAATGAGCTCTCGCTTGACACCATTGAAGTCGCAAATGGCGGTGGTTTGCTGTCAGTGGGATGCACGCTTTACGGCGACTTGCTCGGAGCTGTCTTAGAAGTAACCGGTTTGTAACAGTTCATTGTGCCAACTGTTGCTGAAATTGCTGCTGTAAATGCAGTTTGATGCGCCAAAGTCATACGCCTAACACGATGGTCTTCCCTCTCGGTAGTGTCACGTGGCCGTTCGATGCCCGGTCTTCTTGCGACCATACATTCCAGTGACCACCGCTGCCAGCAATCATGTACAGTGGCTACCTTGCTGCCAAGTCTCTCTGCGATATCGCGGAAGGAACATCCAGCTCCTCGTAGCCCTGTTACACAATCTCGTTCAAACTCAGTGATGTGCTGATAATGGTGTCTTTGTCGCGTTAAAGGTATTCTTGACTAACATCACCTCCCCACCTCCAGTCTCAAAGGTAACTAACGCTCAATACCGTTATAGCGTATATTTAAAGCAAACCTGATCTGCATCCTCATAGTGGCTCTACTAGCGCCACTCTTAAGCTACTGGCGTGAAATCTGAATAGACACCATCTTTTAGGTGTAGAAACACGCCTACCTGATTTCGATTATGTCGCACAATTCCTTCTTGGTTCTGCGATTTTTGGCCGCCAGTATTTATACAGGCCCTTTTGTGCCAACAGTCGAAACTGTCATGGCTGCGTATCATATATTAGACTCCTGCGAGTGAAATGACCGCCTGTGGTCTTTGTGCTTCGACTTCCGATGATGCACAGAAAAGCAATGAATGCCAGCCATTTACTCACGATATATAACACTGATGACTTGAGGCCGGCCGGTGTGGCCGAGCGGTTCTAGGCGCTGCAGTCTGGAACCGCGCGACCGCTACGGTCGCAGGTTCGAATCCTGCCTCGGGCATGGATGTGTGTGATGTCCTTAGGTTAGTTGGGTTTAAGTAGTTCTACGTTCTAGGGGGCTGATGACCTCAGAAGTTAAGTCCCATAGTGCTCAGAGCCATTTGAACCATTTTGATGACTTGAGTGTGAGACCAAACAAAATTACGTGTATAAAAACCTAATAAATTATTAGGATACTTGCTTAAGCGCTGTTGATTCGAAGGTGGAATACCCCTGTGTGAGATGACTCATACAGTGTTCTCTTGTCACGGGTGGTAGCTGATAATATGTGTAAAAGAGGTCAATTCTTGTACATAAGTGGTGAGTCGTTAGTTGAAGGACTACAGAATTTCTAAAGCACTGGCGCAAAAAAGAGGGGATTATGGAATTATTGCTTTAGAGACCGCAGTTTGTGCGGAGGGCGTGCCACGGACTACAGCAGAGTTGGCTTACATCGCAAGCTTCGCCCCATCGGCACTATTTCCTTGTCAGCGGATATTAAGGTAAGTCATATCGTATTTTTGGTTTCAGACTAGCATCTCAGTCGGAATGAAATAATAAACACTAATGTAAGCCACGGAATTCATATTTTCCTGTTTAAACGCTTATTTATTTTTTTACCGAGCATTAGGAGTCTTTGGATAGTTTAGATCGGTATGCTCGCAATAAAATTTGAATTTTGTCCTAGATAATTACTTGTTGAATCCTGGCATGAGTTGTCTGAAATTTCAAATTACTTTGTAGCTATTTAATTATAAAAAAGAAGCAATCAAGAAAACAGTGAGATTAATTATAATCTATCGGTAATTGACCAAATGATTTTACAGGCGATCTTTCCGTGACTGGAGAAGTCTTACTACATCGTACGCACTAAGGAGCAGTCGACAGTGTGGATATTTGGGGATGCGAATGGCGAATTGCCTGCTAATATCTTTATCGAATTGCAGTTGCTACGGAAGTATTCACTTTCGTGTAGCAATACGATATTCCGTTCATCACAGCAGCTCGAACATAATTGTTCTAGATTTTTTAGCACCGTTGTAGCATTTGAAGGTTTCCATTTCTTCCCCTTGCAATATTCATGTGTGTTGTCTAGCGTTCTAGGCGCTCAGTCAGGAGCAGCGCGACTGCTACGGTCGCAGGTTCGAATCCTGCCTCGGGTATGGATGTGTGTGATGTCCTTACGTTAGTTAGGTTTAAGTAGTTCTAAGTTCTAGGGGACTTATGACCACAGATGTTGAGTCCCATAGTGCTCAGAGCCATTTGAACCATTTGAACCATGTGTGTTGGCTCCGTTCATTCGACTTGAAATTTTGTGCTGCTCTTCCGACGCAGTGGAAATGCGAACTCATCTAGGTTTTTAATTTTGAGAATGATTCAGTATGCTTCCTGAATCAAGTATGCATTCACCGAAAATACGAGTCGGAACGTTATGACGACGGTGTGTGAGCACGACACCGAAAGCAGAGCACTTCGTTAATGCTGTGTGACCACTGAAGCTGAATTTCAGAACAACGAGACTAAACAAGGTGTGTCACCTCAAGTTCCCAGTTTCTAAACAGCACGTCGAAAATATTCCTCTATTTTTATTTGTTAGAATTCCATTGCACCAAATTACAAAGAATACGATAGGTATAAAGTTTGATAGGGTGTGGATAGCTACTGTCAAGCGCGATGAACACTCATGAGGCGTTAAAATTTGTGTGGAGTTCGGAGACTGGGAGCTCCACATTCTACGGCAGTACTTAAGAAACTGACGTATACGTACAAAAGCTAAGGTTTAAACCCACCAGTATTTCTTTTCCACCCTTCCATACTCCACATAAAATTAAGGTAATTAGACTAATTACCTCGCTTTGCGCAACGTCCGAGTAAACAAAGCAGCAAGAATCTACTTTCAGAACGAGTGGTAGATTTTTGTCTCATTTGCTCGTCACTTAAACTTTTATTTGAACTGTGGTGTTTTTTCCTCTGTTGACAAGTCGGTAATATTCCTATTAACGTTAATACGCTTTCCAGTAGGAAACTTCCCGCTTTTCCGCAACGAGCTACCCCATAGGTGAGGAACGTTCTTCAGAAAATGCTGGTATAATGTCTCGCTGCAACAGTTCAGTTAGACCTGTTGTTACAATAGAACATCGATTATCAACCGAAACGTCTGTTAACCGAAATCGTTACAGTCGACAAGTTCTCATTTTGGCACGCTGTACAGAATTTCTCTATGTTCTCTGTAACACATATGTAAAGAATATGTATACACAGTGTTGTGTTTAATTCATTATTTGTTTGTTTCAAATTCCTATGATCAGTGGTGCAATATTTTTTCCTTAAATGATCAGTTATCGGAAAAACCAGTTAAACGTACACCCACTCCCCCTGGATTCGCGATTTTTCAAACAATCCATTCTCTGAATGAGATTTTCACTCTGTAGCGCAATGTGCGCTGGTATGAAACTTCCTGGCTGATTAAAACTGTGCGCCCGACCGAGACTCGAACTCGGGGCCTTTGCCTTTCGCGGGCAAGTGCTCTACCATCTGAGCTACCGAAGCACGACTCACGCCCGGTACTCACAGCTTTACTTCTGCCAGTATCTCGTCTCCTACCTTCCAAACTTTACAGAAGCTCTCCTGCGAACCTTGCAGAACTAGCACTCCTGAAAGAAAGGATATAGTGGAGACATGGCTTAGCCACAGCCTGGGGGATGTTTCCAGAATGAGATTTTCACCCTGCAGCGGAGTGTGCCCTGATATGAAACTTCCTGGCTGATTAAAACTGTGTGCCCGACCGAGACTCGAACTCGGGACCTTTGCCTTTCGCGGGTAAGTGCTCTACCATCTGAGCTACCGAAGCACGACTCACGCCCGGTACTCACAGCTTTACTTCTGCCAGTATCTCGTCTCCGACCTTCCAAACTTTACAGAAGCTCTCCTGCGAACCTTGCAGAACTAGCACTCCTGAAAGAAAGGATATAGCGGAGACATGGCTTAGCCACAGCCTGGGGGATGTTTCCAGAATGAGATTTTCACTCTGCAGCGGAGTGTGCGCTGATATGAAACTTCCTGGCTGATTAAAACTGTGTGCCCGACCGAGACTCGAACTCGGGCACACAGTTTTAATCAGCCAGGAAGTTTCATATCAGCGCACACTCCGCTGCAGAGTAAAAATCTCATTCTGGAAACATCCCCCAGGCTGTGGCTAAGCCATGTCTCCGCTAAATGCTCAATGTATTCGGAGAGACAGTAATTTTAATTCCAAAATATATTGCCCACAATATCAGTTAATTTTGTGTCATTTTTTATACAGCCAGAATTTCCTTCAAACTGTTCAGTAAATGTAGTGTGGGTTTTTCTCTCACGACATAACATATTCTGGCTTCGTCATCTACAACCTTGCCTAAATCTCGGGCTACGCTACACTAATGAATTACCAATAACAAGTGGGGTGACAGTTCAAAGAAACCCTTTATCACTTAATGTAATAGTGAATAATATGAGAAGATCACTGAATAGTTTTTAGGTTTGGTTCTCAAACCAAATCACTTTTTTTCTCACCTCTTATTGACTGCCTAAAGATACGCATCAGCTACATGAAACTGACGCGTTCCTAATTTATATGCCAGAGACGAAACCGGCTCGAGTTGCCACTGCGCACATTTCATATTTCATACCTTATTTCGCTTAATAAATGTTCGCTACAATATAGTTCGCAATGAAACAATGAACAGGCATTTCAATATTTTGCAGAAAGTAACTTTAGACAATATAAATCAAAGCAGTACCTGCACATAAACTGCTTTCAGAGTGTATCTAGTAACAAGTTCTTCCTACAAATGTGTTCCCAATGAAGCCATTGGAAACTGTCCTCACTGACTGTCACGATTGGAAACTGGCGTTAGGAACAAAGAATTGTCGCATACTGCACAAATGTATGGAAGATGATAATCATGGTGATGATATATTTTGCCCATTAGACAGATCCATCCTACAAGCTCAGCATCCTCAGTCTTCCCGGTTTTTCAACACCAGTTTTCTAGCTGCGTATGAAGCATTTATCTCCCTGTCTTCAATTAGCAGGTGTTTCTTCTTCCTCTGGTGCTCTTCCCAGTTACCATACCCTCTAAATCATCATTTACTATGTAGTCTCTTCTTATATAGTGTCCTAGACAATTTATTTTCTTCCCCCCAATTATTTTCAGTAACTGTCTTTCTTTGTCCACCGTTTGCGCACAAGCCCATTCTTTATTAACACGTTTTCATTAGATCGCTTTCTAGGCTGTCTGTCTGTCCAGCATAAATTTTTCACCTATTTTAAACTAACTTCCGTATGATTTAGACTCTTAAAACTTTCAGTATAGCTCAGAGTTGGATAACAATGCAATATTGGCTTGCTAGTGGAGGCTACTTTGCATATTACTGCCATTTCCTCTTTTTCTGTTTCAGTCGCGAATGGTTCACGGGAAGAAAGCTGGTAAGCCTTAGTCTGAAATACCTTCTCTCTAATTTTTGTTTTCACGATCTTTTCGAGAAAGGAATATATCGGTTCACCCAGGCAAAGAGAAACTGAAATAAACGTGAAATTTATCACATGTCTCTGTTGTAATCGCAGCAAAATATGAGAGTGAAAAATTTCACACACACAAGACTAAAAATCGGAAAATAATTATTGAAACAAAAATCAATTTCCCGAACGCTGCCGGCCGGGGTGGCCGAGCGGTTCTAGGCGCTACAGTCTGGAACCGCGCGACCGCTACGGTCGCAGGTTCGAATCCTGCCTTGGGCATGGCTGTGTATGATGTCCTTAGGTTAGCTAGGTTTAAGTAGTTCTAAGTGACCTTAGAAGTTAAGTCCCATAGTGCTCAGAGCCATTTTTTGAATCCGAACGCTGTTAGAGAGTGACACTGTAGAGAAATAGTGTGAAAGTGGTTCGATGAACCCTCTGTCAGGCACGTAACTGTGAATTTTAGAAAAGTCGTGTAGATGTAGATATAGATGTAATATAACAGGTTTTTAAATCGGACTAAAAAATATAAAATAATAGCTCCTAGCCCCATTCGCAGGCAATACATAACCGATGCATGAATAGCTCATCTCCTATTACCGATTGCATTACCTTTTTTGCTATTTATCTTACAAGTACTTTGACGCCTGTTAAAAATCCAGAATCGAAAATTTTCGGGACTGTTTGTATCGACTTAAGAATGTATGTGGGACTAAGAGAAATTATTTTATACTTTTTAGTCCAATTTAAAAATGCTTTATATAAAAATGTGATTTTTATTTAATTAATTATTTTATCTGTTTATTTCACAACTTGCGTTCTTCTCCAGTACCACATCCCAGAAACAGAGGCAGCCCTAGCCGGGGGAAGCACCGAAAGTGGATGACGACTCCAGCGGGGCACCGAAGGCTGACCGCCAGATTCAAGCAATTATAATGCTGTAAATACCCTTATTGCCGCACTGACAGATATTTTTCTATGTTACACATAGTTAAAAAATACGCGATGTCGTCGCTGTCGAAAAACAGACTACCGAATTTATCTTTGACTGGTACTGAAAACGGTATCCATACTGAAATTAGTGACATTGTCACGGATTTTGTGATTATTAAAGCTAAGACAGCACTTTTTATAAATATTTTTATTATTTTTGAAGTAGAATTCTATTTTTAATGTTCTATGTGTGATAATAAACGAAGATTCTACAAAATTTGTTTTGTAAATCCTAAAACAAAATTAATATCCCAATAATTGTTTGAATACTAAGCTGGATTAGACAGTGAATCTAACTACAACATGAGATGACGACGTCGAGATAGTGAGTGACAGAGAGGTTAGGAGTATCTCTCCCAAAAGCTTCTAAACATTTCTCACCTCTCTGTTGCAGTATCTGTGGTCAGGAGCAATGCAGGACAACCCTCGGTGCAAAATATTTCACAGTACTTTCCTAACAGAAAATACTCGTCTTGACTGAAACGTAAGCTGTCAGGAAAGCCTATAAATGGTGACTGAGCCTACTTGTGAATTGATTGCTGTCAGGTACTTCATACTTGATACCGTGTCATAGAAGTCGTGACCTCGGTTGAAAAGAAAATACGTTTGGCTCACAGTGTATTTCATTGATGAATATCTTTTCGAACTGCCCTGCAGATCGTTCTTCAGGTGTAAGTTGGAAAGGAAAAAGAGGCGACAGAAAATAACAAAAGTGTAACATTATAAAAAATACCATGAAAGAAACCGTTAAACTCCAAGAAATCGTGTAACCTACACATACCTGGCGCCGAGGTGAGTCAACACTGGTACGAATGACATGAGAGGAACATACAAATAAAAAAGAATGTAATGATTAAAAATTTGAATAGTAACTTGACGTGCACACAGTCGTCGGCGTGTACATTAATGCAGCTTAAAGGAGATTCTTACACCATAAAATAAAAATAATAAAATTAAAGATTAAAAAATTTAAAAGACATTAGAATAAAAAATCCCGTTTATCTAATATATTTCAGATAAAACAAAAGTGTGTCCATAAAAGAATGGTACAGATTCAGCAGTATATTATAACTGTTTAGTTTAGAGTATTTACAAGAAATCATAAAACTGAATATAAACTAACAACATCGGCGTATTTTTTACCACATAGAGAGAGATGGGGGTCACAGGTAAACTTTAAACGAAACACACGTTGAACTAAAATTACAGAATCTCTCAGGAGCGCCGGCCGTGGTGGCCAAGCGGTTAAAGGCGCTACAGTCTGGAACCGCGCGACCGCTACGGTCGCAGGTTCGAATCCTGCCTCGGGTATGGATGTGTGTGATGTCCTTAGGTTAGTTAGGTTTAAGTAGTTCTAAGTTCTAGGGGACTGATGACCTTAGAAGTTAAGTCCCATAGTGCTCAGAGCCATTTGAACCATCTCTCAGGAGCCACCAATTTGCGTACGTGGTGTATGTGGCATTGCAAGCGGGAGAACAACAAATCAGTACTCTTGCATACTTTTATCTGAAACTGAGTTAGGACGATGCTACACTATCGAATTTTCTTTGATAAAGATTCTTTGTAATAAGGCACTTTGTCAAAGTAAGGGTTTGGTCAAATTTTCTTTCATCAAATTTAGCACGTCGTCTAGATTTGATCAAAGAAAGTATTAGTCTTCTATTTACTGCATAGAGAAATACAAATGCTTGGAGCGGTAGCACCGCTGCAGCTCTCTGACATGTAATGTTTATCAACATGGCTTCGAAATTTACAAAGTGCGTCGCATTTATAACGAAACTGATGGAAATGTACGAGGCAGATGAAGCCCTGTACAGATTGCAGCATCCCGAATAAAAAAAGAAATAGGAGAAGAAGGAACGAGAGCAATAAAAAAATTGCAGAGGCCATTAGCCGTGAAGTACGGCAAGGATATACTCCCGAGGACATAAGGGAGAAAACCTACAGCTTTTGTAGAAATAAAAATATTTCTTAATGGCTACAGTTATTTGCCTTCACATGTTCCTCCTTCAGTGCTTTATAAATAGCTTCACAATGTGCACTACATTATTCGAGTGCTATACTGTAAACTAGAGTAGTTTTCTCCAGCTGCAAGAAATCACAGTGTTATGGCAATGCTGTCTTTTGCGGATACAGCATTTATGAGGTGGGTGTTCTGCTTGAGAAGCGAGCGACTTTGAGCACATACTAAAATTTATTCTCGTCCATTCGCCAGTAATTTTCATACGGCTTTACGTCATCGACTTGCAGCCCCAGTAACAGATTTTGTTGGATGCTTTCAGAATCTCGTCACGAAACCCATGGATTCACATAAGTACGTTACCTTTTCCTTTTCTTCTGTTCTTCTTCCAAAGGTGAACACAGTGCAGCTGTGGAACACGCAACTGACGAGCACAGTAATAAGTCTTCTTCGGCCATTCTGAACGAACTATGACGTCAAACATCTTCTCAAAGAAAGGTTCATGACAGTGTAATGTCCCTATTTGCACCACGACAAATATCTTTAAAAATGATGAATATGTGATCGCATTTCTGTGTGAAAGAAAGTTTGATAGTGTAACATCAGCCTTACTCTTTTTAAGTGTGACCTCGAATGAACACTGTACAATGCATACTGTTGATACTATTAAAAGTTATAGCTGGGACATTCTTATATGAACACCCCTTAGAAATATAGACAGCAACCTAGAGTAAATCGTATATTGCAGTTTTTACTTCTAGTTTATAAGGTGTGAATCAACTGAAACTCGCGCCACAAATATTGCAGAAATCAAAAGTACTATTGAAGAGCGGTCTCCACAAAGTGGATTGGTAGTCAGGGGCTCGTAATTTTAACCAATAAACAGGTTCTAATAATGCTTATAAAGTGTATTTTTTGTGCAAACATACAGTTTTATTTACATTTAATAATATTTATCATTAACAGACTAAACTTAGGGTTAATTAGAATGTAAGTGATGATAGTTGCAGGATTCTAATGCTAGTCGCTTACGAGAGATCGTATTTTGAAAAGTGTACACTAAAAAAATGGTTCAAATGGCTCTGAGCACTATGGGACTTACCATCTGTGGTCATCAGTCCCCTAGAACTTAGAACTACTTAAACCTAACTAACCTAAGGACATCACACACATCCATGCCCGAGGCAGGATTCGAACCTGCGACCGTAGCAGTCGCGCGGTTCCGGACTGAGCGCCTAGAACCGCGAGACCACCGCGGCCGGCTGTACACTAAGGAAGCACGGAAGTGTATACACTAATTATGTGGATTCTGATCAGTAACGAGACAACTGACCATCACAGGTTGTGTTCAAAATGACAACCTGCAGCGGCAATACACTCTTCCAGTCTGGTATGGAACGACTGCTGAACACGTGCTAACATTTAAGCTGGTCCGAGCAGGTTCCAGTAATATATCGAGTGTAGTAGGTATGTCTTCGTAGGGGCGACGTCTGTCAGCTTTCCCCACTGAATGAAAGTCAACAGGTGTGACATCTGGGGAACAGAGCAGGCCGGAGTGGCCGAGCGGTTCTAGACGCTACAGTTTGGAACCGCGCGACCGCTACGGTCGCAGGTTCGAACCCTGCCTCGGGCATGGATGTGTGTTAGGTTTAAGTAGTTCTAAGTTCTAGGGGACTGATGACCTCAGCGTCCCATAGTGCTCAGAGCCATATGAACCATTTTTTTGGGGGGGGGGGGGGGACAGGCCGACGAAGATACAGCTCCTCTGCATCCACTCCAACGATTTGGAAGCAATTCGCGAAAACACGCTGTAGTACCTCGTGTCCTATGGACTGGATGGATATGATAGGGATGGAACATATGTACAATTGTACATATTGATACCAGATGTTCCTGCCGGCCGAAGTGGCCGTGCGGTTAAAGGCGCTGCAGTCTGGAACCGCAAGACCGCTACGGTCGCAGGTTCGAATCCTGCCTCGGGCATGGATGTTTGTGATGTCCTTAGGTTAGTTAGGTTTAACTAGTTCTAAGTTCTAGGGGACTAATGACCTCAGCAGTTGAGTCCCATAGTGCTCAGAGCCATTTGAACCATTTTGAACCAGATGTTCCTCTTAGCTGCAGACGAACGTCTTGTAGTATCCGTAGAAGCTGGTATGTTAGGAACGTGGGATACTTGTGCGGGTTCAGTGTTCTGTCTATGAAACAGGGACCTATGAGCTGATGGTTCACTATCCTACACCACACGTTCACAGTCCATGGATCTGACGAAGCCAATGGGTATAGTGAACAGACCAATACTGCATGTTTTGGCGTTTAACTAACCATGATTGGGAAATATTTCTTCACGAAACAAGATCTACATCTATATGGCTACTCTGCAAATCAAACTTAAGTGCCTGGGAGAGAGATACATCATACACCTGGAATATCCTGTCTTAATGCCCAGCTGCGAAAGTGGTAGCCTCCACACCTCCAAAGTGAATTGAAGTGATGCAGTCACTGCTCTGTGGACAAATTTACTGCCTCACCAACCCAGTTAGACCGCAATAGAACGGTGATATTCCGAAGTGAACTGAAGTGATGCGGTCACTGCTCTGTGGACAAATTTACTGCCTCACCAACCCAGTTAGACCGCAATAGATCGGTGATATTCTGTATTGTAACACATCACAAAAACGTAGTAGAATGGTAGTTTACGAATCTTTTTCCATGTGGCTCTTGATGAAAAGAGATATGACAGGGATGGAACATATGTCCAATGGAGAAAGCGTAGGACACTTGCCTGACTCTTCCCACTTCCTTGTGCGAGTGCGCGGGAGCTAACGTGCGGATCAATTGCAACAGCAGCAAGAACATTAAAATTCTCCGCCTTCTGTCGCCACCTGTTTCCTTCTGTTACATTGTCTAGGTGTTACATTATCACTTTCACGTAACTGGTTGTCGAGATTGAGATTTTCACTCTGCAGCGGAGTGTGCGCTGATAAGAAATTTCCTGGCAGATTCAAACTTTGTGCCGGACCGAGATTCAAACTCGGGACGTTTGCCTCCCGCGGGCAAGTGCTCTACCATCTGAGCTAGCCAAGCACGACTCACACCCTGTCCTCACAGCTTTACTTCTGCCAGCACATCGTCTCCTACCTTCCAAACTTTCCAGAAGCTTTCCTGCGAACCTTGCAGAAGTAGTACTCCTGAAAGAAAGAATATTGCTACAGCCCGTGGGATGTTTCCAGAATGGAAGGCTGTGGCTAAGCCATGTCTCCGCAATATCCTTTCTTTCAGGAGTGCTACTTCTGAAAGGTTCGCAGGAGAGCTTCTGCAAAGTTTGGAAGGTAGGAGACGATGTACTGGCAGAAGTAAAGCTGTGAGGACAGGGCGTGAGTCGTGCTTGGGTAGCTCAGATGGCAGAGTACTTGCCCGCGAAAGGCAAAGGTCCCGAGTTCGAGTCTCGGTTCGGCACACAGTTTTAATCTGCCAGGAAGTTTCCATTGTCGAGATGGTTGACGTCTATTGGGGTATCTTGCCGCATGTACCGTACAAGGTCGAACTAAATTCTTCCTGCACTTTCCATAGACCATGAGTATGTCGGTGTTTTCTACATTGGTAAATCCCATCGTCCACTCACGACCTACTGCTTGGACTGTCACTGACTAAATGAGCAGCATGCTGCAATGCCCTCAAGGAACACACGACTACACTGTAAGCATGGATAACATCGTACCTAGCAACCACGCAGGTTGAATGGCACAAACCAGTGTCGGTATGGCAACTTTTCAAAATACGATATCTCGTAAGCGAATTGCACTAGAATCCCGCAACAAATACACTGACAATCTGATTTACGCTACTTTTAGTCTGTTAATGTCAATAGACATTGTTGCATTCAAAAAAGTGTATGTTTGCACAAAGATACAGTTTCTATGTATTATTACAATCTGGTTATTGGCTGGCCGCTGTGGCTGAGCAGTTCTAAGCGCTTCAGTCCGGAACTGCGCGGCTGCTACGGTTGCAGGTTCGAATTCTGCCTCGGGCATGGATGTGTGTGATGTCCTTAGGTTAGTTAGGTTTAAGTAGTTCTAACAAGGGGAGGCCACGACGTTTGGAACGCGGATTTACTTCAAACTTCGTACACTCGTAGTACTCCATTAGGACAACAAAATGTGTAAGCAGTAGCGCGTACTTCTCAAGCGTTATTGAGACAATCGCAAGATAATTTCGGTCGTCAAATATATACTAGTGCGTGGCGGTTTTTACCAGGAAGCGGCGGCAGTCGAATGTACAACGAACAAAAACGAACAAAATGAGATTAATAAAATAGAAAAAGGTCGGTAGCGTTCAATCCCCGTAATCCCTGGATCGGTGGATCGAGTCCCGTTCGTCAGTTTTTTTTTTATTTTTAACACAATCATTTTCTTTACTATTTATATTAAAATTGATATAATGGGAGAAATACGTGTAATCGGATGATCTTTTATTAAATTTACAATGTTATTTGGCAGCCTACAAATTTTTATTATCACAAATAATATAATATTGATAACTATCGACTAGTAAACGACCAAACGTATAAAATGATACTGAAAATTTATGCTTGTCCGTGATTTGAGAAATCCCTTATACCTGGAAGGAGCCCGAACTACTTGTTTGTTACCTCCAAGTTTTGACCGGCACAGACGGCTTTCGAAAGATGTACAATTAATCGTCGCTTTCGACATTACGAGTACAATGTCAGGATGGTATTTTTCGTAAAAACATGGAAAACATGAAGTTAAACGGCACCAGCCGCATTGAATAAATGCTGTTTCCGCATACTCAACGTCTTTTGAGGTTTTCCGTGGAAAAACAAACCTCGTTAACAATTCCAAAAACCTCTCTTTCAGCCGATAATTTGGAAGCAAACCATGCATAACGCAGCATTTCCTCAAATATCGGCGCTGATAATTGATCATGCAGTATCGAGTGTATTTTAATAGCGTCTTCACGAGAAGCAATTTCTCGATCTTTTTCGATTAAATACGAAAAATTTTGAAGACATGGACAAGCATACATTTTCAGTATCACTTTATGCGTCTGGTCGTTTACTAGTCGATAGTTATGAATATTATATTATTTGTGATAATAAAAATTTGTAGACTGTTAAATAAAACTGTAAATTTAATAAAAGTTCATCCGATTACACGTATGTTTCCCATTATATCAATTGTATTATAAATAGTAAAGGAAATGACTGTATTAGAAATGAAAAAAAACTGACTAACGGGACTCGATCCAGTGACCCAGCGATTACGGGGCTTTAACGCCACTCCTTTTTTTCTTTTCTTTTCTTCTTCTTTTTTTTTTTTTTTTTTTTTTTGATAGGTGAAAATGTGTGCCCCGACCGGGGCTCGAACCCGGGATCTCCTGCTTACATGGCAGACGCTCTATCCACCATTTTTATGTTTTTTCGCCTTAGACCGCTTCTTTCTTTTTTTTTACAAGGGAACCACATTTTTTGCCAGGATTGAGGGTTTTTATTATTATTATTTTTTTTATTAAGGAAGGTAGGAGAAGCAGAAACCTTTATTATTCACAAAATAAACATAGTACGTCCTGACACATGATAACTGTCCTGGGAGGAACCTCGCTGTCGTCCTACCTTGCAGCATGAAATAACAACAAAATTAAGGTGGGGCCACCTCCGGCACCCTAACGAAAAGTATTTATAGATATGAAAACAAAATTTGAAGTACATCCATTTGCTAACTGTGCAAGCGTTAGTTTTTCCTAGGTCGCATACTCGCATAGTGTCTTTAGCTGATCATTTTACTTGGTCGGTTTCACAACGACAGCACCGCCGGTCTTCTTTTGCGCACCCGGCACAACCCCAAGTATATAGCGGGTCCGCAAAAACCTTTACTAGGAAATTGGCATACCAATCCTTGTACTTTTGTAGCCGTAATATTTTTGTGTGTCCATCTTGCAAGTATTGCCAGTAATACAGGACGTTCAGTACGTTCTGACGTATGTCTCTATAGATGCAATGGACGGTCATACCTGTGATCCACGCCACTGCGTTCGTCTAATGACGCGGAAAATACGTTTCCTCCGGAAAAAATACTATGTCAGAAGAGACTGCTGTATAGATAGTGCGCCGCATGAACGCTATTATCTTTCTTGCGAAAGTCCAGACTGCCAATGCCTCGCCGCAGACCAGCCGATGGTCGTCCGTATCCAGCACGCCGCATTGCTTACTTTTTTATCATTCGTAGGGTATTTTCGGTTCACGACAATGTAGCATGTTGATCTGACTGATGTAGGTAGGTGCGCCACACGACGTGCCAATTAACGGCTGGATGTTTCCGTTCCACCCTATTCCGGGCGATCTGTCGAAGAAGCAGATGGTATACGTCCTTCGATGTCGACTGTCGGGTCGTCGGTAAACGCTCTCGGACGTAACTGTGTTTCACGATGAACGTGCGCACATATGTTAACGGGGGCGATCTATGGCCGACACTGACTGGAGGAAGATGCGATAGCTCGCCTGCCGCCGCTTCATGGTACAAACGGCCACGTACAGGTATATATTGGCTCTGAGCACTATGGGACTTAACAGCTATGGTCATCAGTCCCCTAGAACTTAGAACTACTTAAACCTAACTAACCTAAGGACATCACACAACACCCAGCCATCACGAGGCAGAGAAAATCCCTGACCCCGCCGGGAATCGAACCCGGGAACCCGGGCGTGGGAAGCGAGAACGCTACCGCACGACCACGAGATGCGGGCGGTATATATTTGACGACCGAAATTATCTTGCGATTTTCTCAATAATGCTTGAGAGGTACGCGCTACTACTTACACATTTTGTTGTCCTAATGTAGTACTACGAGTGTAAGAAGTTTGAAGTAAATCCGCGTTCCAAACGTCGTGGCCTCCCCCTGTAAGTCTAGGGGACTGATGACCTCAGATGTCAAGTGCCATAGGGGTTCGAGCCATTTGAACCATTTTTATTCTTGTTATTGGCTAACAACAAGAGCTCCTGAGTGCCAATCCATTGTGTGAAAACCGCCCATCAGTAGTGTCTTCCGCCTCCGAAATACTCGTATTTGCGGTGCAGCTTCTTTTTAGATGATTCACGCAGTGTATTTCGTAAACAGCGCGAAATTGAGAAACGAATATAGCTTCATCGAGTTCCCCCTCTGCTATAACAGTTTTACGAACTTGCCTTCAGACAGCCAGACCAGGTAGTCGGTGTCGGAGTAGAGCTCGGAAGCCGTCGCGACGCCAGTGGCGGTGACCACCGGCCACGGGGAGAGGCGGTGCAGGGCGGCCAGGACGGCGTCGGGCGCGCCGACCACGGCGACGGCCACGGCGGGCCCGGGCCGCAGCAGCGCCGCCGCCACCGCAGCCGAGCACTGCTGCAGGGGCGGCGGCGTCGCCACGGCTGGGGGCGGCAAGGAGCAGGTGGCGCGCGCCACGGCCGCAGCCAGCAGCACGCAGGCGGCCACCTCCTGCTCACAGGTTTCCTCTGTTCGTCTGCTTGAACTACTCGGGTCCTGCCTCGAGGTTCTTTCTTACAATGCACCAACTCTACACGCTAAGTGTCGTATGAAATATACAGTGATGACGCACTCAGCCCCGCCCCCCCCCCTCCCCCCCATACACACACAAAGACGCACCACGAAGGCATAAACCGTACGGGACAGAAATTGGCAACTGTGATGTACATTTGTAGAGAACTAAATGATTAGAGTTCAGAAAAATTCAACAATTCATTCAAGAGAAAGACTTTCACAGATTGAGCAAGTCAATAACACGTTGGTCCAACTCCGGCCCTTATGCAAGCAGTTATTCGGCTCGGCATTGATTGACAGAGTTATTGGATATTCCCCCGAGAGATATCATGCCAAGTTCTGTCAAATTGGTGCGTTAGACCGTCCAAGTCCCGACCTGTTCGGAAGGCCCTGCCCGTAATGCTGCTAACGTTCTCAACTGGGGACGGATCCGGCCACACTGATGGCAAAGGTTGGATTTGGAAAGCATGAGGACAAGTAGTAGAAACTCTCGACGTGTGTGGGCGGGCATTATCTTGCTGAATTGTAAATCCAGGAGGGCTTGCGATGAAGGGCTACAAAACGGGCTGTAGAATATCGTCGACGTACTGCTGTGCTGTAAGGGTGACGCAGAGGACTGGTGCCGGCCGCTGTGGCCGAGTGGTTCTAGGCGCTTCAGTCCAGAACCGCGCTGCTGTTACGGTCGCAGGTTCGAATCCCGCCTCGGGCATGGATGTGTGTGATGTCCTTAGTTTAGTTAGGTTTATCTAGTTCTAAGTCTAGGGGACTGGTGACCTCAGATGTTAAGTCCCATAGTGCTTAAAGCCATTTGAACCATTTGAGCACAGGACTGGACATGGACAGTGTCCCGGCGTAACATCAAGCGCCGGCACGTCGGCCTGGAACGATGCAGCAGGGAACGCTGTGAGACGACGTCAGCCAATATAACGCTGACTAGGACACCACGACAGGAGCGGCACCTATACGAAGAGAATATAAGCGTCGCTCCAGCTAGCAGCGGCCGTACTAGAAGAGCCGCACTAGAAGACGAGCCGTGACTTGTGAACAGTATTATTTGGTTGCATGGAAATTGTATATATCGAAAGACACTGATTAATTGCATGTCGCCATTTGCTTGCAACACCTGACTGCAAATTCTTTAAGTATTATCGATTCAGTTTACTGTAATAAACTTCATTAATATGATTTGGTTGAACTGTTGTCTAGCTATCCGAAAAAATAGTTTCATAGGCACCCTATATTAGACGAGTGGGCCGGACACGACAGACAGTACCCCACGACTTGGAAGGAGGCAATGTTAATTCCATTGTAGAAACCAGGCAAGGATTTTAGTGACCCTGATGGTTACTGGAGTGTAGCCCTTACCAGATGTATGGGTAAGACTCTCGAGAGGATTGTCAATTGCCGCTTCGTCAGCGTCCCTGAATCCTAAGGTCATCTGTGCCACTCCCAGTGCGGTTTCAGGCATTATCCTTTGCCCTTGACAACATACTTCTCCTGGAGACGGCCATAAAGAATTCTTTTTACGCCGAAACCATTGGGTTGGTTTATTTTTTGACCTTGAAGAAGTGAATGACACCGCCCGGGGTGGCATAATCCTTCACCAACTTCATGAATGGGGACTATGTGGACTACTGGCACTTCTCACCTAATCATTCTTTGAGGACTAGGCTTTCAATATGCCTTGTCTGAGTACTATGTTCAGGATAATGGAGTTCCTCAAGGGAATCGCTATCATTGGCATCTCGTCCGCAGTCAGAAGCCCTTTTAAATAAATGTTCCTTGTTTGTGGATGACAGCTGACCAGCAGGAGGCTGGAAGCTTGGACGAGTAAATCCAGTTGTAGGTTCTCATCAGAGAACACTGCGTTGAAAGGTGGCAAGCCTGGTTGCATGCCTTTTTTTATTTATATTTTTGATCAGAGTGTAAAGGAAGTGTATAGCAAAGCATTTCACGGTGTCAAGTTTCACAATTATAGAAACTGGACGTACTACTTTAGAAAACGTGATACCTTTCTCTCTCTAATCTGGCTAGTCCCTGCTGGGTGGGAAACGTAGAGCACAGTGGATTTGTGAGGAGGACTGGACAGGCAGAAGAATGCAGCTGCAGAAAAAATGGCACTTTGTGGAGAGATCGGCCTGTGTAACGGAAGTCTGGCGCAGAGGTGGTCAGGAGCCACGGAGGGCCTTGTACCCCAAATAACCAAGGGAGGGCTCAGCTTTCTAACGGTGGGGGAGAGCTGCGTTCGGACGTTTTTTGGAAGCGCTTATGCAGACAGTCAACGGCCGCTTATCGCAAAGAACACGGTGGGCTGAAATAATGGACCAAGTGTCGTAACTTTTTTGGTGTAAATTCTCAGCACCTCTGTAGCCAGACTAAGGGAAAATGCAAGAGGGCCCAATTGGTAGAGGAGTCAGTGTCGTCATAGTGACAGTACTGAAACTCCTGGTTTTTAGAAGTGTGTGTAGATTCCGAATGGTCATTGGGTTCGTTTAGAGACGCTGTGTCTCGGTGGGATTTTCGGTGACGGGGGTTCCATGTGACTGGAGCTGCAGTCTCCGCACTTTTTACGATTGGTGGGTTAATGGGCATTGGCCGGAACTGTAAGAGCCCGCGAATGAGTGCGGACTTGGTGGAGAGAGGATGAGCTTGTCTCTGTGCGGTTAAGTTAGAGGTTCGGAATAGTACTTGTGACTCTGTCTTCTCGAGACACTCCGTGTTTTAAAGATCTGTTCGAGACGATGTACGGAGACAGCTCCTGCACAGACGTCCAGTGCTCGAGCCGCGACAACGGCATCGTCTTTTGCGGCAGTGCCAGCAGCACGTTGGTGGCTCCCTTCCAGCACACGGTGAGCATAATACGGAACGCCAGCACGTAGGGAAACTCTGTATCATCCATTGGGCTTTATGTCACAGACGAGTTGCTGTCTCAAATCTACAGTAGCTCTGTTGAATGCATGTTGTCTGCAGATGTCCAGTTTTTATATTTTGCCATTACATTTCGTGTAGTTCAACTAATATTAACAGGGTTCGAAGTGAGCCAGGATTGCGTTGCCATGTCTCCGTACATCGTCTCGAACAGATCTTTAAAACACGGAGTGTCTCGAGAAGACAGAGTGACGAGTACTATTCAGCAATGGGATAACTCTGTGAGACAGTGAACACACCGCCACTTTATATTTGAACATTATTTGCTCATCACAGGTTTGTTTTGTATATTATATGACTATCGAGTTTGCATATGAATAAATTAATGTTTAATTACTAGATGTGTACATGTAGCAGCAATCACTGACATTAGAGTAGATTTTGTAACCTTTTTAAGGATAATGTGCGCTTTTTTGACCTACTGTGTGACTCCAATTTAACATGGCTCCCACACCTGAAGGACCTGAGAACAAATGGCTTCAAATAATTGAATATTTTGAAATGCCTCAGCAGAAAGGCGTGCGAGATGACAGGTTCTGCCTCCGGAAGTTTCAAAGGTCATTTGTCAGATCACGGTTAGATTACGGCAGCGTGGTTTATGGATCAGCCGGTTACCTCAAGATGTTAGACCATTCGAAAATCGATTGGAGCCTTTTCAACCAGCCCAGTTCAGAGTCTGTGCACAGAGGTAGGTGACCCATCATTCTGGTTCAAATGGCTCTGAGCACTAAGGGACTTAACATCTATGGTCATCAGTCCCCTAGAACTACTTAAACCTAACTAACCTAAGGACAACACACAACACCCAGCCATCACGAGGCAGAGAAAATCCCTGACCCCGCCGGGAATCGAACCCGGGAACCCGGGCGCGGGAAGCGAGAACGCTACCGCACGACCACGAGCTGCGGACCCCATCATTCTGGATTCCACGGCGCCTTCTTCGGTCTCGACAGGTCCTGAAAATCTCTATGTTGCCTCGGTCATTGATATTTTGTGCGGCGGTTGACTAGAACTTTAACCGACTGTGCGGAAATCGGACCAAGCCATTTGGATACGTGCCGCTGACTCTCGCAAGGATCTGGATATATCGGACCTTCGAATACACAGCCAGGGATAGAACAAACTTCCACCTTGGCTTCTTCAGAAGTCCAAAGTGATTTTAAGTTTGGTGCAATACTAAAAACTTGTATTTCAGATTACGTTTTTACAACTCTATTTTCTTCAGTTTTAAGTGCATCCTAAAGTTTTATCGTTATTTTGTACGTTTGGATCCTAGCAAAAGAATTCTCTTGGTTTTTCAGCAATTTTCCCTGATGGAGTTTCCAAAGTGTGCCTTCTGGAACAATTTATAAATTATGATGCGGAGTTATGTGGCATTATTACAGAACTGGAGTGGATTCACAGGCATCACAGTAAAAGATTTCTCGTCTATTCTTCCTCGGTCAGTACGCTACAAGCGTTCCACCAAATGCATTTCGTAGATCAATTAATTCAGATCACCCACGACTCCTTACAGCGACTTCGACACCGTGGCAAGGAGGTGATCATTCGCTGTGACAGTTCTAGGGTCATTAAAAAAAAGTCTGCTTCAGTTCCGTGCAAATATACAGATTATGCAATACTAGCTGGATGCGACTTTAGCCTCCGACTATAGATGGGCACATCTATGGATTCTTGGAAGTGGGTGAGGGTGGGGATACAGACGGATAGTCTTGCGAAGTACTTTTGAAAACGTTTTCTGAAAACTGTATCTAGTAGCTAGTTCGGCAGCCCAAACGCGAAAGATCTTAGATCTTGTAGCTACACAGGCCGGACCTTATCGACAGCGTCACTATAGAGACGGGGATCAGTGCTCATGATTTCATTATAGCAACTATAGTTACTAAAGTTAATAAATCAGTGAAGCTAGAAAGAGCAGATAAGCAGTTGTTAGCATCTCACTTACACAGTGAACTGACGTCACTCAGTTCCACTAAGATGGACGTAGAGAAGTTATGGTCAAATTTTAAACAGATTGTAAATATTGGCCTGGAGTAATATATCTGTAGTAAGGGGATTAAGGACGCAAAAGATCCACCATGGCTTAACAACGAAATTCGGAAAATGCTGAGGAAGCAAAGGCTGTTGCACTCTCGATTCAAAAGAGAACCGCAAAACGACGGGCAAAGACTGTAAGTAGGCTGTTAAATTTTTATGTTGGTAACGCCACGTAGCGCTCTGTGTGAAAATCACTGACTGTACTGTGTGCAGTCTGTGGCTGGTTGGACTCACTGTTGGAATATTCGCTTGTGTAGTGTTGGGCAGTTGTATGTGAACAGCACGTAGCGTTGGTCAGTTGGAGATGAGCCGCCAGCAGTGGTGGACGTGGAGAGAGAGATGCCAGAGTTTTGAGAGGTCACTATAAGCGGACGATCTGGATGTGTGTTCGCCAGAAAAAGGAAATTTGTAAAGATGGACGCCTTGAATTGATAGATATAAATAAGAATGACTTTTGAACACTATTAAGGTAAATACCTTGTTTGTTCTCTATCAAAATCTTTCATTTGCTAACTATGCCTATCAGTAGTTAGTGCCTTCAGTAGTTAGAATCTTTTATTTAGCTGGCAGTATTGGCGCTCGCTGTATTGCAGTAGTTCGAGTAACGAAGATTTTTGTGAGGTAAGTGATTCATGAAAGGTATAGGTTATGATAGTCAGGACCATTCTTTTGTAGGGATTATTGAAAGTCAGACTGCGTTGCGCAAAAAAATATTGTTTGTCAGTTTAGTGATGATCAGAATAATTAAAGATAGAACATGGACGATAAATAGTTTAGACAAGAAGAGAATAGAAGCTTTCGAAATGTGGTGCTACAGAAGAATGCTGAACATTAGGTGGGTAGATCACATAACCAATGAGGAGGTATTGAATAGGATTGGGGAGAAGAGAAGTTTGTGGCACAACTTGACTAGAAGAAGGGATCGATTGGTAGGACATGTTCTGAGGCATCAAGGGATCACCAATTTAGCATTGGAGGGCAGCTTGGAGGGTAAAAATCGTAGAGGGAGACCAAGAGATGAATACACCAAGCAGATTCAGAAGGATGTAGGTTGCAGTAGGTACGGGGAGATGAAGAAGCTTGCACAGGATAGAGTAGCATGGAGAGCTGCATCAAACCAGTCTCAGGACTGAAGACCACAACAACAACAACAGAACTGTCTGAGTACGTTCAGTTTTACTCATTTGTCTTTGTATCAAATAACGTAGAAGTTTACTATCACAGTCTTTCACAATTTTCCAAACGGAACGTTTGAAGACTAACAGAAATTCGTTTGTCTGTGAAAAGATCTGTGCGCGAATCATACTACAACTACCACCATTATATCTTAGCAAAAGATCTGGCGGAGAACCCATGAAAATTCTGGTCCTATACAAAATTGTTAAGCAGCTCTAAGGCTCCCATATAGACACTTGTTGCCCAATCTGGTGAGGTAGCCGGCCGCGGTGGTCTAGCGGTTCTAGGCGCGCAGTCCGGAACCGCGCGACTGCTATGGTCGCAGGTTCGAATCCTGCCTCGGGCATGGATGTGTGTGATGCCCTTAGGTTAGTTAGGTTTAACTAGTTCTAAGTTCTAGGGGACTAATGACCTCAGCAGTTGAGTCCCATAGTGCTCAGAGCCATTTGAACCATCTGGTGAGGTAGTTGAGGACAGTAAAACAAAGGCCGAAGTTTTAAATTTCGGGTTTAAGAAATCGTTCATGCAGAAGAAGCGTACAAATATACCGTTGTTTGACTATCGAACAGATTCCCATATAGACGTCATAGCAGTGGGCACCCATTGTGGGAAGAAACAATTGAAAGAGTTGAAAACAAATTAGTTGCCAGGTGCGGATGGAATCCCAATTCGGTTTTACAAAGAATACTCTACAGCGTTGGCTCCTTACTTAGCTTGCATTTAACGCGAATATCTCGCCTAGCGCAAAGTCCCAAGAGATAGATAAAACCACAGGTGATTCCTATCTATAAAAAGGCTAAAAGAACGGTCCCGCAAAATTACAGACCAATATCCCTAACATGGTCGCCCTTCTTATTTTCTTATTTTCAGGAGTCACCTGCGGCTTTTTCCTCGGCGTCTAGTGGTCATCAGAGACAAGGGTATCGTCAGGAGTGCACCAGGAAAGTGTTATAGGACAGCTGTTATTTTATATACAAGTATATATAAATGAGTTGCGGTTGTTTGGTGATTACGCTGTGAGGTATGGGAAGGTGCCGAAGTTGAGTGACTGTAGGATGACACAGGCTGACTTAGACGAAATGTCTAGTTACTGTGATGAATGACAGATACATCTAAATGTAAGAAATAGAAATGTAAGTTGATGCGGAAGTGTAGGAAAAACAAACCCTTGATGTTCGGATACAGCATTAGTAGTGTCCTGTTTAGCACAGTCACGTTGTTTAAATATCTGGGCGTAATGTTCCTAAGCAATAGAGAATAGAACGAGCACGTGAGGATTGTGATAGGGAAGGCGAGTGGTCGACTTTGGTTTATTGTGAAAATTTTGGAAAAGTGTGGTTCATCTGTAAAGGAGTCCACTCTTTAGGACGCTAGTGGGACCTATTCTTGAGTACTACTCCCTAGTGTTTGAGATCTGTACCACGTCGGATTAAAGGAAGACATCGAAGCAATTCAGAAGTGGGTTGCTAGATTTATTACCGGTAGGTTCGAACAACATGCAAGTATTACAGAAATGCTTTTGAAACTCAAATGGAAATCTCTGGAGGAAAGGCGAAATTGTTTTCGAAGAACACTACTGAAAAAATTTAGAGAACCGCCATTTCAAGCTGACTGCAGAACGGTTCCATTGCTGCCAACAGTCATTTCTCGTAAGTACCACGAACGTAAGATACGAGAAATTCGGACTCATACGGAGGCTTGTAAATAGTCGTATGTCCTCGCTCTGTTTGTGCCTGGGGCAGGAAAGGAAATGACTAGGAGTGATATGGAGTACCCTCCGTCACACGTCGTATGGTGGCTTGCGAGTATGTATGTAGATGTAGATTTAGCTGGACGCACCGTGCATAAAGAAAGGACATAGCCAAGGAAAGCAGCGAAAGAAGCTTGTCGGGATGGTGTTGTACGTCGGTATTCGCTCCGATCGCACGCCGTCATCTCATTATCTGACAGACGAATCATGCGTCAGTGGGAAACTGAGTTGTTGGAGGTGGTGGAAAGCAAAATGCGATCACTGAAATCGACCACACAGGCATGGCGGACTTCATGCCTACCTCACAGGTGGAAGGAAGTGCTGCTCACCGGAATGCGGATGGAACATAACCCGTTAACACGCTGTTTCCTCGTCCGGTAGTAGGATTCATTACTCTGTGATGTGCTACATATTTGGCTATGTGCATTTTATGTACTGAAATAAGAGCAGCCCTCGGTTTGGCTGGAAATCTGTCCATCATCCGTCGACACTGACGTTAGCGTTACACGGATTCTGATATTTTGTAAACTTAAAGTGCTGGGTAAAGGAGGCGGACTTTGATGGGTTACATATCTAGAATCATCATCATCATAGAAAAAATGATCTGTTGACACATAGCACGGATTCAGAAAATATCATTCTTGTGAAACACAACCCGCTCTGTATTTACTGGAAGTAATGAATGCTATTGGCTGGGGATCTCAGGTTGACCCCGTATTCTTAGATTTCCAGAAGGCTTTCGCCTCCGTTTATCACAAGTTTCACAAGTGGCTTCTAATCAGACTGCGTGCTTACGGCGTATTGTCTTAGTTGTGCTACTGGGTTCACGGTTCCCTGTCAGAAAGGACACAGTTTATATTAATTGATGAGAAGCTACATAATGAAACACTTGATATGTGGCGTTTGCCAGGGAAGTGTTAAAGGCCCTCCGGTGTTTCTAATGCACTGGTGTGCAAAACTTAAGGATGAAAATAACTTTTGCATGACGTTTCACTGACAAGTAATATAGCTCGGTGAAACCTGGACTATGTATGACCTGCGCTTTTTTCCAGTATCTAGGTACTCTTCGTTGCTCCAGCGATCTACGATAAATTGCTGTTACAAGGGGAGGAAATTCTTTCTCATAATTTTTGTAGAATCTTATAGGTATCTCATCCGGTCCTCACACCTTTCCACTAAAAGGCAATGGTAGTTATTTTTCTGTTCCACGATCGATTATCTCAACATCAGCCGTTTGGACGAAGGTTGAAAGGAGGGGCCGTTTCAAATTTTCCGCGGTGGAACAAGTTCGGAAGACCAAATTCAGTATTTCGGTCCTCTCTCTGCTATCCTCCGTTTCGGTGCCAGTATGGTCACTGAGTGAATATATAGAGGATTCGGAAATCGCTTACTGATTTTACGTAAGATCAAAATCTCTTAGGGTTTTTACTCAGATCGGTTGAGAAAATTTTTATTTCAAAGTCTCCTTACCCTAATTTTCGCTTCGAACAGCTTTTGTTTGTCAGTTAAGTTTTGACTTCTCTTGAAACTGTGATGAAGTTCTCTTTGTTTACGTAGCAGTTTTCTAAAACGTCTATTAAACTACCGTTGGTCTTTGCCATCCTTTGAACCTTGCTCAAGACATACTTGTCTGAGGCATACTGAACGATGCTTTTGAAAGAAGTTACTTCCGTACTTGATAAATTATCATTACTGTGGAACCGGTGGGTGGTTAGACAACTTTGCTGCTAACGGAGATCCGAAAGTGGGCGCAGGTAAAGGAAGGTTCACTACTCCTGTACTAGAGTATTGCTGCGCAGTACAGGATGCTTACAGATAGGACTCACGGATGAGACTGAAAAAGTTCACAGAAGGGCATTTCGGGAGAGAGTGTCGCGGCTATGATACGTAAGCTGGAGTGGCAATCATTAGAACGTAGGCATTTTTCACATTGTTGTGATATCTTTTCACAAAGTTTCAGTCACCTTATCCTACGAGTGCGAAAATAGTTTCACTTCCGCCTATATAGGAAGAAATGAACATCGCAGTTGGAACTTAAATAGTGGCAACACTGCTGTGGAGACACTATGCAATGGAATCTACTATTGTTGCTGATAGCACACATTGTTGACATACCTACCTTACCTCCGACCAAATGGACTCGCCCGTCCCACGTCACCGACGTGAGCACAATCGAGGGAAACAGTCACTTGTGACCGAGAGGTCTAAGGTAACGGTGTCACTATATTTTCGAAACAGGAACAACGGAGCTGGATCAAGATTGAATGTGCCAGAGGCAGTACAGCACGACAGTGTCATCAAGGTCTTCAAGAGGCGTGCGGGAATCGGGATTGCCGTACTGAACAGTGACACGTTGGGTAAAAGCCTTCAACGAAGGTCGGCAAACTGTGGCAGACATGCGTCGGGCAGGTCGTCCTAGTGTTTCTGCAGAAGAAGTGCATGCTGTAGCCGCGTTAGTGGATAGTGATCGACGCCATACTATTCGTGAGCTCGCCCACGAAACCGGATTAGCGCATGCGACTGTGCTTTGCATCCCGAAGGAACGCTTGGGCATGCGGAAAATAGCATCACGATGGGTTCCTTATGACTTGACGGAAATGCAGAAATGGATGCGTTACGACGCTGATCAGACGCATTTGGAGCGCTATGGGCGCGAAGGAGAGGCTTTCTTGCGCCGTATCGTAATACTGGATGAGACATGGGCTGTATCGTACGAGCCAAAACTGTAACGCGAATCCAACGAATGGCGTCATTATAGGTTGCCGCGAAAGTCGAAAGTGCGTCAGAGCCCCAGTATGGTGAAAGTTATGGTGAATCTAGTGTACGACAGTGATGGTGTTATCCTAACGCATTACGTTCCTCCACGGCAGCCCGTCAATGCTACAATATTACTTTTCCTTTTTGGAGCATCACATGCGAGCAACTTTGCGAAAGAAGCGGCGACACTTTCTGCGCAACCCACCCATCACTTTGCACGCCAATGCGCGGGCGCATACAGCGCAAACTGTGGCTGCTCTGTTCGGTCGATGGGACTGGGAAGTACTGTACCATCCACCATGCTTCCCGGACTTAAGTCCTTGTGACTTTGATTTGATTCCGAAGATGAAGGAACCACTTCGTGGCATTCGCTTCAGAACTGTTCCAGAGATTCGACAGGCAGTTGACCGCTCCAATCGCACCATCAACAGAACAGGCTCTGCTATCGGTATACTACGCCTTCCACGACGCTGGCAACGGGTTCTACACAACGCTGGTTACTACTTTGAAGGACAGTAAAAGTTGCAAACATGTAACTCTTTTGTATCGGTTGTGAATAAATAGTTGGCACTACATAAGTTCCAACCCTCGCAAATCATATTTTACACACAAATATTTAGATGTCCATTTTTCCCACGTATGGAACGGTCGAGAAATAGCCAGTCACTTGGATGTGAATTTTGCAGTAGTCATGTAAATGAAGGAGTGGGAAGGAATAACACCGCTTACAGTCTGTGTAGAAGGAAAGATTACACTACGAGTTTCTCATTCGGAATCATGAAGGCGAAATAGCTGCAGGCAAAATGCGAACATGGTGACAAAGCCAAAGAGCGTGTCTTGATTTTTTTAAAGTCTTGCTTTCGTTATCGATAGCAGCGTCGGAATTGTCTCTCTGGAGTTCTTGCCTTTCCGAGAACCAGACTGATCGTCCTCTCACAGTGCCACTCTTCTGCACATTATTCGTGTCAGCAACTTGAATGCATGAGCCGTGAAGCTTACTGTGAGATAGGTCTCGCTCTTCCCTGTCCTTGCTATCTTCGGAATTGCGTGGATGATTTTTCTCCGAAAATATGATGATTCGCCTCGAGATTCATAGATTCCACACTAAATTCCCAAATGTTTCAGAAATTCCGTGGGAATGTCATGTACCGCTTCCTGCCTTATGTGGTCGCAAGTCGTCCAAGGTTCTGTTAACCTTACACTTGTATTGGATTCCTGTGTCCCAATTCTTTCTGTCGTGAAACCAGTCCTCCTCGTGGAGGCCTTACAGTGTATCCTTTCCGTGTACCCTTTCCTTCTGTTCAATCTCTCCTCTGCACTTTAATAGTGAAATTCCCACCAGATTCTTGTTGCGGCTGTTTCTCTTAACTTCATCTATAGTAGTTTTGACTTTTCTATATGTCGAATCAGATCTTCCGAGGACCTTTTTTTTCCGACTTCTTCATACTTTTCTTGCGGCCCTTTCGCCTTGGATTACTTGTAGTTATTATATATTTCATTCCAAAGTACACTGCTGGCCATTAAAATTGCTACACCAAGAAGAAATGCAGATGATAAACGGGTATTCATTGGACGGATATATTATACTAGAACTGACATGTGATTACATTTTCAATTGGGTGCATAGATCCTGAGAAATCAGTACCGAGAACAACCACCTCTGGCCGTAATAAACGGCCTTGATACGCCTGGGCATTGAGTCAAACAAAGCTTGGATGGCGTGTACAGGTACAGCTGCCCATGCAGCTTCAACACGATACCACAGTTCATGAAGAGTAGTGACTGGCGTATTGTGACGAGCCTGATGCTTGGCCACCATTGCCCAGACGTTTTCAATTGGTGAGAGATCTGGAGAATGAAGCAGTCAAACATTTTCTGTATCCATAAAGGCCCGTACAGGACCTGCAACATGCGGTCGTGCATTATCCTGCTGAAATGTAGGGTTTCGCAGGGATCGAATGAAGGGTAGAGCCACGGGTCGTAATACATCTGAAATGTAACGTCCACTGTTCAAAGTGCCGTCAATGTGAACAAGAGGTGACCGAGACGTGTAACCAATAGCGCCCCATACCATCACGCCGGGTGATACGCCAGTATGGCGATAAAGAATACACCCTTCCAATGTGCGTTCACCGCGATGTTGCCAAACACGGATGAGACCACCATTATGCTGTAAACAGAACCTGGATTCATCCGAAAAAATGACATTTTGCCATTCGTGCACCCAGGTTCGTCGTTGAGTACACCATCGCAGGCGCTCCTGTCTGTGACGCAGCGTCAAGGGTAACAGCAGCCATGGTTTCCGAGCTGATAGTCCATGCTGCTGCAAACGTCGTCGAACTGTTCCTGCAGATGGTTGTTGTCTTGCAAAACGTCCCCATCTGTTGACTCAGGGATCGAGACGTGGCTGCACGATGCGTTACAGCCATGCGGATAAGATGCCTGTCATCTCGATTGCAAGTGATAGGAGGCTGTTGGGATCCAGCACGGCGTTCCGTATTACCCTCCTGAACCCACCGATTCCATATTCTGCTAACAGTCATTGGATCTCGACCAACGCGAGCAGCAATGTCGCGATACGATAAACCGCAATCGCGATAGGCTACAATCCGACCTTTATCAAAGTCGGAAACGTGATGGCAAGCATTTCTCCTCCTTACACGAGGCATCACAACAACGTTTCACCAGGCAATGCCGGTCAACTGCTGTTTGTGTATGAGAAATCGGTTGGAAACTTTCCTCATGTCAGCACATTGTAGGTGTTGCCACCGGCGCCAACCTTGTGTGAATGCTCTGAAAAGCTAATCATTTGCATATCACAGCATCTTCTTCCTGTCAGTTAAATTTCGCGTCTGTAGCACGTCATCTTCGTGATGTAGCAATTTTAATGGCCAGTAGTGTTACTTATAGTTTCACTACCTTAAATTTCTCTGAACGTTTTTGTGCTTCTTTCTTCCGTCGACGGACTAAGCATTTCTTGTGTTATCCAAGGTTTCTTTGCTTTTATCTTCCCTGTACCAACGTTTGTTTGCTCAGCTTCCATGATTGTCTCTTCCAGGGATATTAATTCATTTTCAACTGTGCTGCCCACTGTGGCATTCATTATGGCAGTGTCTAAAGTCGCAGCGTAATTAAAATGCATCATATGATTCCTCAGCATTTCAGTATCTCTTATCTTTGCACATGGATTCTTCCAGCTGAGTCTCTCCAACTTTAATCTGTTTTTCATCATTACTAAATCGTGGTCGGAGTCTATAACTGCAATCCAGCATCTGATTTCGGTATTTCTTTCTGATGTAATCTATTTATTATTCCTTGCTACTGTAGTGTTTTCTTGAATCTGGGAGAAAGGAAGACAGGCGCTCCAAGCCGCGGAAGCAGAGACGATGCTGAGGGCAGACGAAACTAGGAGAGATATTGTTACATGAAGTAAACCGTAAGGGGAGAGCTTTGCGAACATTCAGACGCCCTCAGACGCGGTCCCAGGGTATGAGTTACTCTTCAAGAAATTAACATGTAAACTCATATGTCGTCTAGATGCTGTGGTAGGTTGCCACCGTAGAACTTGGTAACCAACCGGCACGTATGAGCGTATAAAGCCAATTTGATACCATCCCTGAGAACAGCAAAGTCATTAGGCTCACAAGGGTTAGAAAGTGAGCGAACACGCCAAAAAACTCTTGCCCTATCAGTCCCTACCCCGGGGAGCCCGAGGGGCAGGGCTAAATGACGTATAACAATAATCTTGGAAGCCTTATTTGGCAGAGCAGTTACGTTTAGCTTTCAGCTGAACAATGTTGATACCAAATACAGGCTTAGTTCGTGCAACTGCATTAACATCCCCGCCTTAGGAGCAGTAGAGGGGAACTAACTAAACCGTGATTGGCAGGCGCCTGCAAGAGACCTGCGGGATTGGCTGGGTGGCTTTAAGTGGGTAAAACAGTGCCCCAACGCCACTCTTTAAAACCCTTAGATTCCGAATTTTGGCGGAGTTCTCAGGCAGACGACCTGGGCGCCAAACCCGCGTCCATCGACTCCAGCCTCGGTCCAGCTCAGCGTAAGTTTCCTCTCTCACTTGGAGTGCCTCAGAGAGCAGTGTCACATTCTGTATGTTTTGTTTTGCAACTAAGTTGTTCCCTTAAGGTGCTGTTAGTGGTTGCTACCGTGATTAGCATCCACTCCTGGGACTTCTGCACGGGCTTCTGTTGTAACAGTGTATTTATGCTTTTTATAACCCTAGAACTAGCCTCCAGTGTATTAGTTAGTCCTGTCTGGAATAAACAACTATTTCAAAACCCTATTTGTCCAAGAATCTTCACAACGAGTTCCCTACCGAGTCTCACCATCTACGCCCGCATCTCGTGGTCGTGCGGTAGCGTTCTCGCTTCCCACGCCCGGGTTCCCGGGTTCGATTCCCGGCGGGGTCAGGGATTTTCTCTGCCTCGTGATGGCTGGGTGTTGTGTGCTGTCCTTAGGTTAGTTAGGTTTAAGTAGTTCTAAGTTCTAGGGGACTGATGACCATAGATGTTAAGTCCCATAGTGCTCAGAGCCATTTGAACCATTTTTTTCTCACCATCTACATTTCTAGTAAATGCCTGTATCAGTGTTGGCTCAGATAGAAGAAAACAATCAAATGCCTTCACTGTGAATTGTCCTTTTGCCTTCTGCTCTGTACCGGTCGGGAGCGCAGACTGACCAGAACCCCTTTTCTCCCTCTTCCACCTATGTCAGGACACGACACTGAGCGTGATGTAATTCAGATGGAATCATCCCGTAGCTCCCGACCTTTTCCAAGCATACCTCCTTCTATTGTAATTTTGAAACAGTGTACATATTCGCTGTTATTATATGAAATTTACTGCAGAAATCAATTCGTCGCTCTTCTCTCTCATTGATACTACCAAGACCATTTTTGCCGTGAGTCTGTTCCTTCCTCACTACCGCGATCCAATCTCCCATGATTACTAGATTATCATCTCATTTTACATACTGTTAGCCGTTCAGTATCCTCATGTACTGCCACTGCCAATTCACGTTCTACTTCTGATATCGGATGTATACCTGAATTAGTGTTGTTGACGTTAATTTGCCTGAGTCTGAACAGTTCGCAGTAATTCAAACTCTGCTCTACTTTCCTGTTGATAAAGAACCCTACTCCCACTACACCATTTTTTGCTACAGCTGATGTTCTACATCTACATACATAATACGCAACCCCAGGTACTGTGCTCTATACCACTACTAGTTACTCCCTTTCCAGTTCTACTCTCAAACAGAGCGAGGAAGATTATCTACATGCCTCCGTATAAGCCCTAATTTATCTCTTCGTGGTCCTTGCCCGGAATATATGCTGGTGGCAGTAGAATCGTTCTGCAGTCAGCTTCAAACGCCGGTTCTTTACATTTTTCTCAATAGTGTTCCTGAAGAAAAACGTCACCTTTTCTCCAGGGATTCCCACTTGAGTTCCCGAAGCATCTCCGTAACATCTGCATATTGTTCGAACCCAACGGTAACAAGTCTAGCAATCCGCCTCTGCATTCCATCGACGTCTTCCATTAAACCAACCTGGTGCGGATCCCAAACACTCGAGTAGTACTCAAGAATAGGTCGCACTAGCGTCCTACATGCTGTCTCCTTTAAAGATGAACCACAGTTTCCTGAAATTCTCCCAATAAACCCAAGCCGACCCCATCACCTTCCCTACCACAGTCCTCACAGGCTCGTTCCCTTTCCTATAACTTTGGAACGTTGTCAAGCAGGACATAAATGATGCTGCATCTGAACATTGCGGGTTTGTTTTTCCTATTCGTCCGCATTAACTTATATTCTACATTTACATCTACACTCATGGTTATAAATTAAGGATAATGTGGTGCCACACAACGTGGCACTACACAAAACTGGTGCTAATAGCATAGGCATATAGGGAACACACACGACAGAGATTTGTAAGTCCACGATATTGGTGATAAGTTGAGAAAACCGTCCCGAAAAACATGTGCTACAAAACGCCACTGTTTCCTGCGCATATACCCCGACATCAATATCAATATGGGATGTGATCACCATGCACACGTACAGGCCCCACAACGGGTTGGCATACTCTGGATCAGGTGGTCGAGCAGCTGCTGGGGTATAGCCTCCTATTCCTGCACCAGTGCCTGCCGGAGCTCCTGAAATGTCCTAGGGGTTTGAAGACGTGCTGCGATACGTTGACCCAGAGCGTCCCAGACGTGCTCGAAGGGGTTTAGGTCTGTAGAACAGGCAGGCCACTCCATTCGTCTGATATCTTCTGTTTCAAGGTACTCCTTCACGATGGCAGCTCGATGCGTCCGTGCGTTATCATCCATCAGGAGGAAGGTGGGACCCACTGCACTCCTGAAAAGGTGGACATACTGTTGCAAAATGACGTCCCGATACACCTGACCGTTACAGTTCCTCTGTCAAAGACATGCAGGGGTGTACGTGCACCAATCATAATCCCACCCCACACCATCAAACCCGACCTTCGTACAGGTTTGTATCTGGTACCTGGTTCACGCCAGATGAAAACCCGGCGAGAACACTGTTCAGACTATACCTGGACTCGTCCGTGAACATAGCCTCGGACCACTGTTCCAATGACCATACACTGTGCTCTTGACACTAGACTTTACAGGCTCTCCTGTGACCAGGGGTCACTGGAATGCACCTTGCAGGTCTCAGGGCGAATAAACCATGTCTGTTCAGTCGTCTGTAGACTGTGTGTCTGGAGACAACTGTTCCAGTGGCTGCTGTAAGATCCCGAGCAAGGCTACCTGCAGTACTCCGTGGCCGCCTGCGGACACTGATGGTGAGATATTGGTCTTTTTGTGGTGTTTTACACTGTGGACGTCCCGTACTGTAGCGCCTGCACACGTTTACTGTCTGCTGGAATGGTTGCCATAATCTTGAGATCATACTTTGTGGCACATAGAGGGCCCGTTCTACGACCTGCTGTGTTTGACCAGCCTCCAGTCGCCCTAGTATTCTACCCCTCATAACGTCATCAATATGCGTTCTTTCAGCTATTTTCAACACACAGTCACCATTAGCACGTCTGAAAACGTCTGCACACTTACTCGCTGCACCGTTCCCTGACATGCACCAACACTCCTCTGCGTAAGTGGGCAGCTGCCAGCGCCACTGTGCGACGACCGCAGGTCAAATGCACCGCGTGGTCATACCCTGAGGTGATTTAAACCCGCAAACCGCCCGCCAGATCGTTATTTCACCATGTATCAGCACTATCCTTAATTTATGAGCATGAGTATAGGTGACATCCATCACACCAATTAGAAATTTTGTCTAAGTCATCTTCTGTCTTCCTGTTATTGTTGTTGTGGTCTTCAGTCCTGAGACTGGTTTGATGCAGCTCTCCATGCTACTCTATTCTGTGCAAGCTTCTTCATCTCTCAGTACTTACTGCAACCTACATCCTTCTGAATCTGCTTTATGTATTCATCTCTTGGTCTCCCTCTACGATTTTTACCCTCCACGCTGCCCTCCAATGCTAAATTTGTGATTCCTTGATGCCTCAAAACATGTCCTACCAACCGATCCCTTCTTTTGGTCAAGCCACAAACTTCTCTTCTCCCCAATCCTATTCAATACCTCCTCATTAGTTACGTGATCTACCCACCTTATCTTCAGCATTCTTCTGTAGCACCACATTTCGAAAGCTTCTATTCTCTTCTTGTCCAAACTAGTTATCGTCCATGTTTCACTTCCATACATGGCTACACTCCATACAAATACTTTCAGAAACGACTTCCTGACACTTAAATCTATACTCGATGTTAACAAATTTCTCTTCTTCAGAAACGATTTCCTTGCCATTGCCAGTCTACATTTTATATCCTCTCTACTTCGACCATCATCAGTTATTTTACTCCTTAAATAGTAAAACTCCTTTACTACTTTAAGTGTCTCATTTCCTAATCTAATTCCCTCACCATTACCCGATTTAATTTGACTACATTCCATTATCCTCGTTTTGCTTTTGTTGATGTTCATCTTATATCCTCCTTTCAAGACACTGTCCATTCCGTTCAACAGCTCTTCCAAGTCCTTTGCTGCCTCTGACAGAATTACAATGTCATCAGCGAACCTCAAAGTTTTTACTTCTTCTCCATGAATTTTAATACCTACTCCGAATTTTTCTTTTGTTTCCTTTACTGCTTGCTCAATATACAGATTGAATAACATCGGGGAGAGGCTACAACCCTGTCTCACTCCTTTCCCAACCACTGCTTCCCTTTCATGCCCCTCGACTCTTATAACTGCCATCTGGTTTCTGTACAAATTGTAAATAGCCTTTCGCTCCCTGTATTTTACCCCTGCCACCTTCAGAATTTGAAAGAGAGTATTCCAGTTAACATTGTCAAAAGCTTTCTCTAAGTCTACAAATGCTAGAAACGTAGGTTTGCCTTTTCTTAATCTTTCTTCTAAGATAAGTCGTAAGGTTAGTATTGCCTCACGTGTTCCAACATTTCTACGGAATCCAAACTGATCTTCCCCGAGGTCCGCTTCTACCAGTTTTTCCATTCGTCTGTAAAGAATTCGCGTTAGTATTTTGCAGCTGTGACTTATTAAACTGATTGTTCGGTAATTTTCACATCTGTCAACACCTGCTTTCTTTGGGATTGGAATTATTATATTCTTCTTGAAGTCTGAGGGTATTTCGCCTGTCTCATACATCTTGCTCACCAGATGGTAGAGTTTTGTCATGACTGGCTCTCCCAAGGCCATCAGTAGTTCTAATCGAATGTTGTCTACTCCCGGGGCCTTGTTTCGACTCAGGTCTTTCAGTGCTCTGTCAAACTCTTCACGCAGCTCTTATCTCCCATTTCGTCTTCATCTACATCCTCTTCCATTTCCATAATATTGTCCTCAAGTACATCGCCCTTGTATAAACCCTCTATTTACTCCTTCCACCTTTCTGCCTTCCCTTCTTTGCTTAGAACTGGGTTGCCATCTGAGCTCTTGATATTCACACAAGCGGTTCTCTTCTCTCCAAAGGTCTCTTTAATTTTCCTGTAGGCAGTATCTATCTTACCCCTAGTGAGACAAGCCTCTACATCCTTACATTTGTCCTCTAGCCATCCCTGCTTAGCCATTTTGCACTTCCTGTCGCTCTCATTTTTGAGACGTTTGTATTCCTTTTTGCCTGCTTCATTTACTGCATTTTTATAATTTCTCCGTTCATCAATTAAATTCAGTATTTCTTCTTTTACCCAAGGATTTCTACTAGCACTCGTCTCATTACCGACTTGACCCTCTGCTGCCTTCACTACTTCATCCCTCAGAGCTACCCATTCTTCTTCTATTGTATTTCTTTCCCCCATTCCTGTCAATTGTTCCCTTATGCTCTCCCTGAAACTCTCTACAACCTCTGGTTCTTTCAGTTTATCCAGGTCCCATCTCCTTAAATTCCCACCTTTTTGCCGTTTCTTCAGTTTCAATCTGCAGTTCATAACCAATAGATTGTGCTCAGAATCCACATCTGCCCCTGGAAATGTCTTACGATTTAAAACCTGGTTCCTAAATCTCTGTCTTACCATTATACAATCTATCTGATACCTTTTAGTATCTCCAGGATTCTTCCAGGTATACAACCTTCTTTTATGATTCTTGAACCAAGTGTTAGTTATGATTAAGTTATGCTCTGTGCAAAATTCTACAAGGCGGCTTCCTCTTTCATTTCTTCCTCCCAATCCATATTCACCTACTATGTTTCCTTCTCTCCCTTTTCCTAGTGACGAATTCCAGTCGCCCATGACTATTAAATTTTCGTCTCCCTTCACTACCTGAATAATTTCTTTTATCTCCTCATTCATTTCATCTATTTCATCATCTGCAGAGCTAGTTGGCATATAAACTTGTACTACTGTAGTAGGCATGGGCTTTGTGTCTATCTTGGCCGCAATAATGCGTTCACTATGCTGTTTGTAGTAGCTAACCCGCACTCCAATTTTTTTATTCATTATTAAACCTACTCCTGCATTACCCCTATTTGATTTTGTATTTATAACCCTGTAATCACTAGACGAAAAGTCTTGTTCCTCCTGCCACCGAACTTCACTAATTCCCACTATATCTAACTTTAACCTATCCATTTCCCTTTTTAAATTTTCTAACCTACCTGCCCGATTAAGGGATCCGACCTTCCACCCTCCGATCCGTAGAACGCCAGTTTTCTTTCTCCTGATAACGACGTCCTCCTGAGTAGTCCCCGCCCGGAGATCCGAATGGGGGACTATTTTACCTCCGGAATATTTTACCCAAAAGGACGCCATCATCATTTAATCATACAGTAAAGCTGCATGTCCTCGGGAAAAAATACGGCTGTAGTTTCCCCTTGCTTTCAGCCGTTCGCAGTACCAGCACAGCAAGGCCGTTTTGGTTAATGTTACAAGGCCAGATCAGTCAATCATCCAGACTGTTGCCCCTGCAACTACTGAAAAGGCTGCTACCCCTCTTCAGGAACCACACGTTTGTCTGGCCTCTCAACAGATACCCCTCCGTTGTGGTTGCACCTACGGTACGGCCATCTGTATCGCTGAGGCACGCAAGCCTCCCCACCAACGGCAAGGTCCATGGTTCATGGGGGGTCTGTCTTCCTACAGTTACTAAACTTTGACACCTTCTTGTACACCACAGCACCATCAGCAAATAACCACAGATTGCTGCCCACCCTGTCCGCCATATCATTTATGTATCAGAGAAAATAGCGATTGCATCACGCTTCCTTAGGATAGAGACTTGTCTCTGATGAACTCTCGCCGTCGAGGATAACATACTGGGTTCTATTATTTAAGAAGTCTTCGAGTTACCCACCTATCTGGGAACCTATTCTATACGCTTGTATCTACGTTAACAGTCTGCAGTGAAGCACTGTGTCATCTGATTTACGGAAATATAGATATGTGGAATCTATCTCTTGTCCTTCATCCATAGTTCGCAGTATATTATCTACATCTACATCTACATTTGTACTCCGCAAGCCACCCAACGGTGTGTGGCGGAGGGCACTTTACGTGCCACTGTCATTACCTCCCTTTTCTGTTCCAGTCGCGTATGGTTCGCGGGAAGAACGACTGTCTGAAAACCTCCGTGCGCGCTCGAATTTCTCTAATTTTACATTCGTTATCTCCTCGGGAGGTATAAGTAGGGGGAAGCAATACATTCGATACCTCATCCAGAAACGCATCCTCTCGAAACCTGGCGAGCAAGCTACACCGCGATGCAGAGCGCCTCTCTTGCAGAGTCTGTCACTTGAGTTTGCTAAACATCTCCGTGACGCTATCACGGTTACCAAATAACCCTGTGACGAAACGCGCCGCTCTTCTTTGGATCTTCTCTATCTCCTCCGTCAACCCGATCTGGTACGGATCCCACACTGTTGAGCAATACTCAAGTATAGGTCGAACGAGTGTTTTGTAAGCCACCTCCTTTGTTAATGGACTACATTTGCTAAGGACTCTCCCAATGAATCTCAACCTTGTACCCGCCTTACCAACAATTAATTTTATATGTTCATTCCACTTGAAATCGTTCCGCACGCATACTCCCAGATATTTTACAGAAGTAACTGCTACCAGTGTTTGTTCCGCTATCATATAATCATACAATAAAGGATCCTTCTTTCTATGTATTCGCAATACATTACATTTGTCTATGTTGTCTAGGAGCCTGTATCTAATATTTTCTGGGTCTCATGAACAAATAAAGCGAGTTGGGTCTCACACGATCGCTGTTTCCGGAATCCATGTTGATTCCTACAGAGTTGATTCTGGGTTTCCAAAAACGACATAATACTCGAGCAAAAAACATGTTCTAAAATTCTTCAACAGATCGACGTCAGAGATATAGGTCTATAGTTTTGCGCATCTGCTCGACGACCCTTCTTGAAGACTGGGACTACCTGTGCTCTTTTCCAATCATTTGGAACCTTCCGTTCCTCTAGAGACTTGCGGTACACGGCTATCAGAAGGGGGACAAGTTCTTTCGCGTACTCTGTGTAGAAACGAATTGGTATCCCGTCAGGTCCAGTGGACTTTCCTCTGTTGAGTGATTCCAGTTGCTTTTCTATTCCTTGGACACTTATTTCGATGTCAGCCATTTTTTCGTTTGTGCGAAGATTTAGAGAAGGAACTGCAGTGCGGTCTTCCTCTGTGAAACAGATTTGGAAAAAGGTGTTTAGTATTTTAGCTTTACGCGTGTCATCCTCTGTTTCAATGCCATCATCATCCCGGAGTGTCTGGATATGCTGTTTCGAGCCACTTACTGATTTAACGTAAGACCAGAACTTCCTAGGATTTTCTATTAAGTCGGTACATAGAATTTTACTTTCGAATTCACTGAACGCTTCACGCATAGCCCTCCTTACGCTAACTTTGACATCGTTTAGGTTCTGTTTGTCTGAGAGGTTTTGGCTGTGTTTAAACTTGGAGTGAAGGTCTCTTTTCTTTCGCAGTAGCTTCCTAACATTGTTGTTGAACCACGGTGGATTTTTCCCGTCCCTCACAGTTTTACTCGGCACGTACCTGTCTAAAACGCATTTTACAATTGCCTTAAGCTTTTTCCATAAACACTCAACATTGTCAGTGTCGGAACAGAAATTTTCGTTTTGATCTGTTAGGTAGTCTGAAATCTGCCTTCTATTACTCTTGCTAAACAGATAAACGTTCCTCCCTTTTTTTATATTCCTATTAACTTCCATATTCAGGGATGCTGCAACGGCCTTATGATCACTGATTCCCTGTTCTGCACTTACAGAGTCGAAAAGTTCGGGTCTGTTTGTTATCAGTAGGTCAAAGATGTTATCTCCACGAGTCGGTTCTCTGTTTAATTGCTCGAGGTAATTTTCGTATAGTGCACTCAGTATAATGTCACTCGATGCTCTGTCCCTACCACCCGTCCTAAACATCTGAGTGTCCCAGTCTATATCTGGTAAATTGAAATCTCCACCTAAGACTATAAAATGCTGAGAAAATTTATGTGAAATGTATTCCAAATTTTCTCTCAGTTGTTCTGCAACTAATGCTGCTGAGTCGGGAGGTCGGTAAAAGGAGCCAATTATTAACCTAGCTCGGTTGTTGAGTGTAACCTCCACCCATAATATTTCACAGGAACTATCCACTTCTACTACACTACAGGATAAACTACTACTAACAGCGACAAACACGCCACCACCGGTTGCATGAGAAAAGGGCAAGCGAAGTTTCGCAAGAGAGGTGCTTTCTAAAATCTTGATCCATGGATGTTACCTTATCCTCTTTCAGTTTGTCTTCACATATCCCCACTATATCTAGACTGAGCCTTCACATTCCTATTTTCAAATTTTCCAACGTTACCTCCACATTTAAACTTCGAACTATTCACTATCCGATTCGTAGTGTTACCCTTTAGCTGGGCACTCATTCTTTCTCTCATGCCTAACTCCTCCTTCCCAATCCCCTTCCGGAAATGCTAATGGAGACATCACCATGAGACATTTTCAGTTACATGCGACGTGTTCTGTGGATAAACACCAAGTATATTTAATGCAGTGGCTACCGGGGCCTTCTGCAGCCTGATCTGTTGATGATTTCTGATTCTTCCGCGTTTTTCTACCACAAAGGCAAGAAGTTGCGTCCTCTCTGATATTTCCGTTGGCAGAATGAGGATGATTCCTTGTACCGGGAGTTTTCAATTGCCATTGGAGACAATTTTGATTCAAGATGTAAGGAGTGGCTGGAATTGGCACCTGTGGTCTAGGGGTAGCGTCTCTGACAACTAATCAAAACGCCCTAAGTCTTTGGTTCGAACCCCGCTACTGCTAAAATTCTGAATAAAAATCATCAGTGATAGCGGCCGATGACTTCCGGCATAAGAAGTCACCTTAGTTCTGCCGAAGGCCTTGTCAAAGAGGGCGGAGGAGCGGACTGAGGTTCAGGGCACTATCTTGCACTTGGGCTGGGAAACTGCCTCTAAGAGGCAGAAGAATCAGCAATGATCAAAGGCATGAAGATACAGAAGGCAATGTAAACCACTGCATTAAAGACAAATAATGTGTGCCCACAGGACATTTGGCTGTAACTGAAAAAGTGTTATGATGATTTCTCGATTGGAAAGAGATTCTGGGGGAGGTTATCGTGAGAAAAAGATTCAATGACCAACGAAAGGGTAATGTTCTATTAGTCGGAGCGTGAAATATCAGAAGTTTGAACGTGGTAGGAAAGATAGAAAATCCGAAAGGAGAAACGCAGAGGCTCAGCCTAGCTATGGAGGGGGGGGGGGGAAGGGAGGGGGGGGGGGGGAGGGCAGCAGTGAAAGGAAGGATTTCTGGTTAGACGAGTGAAGGGTAATATCTACATCTACATCCATACTCCGCAAGCCACCTGACGGTGTGTGGCGGAGGGTACCTTGAGTACCTCTATCGGTTCTCACTTCTATTCCAGTCTCGTATTGTTCGTGGAAAGAAAGATCGTCGGTATGCCTCTGTGTCGGCTCTAATCTCTCTGATTTTATCCCCATGGTCTCTTAGCGAGATATACGTAGGAGGGAGCAATATACTGCTTGACTCCTCGGTGAAGGTACGTTCTCGAAACTTCAACAAAAGCCCGTACCGGGCTATATCGACAACAGCAGAAAAGAGAGGACGATTCGTTATGAATAGGAAGGTAGGACAGAGCGTGAGTTAGTGTGAACAATTCAGCAATAGCGTTACTCTTATCAGGGTTGACAGCAAACCAACAAAAAATGGCTGGTTCAAATGGCTCTGAGCACTATGGGAGCAAACCAACACCGACTACAATAGTTCAGGTATACGTTGCAAGCAAGCATGAAGAGATACAGAAAGTTTATGAGGATACTGAATAGTCAATTCAGTACGTAAAGGGAGCGAAAATGAATATAGGCTTGGTATTACAAATGAGTGAGGGGAAAGGCTAATTGATTTCTGCAATAAATATCAGTTAGTAACAACGAATACTCTGTTCAAAAATCACAAGAGAAGGAGATACATGTGGAAAGGGCTGGGAGATACAAAAATATTTCTGTTAGATTACACTATGGTCAGGCAGAGATTCCGCAACTAGACACTGGATTGAAAGGATTACCCAGGAGCAGATACAGACTGAGATTACAATTTAGCAATGTTGAAGAGTAGGCTGAAGTTCAAGAGACTAATCAAGAAGAAACATTGCGCAAAGAAGTGGGATACGGAAGTACTAAGAAATAAAGAGACACGCTTGAAGTTTTCTGAGCCTTTAGATACTGCCGTTATGAATTGCTTAGTAGGTAGTTCAACTGAAGAGGAATGGACATCTCTAGAAATGGCAGCCACGGGAGTTGGAAAGAAAACCGTAGCTACAAAAAAAGCAACAGCGAAGAGAACATGGATAACAGATGAAACATTTCAGTTGACCGACGAAAGAAGGAAGCATAAAAATGTTCAGGGAAGTTCATGAATACAGAAATATTAGTCACTTAGGAGTGAAATAAATAGGAAGTGGAGGGAACTAAGGCGAGATGACTGTATGAAAAATGTATGACATCAAAAAAGAAATGGTTGTCGGAAGGACGGACTCAGCATACAGAAAAGTCAAAACAACCTACGGCGAAATAGAGCCGGTAACATTGAGTCCCTCTTCCAATTGTAGAGGAGAGAGCGAGTAGTTGGAAAGAGTACACTGAAGGCCTCTATGAGAGAGACAACTTGTCTGATGACGTCACAGAAAAAGGAACAGGAGTCAACAGTGAATAGAGAGTGGATCCAGTATTAGAATCAGAATTTAAAAGAACTTTGGAAGACTTAACATCAAATAAGATAGAAGGGATAGACAATCATTAGGGGAAATGCTAACTAAAGAATCATTCACGTTTGAGTGTAGAATGTATGAGTCTGGCGATGCACTATCTGACTTTCGGAAAATATCATCCACACAACTCCTACGATTAACAAGAGCCGACAAGACCAAGAATTATCCCGCAATCAGGTTAACAGCTCATTCACCCAAATTGCCGACAAAAATGACATAGAAGAATGGAAAAGAAAATTGAGGATGTGTTAGATGACGATCAGTTTGGGTTTAGGAAAGGTAAAGGCACTAGAGAGGCAGTTCTGACGTTGCAGTTGATAATGGAAGAAAGGCTGAAGAAAAGTAGCGTGTTCATTGGATTTGTCGATCTGGAAGAAACATTCGACAGTGCAAAATGGTGCAAGATTTCGAGATTCTGTGGAAAATACGGGTTAACTAGAGGGTAAGACGGGTAATATATAAGAATCATGAGAGACCAATAAGAGTGAAAGATCAAGAACGAAGTGCACGGATTAAGAAGGGTGTAAGACAAAGATGTAGTTCTTCTCCTCTATTGTTCAACTTACACATCGAAGAAGCAATGATGGAAATAAATGGAATGTTCAGGGTGGAAGGATATCAATGGTAAGATCCACTGATGACACTGCTGTCCTTAGTGAAAGAGAAAAAAAATTACAAGATCAGTTGAATGTCATGAACAGTCTAATGAGTACAGAGTATGGATTGAGAGTAAATCGAAGAAAGACGGAAGTAACGAGAAGTAAAAGAAATGACAACAGCGGGAAACTTAATATCAGGATTTCTGATCACGAAGTAGATGAAGTTAAGGAAATCTGTTACCAAGGTAGCAAAATAACCTGTGACCAATGGGGAAAGGAGGACATAGAAAGCAGATAAGCACTGGCAAAAAGGGCATTTTTCGCCAAGAGAAGTCTACTAGTATTAAACATAGGTCTTAATTTGAGGAAGAAATTTCTAAAAAGTGCATTTTGAGCCCAGAATTGCATAGGTGTGAGACTTGGACTGTGGGAAAATTGGAACAGAATAGAATCAAAGCATTTGAGATGTGGTGCTACAGAAGAATGTGGAAATTTAGGTGGACTGATAAGATACGGAATGAGGAAGTTCTCCACACTATCGGCGAGGAAAGGAATATATGGAAAACGCTGACAAGAAGAGGGACAGGATCGTGGTAAGACCACGGGGAATACCTTCGATGGTATTAGAGGGAGCTGTAGAGGTTAAAAACTGTAGAGTAAGACAGAGATTGGAATACATGCAGCAAATAACTGAGGCTGTAGGTTGCAATAGCCAAAAAAAAAAAAAGTCAGAGAGAAAAGCAACTGATTACTGGGCTCGAACGCGGGACCCATGACGTCCTGTTTATGGGTCGAAGACACTACCCCTAGACTATATGTTCAGTAGGCTGGCACTGCAAATACAAAAACAAGAGAAACGTCTCCCTGTACATGACAGAATTCGATACCAGTAGGAGCGTAGGCTATCAATAGTGCGTTCTGTGACACTGCTGCGCATGTTGGTCAGGGTGCCACGAGTGCTGTATGACTGTGGAGTAGATGGGCGTCAGTGCCATGTGGGACCTCAGAGGCCCTGTGCAACACATGGGACAGACATGTAGTTCACTTGGCTGTGGAGGCTTGTACAGCCACGTCACTTGCCTTGATTCTGGAAACCAGCTTGTTTGCAACAAAACAAGTTTCCACACGAACAGTGCACCACGATTTGGGATGCAACAGGGTACACAACACAATCATTCATATATCTGATATAATTAAATTTTCCTTGAGACTTTGAATCGTCTTTATCTGCGATAGTGATGGAAACTGAAGAAATGAATTACAATTTGTGCTATGGCTATGACTTGAACCTATGTCTGCTTGTTTACTAGGCAGGTATGCTAGCCATTACACCACCACAGCATTATAGTTAACATATCTGCACGGACTACCCTAGTTTGTGTTAGTGTGTGCACTGGACTAGCGTTGTCTGTGCAGTTATGTTAGCTGTAATACTGTGATGTTGTAATGGCTAGCATACCTGCCTAGTAAGCAAGGAGACCTGGGTTCAAGTCCCGGCTATGGCACAGATTGTAATTCACTTCCTCAGCTTCCATCAGTATCAACGATCATCCACGTTTGCATAGCCGAGAACTGGGAGAAAAGACATTAGTTTTTGCTGCTTCAAGGTCAGTGAGTGCATACTATTTTTGAAGTCTCCGTGACATTCTTTTTCATCTGCATGGTAGCCATGCTGCCTTGTTCGATTTCGATACAGAACTGCTGGACTGTTGCCATAGCCAGCATATAGTCCAGACCACTTACACATTTGGAAGAGGTGGTGATGGGTTGCTGAGAGACTGGATCGCTACCACTCGACAGCCTCTATAATTGTTTAACTCTGCGATAGAGCTGGAACAACATCAAATGAAATATCCTTACCTGTCAGCCAATATCACTTCGATTCGTGCGGCAGCTCTGTGCACTAAATTTCTATACTAATCACCTACAGATGTAGTTATAACTATTCCTAGTATATTGTATGTGCACAATAAATACAACTTAGCTTCTTGCCTGGTGTCGCTATTTTAATATCTAACGATGTCCACTCTCCCACATTTTCATAATAATTAATGACAGTGGACGAAAGTTTCATAATAATTAATGACGGTGGACGAAAGTGCGTTACCGATTGCGACAACTGTAACGGAAAATCAACAGTTAAACAAGAGAGAAAAAGAAAAGTAAAAAAAGAAAAAAAAAGAAAATAGAGACAACTTCATAATGAGAGTTGGAGTTATAACGTGTCTAAAGCTTTGGAAAACATTATGAGAACCTATGGATTGAGGTGTAGAGGAACTAAATGAGCAATAAATTAGTCTGAATTACCATCGTTTAAGCTGAGAAGCAATTTGCTTGCCTTTGAAGCTCGATAATAAGTGTTCTTCTCTGACGTTACAAGATGGGTTACCCAATAGATTGCGCAAATGTAAGAAGACACGGCGTGATCACTTGCGGTACGAAGGGGACCGGAAGTGCTTTAGAATGTAAATACCATTTGATTGTGAGTGATGGTGATGTTGGAACGCTGTATTTCAGAACGAGGAGTCTGCGATGTAAGGTATTCCTTTATTTTTATCACGGCTTCAGATCGTACGTCACCAGAATGCGACCGATAAACTGACTTCCTGGGTGTGGGCACCGCAACGTAGGTAAATTTAAAAGTGGAAGTTGAACTAAAAGTCCGTTAACATTTGAAAATGCAATAATTCACGGAGTAGTGTAGGTAGAGAGGTAAAACTTGACGCATGTGCCTGAAATGACATGGGGTTTTACTGAAGCCAAAAAACATTGCAAAAACTGTCCAACACGTGGCGCTGGACAGCAACACGTCAGTGACGCTACATGAGAATCATGTAGCTGTTAGCCACCGATTTTCTAACAGAGAACGCATTTGCAGTGTCAGTACTTCACAAAATGGGGGAAACTACGATTGATTGTCTAACCCGTTGTGGACTGTCGAAGCCCATTTCACAATACGAAGGTCTGTCAACATCTACATCTGCAGAGTTTAGGCCACTGAAATCCAAGAATGTTGTGGAAGCCACGTTGCATGATGAGAAAGTCAAGAGAGTGGTGCGGATTTACCATATCATTCGCGATCGGACCCTTTTTCTTCGAGGAAATGGGGGGTGCTGCTTTTCAAACTGTCAGTGAGACAGCCTGGCTGACAAACACCTGCTGGACGGTACGACTTTTGTGTAGCATGCCGCTTCACCCCTTATTGCTACACGTGTGAAAGATCTGTTGCGCATCATCTGATGAGGATCGTGTGCTGAGCCACCACTTCCGTCATGCTTAGCTTTCTAGGTCCCCAGACCTCAGTCCACGTGATAACTAGTTGTGAGATTACCTGAAGTCGCAAGTCTATCACGATCGTCCGACCTCGTTAGTGAAATGGCTCTGAGCACTATGGGACTTAACTTCTGAGGTCATCAGTCCCCTAGAACTTAGAACTACTTAAACCTAACTAACCTAAGGACATCACACACATCCATGCCCGAGGCAGGATTCGAACCGGCGACAGTTGCGGTATCGCGGTTCCAGACTGTAGCGCTTAGAACCGCTCGGCCACCTCAGCCTGCTCGTTAGTGAAGCTAAAAGAAAACATCAGACGCTGTTTCTGACCATACCTACCATATGCTGTCCAGGACTCTTCACAATATTGTCAGTCCAGGTATAGTTGGTGACGGACGGCTGACATGTTCAGCATTTGTTATAAAGAACATCATCTTTTTCCTGAAAATCAGTTGTCATGCTAATTATTGCTTTGTATCGTATGAAGCGCCATCTGGCGGTCAGTTTGTGCACCTTCCCTTTACTTTCAGTAAAACTTCATGTCATTTAAGCACGTGTCAATTTTTACCTCTCTACCTACATTATTCCATGAAGTACTGAATTTTCAAATGTTAATGTACAGTTGAGTCACTCCGTACACTTCCAGCAGGCTAAAACTAAAGTACACTAAACTCCGCCCGAACAGGCCATGAAGGCCCAACGGTACCGACCGAACGCCGTGTCATCCTCAGCTCACAGGTGTCCTTGGATGCGGATATGGAGGGGCATGTGGTCAGCACACTGCTCTCCCGGCCGCATGTCAGTTTACGAGACCGGAACCGCTACTTCTCAATCAAGTAGCTCCGCAGGTTGCCTCACAAGGGCTGAGTACATCTCGTTTGCCAACAGCGCTCGGCAGTCCAGATGGTCACACATCCAAGTGCTAGCCCTGCCCAGCAGCTCTTAACTTCGGTGATCTGAAGGAAACCGGTGTTACCACTGCAGCAAGGCCGTTGGCTTCCAGCAGGCTGATGATTTAAATGAGTACTTTATTAAGCACTGCTGGTCAGTTTCTAGCACGTGCTCATTTGCAAGTGCTAAAATGGATTTAGACATATCTTTCTCATATGAAGAACAAAAAGTGACACATTATTTTGGCAGGCCAAGTAACTTTTATTGAACGCTGAAGTACACTTCAAAGTTACGTGGATATATGACACTACTTCTGAAAATAGTCATCAAGTCTCTCTAAACAAAGGTCGAAACGTCCAAATCATTGAGTTTCTCGACGATACAATTCCGCCCCTTGGTCACGGAGCCATCCGAGATCCACTGTGTAAATGTCCTCATCTGTCCCTCCAGCTGTTCTTTCGGCTAGCCGAAACTATGAATATCGCAGGATGCAATCAGCCAATGCCTGTGCGGCCTTGTTCAACTTGTTGGCGCTATTCACTATGGATGGATTCAGACACTGCATTTGATTCATATACCGCTAGAATTCAACGGTGGATCTTTGTGCTCTTAAGACGTTTTGCCCATAAGGATCGTACTGTCCCGCATACTTCACGTCTGGAGTAGGTTTCTAGCTGCTGCGTCATTTCAGCTATATACGGTGTCACGTGTTATCCGCACTGCAGCAGAATTAAAAAGTAAAGTCGTATGGCATGATTTGCTCGGAGACCTATAGGGGCAGATTCATCCACCTGGTTGGAAAGGTTTTTCCTATCTTTCGCGGACATTGGCACCTCTTATTCGCAAGGTATGAGATTTAAGGGCATCTGGCACAATGACGTGTGTGTGTGTGTGTGTGTGTGTGTGTGTGTGTACTGTGGCTTTAAGTCTGCATTATGTGATGATGCGGGAAGGGAAAGGGTGAAACCAGGTGCCCGCACATGGCCTACTCCTCGCATGCCGCCTACGTGAACGTCCCCATCCTATGGATGGATCACCATTAACAGTAGTGGTGGTAAGTCCTATGCGACTATGGGACTAAACAGTTGAGGTCATAGGTCCCTAGCCTTACACACAACTTAATCTAACTTAAAGTAACTTACGCTAAGGACAACACACCCACCCATGCCCAAGGGAGAACTCGAACCTCCGACGTGGGTGGGGGGAGGGGGGGGGGCAACCGTGGCAAGGCGCCCAACCAAGACTGCGCGGGACTACCCCGCGCGGGCCTCTAACAGTGTCACTTCATAGGACACTACGGAGACGTTTGGAATTAATCCAGGACACTGATGTAACGTTTGACTATAAGGAACTGTATGCACCACCCCCTCCTCCCTTTTGCGAGAAATGCAAAGGCGGAATTGCCACGGCAGTGGCGTACCTTAGCGGTTGCCCATCCAAACACCTACCATGCCTGGCATTGCGTAACTTCGGCAATCTGACGGAAATGGTGTTTCAACGAGGCAACGCCATTCTCGCACCAGAATTGTGTCTGCAAGAGACACGCAACGTGTATTCTCTTCCGCCCGTGCAGCCCTTCTATTGCACAATGGTCTTAGCATGAGGCTTTCTGAAGACCACACGTATCTCTCCATGTTGCTCCAGCTTCGTTATGAACAAGTTGAGGACCAAATGTACCCCATAAATGTTCCAAGGGCAACACGTCACGCAGACGTACCGGCCAGGGGCGAGTGGTACTCATCGTTCTCCACAGAAGCTTTACGCATCTTTCTCTCAGGCGGACGGTTATTGTCGTACCGAAGTATGACATGTGGAGTCTCAGTGCGGGTAGTACATCGGGCTCTGAAGTCTCCCAGTCACGGTCAAAATGGCTCTGAGCACTATGGGACTTAACAGCTATGGTCATGAGTCCCCTAGAACTTAGAACTACTTAAACCTAACTAACCTAAGGACAACACACAACACCCAGTCATCACGAGGCAGAGAAAATCCCTGACCCCGCCGGGAATCGAACCCGGGACCCCGTGCTCGGGAAGCGAGAACGCTACCGCGAGACCACGAGCTGCGGACAGTCACGGTCATCTCTGCTCGAATTGTCCTTGACAGGGGTGGTAAAGGGAAGAACATATGGCCACACCCTATCACTAACATTGCCGGGTCCAAAAATGAACATACCTGTCCCGCGAAGATACGAGATAAACGTCAGGAAAAAGGTGAAGAAAGAATCTGGCCGGCTTTTCAAGGTTTTCGTTGTTACTTCTGAACAGTTATGAATGAAGACACGAAAATAGAAGGCTGTAATCAACATTGGTTTACCCCTTTAGATAACAACAAAGTGCTTTTATATACTGCACCAGCCGTTTCTAGGTTTCAAACGTTTCACGTATAGATCCCGCGCAGACTAGTGTGCGGAACCTCGCCTGCACGTCTCTTAGCCTTCGCTAGCCTGTAAGCAATCGGTGATGGATATCACTCAGTAACACACTAGCTCCACGCACTGGTTTCTCATGTGGATTTTTATTTTATGATTTTTCAATTTTTACTGATAACTTTTATTTACATTAAGTACAGTCGCTGATATTCCAGCATGACGGAAAAAGATTCTTGTGAACTGTATGAATTGAAATGAATAAAAAAGGTATTTATGATATTCTGACTATTTAAGATACGTTGCTTATGTTGAAAAGTACAAATCCCCTGTACTAAGCAGTTTAGTAGGCATATGGTACTAAGGCAAACACTATAAACAGAAAGTGCTGTTAATCATCTGACACTTTTGCAATCGATCGTATTAAGTGAAGCCGTAAGGAGTATTTTAGTCTTACCTTCATGACTCACAATGCTGGTCTGCGACGCGTTGCAGATCAGTCGGGGAATAACAGCAGTTTTAAGCAAATTAGGCGACGATAAAGTTACGCAAAAAGGGGTATGTCGATAAAAGGCTGACGCAGGAATTAATCACCAAAGTACAGTATCATATTCAGACCCGCATCGGTGAGCAGCATGGTGTAATAGTTATTTGCATTACGCCTAACGGGCTGTTTACCCTGAGAGAGCATGCAGTTTAATGCGTCATGAACTAATATTACCGAAATGCCTTGCGTTTTTTATTCCCTGTCCCCGTCACTTCTCTTAATCACCATCGTGATCGACCTTGTAAACGGCACAATTACAATTAGCTCCCCGTCAAACGTGGTATGAATGCTTTATGGGTTTACCGTGTGTCTCACCTGTAGTTACGGGTAATGGGAAAATTTCATTCAGTGTTGTCTACAGAGTATAACGTGAGTGACGGGGCAGAAATCGAAGTGACGCTGACGCAAAAAATGACAGCGTGGTACGAATTTAAATGGGAAACGTGGATGTAATGTAGGACTAAGGAAAATATTGCACTCAGAGACCAAAAGACGTTCGCATTATTGAAATTTGTCCACCTTAGCAATATTGCAGTGTACCAACGCAATCAACAAACATGAAGACTATATGACATTCTAATGACACTTCAAAAATTTCAGAAACACGAGACATACAGCACTCTTAAATAAAGAGGGATATGGAGAAAATGGCAATCTATGTCATACTATATACAAATGAATGGCGACAAACGAAGATATTAAACGGCCAGTTTCGAATGCGTGCAATATTACTTGGCCGCTAGCTGCGTAGAAAGCGCGGTAGGGGAAGGGACAATGACAGTGGTGGTAGGCTCTCTTGCTGACGGCACAGTATGGTAGGGGAAGTGTAGTTGTATAGCACAAGACTTTGCACAAACGCCTACCGCACAGAACTCGTGAGACTGGCGCTCGCGAGTCTGCAAAAGACGGCATTAGCAGATTGCGCCAGTACTACAAGTAATTCGACAAGTCAACCGTTTGTTATTAGAAACACAACGCGCATAGCATACTCTGAAATTATATCAGAAATAGCAATATACACTACTGTCCATTAAAATTGCTGCGCAAAGAAGAAATGCAGATGATAAACGGGTATTCGTTGGACAAATATATTATACTAGAACTGACATGTGATTACATTTTCACGCAATTTGGGTGCGTAGATCCTCAGAAATCACTACACAGGACAACCACCTCTGCACGTAATAGCGGCCTTGATACGCCTGGGCATTGAGTCAAACAGAACTTGGATGGCGTGTACAGGTACAGCTGCCCATGCAGCTTCAACACGATACCACAGTTCATCAAGAATAGTGACTGGCGTATTGTGACGAGCCAGTTGCTCGGCTACCATTGACCAGACGTTTTCAGTTGATGAGAGATCTGGAGAATGCGCTGGCCAGGGCAGCAGTCGAACAATTTTCTGTATCCAGAGGGGCCCGTACAGGACCTGCAACATGCGGTCATGCATTATCCTGCTGAAATGTGGGGTTTCGCAGGGATCGAATGAACGGTAGAGCCACAGGTTGTAACACATCTGCAATGTAACGACCACAGTTCAAAGTGCCGTCAGTGTGAACAAGAGGTGACCGAGACGTGTAACCAATGGCACACCATACCATCACGCCGGGTGATACGCCAGTATGGCGATGATGGATACACGCTTACAATGTGCGTTCACCGCGATGTCGCCAAACAAGGATGCGACCATCATGATGCTGTAAACAGACCCTGGGTTCATCCGAAAAAATGACGTTTTGCCATTCGTGCACCCAAGTTTGTCGTTGAGTACACCATCGCAGGTGCTCCTGTCTGTGATGCAGCGTCAAGGGTAACCGCAGCCACTGTCTCCGAGCTGATAGTCCATGCTGCTGCAAACGTCGTCGAACTGTTCGTGCAGATGGTTGCTGTCTTGCAAACGTCCCCATCTGTTGACTCAGGGATCGAGACGTGGCTGCACGATCCGTTACAGCCATGCGGATAAGATGCCTGTCATCTCGACTGCTAGTGATACGAGGCCGTCGGGATCCAGCACGGCGTTCCGTATTACCCTCCTGAAACCACCGATTCCATGTTCTGCTAACAGTCGTTGGATCTCGACCAATGCGAGCAGCAAAGTCGCGATACAATAAACCGCAATCGCGAGAAACTACAATCCGACCTTTATCAAAGTCGGAAACGTGATGATACGCATTTCTCGTCCTTACACGAGGCATTACAACAATGTTTCACCAGGGAACGCCGGTCAAATGCTGTTTGTGTATAAGAAATCGGTTGGAAACATTCCTCATGTCAGCACGTTGTAGGTGTCGCCACCGGCGCCATCTTCGTGTGTATGCTCTGGAAAGCTAATCATTTGCATATCACAGCATCTTCTTCCTGTCGGTTAAATTTGGCGTCTGTAGCAAGTCATCTTCGTGGTGAACAATTTTAATGGCCTGTAGTGTACTTTCGCCTGTCTTGTACACTTTGTTTTCTTTCACTTGTTGCCCTTACCTTGATTCAGCGCTGTTTATACAATTTCACGTCAGTAAAATGCTCGTCAGCCGCAGTGGTCGAGCGGATCTAGGTGCTTCAGTCTGGAAACGCGCGACCGCTACGGTCGCAGGTTCGAATCCTGCCTCGGGCATTAATTTGTGTGATGCCCTTAGGTTAGTTAGGTTTAAATAGTTCTACGTTCTAGGGGACTGATGACCTCAGATATTAAGTCCCATAGTGCTCAGAGCCATTTCAACCATTTGAAGTAAGATGCTCGAAAACAAAATTGGGGATCTCTTGGATGACGATCAGTTTGGTTTCAGGAACGGTAAATAAACCAGAGAGGAAGTTGTGACTTTGCGCTTGATAATGGAAGCAAGACTGAAGAAAAACAAGACATGTTCATGGGGTTCGTCGTCCTGGAAAAAGCGTTCGACAATGTTAAATGGCGCAAGATGTTCGAAATTCTTCGAAAAATAACTGTAAGCTATAGGGACAGACGGGTAATGTACAAGAACCATGAGGGAACAATAAGTGTGGAAGACCATGATTAAAAAGGGCGCAAGAGAAAGATTTCGTTTTTCTTCTCTACTGTTCAATCTATACGTCAAGGAAACAATGACACAAATAAAACAAATGTTCAAGACAGGGATTAATATTCAGGGTGAAAGGATATGAGTGGTAATATTGACTGTCGACATTGCTATCTATCCTCAGGGAAAATGAAAAAGAATTGCAAGATCTGCTGAATGTAATGAACAGTCTAATGAGTTCAGAATATGGATTCGGAGTACATCGCAGGAAGACGAAAGCAGAAGAAATGACAACAACGAGAAACTTACCATCAGAATTGGTGATCATGACCGATGGAGCAAGGAGGATACAGAAAGCAGATTACCACTGGCAAAAAGGGCGTTCCTGGCCAAGAGAAGTCTACTAGTATCAAACATATGTCTTAATTTGAAGAACATATTTCTTAAAAAGTACATTGTATGGGTGTGGGATTTTGGGTGTGGAAAAGCCGGAACAGAAGACAATAGAAGCACCTGCAATGTGTGCTGCAGAAGAATGTTGAAAGTTAGGTGGACTGATAAGATAAGGAAAGAGAAGCTTCTCCGCGAAATCGATGAGGAAGGGAATGCATGGAAAAAACTGGCAAGAAGAAGGGACACAATGGTAGAAGATCTGTTAAGACATAAGGTTCTAGAGGGAGATGTTAGACTTGGAAGAATTACATTACTTCGCTGAAAAGATTTGTAGTCACTCATATATCACAGAAGATAGGAAAGTTACGCATGTAAGCTGTGTGCAAGATACTCTCCATTTTGCGTGCTATCATTTGCCCAAAATACGTATCGGTATGTCGAACCGTTTGAGATCCGAAGTCCCGGCGGAGGTTCGAGTCCTCCCTCGGGCATGGGTGTGTGTGTTTGTCCTTAGGATAATTTAGGTTAAGTACTGTGTAAGCTTAGCAGTTAAGTCCCATAAGATTTCACACCCATTTGAACATTTGTTTTTTGAGATCCGAAGTAGCATACGAACATTTCACTTTCACTCTCGTTTGAGCAGACTATCGGAAGTTAGTACACTGCATAAAATCCATTTTCTCCAAAGTGACGACAGATCTAGGTCTCGTCCCAAATTTGAAGAAGAATTCAATATGTTAGCTCCATTTCGTACACAACAAAACGTGGGCTAACGTGTACCAAACGCAAACTCATAGTGACCCCAATTTTTTGTTGTAAAGTATTCGCACAATTCACTACTAAATTTAGAAATATCACAAAAACTGTGACTGGTAACGAAATGATAGGCAGTTCATCGTCAAGCTGACGAACAGGGCTATCATATTTGTAAGAATCAATTTTTTTTAGAGAATAGTTTCTCTAAAAGCGTGCTGCGCAACAGGCGTGCGCATGCCTCTGTTCTCGCAGTGTAACCGAGGCGGGCAGAGAATGTTTCTTTGATAACGGACGAAGCGTTCAGCTGTTTAGGTGAAACATGAATAACGCGGCCTCCCTTTCGGAACACACGCCTGGACTCGCCCAGCGCTAAGAGTGAGGATGCGCATCTGCACAGGGGCCAAGTAATCCTGCGCGAGCTCTACGAGAGTGATTTATGAGCTTTATAATCTGGGACTAGCTGATAACCATGAGCAGACGACAGTTTTTGGTCCCGAATGATGAGAACAACAGCTGATGCGCACATGTAGTACACGGGGTAGATAACTTTAAATGAAACGTCTGTGTGCTACATTTATAGCTAACTGTAAGGAGTTAACCTCATAATGTTACTGAAAGACGCTGCAGTGTACAGGGTGAGCATTAATGAAACCGACAAAATGCAGCGAATTATTCCTAACTGGAAATAAAGAAAAAAAGGTGTTCTGAAGAGGTGTCTGGAAACGGACGGTGTGCACGTAACAACAAATCGTCCTGGAACACAGTACAGAGCGGCATCGGATCGATGTCACAACAGATGTTCAAATTGGCCTCCATGGGTTGCAATTTACGCGTTCACACGTCGCATTGTGGATTACTGCAGTCTTTCGCACGTTCTGGCCTCTCTCTCTGAATAGCATCGAAGGCATTGTGAACACGCTGTTGAAGGGTCTGCACACCAGGAACTGGTCCAGCATACACAACGCTTTTCGGATGCCCCTAGATGTAAACATCCAGGGGGTTTAAGTCCGGTGATCTAGCAGGTCTTGCTACAGCACAGTCCTGTCCAACGTCCTGGGATGATATTGTTGAGGTGTCAGTGAACGTTAATGGGGAAGTGGAGTCGTGCTCCGTCATGCAGAAACCACATAACCTGTTGTGTTGCCAAAGGCATATTCTCAAGCAGCCAAGGCAGAGCATTGCGCTGGAAGTCCACGTATGTTCCTCCATCGAGGTGTTGTGGAATAGTAACCAATCCAAGAATGCAATCGACAAGACTTCCTGACAATACATCGATGCTGAACTGACGAGACGCCCCAACCATTCCCCCGTATGTAACCCACAGATGATAATTACGCACAATCATGATGCCAGTTCTGGTAAAGGTTGTTTCGTCAGTACAGAGGACTGACGATAGAAATCCCATTTATCCCATTATTGTGACGGTCTGGTGAAACACTATCGACAAAATCCTCCCCATAGACGGAAATACACTGCCGATAATCCTTGCACTCGTTTCAGGTGACTGGGGTTGTCGTGGTTGCCGTGCTTGACACACACAATCGTACTTTGACTTACGCTATGTTGTTGGGAAAATCTAGTGTATGCACAGTCCCTGCTTCCCTGCATGTTCGTCTGTCTGAAACGACCCATGATCACACAAACGCCCAAAAAGAGCTTGAAATGTTGTGAAATGCGGTAGATGTCTGTGAGGGTACTTGTTTTGGTGTAGCAGTGCTGGCTCTGGACCGTTTCCATCTGCCTGAATACTAGAGCATTCTGCTGCTTCCAGTGCGCCGCGACGATTACACAGCCTCCAACGCACAAGCTACACACGGCATGTGGTCAGAGAAACTTCCATTCGCCAGCACCATCTACCGTTTCAACGACGCATTTCTGGACCCTTGTTAACAGGACTTTTTTTCCTCCATTTCCAGTCAGGAATCCCTCCCTGTGGTTTGTCGGTTTTATTAATGTTCACCTTATATATCTCAATAAGAGTTATTGCAACAGAATCATTGTTAAAATATTACTAAAAAGAAATAAATGTGCGAATCACTTCTGTTGCTCGCCAGTGAAAGAAGAAAGATTACTGTTTAATATCGTTTTGACAATGAGGACATTAGAGACAGAGCACAAGCTAAGATTCAAGTTGGATAACGTTGAGAAAAGAAAGTACCTGTCAACATTTCATTGCAATAATTTCAACATTAGCCTTAGAGAACATGGAAAATAGATAAAAATTTTAATCTTGAAGCCCTGATGTTCTGGATTTTGATCTAGTCCCACGCACTGCTCATCTGCGATCAGTGTATACCACTGAAAATCATAATTTTATTATTTGTCATGATCGAAGCAAAGCGTACAAGAAGTGCCGGTTTCGATAGATAACTATTCTATTTAAATATCCATGAATTTATGCTACAAATAACGCTTCATAGTACGCTCAAGCAACCTTGCAGTTTCATTTCTAGCATGCTATGTTGCATGTTGCGCATTAGTTCGAGCATAGATTTGGAGATATTTGAAGGTAGTAACGCCTTCCTGAAACTTGTTATACAATTTGCTGCGATCAACGAGGATAATAAAGTAGTAATTTGGAGTCTCAGCTGTACACTGCACCTTCAGTATCCCATTGGTAGCCACCACTGGAGACAGCTAACACAGATATTCAAAATACAAAAGATACATAAGTCATACTACAATATAGAGGGAGCTGGTTTGAAACTTCCTAAGTGTTGGAAAAAATCGTTAAGGAAGGCTGCAGAAAAAGTGCCTGTAGCTACTGTCTTATGTCACTGACGTCATGGTGTTTAGAGATCATGTAAAATACTTCGTGATGTGTGTTTCGAGGACTGAACACGGATCTAGGTGGCGCTTACCGTGTGAGCAATTGGCTCTGGTCGAGATCCAGAAGCCGGCCGCTGGTGGCCGAGCGGTTCTGGCGCTACAGTCTGGAACCGCGCGACCGCTACGGTCGCAGGTTCGAATCCTGCCTCGGACATGGATGTGTGTATTGTCCTTAGGTTAGTTAGGTTTAAGTAGTTTTAAGTTCTAGGGGACTTATGACCTCAGCAGTTGAGTCCCATAGTGCTCAGAGCCATTTGAACCATTTGAGATCCAGAAGACTGCATGCACCGAAGCCCAAGTTGATGCTGTTTTGTAGTGTCCTAACGCAGAAAGAGGGAAGACGTGTATTATAGCTCAGTCTGCAATTTACGAGCGGTTAGGAGGAAATGCAGAAAGACAAACTTCCATGAAGGCAGGTTGATTGCATAGATCAGGGCCAGACACCGTCACAGGGCACCTAGGAGAGGCAGAGATTTTGGGACTCTTTAGGATTTTCACAGCAGGGGACTCAAGGACACTCGGGGCTCTGATTAAAAATATTTATTTGTATCATACTAATAACTACACTGAAGCAAAGGGTGCAACTGGTCGTACAACTGAAGTCAATATCTGAGTTCGAGGGGTAAGAGCTACCAAAAATAGCAATAACGAGTAGCATTGTAAAGCACGAACTTTAAGACCTGCACTCCAAGTGAGAAAAACAGACTTGTTTGAGCTTACCAGAGACTTGCGATGAGCAGCGCACCGTGTAGTTGGGGTCCCAACGATCTGACAGGGAACTCTTTCTGAATACAAAAGCGTTGTCGCTCGCTGTGAACCGTCAAATGGGCCGGTAGGGCACGGAGGAGCCTTGTGATTGGCTCCGGCGTCTTCCTGTCCTGTCGGAACAGCCTGTTTAAAACACCTGCACTGTCTTCATTCAGGAGGTCAGCGTGCTGCTTGGATGTGGTGAAATATTTCACAGCGACAGTGCATTTGTGGAAAGTCAAGCATGCCGAAAGTAGCCAGCTCCAAATCATCTCTGATTCGTCAGTGGTTACAAGAATTTCCTGATTTTTCTACAGACGGAAGAGGTATTCACTGCAGTGTGTGCAACAAAGGCGTAAGTAAAATGTTAACATTTTATCTGATACGCCCACTCCGAGAACAGTGATGGCATTGTTTTTCTCGAGCTAACTTGGACCACACACATACAAATGGAAAATTATTGTTTCTAAATCCTTAATGTAGGTTAATTTTGCTTAGCAGATCTTGTGCGTAAATTCTACCACAAAGTATTTCTCAATTCTTTTTGTTTTTCGGTATGTTCTGAACAGAGATCGTATTTAAGTGAGCATGTAACAGGGGTTAAACACCACGCAAATCTAGAAAATAAATCAAACGTGAAAAACAAATGTTTGTAACTAAACCAAATGCAACAAACAAAAACGAATTTCATCTTGACGTGTGTCGAGCGATTGTTGCAGTAAACATACCATTCAATGCAGTTGAAAATAGCCAGTTCAAAAGTTTTCTTGAGAAATACTGTCACCACAGCATTCCAGCAGAATCCACACTGAGAAAAAACTATTCAGATACTTTACATGAAAATATATTGAGGAGAGTAAGGGAAGATATAGGTGATACATGTCGGTCTCTGTCGATGAAACAACTGACAGACAAGGCGATATGTGGCTATTTTGATTGTTGGAAAGTTAGATCCTGACACTTGCTCTGTACTTCATCTGATCTGCAGCAAAGAGCTAAATAAGGCTAACCAGGAAACAACTGCTCACTTTATTAATAAAGCTCTCAAATTACTTTTCCCCAACAGTCTAGATGAAAATAGAGTAACTGTAATCTGCACGGATGCAGCCGCAGACACGATTGCTGCTATTAAATTGTTGAAAGGCTTGCTCCATATCACATGTATTGCCTATGCGATGAATCGAGTAACTAAGACGATACGTCTCGAATTTCCACGTGTAAATAGACTAGTTGCAACCATCAAAAATGTTTTTATTAAAGCACCAACAAGAATCCAGTTATTTCGAGAGGAACTTCACAAAGTACCACCTCCAGCAGAACCCATACTTACTCGCTGGAGAACGTGGCTAGAGGCTGTGGAGTAATACAGCGAGCATTTGAAAGACATTAAGAACATTATTCTTAAATTGTGGGAAGAGGCTGTGAGCATTACTTGAGCTAAAGATCTAAAGGACCCAACAATTTCTAACGACATTGCATGCATAAAATCTCATTTTGCATTTCTGGTCCCTATTATTAAAGCTACAGAGTGTTCTGGGAAACGAGTCTACACGCAACAGCGATTGATAGAAGACGAAACAGAAAAAAATCAACTTGGTCCGAGGTTCCTGCACAGTGGCTGACTTCTTATCGGGTAAATCAACAGAACATGAGTATGTTTCCTCTTCCAGAGTGCAGCTCCTGGCCTCGCCGTCGAACCAACGTTAGCTCCAGACTGTAGCTCCTAGAACCTCACGGCTATTCCGGCCGGCCTTTTGTCACTCTACTTATCTTTCTGGACATAATTGCCTGTTGGCTTCTGTCTCGGGTTCTTCGGCCGACGTTCATCTAATGATTTTACTGACGTTTCGTCAGCACGAGTGGCTGGCATTGTCAAAGATTCACGCTCCATTGGCGGTGGTGAACTGGAGCCGAGCTCGCGGCCGTAGACTGTATGTACCTGGCGTGCCAACGTCCGAAGGCTTCTCCTCGGTCATTTCCGGTGCGGTTCTCCTCTTGCTACCTGCGACGATCGTTCGCTGCAGTACGGGAAGCCAGGATCCGTTTACCTTAAGGTTTTCCTCTTTCTTGTTGAAGCTGTTCGCGTGGTTTTGTATTTCTACAGCTTCTCTGAACAAGCGCATGTGATAGTGCTTCTCTACAGCCAGAACTTCCATGTTGGCGAATTTTAGTACGTGGTCGGTCTCACTCAGTGGGTGCTCTCCCACGGCTGATATCTCCACCTGTCCCAGCCTGCAAAGTCGCTTATGTTCTTTGATCCTGGTGTTGATTCATCGTCCAGTCGTTCCGACATAAACTTTTCCGCATGTGCATGGATGGTATACGGTATATTCCCGACATTGCAAGTGGGTCCCTTTTCTCCTTTGCCGATGTATGACACACTCGAGCCAGAAAAGAGGCATGATTAATACGCTCGTAACGCGAGCAGGACGAATATGTGAGCCACAGCACCTCAGACGCGAAATGCAACACCTGGAAAGTGTTCTGAGGAGAAATGGGTACTCCACAAATTATATTTGAAGTGTAAAAGAGCCAAACACTCAGTGAAGAAAGGAATCAGAAAAAGAAATGTCGGGTACGGCCTTTCTGCCATACATTCCCAGAGTGACGGACAGAATCGGCCGCATATTGCGCAAACATGGAGAAAAGGGACCTACTTGCAATTACGGGAATATACCGTATACCATGCACATGTGGAAAAGTTTATGTCGGAACGACTGGAAGATCAATCAACACCAGGATCAAAGAACATAAGCGACTTTTAAGTTAAAATCTTCTGGGTTATTCGACCGCGTCATGTTTCTTCTGAAATGTTCGACGTTTCGACCCCTCTGCTGGGATCTTCCTCAGGAACTTTTGGTGTCCACTACTGCTGGAACACAGGGGTTGAACGTGGAACATTTTAGAAGAAACATGGCGCGGCCTAATAACCCAGGAGATTTTAACATCAGTGACAACGGCCACGAAAGCCTGCAGACTTACATAAGCGACTTTGCAGGCTCAGGCAGGTGGAGAAATCGTCCATGGGCATATCACGCTCTGAGTCAGACCGACCAAGTAATAAAATTCGCCGACACGGAAGTTCTGGCTGTAGAGAAGCACTATCACACGCGCTTGTTCAGAGAAGCTGTAGAAATACAAAAACACGGAACAGTTTCAACAAGAAAAAGGAAAACCTTAAGGTAAACGGATCCTGGCTTCCCGTACTGCAGCGAACGACCGTCGCAGGTAGCAAGAGGAGAACCGCACCGGAAATGACCGCGGAGAAGCGTCAGGTACATATAGTCTGCGGCCGCGAGCTCGGCTCCAGTTCACCACCGGCAATGGAGGGTGAAGCTTTGACAATGCCAGCCACTCGTGCTGGCGAAACGTCAGTAAAATCATTAGATGAACGTCGGCCGAAGAACCCGAGGCAGAAGCCAACAGGCAGTTTGTCAACAAGTGGCCACGAAAGCCTTAACAATTTTGTATTTCTGGACATAAAATGTTACATTGTGGTCAACTATTTTTTTATTTTTATGACCTATTTTTGTAAGTTATAGAACCTATTTTATGTACCTAATTTAAGATTTTTGAACCTAAATGTCCGAGGTCTACTGATATGTTAGGTCGGCCAAACATTTCCTTATGCACGTCCTAAACAGCACCATCGGCTTCAAATCAATCCAGAATACGATAAATTGTTGGTGGCTGCATTTCGTACACATTATGCCATTGCTGTTATACTTCCATCACGTTTTCGTAGTTCCAGTACCACTGCAACATGGCCTTGCGTTGCTCAGACGACAGTCTTACGTCATTCAATTCTACACTGTCATCTGCTGGAAAACGCCAGCCAGGATCTGGTGAGAAAACAATGGACTACGCTACCGCGCAAAACTGCGACGATATGTCATTTTGTTAAAAAAAAAAACATGAAAGAATGTCTACATTTTTCTGGCCCCCTCTGTATCCTTTCGCCTCAACAGATCTTCGACTTAGACCTATGCTATGTTACAGAAGGCCTGTGGACAGTCTGTTCTCCTCTACAGCATAACTTGAAGATGGTTTAAATTGTTTAAAGAGGGAAGACTATCAGTTTCAAGGTAGACCCGACGCTTACGGTTATTAAGGAAGAAAACATCAACACCGCTGTTATCACTGTGAGCGAGGATCGACGAATAACCTTACGAACACTTTCTGAAATACTGAATATCTATTGGATGCCATCCACAAGTAGATGACAGAAAATTTATACATGAGATGTGTTTGTGGGCGGCGGGGTCCAAGACTGCTGATTCTCGAACAAAAGGACATTCGCATATAGGCCTGCATGCAGTTGAAGTTGAACTTATAGTAAGATCCCGAGTTTCTTGCAAAGGTAACCACCGCTAATGAAACTAGACGATGTCATTTTGATCCTGAGAGCAAACAGCAAACCTCAGTGTGAAAATATCCTTATCATCAACCCCAAAAAACCAAATGTGGTTGTTTGTACTGGGGAAGTTGTAGTCATCTCATTTCTTGATATTTATGAAATGAGATACATCATGTTGTACCTGCACACGCATCAATAACTGGGCAATGCTATACGAATGTCCTGTAAACTTTGCAAGTCCATATCAGGTGTAGAAGATCACAGATCCGTGAAACAGACTGGATGCGGCACCACGACACTGTACAGCCGCATAATGCAAATGTTGTTACCGAATATCTTGTAAAAATCAGTGCGAAGTGTATTCCTTGCCCTCCGTAAAAAAAATTTAGAGTATTCTTCAATGAACAGCCATCCTGTGTGCAGGGTGACCAGGAACATTCTGAAAAGGGTGTATGGTTGTTGTTCTGAGAAATAGTTGTTAGGTAAAAAAATTCGACACGTTGTGCCGCTTCCGAGTTAATTAACGCTGATGTTAGCTAGTCAGGCCATTTTGCGCTCAAATTCAAGAAGATCGCCAGAGACGGTGTCGCTAAGCTTGTCTGGTTGAGTTCCTAAAACCGAAAAAGAGAGCGATAAAGAAATTGGAAATCAGACGGTAGTAAGGACAGAACCCGAGAAAAAGGTGGAGCAGTCTCGTGCACTATAACAACTGACACTAACTGTATGTGGCGGGCCACTTATATCTGCGGACGCAACAGCCTGATTGGCTAGCTTCAATGCTAATTAATTCGGAAACGGCGCAACGCATCGAATTTATTTCTTAACAGTTATTTCTCATCACGACCTATCCTGCAACACTCTTATAAGCTTTTGAGACTATTTCTGATCACCCTGCATAAGACACACAGTTGAGAAATTTTTTGAAAAACAGGAAGACGCACAAATGATCAGTGTCTCATGTAACTGTTGACAGCTTACTCTCACCGTACATAAACGGAAAGCAACTAGAGTGAACAGGTAAAAAAGGTTCGATATCGCATGAGAATGCTATTATCGGTCAGTTATTGAAATAAATTACAACTGCCAAGCATCTACGAGTAGCAGGTCCGCAACGACATTAGGTGAAACGATCACAAACCCATCTGTGAGATAAGTTGATACTGGCCTAAGGTCAAAAAGATTCACCGCGGATTTATTCATTTGCTGTGAGATCTTCAGAAATATGCCTGTAAAACTCCTGCGGGTCACGCTTCAAGAAACATATTGCAAATCGCGGAGAGACTGACTCTATAAATGTCGAATACTCAGTGCGAGGAGAAAAGAGAGAGAGAGAGAGAGAGAATAGTACCTTCTTCCACATACCATACACTGTGTGAACAAAGGTATCCTGACACCCCCAAAAACATACGTTTTCATTTAGCTGAATTGTGCTGCCACCAACTCCAGGTACTCCATGTTAGCGACATCAGTAGTCATCAGACATAGTGAGAGAGCAGAATGGGGAGCTCCGCTGAACTCACGGACTTCGAACATGGCCAGGTGGCTGTACGCAAGATTTCCACACTCCTAAACATCCCTAGGTCCATTGCTTCCGATGTCATGGTGAAGTGGAAACTTGAAGGGACACGTACACACAAAAGCGTACAGGCTGACCTCATCTGTTAACTGAGAGAGACCGCCGACAGTTGAAGAGGATCGTAATGGGTAATAGGCAGACATCTATCCAGACCATCACACAGGAATTCCAATCTGCTTCAGGATCCACTGCTAGTACTATGACAGTTAGGCGGGAGGTGAGAAAACTTGGATTTCATGGTCGAGCGGCGGCTTATCACGCCGGTAAATGCCAAACGAAGCCACGCTTTGTGTAAGGAGCGTAAACATTGGACGACTGAACAGTGGAAAAACATTGTGTGGAGTGACGAATCACGGTACACAATGTGGCGATCCACACCGATGGCAGGGTGTGGCTATGGCGAATGCCCGGTCAGCGTCATCTGCCAGCGTCAGTACGGCCAACAGTAAAATTCGGAGTCGGTGGTGTTACGGTGTGGTCTGTTTTTCATGGAGGGGGGCTTGCAGCCGTTGTTGTTTTGCGTGGCACTATCACGGCACAGGCCTACATTGATATTTTAAGCACCTTCTTGCTTCCCACTGTTGAAGAGCAATTCGGGGATGGCGATTGCATCTTTCAACACGATGGAGCACGTGTTCATAATGCACGGCCTGTGGCGGAGTGGTTACACGACAATAACATCCCTGTAATGGACTGGCTTGCACAGAGTCCTGACTGGAATCCTATTTAACACCTCTGGGATGTTTTGGAACGCCGACTTCGTGCCAGGCCTCACCGACCGACATTGATACCTCTCCTCAGTGCAGCACTCTGTAAAGAATGGGGCGCCATTCTCCAAGCACCTGATTGAACGTATGCCTGCGAGAGTGCAAGCTGTCATCAAGGGTGGGCCAACACCTTATTGAATTCCAGCATTACCGATGGAGGGAGCCACGAACTTGTAAGTCATTTTCAGCCAGGTGTCCGGATACTTTGGATCACATAGTGTACATCTCGTGTGCATACCACGAGAGTAAAATTGGAAAGAAGTGTGAAGAAAGAAAGATTAGGTTTCAACGTAAGGTCCACGTTGAAGTCTTGAGAGGTGGAGCACTAGCTAATACTCGTATAGTGCAAGACAGGTCAGGACATGGCCTGTGAACATTTCGCAGGTTTACGGCTTAAGTCTACTGAACGACTGAAAACTTAAATCTGGATGGCCGGATAGAAATTTGAATCTTAGCTTTCGTGATGATCAAATGTGTGTGAAATCTTATGGGACTTAACTGCTAAGGTCATCAGTCCCTAAGCTTACACACCACTTAACCTAAATTATCCTAAGGACAAACAGACACACCCATGCCCGAGGGAGGACTCGAACCTCCGCTGGGACCAGCCTCACAGTTCATGACTGCAGCGCCTAAGACTCGTGATGATCAGTGCTGCCATTGTTCTTAAAACAATAGAATCAATTACGTAGGACAGAGTGAATAATTTTTTAGAATACATACAATCTTCTAAATCAATGGTTACCAACTTTTCCGAGACCATTATTCTCAGTGGAATCAGATATTAGGTAGTACCACCCTTCCCCCCACACACAGGTCCTATCAACAGTATTAATGCCTAACTAAACTTTAAAGGAAAAGGGACAAGTTTGTTGTTTTAAAAGTGATCTACGAATGAATAAAACTACTACGAAACCGAAATTCTAGTTACTGTGAATGGAACAGATTTGTCTTGAGGAGGGACGATGACCTTCGTAAAGCTCAATGGTTAACTGTGTGTCAGACTATGCATCCAAAGATTCTATTATTTCTCCCTTCTTGCACTTTTGGTAACGATTAGTGTCTTAACAGTACACATTAATTTGAAGTCTAAGTACCAGGTGTAAAAAGTAATGAGACTGATTTTCTTCTACGTAAGTTTTCTTTCTTTTAGAGAACAATATTGTCCCTTTCAGAGCAGTTCCCTTCGGCAGCAATACACCGGCGAATCGTTGTTGCTAGTCTTGGTAGCAGCGCTGAAAGACTTCAACTGGTGCGGCCTTTAATATGTCGGTCACATTCTTTTGAATGTTCTCTAGATGACCTCCTTTTAAGACATTTTCCAATTTTGGAAAAAAGAAAAAAGTCACAAGCACCCAGATCAGGGGAACTGGCGGGCTGTGGAACAACAGGAATGCTTTTTGAGTTCAAAAATTGCGTGATGGAAGTGGCCATGTAAAATGAGGCTTCGTCATGATTCAGCATCCGCTCGTCTGCAATGTCCGGCTTCACTCGATTCATCCTCTACCTGAGCCTTTCAAGGACTTGACTGTTTGTCCTGTATGTCTGACCTCACAAGAGCAGGCTCGCGTTCGACGTTCTCATTGGTTTTTGAAATTGGAGGTCTCACTAAGCGAGGTTCATCTACATCGTGTTCTCGGCCTTCCAAAAATGATTTGTGTCAGCGAAAACTTGTACTCTTGATAAGGAATGTCCCCCCCATAGGCCTGTTTCAACTTCTCAGATGTCACATACACGAATTTTCCAAGTTTAACACAAATCTTAATAGCATAACGTTGCTCAAAATTCCACTGGTCAGTTTTCGTAACACACAAAAAAATTTTGAAACTTGTGTGAATTCCTAAGGGACCAAATTGCTGAGGTCATCGGTCCCTAAACTTACACACTATTTAAATTAACTTAAACTAATGTATGCTAAGAACAACACATTCACCCATGACCGAGGTAAGACTCGAACTTCCGGCGAGAGGGACCGAGCAATCCGTGACCTGGCGCCTCAAACCACGTGGCCACTCCGCGCGGCTTCGTAACAAACAACAAAAACTGATGGCGTTCTCAAAAATCCCGTGATTGCTGTACGGAGATGAAACTCGGACTGAGCGTCTGAAAGGAATGAATGCACCGGCCTGCATAAGCAGAACAACACGGCGTTGTCCTATCGCCCGTAGTCAGACTATTTTTCTCACACATTCGCAGGTCTCTCTTTGGTGTTAGCAGAAGAGCCAACACCGTGTTACGAGTGGAGGCCGAAATGCACGCGTTTTAGCTTACGCAGGCTGGCGTGAGGAGGCAAGAACTATACTGACGTGAGGTCTGGAACATGACAAGGAATGAGAATTCAGAAAGCGGACGTAATTAGTTTGATACTTAACTTTAATCCATTAATGATGAACGTCGCTCTTGACGGTACATGATTCACAATATTATCTGTTTAGAATACATTCTTAAAGATAGTAATTATAGTAACTGGCGCCTTGCTAGGACGTAGCAAATGACGTAGCTGAAGGCTATGCTAAACTGTCGTCTCTGCAAATGAGAGCGTATGTAGACAGTGAACCATCGCTAGCAAAATCGGCTGTACAACTGGGGCGAGTGCTAGGGAGTCTCTCTAGACTAGACCTGCCGTGTGGCGGCGCTCGGTCTGCCATCACTGATAGTGGAGACACGCGGGTCCGACGTATACTAACGGACCGCGACCGATTTAAAGGCTACCACCTAGCAAGTGTGGTGTCTGGCGGTGACACCACACTCTCTATAACTGCGATGGTGAGTATCTTCAAAGATCGGAGGAAAGCAATACATATCAGTTTCTTTAGGAGCATACCTAGTACTGCACTGTGATGTTCAAACTAACCTTCGAAGTAATACTAGAATTCCCCTCCTTTTTTATATATCTTTCACCAAATGTTGTACGATGTCTTGCGAATATATACGTAGATAGACATAAATGGCAAAAACGTAGGCTCAAAATGCCTTAAAAGTACGAGGAGTCAATCTAGCGTTGTCGACACTTAGCTACTGTTGTTCATTTGCAATGAGAATCGGGTACGCTCTTTCATTATAATGAAAGGAAACCAGTGTAGTTTTAGCAAATAGCCCTGAACGCTGGACTGGACACGTGTGAGCAACCGTGAGTCAACACGAAGAAGCGAGATGACACAGGAGGGGTCTACTGAACTGGCGGCAGGGGATGCATTAGCGGCGGAATGTGTTCCCTGCTAAGTTAGAGCGGACGCCGCTGCCACAAGTTGGCCACCTGTCACGGCGCCGATCTCAGCAGCTAATTACCTAGCTTCCTGCGCGGCCCCGCAACTTTGCGAGTTCCCAAATGCCGCAAGTGATTTCTGTCAAAACATCGTAAATCTCCGCGCCGAGAGCAGCTTGACTTGGAGAGCTCCGCTGTCAACTGCACTTAGATTCTCTTAATGGCTCTGCCGTCTGCGGATCACAGAAGTTTAGTATTGCACTGACTACTCTTATGGTCGATAGTCACGGTTAAAAGACAATATTACGTGATCCATTATCAGCTGAAGATATGTAAACAAGGTTATCAACTAACGATAGGAAACAAAGAAGAGAATTTTTTGTTTGACGAATAGTTGTAAGCTTTTTTACCCATCGAGGTAAGGGGGATACCTTTCTCTAAGGACGCAGATAACTTTTTAAAGGCGTTCAGTAGCTCCTACAAATAAGAGTTCCGTGACGTACCACAAACCCATTGTTCACACTGAAAATCTTAACAAACTTTCCAAAAAAGGGCAAATCGTGAGATGGAAGACTGCCATCAGAGTGCATAAGAGAAAATGGAGCTTTTTATTTTATATTTTGTATTTTGTGCACCACACAGCCATCCTTGACGTTTTTGATACAAAGCATATCACTAACAAGTCCTTATATAATACAAATATAAGATTTGTACAAAACACTAACAAATAATATAAAATTCTCTCAGCAACTTGCATACCTTCATAAGGTCAATCACCTTTGTACTAACTGGAATGTCATACTGAGAATATAAGACGGCTACCACCTATGTTGTTCTTGTTGTTGTGGTCTTCAGTCCTGAGACTGGTTTGATGCAGCTCTCCATGCTACCCTATCCTGTGCAAGCTTCTTCATCTCCAAGTACTTAATGCAACCTACATACTTCTGAATCTACTCAGTGTATTCATCTCTTGGTCTCCCTCTACGATTTTTACCCTCCACGCTGCCCTCCAATGCTAAATTTGTGATCCCTTGATGCCTCAGAACATGTCCTACCAACCGGTCCCTTCTTTTTGTCAAGTTGTGCCACAAACTCCTCTTCTCCCCAATTCTATTCAGTACTTCATCATTAGTTATGTGATCTACCGATCTAATCTTCAGCATTCTTCTGTAGCACCACATTTCGAAAGCTTCTATTCTCTTCTTGTCTAAACTATTTATCGTCCATGTTTCACTTCCATACATGGCTACACTCCATGGAAATACTTTCAGAAACGACTTCCTGACATTTAAATCTATACTCGATGTTAACAAAACTCTCCTCTTCTGAAACGCTTTCCTTGCCATTGTCAGTCTACATTTTATATCTTCTCTACTTCGACCATCATCAGTTAGTTTGCTCCCCAAATAGCAAAACTCCTTTACTACTTTGTGTGTCTCATTTCCTAATCTAATTCCCTCAGCATCACCCGACTTAATTCGACCACATTCCATTATCCTCGTTTTGCTTTTGTTGATGTTCATCTTATATCCACCTTACAAGACACTGTACATTCCGTTCAACTGTTCTTCCAAGTTCTTTGCTGTCTCTGATAGAATTACAATGTCATCAGCGAACCTCAAAGTTTTTATTTCTTCTCCATGGATTTTAATACCTACTCCGAATTTTTCTTTTGTTTTCTTTACTGCTTGCTCAATATACAGATTGAATAACATCGGGCAGAGGCTACAACTGTGGTGTCACCGCCAGACACCACACTTGCTAGGTGGTAGCCTTTAAATCGGCCGCGGTCCATTAGTATACGTCGGACCCGCGTGTCGCCACTGTCAGTGATCGCAGACCGAGCGCCGCCACACGGCAGGTCTAGAGAGACTTACTAGCACTCGCCCCAGTTGTACAGCCGACGTTCATAGCAAGGGTTCACTGACGAATACGCTCTCATTTGCCGAGACGATAGTTAGCAAGGCGCCATTACCAGTTATATTGAGCTTATTATAAAACCTGTACCGTCAAGAGCGATGTACACCAATTATGGATTAAAGTTAAGTATTACATCATCTACGTACTTTATTTGCAATTCTCAAGACATTGTCCTGTTCCAGACCTCACGCCAGTCTGCGTGTAATTAAACGCGTGCATTTCGGCCTCCTCTAGCAACACGGTGTTGGCTCTTCTGCCAACACTACAACAACCATGTCTGACTCCCTTCCCAACCACGGCTTCCCTTTCATGCCCCTCGACTCTTTATAACTGCCATCTGGTTTCTGTACAAATTTTAAATAGCCTTTCACTCCCTGTATTTTACCCCTGCCGCCTTTAGAATTTGAAAGAGAGTATTCCAGTCAACATTGTCAAAACCTTTCTCTAAGTCTACAAATGCTAGAGACGTAGGTTTGCCTTTCCTTAATCTTTCTTCTAAGATAAATCGTAAAGTCAGCATTGCCCCACCTAAGTTGCGCTGTATCTGTCTCGTTACTCCCTGTGTGTGACACACTCACCAACGACACAGCCGTGTTCAAAATGGTTCCAATGGCTCTGAGAACTATGGGACTTAATATCTTTTTTTTGTGGTCATCAGTCCCCTAGAACTTAGAACTACTTAAACCTAACTAACCTAAGGACATCACATACATCTATGCCCGAGGCAGGATTCGAACCTGCAAACGTAGCAGTCGTGCGGTTCCGGACTGAAGCGCCTAGAACCGCTCGGTCACAGCGGCCGGCAAATGGGCTTCCTCTGAGCTTGGTTGGCAGGGCTACTTGACGAATATCGTCGAGGGAATGAGGCGAAATTTTGCTTTTGTGTACCCGCCATGTGTGGTCAACATGAGCCGGGAGGCCTCCCGCGCGGAAACTCTTTCCTGCATTCGCGCTCCTCTGCCTATTTCGACCACAAGTGGTTAAGACAACCGCATAGAGACATAACGTCTAGTACAGAAGTGTCTGCTCCCTGAGGCTTAGGAAGCTGTTAAGGTGGATTCTTTCTTCTGACTCCTGCTCCTTTGAGAGAGAGCGCGAGTGTGCCTCTTCATTGTCGATCCCAAGGCACTCTGACCGGCCTGCGCCCATTACCTGTGGCCCAGCCACGATTTCAGAATACTGTAACGCGGCCACCACACGGCGCGCACCCCCCCCCCCCCCCTCACTCCCTGTACTCCTTTCGCAATGAGGGACACAGAAAGGTAGTTCTCGCTTCTTGTAGTCTATTACTGCATCTGCGCAGCTCAGTCGGCCAGCGCCTAAATCGGTCCACATCAGCAGACACACGCCATATTGTTTTCAACCGAACCTCCAGCAGCCGCCCTGGTACCCCGTGTTGCCAGCCTCGTCACCAGATGCGTAAGCGTCACTGCGGACAGCACTGCCTTCGCGGCACTACCTCGCTTCTGTGAAGCACTGTTCCCGCCGGTATCCTTCTGCCAAGCGAGTATTTAAGTCGTCATCCGAGAGCTCTGCAGACAGTTCGGTTCGAATTCTGGGCTTAACGCCAGCTGTGCCTCACAGCTCATTAAACAGAGTACACTCAACGCTCACGGCGATTGCGCTTCGCAGCCCATCAATTGGAGTTCACACACAAGCCCCCGCTTAAGTTCACACTCGTGGCTTTACGCCATCTGCTCCTAGCAGCCCATCCGGTCGGAGCACACTTCACCAAGCCAGTGAGGAGCATCTTAACGCAGCGTCCACAAACTACGACCATCCTCGAGCGTCCTACGCTCACCGCCTACAACAGCCTCACTCACGGACTGTCATCCTGAATCAAGTAGTGCAACATGTCTCAAGAAACTGTGTTTCTTTCCTTTAAACTTAATAAACATACAGCTATTCTTTGCTACCTTTGAACTTCAGTTGTAGAGCATTTTCCCTCAGTCGCAACCCTACAATACTACAATGCCGATGAGGATCAAAGCTTGCAAAGTGTTTTAACAATCTGCAGCACCAAATCGTCGAAGAATCAATGTCCTCGTCTCAACTACAATAGCGACAAAGATAATTGACTTAGGGATTAGGTCCCAGCAGAGACTAGGGTCCAGATTATCAGAGTTTTTGTGCATTCATTTTTGCCCACAATAGCTTTCCATACCTGTGCACTACTTCGGACTGTTGATGATATTTTCACCATACATGTGGTCTGAGTGCCCTTTGTCTCTTTTCAATATGGTGCTACAGCACTCGGATGTCTTGGTGCAGCTCTTGTATCACTTACAGATTCTGCATCACAACTCTGAGATTGTCTTACAGAAGTTAACCCACCCAGACGCTACCCTCACTCAAGTGGTGATGACACAGCCACTGCTACCTGAGGAATTACGTGAAGAATTGGAACCATGGCCTTCCCTTCTTATGCATTTGGAATGTCAGGCAACTTCATGGGTTGCAACACGCCTTTCTGATGATCCATGCCTTGTCCTGCCTGTGCCTGGTCACCTCTCCAGTACTACTCAAGCTGGTGACACCACATGTTGCCGTAGGGTCCTCTTTGCTTAACCCTCCACTTGTTCCATGTTCTTTCTGTATCGTCCTCCGCACCACTCGTCAGCTCCTTCCTGGTCCTTAATCCTTATTTCCACACCACCTCAACTACTGGAACCAGAACTACTGGCGCCAGTACTGCCATCGTCACTGGCACCAGAGCTACTGCTGCAGTGGGGCAGCTCACAGCTAGTCCACCTGCAGTCGGTCCACCTACCACCGCCCACCCTGGTTTCCACCTGTTCATCATTTTCACAACCTTCTCGGCCACCGGATGGACTTTTCTTTGCCTCTGGCTGTGCCCTCCTGGAAATTTGACACAAACCTTGGTTACCCTGGGTCCTGCCTATGTCTCCACCTTCTACGGCCTGTTCGACCTTCCAAGATGACGATTCTCGGTCGCCATCCCCAGTGGTCAGGTCTAACTTTCCAGACTACGACACCGTATGTCGCTTTTTTTTAAGGTTTGCTCCCCCATCTGGTTATTTTATTCATGACGGTTATGTACTTTGCGATGACAGTTTTGTGCAGAAAGGTTGTTGTTTAGCCTTACGGTGACTTTAAGGGTTATGTATTCAAATGTCAGCAGTTTGTTACCTGGAACTATGCCTATAATGTCATGAAACTAATCATGGTTAATAAATCATCGTGATGCAGCTGTTATGATTTTCATCATCTGAAATCTTTCTCCTTTTATTTGTGAAATGTCCAGTGTAGCTGCTCGGTATAGAGCCCATATTGAAAATTATGCTAAGAATTTCACAAAGTTTATTGAGAAATTTTTCGTATACTTTGGGAGAAAAGTATAAAATTAAAGAGGTGTCCTTTTGAAAGCTTAAGTAATGAATATATATTCTAGCTAATTTAAAAGGAAAAAATGAACATAGCTACAACGATAGAAGGAAAAATTACCTTCATTGCTCTTTGATGAAGTATTCAGAGGTTTAGAAAAGTGTTTAATACGCAGACACAAAAACGTTTGAGGAGTATGTACAGAGACAGACTAAGCTAATAAGATACGACAAATGAACGTCAATAGGAGGGCGGCGAGCACAGTTGAGTACTGACCATTCTCGAGACAAGCAGTATGGCCCATATCCCAACAGGAGTTTATTTCTGGACATGGTTTTGTAAGACTTATTCAAGATTGTAACAGTACTAAATACGACGATAACCACTTCTTCATATATTAACACGTGGGTCGTGCTGTATCGATACAGGTCTCGGTTTTTCATTACTATTCCTGGTAAGAATATGGGAAATTATTTTTATATTCAGGTTTTTGCGGTCATTTTGTGCCACTGCTGTTCAATGAGCGTATTGATTCATACCAGTTGCGTTTCACTTTAATACAAATCCTACATGGTGTTCGTTTGTTACATTGATATTAAATTTCATGTGAGTACACGTCAACTTGTATAGAAAGCTATTTTGAGACTCTACTCTACACTGTTTTTGGAACCACTCAGTTAGTCATGCTTACACAAAAGTAGGAGAACAAACTGTTTTTAATGCCATAGTTCTTGGTATTGGCGAGAAATACGATGCAAAATGCAAGAGATGATGATGAAGTTTCTTTAATGAGAATTGAGCCGCGCTAAAAAAATTGCTGTTTTGAAGAGCGCGCCGTAGCGCGTAGTGTGAAGCAGTCGCCCTCCGTTTCTGGCGGTGGCGCTGCTGTGGCAGTCGCAGCTTTGGTGTCTCCCTCCTTTGGGAAAAGGAAAAAGGTTGCCTGTTCACGTGCATTTAAGGGGCGCTATGAGCTCGCCAGTAAGTCAGTCTCAGTCGGTCAGTCTGGGTGAGTCTGGAGTCAGTCTGCGGCCAGTCTCTCGTCCCCAGCTTGCTAGTCTGTCTCTCGTCCGAATTTGTGGCGCAGTGAGAGAACTCAACGAGTGGTCGCCCGGTCGGGGACTTAGTTCCTGAATCTGAGTCTGCACGTTAGGCCGCCAGTCTGCTCGAGTTGCTCAGGCAACGGTCAATGGCGGTTGGATCGATCGGTTGGTCGGTCGCGCACTGAGACACAAGATGACTTGTCCGCCTTGAGCGTCGGCACATGTGAGGTCGTCACGTGAGTCCAGTGGGCCGCGCCGTATAGCGAGAGGTAGTGGCTTCGTCGCGGCCGACACGAGAGCAACAGGAGTCAATCCACGTCATCAGTCTGGCCGGTGCGAGCTGCGACGCCGTGAGACGGGAGATTGGCGCGCCTTCCTGCGTCCGTTTAAGCGGCTGGCAGCGGACGGTTCAGGAGAGCGTTTCGGGGTTGCTGCACCAGGTCTTCGCCAGAAATCGCAGTTTATTAGATGATTTGCACCTGTGTAGTCTTTCAGAGGTTGTTGTGAGCGGTCGTGACTACGGCCGTGTCAAAAGGGAGCGGCAAGGTTCTTTGCCCGAAAGCTCATACACTCAAAAATTTGTTTCTTTCTGTCTGTAAATAAATTGTAACTTGATATTTATAGGGTACTTAAAGCTTATAATTTTGAATCTGTTTCTTAAAAAAAAAGCTTTTAGGAATAAAATTCCCATTTGTTAAAAGCAATTTCATTTTGATTTCATCAGTTACTCCCTGGCAAATACTTCCACGCTCACATAGTGTGATTAAATGTGTTAATGTTCTTGATGAATCGCTAGTAAATTCTTAAGAATATGTTTTTGAAAATTAATTCACGGTTCATTATTGGTAGGAGCGTGTGGTTAGCGTTCTTCCTACGACTCTTTGAGTAACTGATGGAATTTTAGTTGTACTTATTTTATAATTATGTAATATTTCGCTTTGGCCAAGTGACTGTTTAGCTGCATGTTTCAGGTTGTCATGGCGGCCAGAGAATGTCCAGGATTAGGCCTGTTGCGCTGCGTATTCGTAATATAAATAAACAAGGCACTGTTCCTGAGTTGCTTTCGGACTTAAAAGATGCCTTGCTCAATCCGGTCCAAATTTCACTGGAAGTTATTGGTTCCTTTCCGACAGCCATGGCAGCGGCGGCAGAAGAGGTCGGTGAGTTCCAACAACATTTAGACTGGTTTTGTGTTGATCAACCGAGTCGCAAGCAATTAGCTAGACTACGCGCACATTTGGTGCACGTGTTTAACCGGGTCTCTGATCTAGAACAAGTTGTTGTAAACGAGGCTGATCGTAAGGAAGAGATTGAGTTGCAGCGAAAGGTGGCTGCGTTGCAGATTAGGTTAACTGGGTTAGAGTCTAGCGCCGAAGAATCTAGTGGACACTGATAATCCGTTAAGACATTATCTTCTGGTCTCTATGTTCTGGTAGCTCATTGGTTGTCAGCTTCGAAAAGTCCCTTCAACCTTGGTCATCTTGCGAGGCTTACTTCGGTACCTTCTACTGTGTAGAGATGTCGGATTGCCTGGGGCATGTTTCCTGTGGTGTCACCGCTAGACACCACACTTGCTAGGTGGTAACTTAAATCGGCCGCGGTCCTTAGTACATGTCGGACCCGCGTGTCGCCACTGTGTGATCGCAAACCTAGCGCCACCACAAGGCAGGTCTCGAGAGACTGAGGAGACCTCGCCCCAGTTGTACGGACGACCTAGCAAGGCGCAGTTAATCCATATCTGGAGAGAGATTCATTTGTATTACCAAGAGATGTACAAGAAAACATTAAAGTTAAGTATTATTCCAGCTCCGTTCTTTTCTTCATAGCATTAATTACGTATCCTGTTCCAGTACTTCACGCCCGTCTGCGTTAGTCTCGCGTGCAGTTTCAGCCACTCTATCTACAAGGTGTTGGCCCAGCTGCCAACACATCACATGGCGACGAGGATGGGATGGCTCTTGTGTTATACTTTGCTCTGAATTGCTTGTGTCATGGCTTCGCCACAATCTCCAGATATACTGTCCGAATTTTTTCGCTTGCAGAAACAGCAGACGCAGGCGTTATTGGAAGCCCTTGGACAGCTCGTCCAGGGTCAACGTGCGCTGCAAACCGATGCGGCAGCCGCCGCTTCATCGCTACCGCAGCCACAACATGCTGTTGCACCTCAATTTAGACCCTTTGATGCCACCTGCGAGACATGGCAAGAGTGGTCCCGTCAATTCGCCTTCCACCTAGCAGCCTACAGAATTCAAGGTAATGAGCGGCAGCCGATTTTGCTTTCTTGTGTCGGTGTGTCTACCTACCGTGTGATAGGAAATTGTTTCCCCGACGCGACGTAGCAACTCTGTCCTACGAAGAAATTTTGTCTGCTTTAGATGCCTATTTCAAAGAAACAGTCAATGTAGTTGCACAAAGGTATACGTTCTTTCGTACAAAACGTACGGCCGGTCAGACTAATAGGGAGTGGGTTGCCACTTTGCAAGGACTTACTAGGGAGTGTGCATTTGAATGTGACTGTGGACTTCCTTATTCAGATACAATGGTGTGTGATGCAATAGCACATAACGTTTCTGATGTTCGCATACGGGAACAGATTTTGAAACTAGTTAATCCCTCCCTTCAACAAGTGATAGACATATTAGACAGGCAAGACCCACTTGACTTTGCTCAGGACTCATTTGCAACTTCGCCAGCAGTGTGTCACATTAACCGGCCCGCCGGGCCCGCTGCACGGGACGCTAAGCGGCCCTCGCGCCCGTCAGCGCAGCGGCAGCCTACCTTGCAAACACGTGCGCCACGTAAGCAAGCAACTGCAGTGAAATCATGCCCGTGGTGTGCAACTAGACATTCGCGTGAAAATTGCCCGTCACGCCAAGCTATTTGCTTTTACTGTCAAAAGAAAGGACATGTTCAAAGTGTTTGCCAGAAAAAGCTTAGATCAGACAATCACAATAATTCCAGGCCCTTTGCTTCGCGCCGGAATCGAACCAAGGACAATCAGGCTCGTGGACCTTCGCCCATGGATATTCATTTAGTTCATTCCAACCCGTCCAGTGACACTTTAGCTAACAGTGACTGTGTTCGTCCCACCAAAAGTGTGCGTCGACGTCGCCGGAAATCCCGTCACGTCGCAAGTGCTTCTGTACCTGTCTCAGTTCACATTGCACGTGACAGTCGCTCTTGTCGTCAGCAGGACAATAAACTTTTTGTAGACTTAGACTTTGAAGGCAAAGTGATCCCATTCCAGCTCGATACCGGAGCTGCAGTTTCATTGCTCAATCACGCCACGTACAAACAACTGGGCGCCCCGCCGTTGCGTGCCGCAACTGTTAAGTTACATAGTTACTCAGGACAGCAGATACCTGTGTTAGGACAGTGCAGCCTTCTTGCAACATACAAGGGACAAACAAAACTTGTGTCATTTTACGTTCTTCGTTCTTCTACTGCAGTGAACTTGTTTGGTTTAGATTTGTTTCAATTGTTTAATTTGTCTATAGTAAATAAGGTCCTCTCAGTGAATCAGACTGTGCCTTCCGCCAGTGTTTCTAGTCTATGTGACGAATTTGCAGACATTTTTGCACCGGGCCTTGGTTGCGCTACGAATTATGCAGCACATTTGGAACTGAAAGCAAACGCGCAACCGAAGTTTTTCAGAGCGCGCAATGTTCCCCACGCATTGGAATCACAAGGTGTAATTGAACGTGTGCAGGCTTCTCTCTGGGCCTCACCCTTAGTCATTTTGCCAAAACCTTCCGGAAAATTGAGACTTTGTGTGGACTTCAAGGCAACTGTGAATCCACAGCTTGTGACTGCCACTTTTCCTTTGCCCCGCCCGGAAGATCTTTTTGACAAACTGTGCCCGGGAACATATTTTTCAAAATTGGACCTAGCAGATGCGTACTTGCAACTACCTGTGGACGAAAAATCCCAGCGCGTCTTAGTGGTTAACACGCATCTGGGCTTGTATCGCTTCAAAAGACTGCCATTCGGGTGTGCATCCGCCCCTGCATTGTTTCAGCAATATTTACAAACTGTTTGTGCGTCGGTCCCTACTGCTGCGAACTATCTGGACGATATTGTGATCTCAGGAAAGACGGCAGCCGAACATTTGCAAAATCTCCGAACATTATTTCAGGTCTTGCGTCAGAATGGTCTTCGCTTGAGGAAGGACAAATGTGTGTTTTTTGCTCGGGACTTACCCTACCTGGGGCATGTCATAAATGCCCAAGGTATACATCCGAGTCCAGAGCACCTCCGTGCCATACAGGATTTACCTGCAGCGCAGAACTTGAAACAGCTACAGAGTGTGTTGGGTAAAATAAATTATTATCATAAATTTATGCGCAATGCTTCTTCCATTTCAGCTCCACTTCATCGCTTACGCCGTAAAGGTGTTCCGTTCGTCTGGACGACGGAATGCGAACGCGCCTTTCGCCAGTTGAAATCGGCGTTACTTGCAAATACTTGCCTTACGCCATTCGATCCCCAAAAACCCCGTTTGTTGATGGTAGATGCATCGGATTTCGGGATCGGTGCTGTGCTTGCGCACAAAGATGGCTCGCATGATCGCCCTATTGCCTTTGCGTCCAAATTGCTCTCATCTGCGCAAAGAAATTATTCACAGATAGAGAAAGAAGCTTTAGCTCTCGTGTTTGGTGTTACAAAGTTCCATGACTTCTTGTATGGTCGTCACTTTACCATCATCACGGACCACAAACCTTTGACATCGCTTTTTCATCCGAACAAGCCTGTACCTCCACGTACAGCGCAGAAATTCATTCGCTGGTCACTTTTTCTCTCGCAGTACCGCTACGATATCTTGTATCGGTCCACTGCTACGCACGGCAACGCTGATGCGTTGTCCCGTTTGCCTGTTGCTGAGGATACAGCATTCGATTCTTCCGAACTTGCTTGCATGTTCATTGATTCGGAAACCGATGACGTGGTCGAATCGTTTCCGATTGATTTTCGTCGTGTAGCTACAGCCACAGCTGCTGACCCTGTCCTTGCTACTGTTTTGCGTTTTGTTGCTACGCAATGGCCCTTGTCAAAGTCACGGATCGAGGATCCTTTGGTTCGCCGTTTTTTTGCTCACAAGGAGAGACTTTTTGTACGGCGTGGTGTTTTGTTGTTGCGTTCCGATAATGATCAATCCCGAGTCGTGGTCCCACGTTCGTTACAGTCCTCTGTCTTACGGCTTCTTCACCAAGGACATTGGGGTATAGTGCGAACGAAACAACTTGCTCGTCACCACTGTACTTGGTTCGGAATCGATGCTGCGATTCCGAATATGTGCTCCTCTTGCGTGGCGTGTGCCGAACAACAATCCGCACCGCCGCGGAAATTCTTTGCATGGCCGAAAGCCACTTCCCCTTGGCAACGCTTGCACATCGATTTTGCTGGTCCATTCTGGAATGCTCGATGGTTGGTTGTGGTCGATGCTTTCAGTAATTTTCCTTTTGTTGTCCGGATGTCTTCCACGACATCTTCTGCCACGATCCAAGCCTTGTCTGCTATCTTTTGTATTGAAGGTCTTCCGCAGACTATTGTTTCTGACAATGGCCCACAATTCATGTCCGCAGAATTTCAGTCATTCTGCAAGGCCAATGGTATTCAACATCTGACATCCGCGCCGTTTTCGCCTCAGTCAAACGGTGCCGCTGAACGATTGGTCCGGACTTTCAAGTCACAGATGTTGAAATTGAAAGAGTCGCATTCTCGGGAGGACGCATTGTTGCTCTTTTTGTCTTCGTATCACTCTCAGCCCCGCGATGGTCGCTCGCCGGCTGAGTTGCTTCATGGTCGTTCTCATCGAACCTTGATGTCTTTGCTGCATCCGCCGCATCAGGTTCCTGTGCAGCGGCAGACTCCTGCTTTTGCTCCTGGTGGCGTTGTCTATTATCGCACCTATCGTGGTTCACGGCGTTGGCTCGCAGGGCGCATTCTTCGCTGCCTCGGCCGCGCGATGTATTTGGTTTTGGGGGCCTCTGGTGAGGTGCGTCGGCATCTCAATCAGCTGCGCCTCTGTCGTCGCCTGGGTTCTGCCGCTCCCCGTCTGCTTTCAGCGACGGTGCCGTCCGGTCAGCGCCCTGGGGACCCATCTACTGGCTCGCCTCATCCCCAGGTGTTACCGACGCTGCCTTCCATTTTGCCTCATGGCGTCGCGCAGCCGCCGCAGCCGCCGCAGCCGCCGCAGCCGCCGCCGGCGCCGCCCGCAGTGGACGCTTCGCTGCAGCCGCCACGCGCCTCCCTGGGTCACGCGCCGCCGCTCGCTTCCCGTGCCCCGCCGTCCTCCGCCATGGAACTCTTGCCCGCTCCGGACCAGCTGTCGTCATCGCGCGTCGGCTTCCCCGACGCCATGGAGGTCGACCCTTCGGCCCCTCCTGTCTCATTCCGGGTGCATACACCGCATGTTGACGTGCACCCTGGACTAGGTTTTCAGGCGTTTCCTAGCTCCCCTCGGACCGAATGGCCGGGTGCGGGTGGCACAGCCTCGCCTGTTGTTAGGCTCCCCACCTCATCGCATACGTCAACATGGGGTCCTCCCCACGGCGGGCGGAAGCCTTATCTCACGACCGTTCGCCGATTTGCGGGGGAGGAATGTGGTGTCACCGCTAGACACCACACTTGCTAGGTGGTAACTTAAATCGGCCACGGTCCTTAGTACATGTCGGACCCGCTTGTCGCCACTGTGTGATCGCAAACCTAGCGCCACCACAAGGCAGGTCTCGAGAGACTGAGGAGACCTCGCCCCAGTTGTACGGACGACCTAGCAAGGCGCAGTTAATCCATATCGAGAGAGATTCATTTGTATTACCAAGAGATGTACAAGAAAACATTAAAGTTAAGTATTATTCCAGCTCCGTTCTTTTCTTCATAGCATTAATTACGTATCCTGTTCCAGTACTTCACGCCCGTCTGCGTTAGTCTCGCGTGCAGTTTCAGCCACTCTATCTACAAGGTGTTGGCCCAGCTGCCGACACATCATTTCCTCTGCATTGTTGAAGTCCGAGCGGGTATCTCGCTATTTTCGTTGCTGGCTTGTCAATGGCCGTGAATTGGTCGTCTTGTCGGTCTTAGGTCGGTCTCTTCCCGGGGCAGGGATGTCGGGTAGCCAGGGGGCGTGTTTCCTCTGCAGGGGTGGGTCCGACCGAGAGTATCGCTTGCGGCCTTTCGCGGCCATTGTCATGTGTCTTTTAGAAGCTGCTAGTTAGTTTATTTCGGCATATCACCCCTAGGTTCTAGTTTGGGAGGAGGAGGTTGAGCCGTGGTAAAAAAATTGCTGGTTTGAAGAGCGCGCCGTAGCGCGTAGTGTGATGCAGTCGCCCTCCGTTTCTGGCGGAAGCGCCGCTGTGGCAGTCGCAGCTTCAGTGTCTCCCTCTGGTGGGAAAAGGGGAAAGGTTGCCTGTTCACGTGCATTTAACCCCCGCTATGAGCTCGCCAGTCAGTCAGTCTGGGTGAGTCTGGAGTCAGTCTGGGGTCAGTCCCTCGTCCCCAGCTTGCTAGTCTGTCTCTCGTCCGAATTTGTGGCGCAGTGAGAGAACTCAACGCGTGGTCGCCCGGTCGGGGGCTTAGTTCCTGCATCTGAGTCTGCGCGTTAGGCCGCCAGTCTGCTCGAGTTGCTCAGGCAACGGTCAATGGCGGTTGGATCGATCGGTTGGTCGGTCGCGCTCTGAGACACAAGATGACTTGTCCGCCTAGAGCATCGGCGCATGTGAGGCCGCCACGTGAGTCCAGTGGGCCGCGCCGTATAGCGAGGGGTAGTGGCTTCGCGGCCGACACGAGAGCAACAGGAGTCAACCCACGACATCGGTCTGGCCGGTGCGAGCTGCGACGCCGTGAGACGGGAGATCGGCGCGCCTTCCTGCGTCCATTGAAGCGGCTGGCAGTGGACGGTTCGGGAGAGCGATTTGGGGGTGCTGCGCCAGAAATTGCAGTTTATTAGAAGATTTGCAGCTGTGTAGTTTTTCAGAGGTTGTTGTGAGCGGTCGTGACTACGGCCGTGTCGAAAGGGAGCGGCAGGGTTCTTTGCCTGAAAGCTCATACACTCAAAAATTTGTTTCTTTGTACCTCTGAATAAATTGTAACTTAATATTTAGAGGGCACTTTCTGATTATTATTTTAGATCTGTTTCTTAAAAAAAGCTTTTAGGAATAAAATTCCCATTTGTTGAAAAGCAATTTCATTTTGATTTTATCAGTTACTCCCTGGCAAATACTTCCACGCTGACATAGTGTGATTAAATGTGTTAATGTTCTTGATGAATCACTAGTAAATAAAGTAAATTCTTAAGAAAAGGTTTGAAAGTAAATTCACGGTTCAAGAATAAAACGAAAAAAGTGTGTCATCAATTATCGCAAATCATCTGTAGCTACCTCTAGTCATTCTTTCCTTCACTACCATCATCACATTCGTAAATAGAAGCACTGAGAGATGACAACTCCAGCTGTTGATGGTACAGGTCCCAGTTCTCTTTCTGACTGTCGAGCAGCGGTGATGCGGGAACGGCTTGCCAATATGCGGCTGTGGCAGCCAAAACCTGAGTGACCTGAGTAACGCCGTATAACAGCTCTTGAATTTGTTGCTCCTACAAGCGAACGACTTGAGACAGTAGCAGCGCTGACGATGAGACAGATATGATACACGGGAACATATGCGTGAGAACACTTCCAGCGAACGAGAAACTTTAACCTTACAACACTGAAAACAAGTTATACCAGCAGCATGAATGAGAAGTCACATGAGTATACGTCTTAACGAACCGCCTGAACCAAGAAGAAACGACAACTACTAATAAAAATGCCACATAACCGGAAAACCGTACCCAGTATAAGAATCGTGAATGTAAAGAACACTGCCCTCTGAATGGGGGAAGAGAACAGACGGGAAAACACTGCCCCAGCAAAACGAACTAGCACACCATGAACGACGTGGAAACAAAACCTACTCTGGAAAAACAACACACATAAAAATTTTAAAACCAGATTGTAAGAACACTGAAACACTAAATCAGTGAGACACGACAACGGCAAAACGCACTTTGATGTTGTCGCTAGTGAAGTATGGCAGACGAGAGGAGCGAAGACAACAACAAAACCTATTTTAACACACACACATACACAGATTCGTCGCCACTGAATTATGGCAGACGAGAGGAAAGGATACAACATCAAACGTACGTGTCCCACATGGGGGACAAAAACACCTTGCTAACGAAAAGTGGCGCATACAGAACGAAACTGAAAAGAAAGCCTTTTATATTGTCTACACCGAAATGTCTCCGCACTGAGCGATCGAAGATGCTTTTAAAAGATAACTTTATTGACAAAACGAAACTGAATCATAATGTCCTTGGATGAATATCCAAATAACTACACACTACGGAAGTAGCTCTCTGTAAAGTGTATACACGGCGAGCCCTAGAGTCGTGACAGGCGGCGGCACGAAGATCTGGGCCGGTATTGCGGGCATGAAGTGGCTGACGTGCTGCTGGTGTGGACAAGGAAGAACTGGGCCGGGCCTGCCAGCGTAGAATGCTGAGACGAAACAGCTGGTACTGCAACTGGTAGCACTGAGAGGAACTGCTGATGCAGCCGAATGAAACTGGTGGTACTGCCGACCTGAGGCGTAGGGCGTAACTGACTTCGCATGGTCCAGCGATGGTGTAAATTGTCGGGCGCGGATGGATATCCGCATGGCTCTGTGAGGGTGGTAAACAGCCCAGGCCATACAAGGAAAACATCCCTGTTTTGGTGAGAGCCATTTACGCAAGTCGTCCTGGTGGGGTAGCTGCCTGCACAGCATGCATGCTGTGTGGAGGAAATGACTACCAGGCAGACACAACGTTAGGTGTTTTTTTACAGTAGCCTAAATCTGTGACTCTTTGACCATTGCTGTGAAGCTTTTTTAAGACACCTCTTGAAATAGTATCAAACATGAAAAGTCTTTTCTCAGTACATAGGAATGCCCACAAATAATATCCACTAAAAAAAAAAACTATACTGTAGAAATTAAATCACTATGAAATGCATTCACGGGTTGTCTGGCTGACTAGTTTCATGTGTAACAGAAGAAATATGGAACTCAAAGAGTTTCAGAACGAGTATCAGAAGGCATGTGGTTTTGGGCAGCATAGCCGCCCTTGCCCTCCAGCCGCATTCTCTATAGTTTTGTCGCTCTACCGATCGGTTTGGTAGGTGAGCGCACTGAGCGGTAGAGTTACCACAACTGAGCCTCTGTGCAATTCCGTAAGCTGTTCGGTAGCGTGTCGGTGCCGCTCCCGAGGCACTGAGGTGGGCCTGTGCCGTGTTGCCGTCTCTCCTCGAGCCAGATAAAAACAAGTGACCACAGCTGCTGGCACGCTCATTCGACGACTGCACATTCCGCACGGTGCACTGCGGCGTGGACAGCGCCCCACACCAAAAGCAGCCAGCAGGCACAACCACCAGACACGCTATTCCGATTACTTTTTTCGAAGAGTGTGTTTACAGTGAACAGTGTTGGTCATATAAAATATCAGTGGAAGTGGTGGACGAAAATGAGAAGGTTATTACGATCTCATCCCAGTGGCACGGAAATGGCTTTGTATATTGTTGTGTGTCTGTTGTTTATGTTTGCTGTACTTGAAACAAAGCCAGGAAGCAGTAAGATTCTTTATTGTTGACCAGTTTCGACCAGTATGACTGGGCTTCCTGAGAACAACTACCTGTGTTAAAAACTGGATGACTGATAAGGACTCTTCAACTTATTTAGTCATTCCATGTCTTGCTAAACAAATATATTTTTAGGTGGAAAGGTATGGCTGTAGCTCTTTGATGGCACACAGTTCCTCAACCAAATTATGGGCCACCTTTCTGCATAGTCAGCACCTCGCCACAAAATGGCTCTTAAACTAAAACTAAGCTCCTCCCAAACAGGACATGAAGGCCCACCGGTAACGACCGGCCGCCGTGTCATCCTCAGCCCACAGGCGTCACTGGAAGCGGGTATGGAGGGGCATGTGGTCAGGACACCGCTCTCCCGGCCGTATGTCAGTTTCCGAGACCGGAGCTGTTACTTCTCTATCAAGTAGCTCCTCAATTTGCCTCACAAGGGCTGAAGGCACCCCGCTTGCCAACAGCGCTCGGCAGACCGTATGGCCACCCATCCAAGTGCTAGCCCAGTCCGACAGCGCTTAACTTTGGGGATCTGACTGGAACCGGTGTTACCACTGCGGCAAGGCCGTTGGCCAAAATGGCTCATGGGCATATCAAAAGAGTTGGTCTCGTACCGCAGATTACGTTGGCAAGTCGCATTTCCTTGAGTTACTTAGCCCACCTTCGTTGCTATCGCCTTCTTCTTAACAGTGCCATGCACACCACGTCCACTTCTATGATTCTCTGCTAAAATTTACGCGCAGTAACATTTATGAACTCACTTTCCACTTGGGTGTCTCCTGCTGATTCTTCAATAAAACTTAGTCAATACATCCGAAATTAAAAATCACTAAGTATTTCAAAAATAACAGATTGTCTCCGCAATCAAAGCACATTGAACCGAACACTTGGCCTTACCAACACCTCACCACCTCTCGATACAGTCGACGAAAAATCAGCAGGCGGAATGATCCGTAACAAGGCTCAGTATGTAGTGGGACGCGAAATTGAAGCGTCACCCATCCACCAGTGTCAGCCCAGTTTGCAGGTGAATATAAGCTTAATTTAGTGTTTTGTTTATGTATTTTGTAATATTTGTAACGTTTGTGAATTATCTAAAGTTTGTATTTATTTTTATGTTTCATGTACGGAGAGGGCGGCGCAACGAACGGAGACAGCATCTTCACTGCCGGGACCAGAGAGAAAATTGCTGGCCACTATACGTCGCGGGTCGACAGCCAAAGAGCAACAGAAGATCCTGAAACCGAGTTGCTGCGTCGTGCTTCTAAAAACTGAAAAAATAAGAATTTGTAATGTTTCTACAACAATGACGTCATAGAAAGTTTAATCATGTTGTAAATGTTCAGTCCTATCTTGTCAAGGCTCAGGTTCACGTTTGTATGTAGTATATATGAAAGTAATAAACTAGTGTATACTACAAAAGTTTAAATACGTGTTCCGAGAATTTATTTATGAAGAATTGTATTAAGGAAGAAGGATTACTGATTTATTTGACAAGATTATTAATTTTTGACAACATTCATCGCGAGTTTGAGTCTTAAAAGTTTATTCCATGTGGCTTTAATATTTATTAAAGCAGATGACTTGCATTAATATAATTTCTGAGAAGAAACAAACATCTAAATTGAAAAAAGTTTGCGCAAACCAATTGGACTGAGTGACGTAATTCTGCGCATACGACTAAAAGGATGATGTTTTAATTACAGTTTCGTTCAAGAACCATTCAGAGACAACTTTAAAAAGAGTTCAAATAATTTTGAAGTGTTTTGCAACTGACGTTGGTGACGAAGTCTGCACATGGTCATATGTCAAAAGAAAATCATTTATACAAAACTTACGTCGTTACACTACAAGTAGCAGATGCAACAGCAACGTCGGCTACCGAACCGAAGATGATGTCAGTACTAGGGGTAACCTACAGAACCGAGCGGTATGGGCGATACAGAATAGGACTACTGGGCTGGTGCTGGGCAGGTTGCCCAGGACGGCCACTGGCAGTGGGAGGGCCCTCGTTGTCTTTCAGGGCATCCCGTTCATTACGTTTCTATTCTTTGGAATGAGGAACCTCTGAGACCAGTTGCCACTCTCGACAAGGAGTGGGTGACATTAACTTTTCCAGAATATTACAGGTTACGATATGTAAACAAATTCTTCTGTCAAGAGGGACACCGAAACGCAGTCCGCCCCTTCACGTCCTGGGAAAAGCAGCAGCCTGGCGCACGGACTACCAGTGACAGAAGACGGTCCCTCTATTTGCAGAGGCCCCTTAGAGCGGTTGCGCCTCCTGTTTGAAGAATTCTTAAAGACAGTCATAGGGAAGCCGACAGTGTGGCGTCTTCGCTGACGACTGCCACGCCCTGTCACAGTACCTCTTCCAGAAGCGACTTGTCAATTTAAAATTCTCCAAATAAATGGACATAGCGACAGACTGGCCTCACACTAGGCACTTTCCAACGAGCTCTCCCTTCCTGCGTCATAACATCAAATTCGTTACTTTCATAAATTTTTTAGGTGGGTGCTTCGAAGAGTCAATCTTCTCTCATCTCATTGGGTGGCCACTTGTTAGACATCTTGGCTGAGGCAAATTTTAGGTATTTGTTTTTTACTGGGACGCTAAGGGGAGCACAAAAGTGAAGTTTTTCGACACTCAGGGATCAGACTTCGTTGGGGTCACTCTGACTCTGGCATCAGATTCCGACGGGTGCAGGCCTTTTGCCATCAGACTTCAGACAAGACTCTCTGGCATCAGACTCTGACGGACGCAGACTCTGCTCTCAGACTCTGAAGGTGACACTTGATTTTGTAATCGCTGCTCCGCTCTGCGGTTGATGCGGATTCGGAAAGTGGCTAGGATGTAAAACGAGGATGCGTTATTAACTGTTTAAGGGATTTTTTTCAGACGCATGATTTATTCATTGTCGTATTACTGATTTTTTTACTTACTTTCTCTGAATCGAGCTGGACTTATCTGAGAATCTTGTCCAAAAGTTTTCAGAAGATTGTTCACACAGTACCGAGCGTATACCGTTAACTCCTTGCATGTTTGGTGTAACATCGCCATATAACACGATTACTGTAATTGTTTCGCGCCATCAGTGGACGTGAAATTGAGCGACATCTTTGGAGATGATGACTTGACTTTTGTTTTCTCAGTTCCCAGAGGCCAACGCACAAGTGCTTAATGTATAGTTAAAGTAATTGCATTATAGTTTCTTTTTCGTATTTAAAGTCCTTCATGTACTCTTTTCTCATTTTTGTGCTCCTGAGAATTAGAAAATTGGGCAAACCTAGCCTTGCCGTATATATTCCGTAGCTGGACAATCCCAGGTCTTATCATTTAATAATTCATGCAAGACTAATACCCATGGTTCTTACGCAAGATGCTATCGGTGTTATCCATTGCGCGAAATTTTTACTTTACCCATCTGAACTCATGGAGAACTTTCTGATTTGTTGAGAGTCCAGCCAGCATTAAGCATCAAACCGACTTGATAAGTCGAGGCTCACGTGTGGCTGCTTGGTAACTGAATTTATGAATGACAATGACAGTGCACAAAGGAGACAACTGATAAATCCTCCTCAACAACATGTATAAATTAGCAATAGGTCTGACATTAAATACGGCTAATTAACAAAAAAAGACTATGGACACCTGATATTATTTGGCTCACAAGATCGAAAACGTATATATTGACAGCAGTCTCTGAGAGTGTTGTATGTCAGTCGTTCTTGAAATAGTGGTGTGTACCTGACTGTTTATTTGATGTGGACACTCTCGCACTCTCCTTTTTAAGATTACAGTTTTGGGCTTCGGTATCTTAAGTGTGATAATTTATGAACCCCCTCCCCCTGCTATTAAAGACAGAGAGAAATGATGTTGGTTACTTATCTATCTAAATCTCTCCCCCAATGAAACAGGCTAATTTAACAATGTTCAATGAAGTTAATGAACGCTAATTTAAGGCCCAGCAGTGAATCAATTGGTGAGGCTAGTCACATAGCTTCTTTATTCTTGCATAAGGATGACTAGCTATGAAATAAAATTCAAGGATACGATAAATACCTGAGTTTGATTTCGTTAAAACATTACAAAGTGATTTAGTGAAAGTTTCTCCAGATCCAATGAGGATAATGACGAACACAAAGCAAGATAAAATTGAAGTGGCTTATGGTTGGCAAAGTTCAGGAAGGGAAGTACGTGATGGTAAATTCAGCTAATATACTAAATTTTCACTGACTCACATTTGCGACTCGACAACAGTTATATGCATTCATGCTTGGAATATAAGTAAAGTTATTGTGTAACTGTGCCTGCCCTAGTGGCGAGGTAGAACCTAACTGTGAAATTATTGACGGTTATTAAATTCAACGCGATCTGTATAGCCGGTGCTGCCCCTAAATCTCACCATCAGTGGAGTGTGAATGAGCTGGCTGCGGGAGGTGGTGATTGCTCGCTAAGCGCGATTGTGTGATCGCTGCAGCATGCTCTGACGACGTCTGACCCAGGAGTCTGCTGGCGGAGTCTCTGCCTGGAGATTCTTGACCGCAAAGTGTCCCAACTGCATGCGGAACTCAAAATGCTCCTACCGAGAACAAGGCTCGCAATCCGAAGCGGAACTGAAACACAGAGAGCGTCCGTTCTGCGGACGTTTCCAGCGTTGCATCAGTTGCCAATCGGAAAAGTAACGGTTTTGTTTCACCAATAAAAAAAGTAAGCAGACACCGTTGAACTCCAACCATAGTGGGAAAAATGCGGTCCTTCCAATCAAGCGTACTGAAACCCTTCTTCCAGGAACTTTTGTCTAAAAATTTTACTTCACGATATTCCAGCCTATCTAGATGTCTTATATTCGGCACCTTTTGCGCACCTTTTCCTATCTTGGGAACATAACAAGAGAGAAGAAAAAGGGCAAAATGGTGGACTAGGTGGCGGACAGGCGGCCGAAGCGTGTGGCCTCATCCCTAGGGACCACCCGTGTTTTTAGAAAGCTTTCGAGGACGGTATCTCCCCTAGAAAGTTTTCTCTTGATAATGGCTCAAAAAAACTGGCCATATTATTTACCAAATCCGTTTTCCACCAGGAAACTTTTCGCAGACGTTCTTAGCAGAAAAAAGTTGCAGAGTGCCCACGGCTGACAAAGTCTCCCCAGGAAGCCACCAGAGCACAACGCACAGTTATCTGCAGCATCCGTCCTGCCTCTCCCTGACTTCGGCACCCGATGCCGACGCATACCAGTGGGGGTTGGGTCGGTTCTTCTGTTGCTCTGCACATACTTCTCTGCGGCTGGTACAACATGTAGAAATCGCCCTAGACCATATCTAGTACATGCAGAGGAATATCTACAAATGTCTAGCTAGCTACTCAATCAATGCTGTTGTATTTCAATTGAAAATAAGCGTGCGTTTCCGCATGTTTTCCGATTTAGATTGGATTCTTTTAATGTAACTGAGCTGGATATCAAAACTAGGCTAATTTGTTTATATAATGTGGCTAATTTGCCAAGCACCATATCGCAGGCCTGAAAAGAGGTGTGGCATTCTGTTTAACCGCATTTCAATGTAAACACATTTTCATCATTCTTGGGCAGTTTAACTGAGGGAAGATCATCTTGTAAAATATAGGTAACTGCATAAGGACAGTTCCAGTAAACTCCCTGAGGTTGTAAATAAACAAACAAATAGAATTCGATACACAAAAATGCATATTAACATTAGAACATCACAATGAAATCTGTTAATCAACAACTTCACACGAGTTAATTAAATCGAAACCAATTGCTTATTCCTCATCTATAAGTTCATACTGCAAAGGCGATGGCATTTTATGGCATATTTTCAACAATATTTATTGTGAAGAAAACTTCGACCATAGATACTAGTAGACTGACCTTGCTGTGCAGAAGCTATAGGGCTGGTGTGGCTCCAACCAAACCACGTGACTGTTGGCAAAACGTGGCGGGATTTCAAATCAGCGGTCTGCCATCCTATGTTTGTATCGTATTTTCTCCACATTTCTCAATTGACTGCCAAACGCTTGCAACAAAAACTACTTTTTTATTTGCGAAAAATTATGCCAGAACTACATTTGACCTGTATTTGTTCACAGTACCATTTATGAAATCTAACAAATACATCGAACGCCACTCTTATGGGCAGTGGGACGAAATTACTATGAACTATCAATTAAAGTAAAATGTCGTTAAAATTCTTTTAAGCAGTAAGATTGGGCTCGTGTCAAAACTTTAAACATTGGATTCGCCGCGTTTTGAGCTCTAGTCACTTATAAAAGAAAATGGGATATGGAAATTATGTCAACTATAGGTGCCAAAATTGTCGACTTTAGGAGCAGATACATTTTAGAGTATCAGTTTTAGGTGCACTTCAAAGGTTCAGTTCCCACTATTTTTACAAAAGTTTAAACTATCAGTTTAAAAAAATGATATTATAGATGAAAGGTGAGACCTTGAAGCTTTTCCGTTTCAGGGCCTGTATCCAAAGCTGCCTTCGGTTTTTTTCATCCTTAGGGAACCTATGAGTAGGAACGAGAAACAGTTATACTTACTTCTGCAACCGAATTATCACAGATACTTTCCAAAATGTAATATGAGTCTTTTAACACTTTAATTTACGTGATACTCTATTTCAAGTGTAAAAAACATATAAAAGTCACTTCAGCAGATTTCAATAAACGTATCTGCTCTATCATAGAAACACTTACACGTAAAATGTAATGCCATTTCCCCCGACAAAACGCTGAGTACAGCCATAAGCGCAACACGAAACAACCATGTTTTGCCAGAATTCACGTGACTTCAGCCCAGAGATGTTGGAGCCAAGAAAATGACGTCAGGGCCAGTCTATTATATTTATGGTCGAAGGAAGAAACCCAACCAGTTTATTTCACATGGAGCTACTTCTTATCTTTTGGCTGTCTACGAGACAAGTGTAGTAAAACTTTTAAAATTTTGTGTAGTTCCTGGATTCCAGCCTAAGTTAAAATGTGTTACACAATAGTTGGCACTATCTTTTCTAGTTCGTTGACTAGCATGCAACATAAGTCTTTTGCACTGTTTCAGATCGCCCCCCCCCCCCTCCTGAATTTGTCCTTTTTATCAAAGTATTAGATCTGACAGCAAAGATGATTTTCGTGCGTGTGTGTGTGTCCGTCTGCGTGAGCGCGCACGTGCAAGTGTCTGTGTGTGTGTGTGTGGGCCAGGATATGACAGGAACAGGTGAAGACATCTGCCCTGTCATATTCAAAGAAGCCGTCGTGGTATTCTCCTTAATCGGTTTCAGAAAACAACCGAAAACGTCTGTTTGGATGACCAAATGGAATTAGAACCTGCCGACTGCTAGTCCAGAGCGTTAACCACTGTGACACTTCACTCAGTTTATATTGACGAGTGCTACACAGTTTCTCTCACAGCAGTGGCCGCAGACCAGTCCCCTCTCGTCAGTAGCCAACGTGCGACTGCTTCTTGCTGAGGCACACATTCATAGCTTTTGCTTTCAGTTACTAAGCTGAATCATTACATTACAAAAACAGTGGTCAAATCGTTTTTAAATATTATTCAGCATCTATCTTTACGTAAATCGAATGCCTGAAGTTATCGTTGAGGCAAAATTTAGATTTATTAGAATTTTTCCTGCAGATCCAGTAGTCAGCCAGTTAAAGAACGGGTCGCTCTCTCCCCCCAAAAGCGCTGTCTCAAGAAAGCCTCCGTCTCGAAAACCCCTTCAAATTTGTATACGACAGTGAATGCTTCGTCACACCGCCGCAGTACTTCATAAATCGTTTCTGTCGAATGATTTCGCTTTAAACAATAAAAGATAAAAGTGTTAAAATTTACCTTATACGCTGAAGGCTAACAGAGCAATTAGCTGGGATTCCAACAACTTGTCTCAGCACCCAACATACATTCCCTTAAATTCAATCTGGTGTAGCTGCAACTTTTTTATGTCTCAAAATAGCATCAGGCTTGAAAGGAGAATCACAGAATAGGATACGAAATACATTATTACTTTCAGAAAATTTTGTTTCCGAAAAATAAAACATCCCCCACCCTTCTCTTTACTGAAGGCAGATTGAGATAGACTGTTTTTCTCCACATTTGTTTTTTAATTACTTTAATTAAAATTTGTGATAAAGGGGGCAGTACTGGCTTTAATTAAAACGTGTCATTATTTGGGCAGTAATTAATTGCTCGGTAGAGCCGTGATGTAGTCGCTTTCGCCAGGCGCATATTTGTAGCACAAAACAAGGTGTCGTCGACCGCTACTGCCTGGAAGGTTTGCTTCTGATCACGTTCGGAAATTGACTCATCGCTGACGATCTTACAACTTAGAAAAACTGATGACATATTAACAGCGAATTTAAGAAAAGTGAAGAAACAAACAGTCTTGATTGCAGGAATATAATTATTTACCTATGACGGATTTCGCGTGATTCAGGCACTTTTATATTGTCTGAATATTAGATGGTGTTAGGTACTTGGGATTCCAAGTGTACAGAACGTCCAATATTCGGAAACGTTTCACGACGTCCTTGTTGTCGCGTACGTGAATGTAGAACAATAATTCACTGCTTACTAACGCCATATGCTGAGAGTTGCGGACGCACGGCTCAATGTGTTCTCGTGCCCAGTACTGTGTGCATAACTCGGATATGAGCAACTACGTCTCTGACATGTTTGCATTGCGTCAGATCTATGTAAACCTGATCCTGTTTTGGATTCACTGAACTACGACGCATGCCTCAAGCAAGGGCATCGAGCAATGCTTCCAAATATTTGACGAGTACAATTGCTTGCTGAGACGTTCTGTATACTCGGTATCCCACATACGTACTATAATCTAATATTCAACCTATCTGAAGGCGAAACGCATCACTGCTGAGTAAATAAAATTGCATCCCTACAACCAAAAACACCGAGCGAGGTGGCGCAGTGGTTAGCACACTGGACTAGCATTCGGGAGGACGACGGTTCAATCCCGTCTCCGGTCATCCTGATTTAGGTTTTCCGTGATTTCCCTAAATCGTTTCAGCCAAATGCCGGGATGGTTCCTTTGAAAGGGCACGGCCGATTTCTTTCCCCATCCTTCCCTAACCCGAGCTTGCGCTCCGTCTCTAATGACCTCGTTGTCGACGGGACGTTAAACACCACTAACCTAACCCTAACCAACCAAAACTATTTGTTTCTTCATAGTATATTACTGATTGCTGTACCATCCCTGCCATGTGCTGGAAAAAGTTTTAAGAACAAATGGCGTAACAGGAGAATGTGTCATGAGAAAAACGAGGTGGATAGAGCACTCCCATTTTCACGTATTCGACATCGCCATAGTGGCGTATCACCCGACGTGACGGTATGGGATGCCATTGGTTACACGTCTCGGTCACCTCTTGTTCGCATTGACGGCACTTTGAACAGTGGACGTTACATTTCATATGTGTTACAACACGTGGCTCTACCCTTCATTCGATCCCTGCGAAACCCCTCATTTCAGCAGGATAATGCACAATCGCATGTTGTAGGTCCTGTACGGGCCTTTATGGATACAGAAAATGTTCGACTGCTGCCCTGGCCAGCACATTCTCCAGATCTCTCACCAATTGAAAACGTCTGGTCAATGGTGGCCGAGCAACTATCTCGTCACAATACGCCAGTCACTACTCTTGATGAACTGTGGTATCGTGTTTCAGCTGCATGGGCAGCTGTACCTGTACACGCCATCCAAGCTGTGTTTGACTCAATGCCCTGCCCGCAGCTCGTGGTCGTGCGGTAGCGTTCTCGCTTCCAACGCTCGGGTTCCCATGTTCGATTCCCGGCGGGGTCAGGGATTTTCTCTGCCTCGTGATGACTGGGTGTTGTGTGATGTTCTTAGGTTAGTTAGGTTTAAGCAGTTCTATGTTCTAGGGGACTGATGACCATGGATGTGAAGTCCAATAGTGCTCAGAGGCATTTAAACCATTTTTTAACTCAATGCCCAGGCGTATCAAGGCCGTTATTACGGCCAGAGGTGGTTGTTCTGGTAATGATTTCTTTGGATGTATGCACCCAAATTGCGTGAAAATGTAATCACATGTCATTTCTAGTATAATATATTTGTCCAATGAATACCCGTTTATCATCTACATTTCTTTTTGGTGTAGCAATTTTAATGGCCAGTGGTGTTAGTTATCATCGAGTGAAACTGAAGTGACACTAGCGTTCCCCAAGAAAATGCCTTAAGCTATCTGCTTTTCCTAATTTAGAGAGAATCCGAACAGCCCTCTTTGATTGTTTGCAGATGGTGCTGTCATTTACCAACTAGTAACGTCGGTAGAAGATCAAAACCAGTTGCACACTAATTAGGGAAATAACCTGTACTGTGTGAAAAGTGGCAACTGAACCTTAATAATGAAAAGTGTGAGGTTATCCATTGAGTACTAAAAAGAATCCATTAAGTTCTGGATACATGACAAATCTCACCACAGGCGCTGACTCCATGGGGCCTGAGGGGGTCCGAGCCCCCTCGAAAATTCTTTGAGGGGGAGGCGGAGCCCCCCCCCCCCTCCAATAATTTAACAAAATTATTATTTATATTATGCTTTGCAAAAACACAAAATTATGTTGGGATTTTTTATTTTCCTTGTTTGACGATAGTTACCTTTTGAAATACATTCAGTAATGAGATAAAACAAATAATTATTACGATAGTAAGCAGGTTAGCTGAAAACGAGTGGTATGAATCATGATAGTGTTACGGTGCTACGCCCGGGCACACTTAGAATTTGTCCCGGAGCGCGAACCTTCGGGTATAAAGCCACCCTGCTGTCGCAGCCATTCAGTGTGGATAGTTTCCTTCAGTGCATGCTGCAGACGTGTTTAGTGTCCGACTTTAATGTCTAGTGGACTATTTTATATTCATTTACTTTGGTCTCTTAGTGTATTGTCAATTAAGTTTGCTGTGGATAAGTTTGTCACAAAAAAGGCGCGCTTGGTAGTTGATGATACTGAAAGTCAACCTCCAACAATTATTGTGTCGTCAATTGCTTCGTCGTCTTCAGGCGAGAACTGTTCACAGCCGAAACCTGGACAATCCGGTAAGGGAAGATCATTTCAGAATTCTTGGTTGCTCAAATATAATTGGCTAGAATATGAATCATCTACCGAATTTTTTTTTGCGAAGCCTACAGAGGCACAGGCTAAAAATCTATTACAATTTTCTTCAAAAAAAGAAGATGCATTTACTTCCGTAGGGTTTTATAACTGGAAAAAGGCATTGGAAAAATTCCGTCTTCATGAAAATACGTTTACGCATAAAGAAGGTGTTCTGAAACTGAATTGTAGCACTAACCGAAGTGTGGCCTTCCAATTGAATGAACGTTTAGGTATTGATATGAAGAAAAGGCCGTTTAGCTCTTGAGACAATTTTTACTACCGTGCAATTTCTATGCCGACAAGGACTAGCGATTAGAGGGCACGAAGATGTAAACTCAAATTTTTTTCCATTGTTGGAACTCCAAAAGAATGGTATACTTTAGTTTAAAGGTTGGTTAGGGCGTTCGGGGTATAAGTGGACGTCCCACGATATTCAAAACGAGATCATTGATCTACTCTCTCTGCGTTGAGAAAGGTATTGGCTTCAATCAAGGAGACTGAACATTTTTCTATATGGTTGACGAAACAAGTGATTCTTCGATTCACGAACAAGTGTAATTTCGTATTCGTACTGTCAATGATTACTTAATCATCAACGAAGACTTTATCGGCTTATACGAGACCCCCAACACTGAATCACAAACTCTGTTTAGTATTTTAAAAGATGTTTTTGCTCGTCTTGATTTGTCAGTGGCTAACTTAAGAGGACAGTGCTATGATGGTGCCTCGAATATGAGAGGTAAGTTCAAAGGACTAAAAAAAGTTAGTTTTGGACGTACAACCAAAAGCACGTAACGTGCACTGCACTGCTCACAGTTTAAACTCGGCAGTTGTAGACAGTCTCCACCATCTTACGTCTACGAAGGATATTGTGGCTTTAGCCAAGGACTTAAAACACCATAATGGAATCCAACAAAAGGATGGGACTTTTCAGAAGCTTGCGCTGTGAGAGTGGCAACGACCAAGCTGGTCTACGGCCCCTCTGCCCGACTCCTGGACTATACGAGCTTCTAGTATGTTGAGAATATCGAAAAACTTTGAAGAACTTCTAGAGTTTTTTGAAACATTTTCTGCAGAGGACAAAACAGAGGCAGGTTACAATTGTGCAGGCTACCTTGAGTCAATTCAACACTTATTTCTTTTAACGTCTTTATTTGCATGCAATGAACCCAGTAGAGGATGTCAATGAAAAAATTCAATGCCCTCATCTAAGTGTTGCTGATCTGGAAAAACATATGAGGGCCTGATTTATATATTGAATGGAAGGCGTGATAGTTTTGAACACTTGGAAATTGTGTTTAAAAGAAAAACCTTCACAAGCTGATGATCTTTCGCTTCCTCGGAATCGAAGTATACCAAAGAAGTATGAAAACAGCAAAGGCAGCTCACCGGACACTTTCAAAACTCCAAAGGAATACTACAAAGCCATTTACATTGAAGTTTTTGAAACGGTGCAACCTTACATTATTGAGCGGTTTGCTTCAACTGGACTCACACAGGTTACTGCAGTTGAACAAGAGTGCTTCCTTTTAGTACATAGAGGTGAAAAAAATTTGGAAAAATCAACTGAGTTTTTTAAAAATGACCTAGACGTTGAGAGACTGCTCTTACACTTGAATATGTTAGCCGATATCGCTAATAAAAAACAAATGGTCTTAAAAACATACGTGAGGTAAGAAAGTACATTACACAAGAGCCTTCAGTCGGAGAAATGTTATGTGAAGTAGTGAAGTGCATTAAGCTTCTCCAAGTAGTTCCACTATAGCCCTAAAAATGGCGTTTAGAGCAATATTAAAAATACTTATAAAATAGAGAATTTAATACATACATAATGTTAAATTTTCAGTACTAGTTTAGTATTGTGTTATTATATTATTGTAGTGCTGTATTGTTTTTTAAAAATACTTAAATATTCTGAGGGTGTAAGACCCAATTAAAATGGAAATTTGTGGTAAGGTCTTATTGGACCAAACTGTTGAGGTCATCGGTCCCTAAGTTTACACACTATTTAATCTACCTTAAACTAACTTACGCTAAGGACGACACACACACCCATGCCCGAGGGAGGACCCGAACCTCCGACGGAGGGAGCCGCGTGCACCGTGCAAGACGTCTTGGACCACGCGGCTTCCCTGAGCGGACCCAATTAAAACCCGCTATTTAAATACTTTTTAATTGAAAGTATTAGGCATACTGTATTAACTTTATTAGCTGTATTAAAGCATTAACTTTGAGATATTGTTTTTATTTAATGAACCCTGAGGCTTATTCAAAGTAAGCTTAAGTTAGCTACTTCACTTATTAATAAAAGTGCTATTACTGGGCGAGTGCAATATTTTATGTTTTATTTTTTTAGTGACAGTTTAGGATTTTTCAGAGCTATATATTCACTGCTCTGCAATAGTCTATAAACATGATTATTACTGTAAATGAAATTAGCTTTTTACGAAAATACCGTGAGTGTTTATGTTTTGTTTCTTTTTTCAAATCCAAAAAATGTGTCAGGCTTGTCGAATTTCCCGGAGTGGCGAGTTATCGAGAGTCCAGTTTTCGGTGTTCTAATGTTGATCATATGACTCTAAAACGCTTAAAAACTTTAAAACTCACTATTTTTCATCTAAAATTTAGAAAGACCCCCAGCATGACCCCCCCCCCCAATATTTTTTAAAAGTCGGCGCCCCTGATGCTCACAAAGTTACACGATAAATCTCACAAATATGAAGTCTTTCAATTCAACTAAACACTTACGGATTTCACTTAGAAACAACTTAAACTGGAACAATCACATAGATAATGTTGTGGGGAACTCGAATCAAACGCCACATTTTATGGGCAGAGCACTTAGAAGTTGCAACAAATCCAATAAAAAACTGACTACACTACGCTTGTCCGTCCTGTGCTGGAGTACTGCTGTGCGGTGTGGGATTCATACACGATAGGACTAAGGAGGACAACGAAAACCTTCAAAGATGGGCAGCTCATTTTGCACTGTCGAGAAACACGGGAGGAGAATGTCACAGATATGATAAGTCAGTTGGGGTGGCAATATTTAAAATAAAGGCGTTTTATCGTTGGGGCGTGGTCTTTTCACGAAATTTAGATCATTCAAGTTTTTCCTCCGATTTGCTAAAATATTTCACTGACGCCTCATAAACAGGGAGTAATAAAATAAGGGAAATCGCAGATCGAATAGAATGATTTAAGTGTTCATTTTTCCCAAGTGCTGCTCAAGGATGGAAAGGTGGAGAAATACTGTGAAAGTCGTTCGATGAACCACTATCAGGCACTTAAGTGTGAATTTCAGAGCGGTCATGTTGATGTAGATGTACATGCACATGTAAGCAGATCCACACTACTGGCCATTAAAATTGCTACACCAAGAAGAAATGCAGATGATAAACGGGTATTCATTGGACAAATATATTATACTAGAAGTGACATGTGATTACATTTTCACGCAAATTGGGTGCATAGATTCTGAGAAATCAGTACCCAGAACAACCACCTCTGACTGTAATAACGGCCTTGATACGCCTGGGCATTGAGTCAAACAGAGCTTGGATGGCGTGTACAGCTACAGCCGCGGTGACCACGCGGTTGTCGGCGCTGCAGTCCGGAACCGCGGGACTGCTACGGTCGCAGGTTCGAATCCTGCCTCGGGCATGGATGTGTGTGATGTCCTTAGGTTAGTTAGGTTTAAGTAGTTCTAAGTTCTAGGGGACTGATAACCTCAGATGTTAAGTCCCATAGTGCTCAGAGCCATTTGAACAATTTTTTGAACAGGTACAGCTGCCCATGCAGCCTCGACACGATACCACAGTTCATCAAGAGTAGTAACTGGCGTATTGTAACGAGACAGTTGCTCGGCCACCATTGACAAGACGTTTTCAGTTGGTGAGAGATCTGGAGAATTTGTTGGCCAGGGCAGCAGTCGAACATTTTCTGTATCCAGAAAGGCCCGTACAGGACCTGCAGCATGCGCTCGTGCATTATCCCGCTGAAATGTAGGGTTTCGCAGGGATCGAATGAAGGGTAGATTCACGGGTCGTAACAAATCTTAAATGTAACGACCACTGTTCAGAGTGCCGTCAATGCATACAAGAGGTGACCGAGACGTGTAACCAATGGCACCCCATACCATCACGCCGAGAGATACGCCACTATGGCGATGTCGAATACACGCTTCCAATGTGCGTTCGCCACGATGTCGCCAAACATGGATGCGACCATCTTGATGCTGTAAACAGAACCTGGATTGATCCGAAAAAATGACGTTTTGCCTTTCGTGCATCCAGGTTCGTCGTTGAGTACACAATCGCAGGCGCTCCTGTCTGTGAGACAGCGTCAAGGGTAACCGCAGCCATGGTCTCCGAGCTGATAGTGCATGCTGCTGCCAAAGTCGTCGAACTGGTCGTGCACATGTTTGTTGTCTTGCCAACGTCCCCATCTGTTGTCTAAGGGATCGAGACGTGGCTGCACGATCCGTTACAGCCATGCGGATAAGATGCCTGTCATCTCGACTGCTAGTGATACGAGGCCGTCGGGATCCAGCACGGCGTTCCGTATTACCCTCCCGAACCCACCGATTCCATATTCTGCTAACAGTCATTGGATCTCGACCAACGCGAGCAGCAGTGTCGCGATACGATAAACCGCAATAGCGATAGGCTACAATGCGACATTTATCAAAGTCGGAAACGTGATGGTACGCATTTCTCCTCCTTACACGAGGCACCACAACAACGTTTCACCAGGCAACGCCGGTCGACTGCTGTTTGTGTATGAGAAATCGGTTGGAAACTTTCCTCATGTCAGCACGTTGTAGGAGTCGCTACCGGCGCTAGCCTTGTGTGAATGCTCTGAAAAGCTATTCATTTGCATATCATAACATCTCCTTCCTGTTGGTTAAATTTCGCGTCTGTAGCACGTCATCTTCGTGGTGTAGCAATTTCAATGGTCTGTAGTGTAATTTACAAGTTAAAATGTACCGAGAATTACCAATGTTATTCTCACGAATAAAATTTGTCTCTAAAATCGGAAGCACAGTGAGTATCAAATTAAATATTTCCGCACTCTTGTTGAGAAGTGCACCTTTAGCTGTAGTGCTCATGTGTGTTTTACAATACGGCATGCGTGTTATATTGTAATATCCCTTCCCTAAGTAAATTGCAATGATGTACTAATTCTCTCTATATTATAATATCCCTTCCCCAATTTAATTGCAAGAATGTACTAATTCTCTCTTGAATGAATGTGTATTGCACTGGGTAACTGTGCGGATAAATAAATGAAAAAAAAAATTTTTATGAATGTTTGTGATATTAATTGCAAGACTTTTCTAACAAAAATCTTTAAGATTCTCTGAAAATGATAATAAATATTAATAATAATAATTATTATTTTTGTATTTTCAGCAACAGAGATTCGCTGGAGGAAGAATTTGTGTTCTGACTCTCGGACATGTCGATCCCGGGACTCCATAGCTGCGGCGATCGACGATTTAGTATTGATGGATCTGCACAATCTCAGAGAAAAACGGGAGGGGTATGAAAATGGCAGCAGATCCTCAATCGTTGTAGCGAGAATAGATATACGTCCGGGCTATTGAATGTTACTTTGAGAGAAGACGGCAATGTCGCTTGTCACTGGTTTTGCTCCGTTTTATTATAAATTCGATGCAGGCTCTTGAAATTATTTTCGCCACAGGATGTAAATCTTGCTGATAAAAACGTATATAATGTCCAATGTGAAGTGTCGGATTTTTTAAAAGAATAAATTACCTTTTCCTGTTTTGTTGTCTTTGACGCTGATTATATTCGCCGTTAATTCATCAAATTGAGTCTCTTTTTAGCATCGGTGCTGCCACTTGCAGCCAGTATATCTTTGAGTGTCAATATTATCGTCGTGGATTTTAATGAACGAAACAATGCATAGCTCTTGTAGGTTGTCGTGAGCGGAGGGGAAACAAACACAATTTTCCATTACATTTCAAAACATATGCGGAGTAAACATTTGATCGCTACAAGCTGTTGCTCTTGTAGGTTGTCGTGAGCGGAGGGGGAACAAACACAATTTTCCATTACATTTCAAAACATATTCGGAGTAAACATTTGATCGCTACAAGCTGTTGACAAAATAAGACAATAATTGCATCTCGATGATACTTTCACCACTTTCGCATATGCGACGTAAGACAGAGAATACAATAAAATATCAAATTCTCTCCACGTGGTACTAAAATATTCCGCCGATTTGATGTGAAGCTCGTCGCCGGCAAGAGTGGCTGAGCGGTTCTAGGGGCTACAGTCTGGAACTCAGCGACCGCTACGGTCGCAGGTTGAATCCTGCCTCGGGCATGGATGTGTGTGATGTCCTTAGGTTCGTTAGGTTTACGTAGTTCTAAGTTATGGGGGACTGATGACCTCAGAAGTTAAGTCCCATAGTGCTCAGAGCCATTTTGAAGCTTGTAATAAGTAAAACACTTAATCGAGTTCAGTCTTGCCGATGCCTAATCAGCATGTATGTCATATTACGCTGGTTGGAAGTCACATCAAGTCGATGTGAACTTGAAGACGTCAAGAATCGGGAGACGTGACTCATGATATAGTGAGGTCAATAATCTGGATCACGTGATGCAAGGAAAGTGAGTCAGAACTTACTATATCCTCAAAATCTCGTTTAATTCCCCTCTTCGCACCACCTGTTTTTCGATCGACTTCATCTTTTCCAGTTAACTTGTCCATTCTGTTTTAGCGTTGTTTGTACCTCCTCCTAGCTGTACTACCGATGTCACATTTATTCCTTTACATTGTTTTGTTGACTATCATGACTGTTTCCTGATTGATAACTTTTTTTACAATTTTGCTGTACCTGTGGTAGTTTGTATAACCTTAATTACGTTTTGCTTCAATGCATTCACTTGTCCTCAACGCTTTCGTTTAACATAGCGGTCACTGCGTCGAAGTATCTAAACATCGTCTTATCCATGTAAACCTATTAGTGTCCCTTCTTGTCCTATGATCTATTGTTTTCGGGTTAATTTCAGCCCTCTGCTTACCATTTCTAGAATTCAAACCTGTCTCTCTGGTTCCAATACCTTCCTCTAACCAAGAACAGTTTACAATGAAATGTGTTTTTGTAGTGCCTGCTTCTGAGTCTAATTGGCTCAAGTATGCTAATGTTCCCTCTAGAGATTTTGGTAATGGTGTCACACTGACTTGAAGAGTAGCGCGACGTTTAATTTCGGTTGGAAGGTAATTATAAGGTCGTGAGCTGCCGACAAATTTCAGTCTAATGTAAAGTTTATGATAACAGTTTCATATACAGCAGTTCTATGTTTGTTCCACAAACAGTGCATTTTTCGTTATAAATAACTAGAACTGCGAGCTAAATGAAGGAAAGTTCTATTACTTTTTCTTCTTCACATTAACTGTTAGATACTAGGTTGCTGCGCTACTCATCTTTGCCTCGGTCTTCCTCGAGTTCTTCTTCCTTTAGGCTTCCATCTTACTATTTTGAGAGTTAAATATCTAAGGCTACACAACCTGTTAATATGTTCATTCCATTTTGTTCTTTTTTCATTCATGCGATTTCCTAATTTATAAATGTTCAATTCATTAGTAATGTCACCATTTTTAATCCGTCTAATCCATTACATTCCTTCACTGCTCCATGGAATGTCATTTCTGCCGTCCGAGTTCTGTTTTCTTGCTGTTCGTGTATGACTGATGACTCACTTCCAAGCAATACGGTGGACTGGCATGGTCCTGTAAAACTCCAGTCGTGTCTATCTTCGTGTTCTGTTTTCAAGTTACTATTTTCAGACGCAAATGTGATAATTTTGCTAGTTTCTTCTCTGTATGTCTACTATTTTTATATTTAATGTCACGTCCTCATTGATCAGAATATTTTACTTGTTCTAACAATTCATTACCAATGCCAGTTTTTGATCTTTCGGTATTATACGACAGATAAATGTGCAGCAAGTATTTTGGATCACATTGTGCCATCGTACATCTAGTTTGAAATATTCAAGGCGAGGTGGGGAGGAGGGAGGGGGGGGGGGAGAGGAGGATTGGGGCATAACGGGCTCTTGTTGACGAATGCGTCGTCTTACCGAGCATTCGCGCGTGCAAGACACGCAGGAGCGCCACGAGAGAGGCAGGTCGTTCTGAGCTCCGAGGCACTCTGCGTCAGACGCAGAGCCGTATAAAATATGAATCCCACCTTGTCCCCAACACAAAATTCGCTTAAGCCAGGAAACTCGCTCCACCGCGCGCTCTCGCGGAAGCGGGTCACGACGTTTCTGCGAAATTCCCTATACACATGTTTCACCTGTGGCGTCAGCATGGTTTGCTGTTTGCAGGGAGCAGACGGCGTAGCGACTCACTATTGGTGGTGCCCTTTCTGTCCTCTCCTTCTTGCAGCTACTCCCACCTCTGGTGCCATCCAGTCGGGGATCCTCTTTCACTATGTCCTTCCATCATGCCCTCCATCAGGGGTACATCCTAGTTTGAGTGATAAAGATGCCAAAAATGCTATTTTTCAACGTGCAGTATTTTTAAGAGTGGTTATTATTTGTCCTGTTCTCGTATACTGTTCCGAGGTGGTTACCTGTAACGTTCACGATATCTTGATCATTTTCCACTGACATTTCTCGAAAGCCTTTGCTGTTATTATCTTTTATCTTCTTTTTTCTTTTCTGCCGGCTCTAGCCAACACTGGTTATATATGAGCCGTAAGCTGTAAACTCTTGAGGAAGCATTTTTGGTAGGTAGACAGGTAGTTTTAAATTCAATATTGCTTTCCTCATGACACATGGTCATCTTGAGTATTCGTCCTTTTTTTGTCTTTTGTACTTTTGCCGTCGGAAGCTGTAACGTACCATAATTTGCGCGGCGTTCGTCACGAGAAAAAACCGTCGCCCAACCATTTTTACGTGTCAACTGTAAGTGGAAAATGATTAAATTTATGTGATTGAACGAGATATGTCGTATTTTTATTTTCCTGGATGTAAAAATTCGTGTATAATATGTTGTAGACAGGTAGAGACAGATAGAAGGAGAAAGATCTGTGGCTGCCACGAGTAGCCAGCTATTCCGGCCGGAGTGGCCGAGCGCTACACTCTGGAACCGCACTACCGCTACGGTCGTAGATTCGAATCCTGCCTCATGTCATTTCTGGCTATGTGGTTCATAGGCCGAGCAAAACTATGGGAGCTGCAGTCGTGCAAGAAATTCTCTGGCACATGAGCGCTGCCCTCGGTGTTCGATGCCACCACCCGCTCATGTCATTTCTGGCTCAATGATAGTCGGCCGGTGTGGCCGAGCGGTTCTAGGGGCTACAGTTTGGGCATCGATGTGTGTGATGTCCTTAGGTTAGTTAGGTTTAAGTAGTTCTAAGTTCTAGGGGACTGATGACCTCAGATGTTAAGTCCCATCTCCACTACAGATTAGTCTATGTCAAGTTTATAGGTGGTTCATAGGCCGAGCAAAACTATGGGAGCTGCAGTCGTGCAAGAAATTCTCTGGCACATGAGCGCTGCCCTCGGTGTTCGATGCCACCACCCGCTCATGTCATTTCTGGCTCAATGATAGTCGGCCGGTGTGGCCGAGCGGTTCTAGGGGCTACAGTCTGGGCATCGATGTGTGTGATGTGCTTAGGTTAGTTACGTTTAAGTAGTTCTAAGTTCTAGGGGACTGGTGACCTCAGATGTTAAGTCCCCGAGTGCTCAGAGCCATTTGAACCATTTTTTTGGCTCAATGATAACTTGTTGTATTATGGTATATATAGCCATAGTATTTCGCCAGCTGGGCGAAAAAGTCCGATTCAAACTGTCGGCTCCTATAGGTGGTTATGTGCAATGGGCAACCGAAACACATTGATTTAAAAGTGGAGGCTAGGGTTTCTGCCGATATGTTACCAGCCAGAACAGCTTCTGGCCAATATGTATAGGCCTACCTGTACATCACAATTAGTGAAAATCGGTGCTGTCCAGTGGGGGAAGCGTTCCGATCACATTGAGGTGAAAGTGGGCAAAACGTGAATATACGTCTGTTGGCACGTGCACTTGTCAGGAGATCTTACAGAGTTGGCATTGTCGGCATGCTCCTATCCACTCACAGCAGGTCTCTTCCATTCCTGGCCACACAAAACTCTGTGACGCCAGCCTGAACGTTGGTTGAACTCTGGGACGACAGAAATTATGCAGAATATCGATCACTTGTCTCCAGAAGGTGGCTGGTGGAAAGGAATGAATCATCCATGTGCTACTTCACAGTTTAGTTGATTGTCTCCTACATGAAAGTCGACTAGTTGCAACTTTAGCACTGCGGTGTCGTGGTGCAGCGGGGTGCTTAACGTGAAATCCCCTTGTTGAGCCTTGGCAAGCACTGTAATGTCCATAGGCTGGAGACTTGACACAAACAGTCCACCACAATGTTGTTAATTTCCGAAATGTGATGAATGTCAGTGCTGAATTGGCTAATAAATTCCAAGTGGTTATCTTAACATGGAGAGCAGGTGGTACTGTTCCTGTTGAATGCAAAAGACAACAGCTTATGATCGGTTTATACGACGAACTCTGTTGCTTCTATCTTCAGTCAGAAATATCTGATTGCGTCATAAACAGCCAAGAGCTCTCGCCATAGGTACTTCATCTCTGTTGCGATGGCGACAACTTGTGGGAAAAATATGCGAGTGGGTGCCACGAATTGTCTACCTACTGTTGAAGAGCTGCGCCAATAGCCAACTGACTGGCGTCCACTGTTATAGCCGCGAGCGATCGGCGAGTGGCGCACGGCAGAGAATGAAGACGTGAAGCCACCGGGCGGGGAAGCCACTGGAGGTATCGCTAACAACGAACAGACAGGACAGACGAACAAGAAGGGGTGACAGACACTGCGACAGAGCAGGACACAATACGCGGCAAGCAAGCAAGAACTGAGCTAATAAACACGGAGAGACAACAAAAATGCGGCAACACTCCAAACAACGACAGTATGCATGGCAACACTCGGAACTGGAACGCAGTACGGCCGATATGCACACACGAACTACGGCGAGTACCAGACTGCTGGGGCAGCGCCGCGCGGCCGCCTAGATGCATGACCGCGGGAAACGCGATTGACTGCGGACTTCACGCGGTACGGAGAGTGGCCCATTCGCACGGAGAGGCTCGCTGAGCAAGCGCGCACCGGCGCATAGAGACTTAGTGAGTATCCAGGTCATACCCTCTGGTGCGCGTTCAGCTTCCGCGCCTTCCGACTCTAGATCCATGCCCCCTGAAATCTATGCGGATGAGCGGAAACGCCACAGACGGTGCCTTGGTATTTGGAAGGAGGGAATGGAAGGAGACCCTGTGTCGTCGACCGCCAGGCTGTGGGTTGGGAAGGCAGTCCGTGGAATCCATTAAAAAAACATCACCAAAGGGCAGTTCATAGCACGGCGCCACGATCCTTGTGGGTGCGGGAAGGAGTGCACGTGTGCCTGTGGGGAGACAGCGGCTGTAGGGAGCGGAGCCGACTCGAGGGCCTCGTACACACCAGAAGGAGGCGGGGTTTGGGGGACTTGAGGTGCCATTAAGGGATATAGGGCCGGAGTTGGTTATGGTGGCAGCGCTCAATCCCCTTCTGTCTGTATCGATCTCACACGCCGCCCATGGGTCGCGACTACTATGGTGGGAGGCCAAACAGCTTTGCCCCCATCTACATCTACATCTACATTTATACTCCGCAAGCCACCCAACGGTGTGTGGCGGAGGGCACTTTACGTGCCACTGTCATTACCTCCCTTTCCTGTTCCAGTCGCGTATGGTTCGCGGGAAGAACGACTGTCTGAAAGCCTCCATGCGCGCTCTAATCTCTCTAATTTTACATTCGTGATCTCCTCGGGAGGTATAAGTAGGGGGAAGCAATATATTCGATACCTCATCCAGAAACGCATCCTGTCGAAACCTGGCGAGCAAGCTACACCGCGATGCAGAGCGCCTCTCTTGCAGAGTCTGCCACTTGAGTTTATTAAACATCTCCGTAACGCTATCACGATTACCAAATAACCCTGTGACGAAACGCGCCGCTCTTCTTTGGATCTTCTCTACCTCCTCCGTCAACCCGATCTGGTACGGATCCCACACTGATGAGCAATACTCAAGTATAGGTCGAACGAGTGTTTTGTAAGCCACCTCCTTTGTTGATGGACTACATTTTCTAAGCACTCTCCCAATGAATCTCAACCTGGTACCCGCCTTACCAACAATTAATTTTATATGATCATTCCACTTCAAATAGTTCCGCACGCATACTCCCAGAGATTTTACAGAAGTAACTGCTACCAGTGTTTGTTCCGCTATCATATAATCATACGATAAAGGATCCTTCTTTCTGTGTATTCGCAATACATTACATTTGTCTATGTTAAGGGACAGTTGCCACTCCCTGCACCAAGTGCCTATCCGCTGCAGATCTTCCTGCATTTCGCTACAATTTTCTAATGCTGCAACTTCTCTGTATACTACAGCATCATCCGCGAAAAGCCGCATGGAACTTCCGAAACTATCTACTAGGTCATTTATATATATTGTGAAAAGCAATGGTCCCATAACACTCCCCTGTGGCACGCCAGAGGTTACTTTAACGTCTGTAGACGTCTCTCCATTGATAACAACATGCTGTGTTCTGTTTGCTAAAAACTCTTCAATCCAGCCACACAGCTGGTCTGATATTCCGTAGGCTCTTACTTTGTTTATCAGGCGACAGTGCGGAACTGTATCGAACGCCTTCCGGAAGTCAAGAAAAATAGCATCTACCTGGGAGCCTGTATCTAATATTTTCTGGGTATCATGAACAAATAAAGCGAGTTGGGTCTCACACGATCGCTGATCGATGAGTGGGCCCACATGGCTGTGCTCAGGATGTAGCGCTGAGAGGATCGGAAGCGGGGCTTCGAAGGCGACAGCATCAGCAGATGGAGCAGGGTCCATGGTTGTCACCCACGAAGGAGTTAGGCCAGACTATGACCATCAATCGGCATAGTGCGATAAATACTCAGGAATAAGGAGAGGGCCAACGTGGTGGCAAAGGATTCGACCGCTTTTGTCAGCTGTTGTTTCAATGTCCTGACCAATCGTTCTGCTGTGCCACTGGAGAACGGACAGAATGGAGGGGTGCTGTTGTGTTTCACATCATTGGGCTCAAAGAATGCATGGAAGGAGGCTGCCGTGCATTGGGGGCCATTATTGGGGACCAAGGTACGAGGCAGGCCTTCAATGGTGAGAACATGAGCCAAGGCCGTGAGTGTGACACAGTCATGGTGGACGCCATGTGCACCACATACAGGTATCTGCAGTATGCACCCACGATGAGTAATCACACCGATCCCAAGAATGGGACGGCAAAATCGAGATGGATTTGGTCCCAGGGCCGGTGAGGCTTGGGCCAGGGTGCAAATGATCGTGCCTGGTGACGTGCACACGGTGTACCCACAGGCCAAGTGTTTGATGGTGCCATCAGTGCCAGGCCAGTACGCATGCCGGTAAGCCAATGCCTTCATACAAGACATCCCACAGTGTCCACAGTGTAGCAAGCATAGGACACAGTGGCGCAAATCAGGTGGGATGATCACCCAATGGGTGTAAGGCTCCATGGCCAACAGAAGGACACCCACCACAACTGAGAAGTGCCTGTGTGAGAGGTGCCGTCAGGGGCTGAATTCAGTTTTCAGCCAACGAGTCAGATAGGTGGGCCACAGATAGGTGGGCCAGCCATGGGTCACATGCTGGAGTAGCTGCCACAGAATGGGGTTCTGGTGTGTGGCAGACGCGACCTGTGCAGCCATGATGGGAAATCCATCCAATGTATCGTGGCAAGCTGTATCAATGTGAAAGCACAGGAATTCCTGCTGGTCGAACTCGGGATCAGGGCCTGAGGGAAGAGGCGACAAGACATCTGCATTGGAGTGTTGAGAGGTGGGCTTATATCAGAAAACATGTGTAATTTCGTAAGAACAGCACCCAGCGCTGGAGAAATTGAGCAGTTTGCTCTGGGAGGTGTGTGTGTGTGTGTGTGTGTGTGTGTGTGTGTGTGTGTGTGTGTGTGTGGGCCGAATAGGGTAATCAAAGGCTTCTGATAAGTGAGGAGAGTGAACTTCGTCCCGCACAGGGAGATGTGAAAATTTTGAACGGCAAACACAATTGCCAGAGCCTCTTTCTCAATCTGAGAATAGTTCCTCTGTGCTGGAGATAGCGTCTTGGACGCATACACAATGGGCTGTTCTGAGCCATCCTCACTCATATGAACCAGGACTGCCCCAATACCATAGACCGAAGCATCGGCCGCCACAACCAAGGGGTGGTCTAGAGAGAAGGGAGTCAGGCAAGGGGCGGATTTGAGCATAATTTTCAAGTGGAGAAATGCTTGATCACAGGCAGAAGTCCAGTGGAAAGGCACCACTTTGCGACACAAGTGATTGGAGGTCATACGCACATACACAGACATACAGAAAACAGAGCAGAAGCTCTGCAAATGTGGAAAATGCGGGGTGGAGGCGGCATGTTATAATCGAGCACGGTGCTGTACTATATCTCCCGATCAGTGCATTTGCGCTATGTGTTGGCATCTGTACTACATTTACGTGCAGTTTTAGAACACAGAACGAGAGGTTATGTTATGATCGCATGGGTAGAACTGACATAAAAAATCGATAGAATTGCGAAAAATACGTATATATTGATGCATTATACACCGAAATGTGGGGAAATTGAGGAAGTACTTGCGTGTCTTCTGCTTGGCGCAGAACAATTTGTACGTGGGAACAAGCATACGACAGCAAGATGAATCCGAGGAAACATCAACATGGAAGCGAAGGGAACGAGGGAAACAGTAACTTTTTTTCCGTAGAGGCAGCATTCTTCTGCATCTCTATTGAGGTAACAGTGTTACACGCGAGTTGACTACTGTATTTGAGACTTTTCAGGAAGACAGAGAACCATCTGCCTCTAAACGTACTTGCATCTGCGTTAAAGGATGACATAGAGTGGATGGATTGGTCGGTTGAGATTGAGTTGTAACGAGGTAAAATTTAATGGTAGACTAGAGAGAGATGGAGAAGTTGCTGCAGGTCATTTGACGATTTTTTTCTTGATGTTCCGTCAGGATGTATCAGTTGTGTGACAAAGTCTGTGTTCAACTCGTATACAACCGCTTGTTCTGTGTGTCTTAGAGCAGTGTCTACTTGCGATCGTTAACGGCAAACCTCTCGGTCATCAGAGGACTTTCATCTCACGTGTGATGAAACGTGACACATTCCTCTAAACGAACGAAGATTTATGCGATGTACTCCATTCCCCTGACGCATCTTAAGTGTAAAATCGATACTTCAGTTTCATTACTAAGTTAGCGATAGGTGTTTGTGAGACACTGTAACCCCCTGTGTATACATCTGCTTGACAGATGTGCTGTTTGCAGAGTTAGTGGCGGCATGACTTGTAATTTCACATGTCGGACGCTGCTCCTATGCGTTAATCTGTTTCCTTGTAAGAGGTTTCTCCGTTACTGACGATCATTTTATATAGGACTGATATGGGCATAGTATAATTTCTGAACCGTGATCGGATGTGGACAGTCGACGCTATACATCTTTGGAAAGCTGTATCGTGCATATATCTCACAGAGCCACTGTTTTAAGGAAGTAGTTTTCTCGTTTTACGGCTCGGTACCATAGTTTATCGTAGAGAAACCTGCAAGAAGAATGTATGTCATGCGCTGGAAATATCTTTCTTACATTGGAATATTAACAGCGCTGCATTTCACATGACTGATAGGTCGGAAACTCAAGCAATCTAACATTATAGCCTGTTTTAAGTGCGAAGTGCCTTAGGAGTGCGTGTGTTTATGTTCTCTCTTACTAATATCTTCCAGATACTGACACTAGACTCCAGAACAATACTTTAGAGTTGGTAGCGTAGTTGATTTACATAAAATGCTTCAAACTCCATCCGTCTGGAGCTTCATCATGCATAAAAATCACCCGTTTCTTGTTCTTCATAACTGTCTGCTATTACATCACAACACTTTCATATCTGTTACTATACATCGATAAGGGCTGCTAACCTCCTCGACATGGGCACATCTGGAGAAATATTGTGTACTTGGATGGGCGAGGACTCGGTTAGCTCCATTCATTCACGAGCCACAGAACGTAGCGGTCTACTTCTGGTCAGCTCCAGATTAAATCGGTAATGGTACTGCAGGGTGGATTGGTCAAAAACAGTGCGAGGCGGTCTTTTAGTCTCTAATTTTATCCTAGGACTGCTAGAATGCTCCCTGACTCCCATCTGCATAGAGATAGATCGTAAATTATGCTCTATGCTCGAGGTGCAAGAAATATGTAGAGTGCTGTCTGGTGTAATTTGACTAAACAGTCATCTATCTACATTCGCACTGACACTCGCAAAGTAGAGAGGGGGCAGCTTAGCCATGATACTGAAATTGGGAAACATGCTGTCGCATCATTGCAAGGTTTTGTAACTACTGTAAAAGTGCTAAAATTGTTCGCACTGTCAACTCTGATGCTTATTATTGGAGTACATCGATGGTGTCTTTCCCATCCCATCCATCCACTGGTACGCTGTTGGTTACCACATAATGATTGACTGACATCGCTTGTTTGAGTTGGACAAAGAGTTTTGGTGGAGGGACAACACCTTCTGGGGATGGATAGCACTGAAACAGTGATCGCGTACATGAATGCAATATGAGGAATCATTCTAAATGGAACGCAGAGCCATCAGCTATTCCAGCACTGTGACAGATGAGTTTAAATGTAGAGATCGTCAAGCACTTGTTGGACAGCAGTTTGGAAACTCTCCACAGCGCCACCAAACTCTTCCACTTTCCTTATGTTGTAACTGTCTTTTATTTGAAATCATCCAGTGTGTGTGTTATGTTATGGCGGCCGCAGTAACAACATGATTTACACCGTGCGACATCTAGTTTTCTGCGAAAGGCAATGGATCAGAACGTGTTAATGTCAGTTTAGAACCTGACACAGACCTCGAAGTCGTGGCAAATAAACAAAATATATGGCAGTGTACAAAGCGTGTTACAGCAGAAAGAAAAACTATGTTTCAAAGAACGACACAGAGTCACAGGGAGCGTCTCTTGCGACTTACAGTATAGTCTGTGGGATAAGGTCATCCTCCTACAGCACAGGTGATGACACTTTAAACTGGTCTGTGCAGTGGATCAATACCTGTGTATTTAGTAGGATCGTCACATGTGCTCGGTGCCAGCATGCATGCAGTATTTGTTTTCGATATGTAGGAGAAGAGATGTGGTAAAAATCTGATCGATTTCTCTTTCGGATGAAGTTAGTGGAGCTTTTATAATTCGTAATTTTTCTCTGCTAGATGGTACAGAACAACGATGATAGAATGTTGGAGTGATAGACGTGAATGGGCCCTGAGGGACGTGGATCTGTAGTACCTGCTTGTAGTTTGGAGAAGCAGCACAATCCAAGTCCTTCCCCCAGTACCCGTACTGTCTTTTATACTATCTCGTGTTGCAGGAGCAGGCTTCGTTTCCATTGAATGGTCAAAACACAGTTCTGTCGCAGTAACTCAGCTTCTCCTGTTTCTATATGGGTTGTAGAAGGTAGTGGTTATAGCTTTCTCCAACTTCTACTCAGTTCCGACTTATAGTGGAATGATCACATGCCTAAAGCTGCAGGGACGATAGCGCAGAGTCTGAGGGGTAGTTGCAAGATGCATAGGGGCTACCTAAAACCATGTTGGAATTTTACTGTAGCAAATAGGTTCGAGAAAGGTGGCTCGTTTTGAGATATGAGTGCCAGAAATATGATTCACTAAAGGCTGTAATCATTAAAGGACTTCTCCATACGATCCAATGCAGGTATGTGGTTGAAAGGAAAGACTTGATTCCAAATCATAGACATCATTTCTAACAAAAACGTAGCACTAGAGATCTGAAAAGCTAGTATACATTTCTTAAGACCTCAATCATCACACCTTCTACTATTGTTTGTGATCCTTCTCAATCAATCATTGCCTATAACTCAGTGGATATATCGCAGAACCTGTGACATGGCATCGAGACGGAATGCATTACAAATACTCGAGAAATATCCATCGGGGATGGCGTGAGGGAGTTTCAAATACCGGTTTCATACCATACTCCTTAGTTGAATCACTTTCAAAATTCGGCAATTTTATTATGAGGGTGCTCCGTCGGCGACGTGTAACCGCACTCCTGTTCTGATAATATACACTCCGGCGATCACCGTCTATATTCAGTGTCATGGTATTTGTCTGGAAAAACTACGTCATTTGTAGGTAATACCATATGTGGATTTATAAAGCCAGTATAACTTTTACATGGATACTTGTGAGCGCTTGTGATAATAATATGGATCAGTTTTTTTTAACATACAGCGGTTTGTAACACGATTACGCCTCTCTTTCTGAGACACGGTGGTATTATTTCGTATCGCCAGCAATCAGTTATTGACGAAGTATTATACTTAGTAGTAGGGGGTGCGTGATAGGTTCGCCTTGAGCATCAGACTTGTAAAGTATGTGTTTGTGTTCCGACATGTGCAAAGGAAATGACTATGTCCAGTTCTAAGGAAGGTTTGGATTTGACATGGAGTACTGTGATAGCAAAGAGAAGAGTATGTCAAGTCTTATGCTATTTCTGATCGTAGGCTGTGTTCCAAAAATGAACAGCATAGAGACAGAAGTGATGACACTTTCTGCAGGACTTGACCATCATTTTGCAGGACAATGCTCAAGCACATACAGTGCAAGCTGTTACTGATTTGTTTGACTGATGGGGCTGCTAAGTGCTATACCACCTACTGCACTCCCCTGACTTAAGCTCTCGTAAGTTCAACTCCATTTCTACACTGAAGGAAACACTTCACGGCATTCGCTTCAGAACTGCTACAAATTCGTCGGGCAATAGACCGCGCTGCTCGAACTGTCAACACGACTGGCACTGCTAAGAGTATCCTAAGACTTCCACATCGCTGGAAACGGGTTATACACAGAGCTGGTGACGACTTTGAAGGTCAGTAAAACTATGAAACACATGTCTATTTTGTACGAGCTGTAAATAAATATTTGCCACTATTAAAGTTCCAATCCTCACATTTAAGGAACCATCAAAATGAACAGCGTATGTCGCTAGTAGTCACTTACAGCTGAACTCGAGATCGGAGTTCTTCCTAACACCATGTGTGACGTATAATTTTATACATATAATTTTTCTGTGCCTACAGTGTCACGTCTTTCAGTGTCACACAAATTTTTATTTTTAAAGGGGATCACTTAAGACTATTTCCATGGGTTCGCCCCTCAGATTTCTCTCTCATATCAAAAATCGTCGTCTGCTGTAGTACAAACTGAAAAAATAAATTCCTTTTAAAGCACAGTTTCGTCTATAATTTATATTCAAAACCTTACACCTGTGTCACAGAACAAATCCTACATCGAGAATACTTTACACAAGTTTAAGGAAGAAATGCTTCCGATAATTATTACAGTATTTAAAGAACATCAAAATATGAACAGGCTGAAATGAACAAACAGTACATGAGACTATGTTAATCGATTCAACTGTAAAAAGCTGAGGAGCATATTATTAGCAAAATGAGAAATATGCAAAAGTGAAATGCGAAGTGCCGGCCGAAGTGGCCGTGCGGTTAAAGGCGCTGCAGTCTGGAACCGCAGGACCGCTACGGTCGCAGGTTCGAATCCTGCCTCGGGCATGGATGTTTGTGATGTCCTTAGGTTAGTTAGGTTTAACTAGTTCTAAGTTCTAGGGGACTAATGACCTCAGCAGTTGAGTCCCATAGTGCTCAGAGCCATTTGAACCATTTTTGAAATGCGAAAATGAGCACTTCTCAATTTGGAGTAAATCAAAACAATCAGAATGGCTGAAAGAGAGCACAATAACATGAGTCATAAACGAATAAGAGCTAAACAACTAAGCAAATAAGAGAATAGGCAAAAATGAGATCCGAACAAAATGAGAGCGGGCCCAACTCCGTCGGCACTTATTTATATACGGTTGCGCTCGTGGCGGCACCTCGCGGCCCGTACGCAACACGCGCGCCTGCGATCGCAATGCACTCTTAGCGCTCGCGGCGGCGTCTAGCGGCCCGTACGCAAGTTGTGCGATTGCTGTCATAGGTCGACCCATAATCTATGATGTTATACATGCTGTTGGACTTGGTCAGTCAATAAAGGGACTGTTAATGCTGATTGTGGATGATGCTGGAGTTGTTGGCCGGCCGGAGTGGCCGAGCGGTTCTAGGCGCTTCGGTCTGGAACTGCGCGATCGCTACGGTCGCAGGTTCGAATCCTGCCTCGGGCATGGATGTGTGTGATGTCCTTTAGTTAGGTTTAAGTAGTTCTAAGTTGTCCCTCCTATGTGACTATCCACACTTCCAACTCCCGTACTTTCTACCCCTCTGCCGGCGTGCCCCAAGGTTCTGTCCTTTCCCCTCTCCTCTATCTCCTGTACACTGCTGATATGCCCAAGCCTCCCCCTCCTGTTCATCTTCTGCAGTTCGCTGATGACACCGCCTTCCTAGCCCTTTATCCTACCCTTCGTAACGTACTCTCCAAACCCACCATGACCAATTCACCGCTTGGTGCAACCAGTGGTTCCTCCGTGTTAATCCCTCCAAGACCCAGGCGATCATCATAGGCCGCACCACCCGCTCCTTCCGCCTCCATGATTTCTACCTCACCATTTATGGCCGTCCTATCCACCTCACTCCTACCCTCAAATACCTTGGCCTCACACTCGACCGCCACCTCACCTGGACTCCCCATCTCCTTACCATCCAAAACAAAGCTCACAACCGCCTCCGCCTCCTGAAACTCCTGTCCAGCCGGACGTGGGGTCTGCATCCTTCCACCATCCTTCACACCTACAAATCCATGATCCACCCCATCCTTTGTTATGCCAGCATCGCTTGGATTTCCGCTCCTCCCCGGTTCTATAAAGCCCTCCAAATCCTCGAACGCCATGCACTCCGCCTCGCCTTCCGCATCCGCCCTCCGTCCCCTACGCGCATCCTCTATGACGTCATCCCCTTCCCCCACCTTCTCCTTTTCCTTGAACACATCCGCACACTATATATTGTCCGCCGCCTTGACCCCCCTCACCCCCTGGTGTCTCCCTTCCTCTCCACTCCCAACCAGTTGCCGCGCCTTTACCGTTGTGTCCCTCCCTCTCTCCATCGCCACACCCTCCATCTCCTTTCCCAACACTACTTCCACCATCTACCCCTCCCGGATGATGAGCTTCGCCCTGACATCTACCCTTCCTACCATCTGTAGCCCCCTCTTCCCGCCTCCTCCTCAGGGCTCCCTCTCCTCCCCCTCCCTCCTCCTGAGCTGCTTTCCCCTCCTACTCCCCCTCCAGCTCTTGTGCCTCCTTTCAGTGTCTCTGCGCTCCCTCCTGCCCTGTCTTCCCTTTTCCTCTCCTGCCCCACGTGTCTCCTGCCTTTTCGTGAACCCACGGTTGCCCCTCCTCTCTTCATCCCGCCGCTTCCTCAGCTGCCCCATGCTCTCCCCTCCTTTTCCATCCTGTCTGACCTTTCCCTCGGCAGGTCCCACCTGGTAGTTTTCCTCTTCATCGTGTGTGGTCGAAGTGCGTTTTAAGTGTGTTGTTTCAGAGTGTTTTTAATACTGTGGCCAACTTTTAACCTGTGCATTCGCATTCAGTGTCTTCTCTGTGTTTCAAGAATCGCCAACTGTGTTTTTTAACTTTCTGGTGACTTTTTTTTTAACTGTCCCTCATGAACGTCTACATGTCCATGTCTTTTTACCTCCATTTTCTCCCCTTACTCTGTTTTATGTTCCCCTTTTTTATCTCCTTATGTATGTATCATTTTATTCTTGTTTTAGTTGTCGTGTCTCTCGGCTGAATAGTGGCGGATTGTGCCGCTGACAGCCCTCCCCTGCCCATATGGGGCAGGGGAATGAAATCACAATAAAGAAAAAAAAATAGTTCTAAGTTCTAGGGGACTGATGACCTCAGATGTTAAGTCCCATAGTGCTCAGAGACATCTGAACCATTTTAATCCTACCAACTTTCGTTTATCTTGCAAAGCTCGTTCTTGTTGTTGCGACTTTTTTCCGTCTGTGTATACGCCTCGCTTTTGGACTATAAATACACGTTGTGTCGAAGCTGAGTTTGCTCAAAGTCCAAAACATAAAATAAACACGTAAAGACATTGCGAATTCCGATCCTCACGTAGTCTGTCAGAAATTCAAATTAGTCACAAACGCAGGTAGCTACTGAGATTACAGTAGCTTATATAAAAATAATGTTGACAATTTTAAACAACTAAGTTCTTCATTTGTGTGGCCAAGTTGTCCGTAGTTGCTTTACAATTCTTGAGAAAGTAAACAACTAAACATGCATGTATATCTTATGTTTTTAACGCTACAGCAATAATTAAGTACGGCTTACATGAAAATTTGAAACGGCCTAGCCGCAGTGGTAACACCGGTTCCCGTCAGATCACCGAAGTTAAGCGCTGTTGGGCTGGGCTAGTACTTGGATGGGTGACCATCTGGTCTGTCAAGCGCTGTTGGCAAGAGGGGTGCACTCATCCCTTGTGAGGGAAACTGAAGAGCTACTTGATTGAGAAGTAGCGGCTCCAGTCTCCTTAACTGACTGACATACGGCTGGGAGAGCGGTGTGCTGACCACATGCCCCTCCATATCCGCATCCAGTGACGCCTGTGGGCTAAGATTGACATGGGGGTCGGTCGGTCCCGTCGCGCCTTCCAAGGCTTGTTCTACGGAGTATATGAAAATTTGATCAGAGTCCATGCAGAATAGCTACTGTTAACGTTTATCTAGCGGATAAAAGGAAGGTGAGGGATGAGCAGTTGGATAGCCAAAGACTCAAGCCAATGATTGCCGCAGCTGTTGCGTCTGCGAAGTCTTAGTCTTTACGATCACCCATGAATTTTCTTTTTGAGCAGTAGTGCAAACTGCAGTCTGGTGCTTGTAAAGATGTGTCGTAGTCGCATTGGGCATCAAGGGTCACAGTGCGACCAGTTATGACTCAAATCATCGATCTGCACAGTCACATTCTACACAATAAAAGCACCAGACCAGCGCGGACTGCTACCAAGCACGTACCTCTCACACAAGCATCAAAGCAGCAAATATCTCTCAGGCATACTCTAACGTCTTACTCGCTAATCTTAGAAGAGTGCCAAACCATGCCTAATGTTGAGGCCAGAAACAAGCAGTAATCTATTTCTAAGGTTACGTGATAATACATAATTTAGAAAACTGAATGAAATTTGAAATGTATACATACACTGTGTATTAAATTGAGAAACAAATGTGACATGTGGAAAGCAATACATCTGCGCTTCTGCGTTGTGTGGAATCGACAAGGCCTATGTAACGTTTCAGGATGTATGTGATACCAGATATCTATGTACAGGTAACGCAGTTTCAATAAATTACTAGGGTGGATTATGGTCATTGAGCTGTCGTTCGACAAAGTCCCAGATACGTCCAAGGTCCTAACGTGAGTTCACTGCCACACTCCTCAAACCACTGTAGCACAGTTGTTATCCTATTGGATGATATAGCAATTTGAGAAAGCACCACACGTGAAGGGATGCAGGTAAACCGCAATAATTTTCATGTATTATACCGCTGTCATGGTGCCTTCGCACCACTACAGGTCTCATAGAATCCCAGGTCAATGTCTACCACACCATAATACTGCGGCTACCATACTTCATTCATGGCGCGATGCATATTCTGAGCAGCCATTTGCTCCAATAGCGACGTATCCAGAAACGTCCATCGGCTTGGTATAACAAGAAACGTTTCCATTGGTCTATGGCTCATTCTCGATGATCCCGTGCCCATTGTAGTTGTAATGACGATCTCGTTGGGTCAGTATGCTGTGGAACTCCTTGTTAAACAATGTGCGCTGAAGAGGTGCTACGAAACACTTGTAACTGCTCCAGCGTTACCGCCGCCTTTCCTGCTCTGCAGAACACGTAAATCGCCATTCACGTTCTGGAATGAGGCGCGGAAGTCCAATATTTTGTCACTATCCTTCAGTCACTTTCCATGAATGCCCACGGCAGTAGCACGCGAACAGCCGACCGGCTCCACCGGTTCCGTGATATTCATTCGCATGCGCACGGCAACAAGATTCTACCCTTTGCCAAAGTCGCATGTCAGTGGATTCACCATTTGAGAGCCTACATCATCGCTAGAATGATTTCCCATTCGTCCCTACTCCACTTATACAGGATGAATCACCTAAAACTTGCACTGAAAATATTGCGGAGATGAAAAGTGCTACTGATGTGCGGTTTTCACAGAATGGATTGCTAGTCAGGAGCCCGTAACGTTAGCCAATCAACAGTTGTGGTAATAGTTTGAAAGTATATTTTTTTTTGCAAACATACACTTTCTTGAATGGAACAATGCCTATTGAGATTAACAGACTAAAAGTGGGGTACATTAGAATGTCAGCGATATTTGTGGCAGGATTTTAGCGAAGTCGTTTACGAGATATCGTATTTTGAAAAGTTCCTACACCGACACTTGTACAATACCTGTCGTAGGACACACTAAAGAACAACACAAGTGCGTACACTAGTTATGTGAATTTTGACGAATAACGAGACAGTTGACCACCACGCGTTGTGTTCAAAATGAACACTGGAGTGGCAATACACGCTTCCAGTCTGGTATGGAACGATTTGTGCATTTCAGCACGTTGCAATAATATGTCGTTGCATATCAGCGGGTGTAGTGTCCGCCCCGATAGCTGAGTGGTCATCGAGACGGATTGCCGTCCTACTGGCCCGGGTTCGATTCTTGGCTGGGTCGGGGATTTTCTCCGCTCAGGGACTGGGTGTTGTATTGTCTTCATCATCATTTCATCCCAATCCGGGACGCAGGTCGCCCAATGTGGCGTCGAATGTAATAAGACCTGCACCCAGGTGGCTGGACCTGTCCTGTGACAGGCCTCCCGGCCAATGACGCCAAACGCTCATTTCATTTCCATCGGGTGTAGTTGGTATGTCTTCGTAGACAGCTTCTTTCAGCTTTTCTCCACAGAAAAAAGTCTACAGGTGTCACATCTGGAGAATGGCCCAACCAAGGTACAGGTCCCCTGCGTCCAGTCCAACGATAAGGAAGTAATTTGTGAAGACGTGCTTTAGTGGACTATTGGCTTGGCAACCATCATGTTGATACCACAGTTTCCTTCTAGTCTGCAGAGGAACGTCTTCTAGCATCCGTGGAAGATGGTCTGTTAGGAGGCTGCGATACTTGTGCGTTTCCAGTCTTCCTTCTATGAAAACAAGGCCTATGAGCTGATGGTTTACTATCCACACCAAATGTTTACGCTCCATGGATGCTGACGTTCTTCCTGACGAGGCCAATGGGAACTGTCAACAGACCAATAGTGCACGTTTTGGCGGTTTACGAGGCCATGATTGGTAAATGTGCCTTCATCCCTAAATACATGTTACATCTGCAGTTTCCTATCTTAATACCCATGTACAAAAGTTAACATGATCCTCATAATCGTTTCCAAGCAGCTCTTGATGGAAAGAGATGTGGTAGTGATGGAACCTAGGTCGATGGAGAATGCATAGGGTGCTTACCTGACTCATACGTCTTCCTCTTGCTTAAATAATTTCCGTGATGGTTGACATCTATTGGGACATCTTGCCGCATACACTGAACAAGAACGAATTGCATTCTGTCTATACTCTCCATACACCACGAGCATGTCGGCGTTTTGTGCATTGGTAAATCCCATCGCTCACTCGGGACTTACTGCTTGGACTGTCACACATTAATTATCAGGTTGCAGTGCACTCAAGGGACACACAAGCACACTGTAAGCAAACATAACATCGTACCTAGCACCTACAGAGCTTGAATGTAACAAACAAGTGTTGGTGTGGAAACTTTTCCATGGGGCCCGTATAGACTTTAGTTCATAAAACCTGGACCGCAGAAAAAAGGAAAGATTTCGTGATTTAAAGTTTTACTGAAGCTTTGTTTTCTGTCTCTTTGAACAAGCTAATCTCCAAAACTTCTAGATGAATGTTTGTGGAGTGTTCTCAGGTAACTTGAGTATAGTTTGTGCGCCGTATAAGCTTTGTTTCATAAAAATCGGATCATGAAGAAAATATATCCATACGTATTATAAAAATGTATATATGTGTGTGTACAGCCGGCCGGAGTGGCCGAGCGGTTCTAGGCGCTACAGTCTGGACCCGCGAGACCGCTACGGTCGCAGGTTCAAATTCTGCCTCGGGCATGGATGTGTGTGACGTCCTTAGGTTAGTTAGGTTTAAGTATTTCTAAGTTCTAGGGGACTGATGACCTCAGCAGTTATGTCCCATAGTGCTCAGAGCCATTTGATACATTTGTGTGTGTACAAGGTGCGACAATAAAGTAATGAGACTGATTTTCTTTGCAAGATGTGGCAACCCAGCAGGCTTGCGTAGGCACAATATCTTTGACCTTGGTCTATAAGCTGCTTCTAGTCCAAGCGGCACATCGATCAACTGCTCAGTCGTGAGTTGTGCTGTAATAAGTTAACACGTGTTTTTGTCTCTCGTCACGGAAATGGAACCGCATAATATTGCGCAACGGTATGCCATTCCTTTTTGCGTAATTGGGTGAAAACGTGACGACAACTTACGTTAAGCTTCAGAAGGCTTTTGGAGAGGAGGTTATGTCAAGAGCTCAAGTTTTTCATTGGCATAAAATGTTTAGTGAAGGCAGAACGAATGTTGAAGACCGCAGTGGACGACCATCAACCTCATGGACAGCTATCAACTTGGCCAGGCTGCATGAACTCGTAGGATCTGATCAAAGATTATTCGTGAGAATGACTGCAGAAGAACTGAACATCAATCGAGAAATGGTTCGTCTAATAATAGCTGAAGATCTTGGTATCAGAAAGATTTGTGCAAAAATAGTCCCCAAAAATCTCACACCACAACAGCGAGAAACGCGGAAAAATGTGGCAGCCGATCGATTAGAGCAAACGGAAATGAATCCCGAATTGTTGAGCTGTGTTATCACTGGTGATGAAAGTTGGTTTTTTCAGTGTGATCCAGAGACAAAACGCCGAAGTTCGCAATGGTGCTCAAAGGGATCGCCCACACCAAAAGAAGCTCGCTTGTCAAAGTCAAAAGTGAAATGCATGCTTGTGTGCTTCTTTGATTCCAAGGGAACTGTTCATAAGGAATGGGTGCTTCCTGGACAAACTGCTAACCAATATTACTACAAAGAACATTTAGAAACACTTCGTAAAAGAGTTCTTTGTGTCCGTGCCAACATTGCTGATAATTGGATTCTGCATCACGATAATGCGCCATTCCATACTGCTCTGTCAGTACAGCAATTTTTAACCTCAAAACAAATATCAGTACTATCACAGCCACCTTATTCACCAGATATCGCTCCGTGCGACTTTTTTCTATTTCCTAGAGTCAAAACGGCGGTCAGGGGACACCATTTTCAAACAACACAGGATGTCCAAAAAGCTGTGACGAGGGTCTTGGAGGATATTACAGAAGATGAGTTCCAGAAATTTTATCATCAATGGCAGAAGCGCTGGAAAAGTGTGTGCAATCAGAAGGGAACTACTGTGAAGGAGACAACACTAAACTTGACTAAAACGGTAAGAAACATTTTTTTCACATCAGTCTCATTTCTTTATTGTCGCACCTCATATATTCCACATCTCCTTCGAAATCACCAGACCGACTTGAGCCAAACTTGGTACATATATCACTTCCTGTCTTGAAAGAAACGATGTATGGGTAAGAATTAACTACCTATCAAGGAGTGTGGATCGGGTTGAAAATTAAGTTTAGGCCACGATGCGTGAATACCGAGATTTTCTTAATACGACATTTGAGAACGAGAGCACTTAATGACTTGCAACGACCTCCACACATACTTGTAGATCTTTAAAAAACTTTTCTCGCTGACACCCTCCACCAAATGATGAAAGGAAAAAAATATCGCATATTAATTATCGCTGACTGCCTGACGTTTTAATTTATTAGTTCTTTACTACTGATTGTGGTCGAGCACATTTTGCAGACAGTGCTCACGTATGACACTAAATGTACCTGCAAGATCATGTCATTGTACGACGCATAGGTCAGGATGTACGACGTCATGAACATTGAGACGCGTGAAAAACTGCCGCATTGACTTTTGAACTTCATAATATTTGTGAAAATTCACTTATCTGTTGATATGTGCTACGTGATACGATTAAAAGTAATGAATACGACGTGTATACTCTCTTCAATATGCTTAATCCATACTTCCACACTACTTCCATAGTACATTACATAGAATTGCACTCCTACCCATGTCTCTTTGTACGCACTGTTCAGCAGTGATTCTGTGTGCAGCGCATGCCGATCCATCATCCATTGTGACAGCTCGGGAGGGGAGAGAATGGGGAGCAAATCATGAGCTATGATTACCCAAACAGGCAGACTCGTGAAACCAGGTGATGTTATTACACAGACAGTAGCTTACTTATTCACCGTCACCCATCATAACAGAATTACTGATACGCAAGCACAGCTAGTGTGTAATACAGGATGGAAAAGCAGTGATTGTAATAAATGAACAGTGTCCAGAAGTGTGTTGCATTTTGCACATGTGTGTATCGAACCATTCAGTGCTACAAGGGCCTAATACAACATAATATGTGCACCCTCAACCATGACTACCAGTTGAGCTTCAAAGATAAAACACAAAACAATTTTATCAAATGAAACTATATGGTTCCAGAGACATTTTCACGTCTCAGGGGAGAATACCAAGTGGGCTGAGGCGTTAACAGGAATTTAGACTGAGGAGGGAGGTGCGCCAGGGTAGTTCGTACAGTTGTGCGAAGTCACTCTGCTAGAGTGGTGCACTGGTTAGCTCATTCGCCTGGCAAGCAGGGGATCAGAATTCGAATCCTGGCCATGGTAAAATTTTTCATTTGTAGCTTCAATCCGCATATATACATAAAAAATTTTACGTGAAGAGTGAAAATAGTGAAAAATCCAAAAATATTCCTTATAGCATATGATAATAATGTATTACCTAGCCGTACTGCATCATAGCACATAAAGAGCATCAAAGTAGAGAAAGTATGTAATGGAGAAAGGCAACAAGATATTTACACTTGACTGTGTCTAGAGTTATGAAAATCTTGAAGTCTTATCCTCATATATTTCAGTAAAAAAAATATGTTACTAATATAGAAAAGATGCCAACAGAACTTTCACAGAAATCAAAGAAATGTGAGGCCTTAGTTTCTCCTGGCGTATGCAATTTTCAAACAACTTACGGGAATTCAGCCAGGTAATATTTACAGCGACAGCCGATATTTCGGCGGGAGTACACCGCGCCATTTTCAAGGCAGAAACTCCAACGGACAGGCAATGTACAGGCAAATTTAAAACTCGTGTTCTTGGAGTTATTCAGGAAAGATAACAGACACACAAAAAAATGGTTCAAATGGCTCTGAGCACTATGGGACTCAACTGCTGAGGTCATTAGTCCCCTAGAACTTAGAACTAGTTAAACCTAACTAACCTAAGGACATCACAAACATCCATGCCCGAGGCAGGATTCGAACCAGCGACCGTAGCGGTCTTGCGGTTCCAGACTGCAACGCCTTTAACCGCACGGCTACTACGGCCGGCGAACAGACACACACATTGAACACTAGTGTCACCAAAGATGACCAAAGTCAGAGGTCTGCCCATTGCAGTTTGTACCTTGAAATTGGCGGGGTGTATTCCCGCCGAAACATCGGTGGTCGCTGTAAGTATTACCTGGCTGAATTCCCGTAAGTTGTTTGAATATCAGAGAAATAATTTAATGTTTCTGTTTAATATGCACAACTAAACAAGAAAAATTCTATGTTGTCTTTTAGCAACGTTTACTAAAATGAATCTGCATACACCGAAAAATCGGAACATCATATTTTATAATATTACCGTTAAATGTCTGTCACAAAATCTTGCACAAGCAGTAGAATAATACTTTGTACATTCGAGACTTATTAATTATATAAACAACAGCTTGATAGCCAGTAAAATTATGATAATTGACAATAATTGTTTGGTATCTAGGGTACATATGCATGTACATATGGGGTGCATACATATTCGCACATGCTTTTGCATATGCAAATATGTATGCACTCCATATGTATATGCACATGCATCCTATATACCAAACAATTAATGTCAACAAAGCAGTTCAAAGAACATTAAAATTATAGCTTGGCGCATGGTATATTACTTCATAAGCTAACAGAAAAACATAAATAAAATTATTTTGAAATGTTTTTGTGGACGAAATGAAATCCATACAACATACAGTATTTACAAACAGTTTCTTATGAAGCAACTAACAAGTCATAATTATGTGCATTATACTCTGCACACCCTGCATACTGTATTGGTTTTTCTTCTATGCACTGAAATTATAATAGTTTTCTTCTTCTTCTTCTATCATGCATTAGGCATTCCCTCTGCCTGTTGCAGCTACTCCTGGTCCTTCCATCGTTTTGCAGGTCTTCCAACGGATCTTTTACCTGGCGGAGTATATCGCCAAAAATGTAGTGGTAATCTTGATTTGTCCATTCGTAACAGATCGGATATCCATTTGTGTTGATATTCGTCAACCTTACAGTTTATATTGAAAATATTTAATTCATTCCTGATATCTGTATTTCTTTTGTAGTCTAGCTTCGTGTATCCTGCTATGCACATGAGGAATTTCATTTCATTGGCTTGTAATCTTATTTTATCTTTCTTTTTCATTACCCAAGATTCACTTCCATATAGTAACGTTGGTACTGACATAATTTTATAAAATTTTACTTTATAAAATCTTACTTTACGTTGGAGGGCTCTTTGACAGAGCCATTTAAGTAATTAAATTTCTCAACTTTGTCTTTCTGATATAGGATATGACAGCATGGTTCCTAGAAATTTGAATCTATCTACTTGCTCTATAATCTTCTTGCCTATAATTATTATTTTTGTTCCTACTGGATTTTTTCCACAGAAAGCCATGGCTTTTGTTTTTTGTATGGATACTGATATATTTTATATCTGGCATGTTTGGTATAGTTTGTAGGCAACTCTCTGCAGTCCATTTTTATTATTCGAAATTAACACTTGGTCATCTGCGATTTGTTTCAAGATCTTTATCATTTTCTGTGTTCGTTTCATCATTCCACATTTCCTTGTAATACTGCAGCGAGTCTTTGTTCTTTATTACGTTGATATCTGCCACATCCTTTTCGCTGTTATTCAAGTGTCTTACCATGTTATGTGCAAGTGTCTCCCATGGACATCGTTTTCGATCCTGGCAACAAAGTTATCTCAACCGTCTTGATGGAACTTCCTGCTTAGTTTTTTCACTTCTGCTGTCTGCTTCTTGTATGCTTAATTATTCTCCTGAGTTGAGTGTTGTAGATATTTTTTATATAGTTTTCTCTTTATTTCAGTAGCCTCCTCAGTTTCTTTTGCCCAAATCAAGTGTCCTTTTTCATCTTCCTGTGTTTCGTTTTACCTAAAGCTTCACTGGCTGCAGTTCTTGATGTGTTCTTAATCTGTTCCCACTCATTTTCAATACGCTCTGATTCTGGAAGTGTGGCCATTATTGTGTCTAAAAATCTTTGATAAAGATTCTTGATTGACTCCTGTCCTAGTGAGTAGACTTTATATACCTCCCTTAGATGTTCTGGTGATTTTTTACGTGTTTTATGCCATCTCTGCTTTAGGGCAACTTTTGCTTGTAGCAGGAAGTGGTCTGTGTTAATGTCGTACCCCCTATATACACGCACATCCTGGAATGGAACAACTGTATTTTGGTTTGCTACGAAGTAGTCAATTATGGTTCTAAATCCCCTAGCGCACCATGTGTATTTGTGTATGTCTTTGTGTTTAAAGAAAGAGTTTAATATTCTGAAGTTGTTGAAAGTTACAAAATCTCTTAACATGGTTCTATTGTCTAGTCTCTCTAGCATAGCTAACTATATTATCTATTCTTTCCCTTCCTATTCTTGCATTGTAGTCTCTGCTAATTACAATATAGTCATTCTTATTTGTCTTATCTAGTGTTTTCTGCAGATCTTCATAAAATATTTCTCTTTCCCTCGTTCTCCCTTCCTCTGGGGCATACACTGCTATGCAATGTAGATATCCTATAGAAATCTTACATCTTATGCTGCATATCAGCTCGTTTATCCATGCATAGCTTATCAATCTGTTTGTCCATTTTTTATTTATTGTTATAATAGTCATAGCATAGAATACAGCAATGACAGCGTAGTAAATGCATATGGTAATATGTGTGATGCCGTTAGGTACTGTGTGGCAGGAGAGACTGTAAAAAATCCACTATTTTAAGAATAGGAATATGAGCGGGTATTGGACACTTCAGCAGCAATGGTGGCACTAGGGGTGTGGCGCTCGCTGACCACCCAGACTCTTATGAATGTGTTGTATATAATGATGACACACTACTGCAGGATGTAGAATCTCTAGTTATGCCAACGGCAGCTTTCAGCCATGGTGGTGACACTCGACCATGCCCAGTACGGACCCCTAGTTCCCCTGACAAAACACTAGGTCCTTCTGTCACTGAATGAGAGCACGTGCATCGCTGTATCTTCATCTCTGTACTTTAAAATCACATACATGTACACAAACGTGATTAAGCTTTCGTCCACTGCCTCTTCTTACGATTAGTTGAAAGTAGCATGCGAACTTCGACATATTGCCACACAGATCTATAACGCGTGTGACACTCACATAACTGCTGTTTTGGGAGAGTCTAGCTAACATACACTTCTCAACACTACGACTAACAGTTATGTAGGCTATTAATAACACAATGAAATCATACATTCCATGATACAATAAAGTCATTTATAGCTTTTTTTTTCAGTATGCTGCAGTCTCTATGAGTTTGCAGAGATAATGTATTACAAGCGAAAAGTCTGGACCTGCAGTTTTACTGGTACGAAATAGCTTTATAAAATAATGATGGAACTCCTTAATATTATTGATAATCTTAGATGACACCTTAATATGCGTTCTCACTGGAACCCATCCCATCAACTTTACGAAAAACACACTTCATTGCTTGCCTGTTCTTTCAAGCGTCAGTTTTCTTGTTATTTTGTTTTTAGGATTTGCAGTGCCATTCTCCTTATGAAATTTCGTTTGTTTTTGACCTTAATCTTACTAGTGGTTTTGTAAAACAGGTAAAATTTTACATATTTTGGGGACACTTCCATAACGACAATTATCTGCATAAAATTTCATCTGGAGTGCGGAAGAGGCTTGTACATGTCAGGTGAAAGCATCTAATATGGTTTAATTGGGATTATGCTGTGCATTACACCTTGGCATTGCTCAGCAGGCACTTTATTTTACTGGCGTACGTCACATGTCTTCATAATAATGCCGACTTTCTTCCTCTTTTCTTAAAAATTGAAGTTTTGATGTGTATTTCCATAAAAAAAATGTGCAAGCCGTTGTGAATACACCTTACAAGACTTTAAATAGCATGTTGAGGTAAAAAGACTCTGCACTGAACGGAATTACGATTGCGTCTTTTAAACAAAGTTCCCTATTCTTTTAGACAGTAATTTGTAATCCTGGCCTCTTAATATTAATGTGTATATCCTTCACCATTTTAGGATGTCGTTTGCGTCTTGCTTACAATTCTGAAATCTTCTCTCCCTCAACACTTTTGATAAAATTCATTCATTTATCTCTTTACATTCAATAGTTCTTCATTTCCAGAAATGCAAACTATTGTGACAGATATCATGTCAATTTCTGTAGGCACATATCTTACATCAAAGTCTAATTATTGTGTTGTTAGCACCATACATGTAATGACGCTGCATAAGTCACAATATAATAAGAAAAGATGGTGACTTGTGGTCAGTCATTACAAATGTATGCTTTCCCAAAAGATAAAATCGGAATTTGGCAAACATCCGGATGATGGCTAATGCTTCTCTCTCCATTAGTGAATACTTTTTCTTCCATTTAGTCAATGATTATCTCGCGAATGCTATCATTTCTTGTTCCGTACTGTTGTTGACACCACCAATCTGATGTAATACAACACCTATGGCATAATCGTCGCTGTCCGATCCTACATAAAAGTGTCAGTGACAAATCCAGAAAGTGCAATTGTTTTGCCTAGATAATTTAGATTTTATAAGATCGAAATCTGCTTGTTGTTCTTGTCACTGCATCTACAATGCATCCCTTTTTAACAACTCACAAGCCCTGGCTAGTGAAGCAAACCTTTGTATTTCAATTATATCAGTGATAAGGCTATATCTAAGAGTATGAACTTCATTCCAATATCATAATTATTACCTGTCTTAACTTCGATGTTGCCCTGTTAAAAGGTACGGAAAGTGTATACTCGTCGTTCTTCTTCCTCGAGCCATGATACTAAAAAGGTGTAACTTTTTGTGCTTTAAGTCATATGGTGAAAAAATAATTGATATTGTTAATGTTTCTTCGGTGTTTATTCCTGTTCTGAATTGATGATGAAGGCTTCTGTATATTTTTCAGCAACTTAAACTAGTTGGAAGTGGTCGATTTGGACATGCAACGATAGCGCTTCATTTCAATATTTGCAAATTGAGCTTACAATCCATGTTTTTAACGAAGTCAGATTAGCATAATTATGATTATTATGCAAACTACTTCTTGCGCTGAAAACTAATTCGATTTTCAGTCATGAAGCTCACTGCTTTTCAAATTTGACTTCTGTGCTTGGTTCGTAATTTGCCTGGATAAAAAAAGATATTTTGTAGAACTTTTTATGCCAACAAGAAGAGAAAATAGGAATTCACCCCTTTTTTTTCAATTTATAACGAAAGGTTTTCCTTCTCCTCTTTTCAAGAAAGGAATGTGAGCTTCCTTCACCAACATTTTACATTCATACTTAAATCTCAATCGTCTAAAAAACGTTGAGAGGAGGAAGATAGCATTATACTATCGACTGTCTTCCAGGACCATTTGACAAATATTCTGTGCATGAAATTTCATTGTCATTGCATTGTTACAAATTTCTTGTATGTGTTTCATATACAACGAAAATGGCTAACTATTGAAAGGAAAATCGTTGGAAGTCGAAGAATCATGAAGACAGTAATATTAACAAAACGCTTATGGAAATTTAGAAAATAAACAACAGAAGATTTTTATGAGCACTGACGTCAATAAACTGCATCACGACGAAATGTGTAAGCTAAAGGTAACATTATTTATTCTTCTTTGATTGCGTGTATCATAGCTAATATCTGCCAAACTTATCATTCACAGCCCATTTGTTATCCAAAGTATGGTCATTTAACATTTTTAGCAATTACTTTTAACGATCTCAAAGTTGTGTTGCATAAGACGGCTGACTTTGTGTCGCGTGCATCCAAAATGGCACAAGGCCTCTACATTGTTTCAGCAAATTAACGTCGTCTTTCTAGAAAGTTCAAGTCCAGCGTTATTATTTGTGTGTTTTATCAAACTAAAGTGTGTAAGGTCACTCACATAATTTCAACCATCTTGGTATTATAGTAAAGATGGAGATGTCTACGAAAATGGAATTTGAGACATGTGATGAAGTAGAATCATATACTGAACCTAGCGAATTCGTTGATCTAGCAATTGGAAACACGGACGCTCCAGCACGCGAAATGGAGTCGCAAGCTGAGAGCAAAGGAATTATTCTACCAACCAGCCCCACACATGACCAACGAACGGCATTACATCGAAGATTAGAGGCAATGATAAAAATGAACTTCGAATACTTATCATTACAGCAAAATGAAATGCTGTCTAAAATAAGATCTGAGCTGAGTGAAATGTCAGTTAAGCATAATGGAGTGTTGTGTCGGCAAAATGAAATGTCGTCCAAACTTACAAATTTGTCATCGCAACAGGACACTTTAACAACCGAAATCTCAGATCTAAAAACCACATACCAAGACGGCATACCAAAATTAACTGATAAACTGACTTACACAAAAAATTTGGTACGAGAGCTAAATGAAAAGATAGACAATTTAACTGTTGAATAAGAGGCTAAGATGAAGAACAGTCGGACGCACAGAGGGAAAGTTTTTTGTAGGATTTTTCAATTTGGATTTCGAATAAGAAATGAATGATTGGATGCAGAATTACCATTTATTATTCAACAGTCTGTTACTGAAATGTTCACAGAGCACTTCAAAGGAATCAATTACGACAGAATTAAATTATTTCAAAACGAAATTAAATAAAGATTTACCTAAATAGGGTGACAGTATCACACCTCAGATCAGTAACTTGCAGCGGGAGTTGTTCTCCGTCAAAGAAGTAGTTCATGACACACCGCCCTGTATTACTAGAGCAGTTGGTCACTATTATAGTCCCACACCATAAAATACAATGCATAGAAATGAAATAGATCGTGCTTGTCTGTCACCTAATCATATGTCCTTTGGGACGAGGACAGTTCCTTCTTTATCATCCATGTTTGCTGAAGGAAAGCTTACTGAACCGCAGACGGTTTCAAGCTTTTACCCTGACAAGAAAAATGTTCATCCTGTTACGTACAATCAAATCTCTTGAACGAGTGTTAACTAGATCACGGTCAGTAAAAAAAAAAAATACATTTCACTACATGTTTTATTCAAGTAGAAGCCATGTTTTAGCACCTGAAACAGCTGAAAACTGTCAAACTTATGAACCATTTGAGAAGGCGGCCTTGTCGAGGCATTGGTCGAACTGCATACCCGAAAAACTCCACAAAGAGGGATTCAAACCAGAGCTATTCCACAGTGGACAAGTAAGTCTTCGAAACTATTTGGTAAAATATTTAAATAAGATGTAAGGAAAAAATTATAGTGAAGCACCAAAGAAACTGGTATAGCCATGTATATTCAGACACAGAGATATGTAAATAGGCAGAATACGATGCTGCGATCGGCAACGCCTATATCAGACAGCAACTGTCTGGCGCAGTTGTTAGATCGGTTATTGCTCCTACAATGGGAGGTTATCAAGATTTAAATGAGTTTGAACGTGGTGTTATAGCCGGCACACGGGAAATGGGACATAGCATCTCCGAGGTAGCGATGAAGTGGGGATTTTTTCTGTACGACGATTTCATGAGTGTACCGTTAGCATCAGGAATCCGGTAAAACATAAAATCTCCGACATCGCTGCGGCCGGAAAAAGATCGTGCAAGAACGGGACCAACGACGACTGAAGAGAATCGTTCAACGTGACAGAAGTGCAACCATTTTGCAAACTGCTGCAGATTTCAGTGATGGGCCATTCACAAGTGTCAGCGTGCGAACCATTCAATGAAACATCATCGATATGGGCTTTCGGAGGCGAGAACTCTCTCGTGTATCCTTGATGACTGCACGACACAAAGCTTTACGCCTCGCCTGGGCCCTTCAACTCCGATACTGGACTGTTGATGACTGGAAACATGTTGCCTGGCCGGACGAGTCTCGTTTCAAATTGTATCGAGCGGATGAACGTGCACGGGTATGGAGACTACCTCATGAATCCATGGAACCTGCATGTCAGCAGGGGATTGTTCAAGCTGATGGAGTCTCTGTAATGGTGTGGGGCGTGTTGAGTGATATGCGGCCCTTGATACTTTTAGATACGATTCTGACAGGTGACACGTACGGAAGTATTCTCCTGAGCACCTGCATCCATTCAGGTCCATTATGCATTTCGACGGACTTTGGCAATTCCACCAGGACAATGCGACACCCCACACGTCCAGAATTGCTACAGAGTGACTCCGTAAACACTCTTCTGAGTTTAAACATTTCCGCTGGCCACCAAACTCCTTAGACATGAACACTATTGAGCATATCTGAGCTGCCTTTGCAACTTGCTGTTTAGAAGAGATCTTCAGCCCCTCGTACTCTTACGGATTTATGGACAGCCCTGCAGGATTCATGGTGTCAATTCCTACAAGCACTGCTTAAGACGTTAGTCGAGTCCATACCACGTCGCGTTGTGGCTCTTCTGCGTGCTCGCTGGGGCCCGCAGGTGTACCAGTTTCTTTGGCTCTTCAGTGTAGTACAGATTCTACATGCAAATTTAGAACACTTCATATCCATACTAGACTCTTTTGATCTAATACACGAAGATTCTCCGCTGCACAGACAGTTTTACAATCACGGTGGATCAAACGAATGTCGCATTAACTCTGTGACGCAGCCGGTGTCACCTCTGATGTGTAATGCACAGTCTCTAGACCAAGGACCACCAAATTCTAATAAAAGAAGAAGATCCGATAACAGATATAACTCTGGGTATTGTAGTAACGGAGTAGGTCAATAGCAAGGTAAAAACAGTAATAATCAATGGATTACCAACACGGGAAACCACAGGAAATTAAATGTGAATGGTACTTGTCAGAAAAGTGTTCCGGTACAAAGCCGTGCTGTTAATGCATGCTGGCAAACACAACATACAACAGTAAATATTATTGAGGAGTTGAAAAATCCCGCTCGACTATGATTAATTCCACAAACTAGATCTGGCCGCATAACACTCTCCAGTGATGGGATGGAGTGAGAGCAGTTGGGAGCAGTGAAGATAAATCAGTTAACCTGTTGTGGTGCAATGAAGACACGGACGTTAGAGATGAGTTACATACTGAGCACTATAAGTGTTGTGATCAGAGTAAAGAAACAGTTCAGGCTACTGTAAATGCTGTTGTTGGGCAAGTTCCAAATACAATTGTTCTTGACACAGGTGCTACTGTAAATGTGATCAGCGAATTTATTTAATAAGACTAGAGAGACTACGAGGATACCCACTTTCCACATACAAAAGTGCAAGATAGCTGGAGAGATTGGTGTCAGGTCGCGACATGTCATAGTGCAGATGCAGGTTGAGGCAGTTACAGGAAATTCAGCCACAGTCTGCTCGTTTCCAGTGTAATTGGTTTTATTGTGGAATGCACTTTTGGCAAGAAATTTCTGAGGAAGAGGGACACAGAGATCGACTTCTCTCAAGTAAGTGCTATCTGAACATAGACGGCGAGAATATTGCTGTACGTTTAGTAAAAACAAAGGCCGTTCATGGTAAATACTGGTATGGCCTAAAAATCAAATTTACTGAGACAAAAGCTGCACACATAACTAGTCAATCTACATACTATAGTCGGCAAAGAAGAACGAATATCACATTTTCATGACAAGGTTATAGAATTTTCAACTATTAAATCCCAGCAGCAGATCAAGTTAAAAAGATTATTATTAAAGTATGCATATGTTTTTGGTAAAAATCTAGATATGATATGTAATTGTCAATATTATATGGAAGGACACCACTCACCGAGCCATGTGGTCGACAATAAATATTATGCTCCGTTTTTTATCTCGCTTTCTGCCCTTTTTGTGTACTGTCGACTTTCGCGGATGGCTTTGGCTTAATGTAAGTAGGCAAAGGGTGAGTTTGTGTTATGAATGAATATATGATGGTGTCCTGTTCTTCATGAATAACGAAACGCTAAAGAATTTCAAAGTTTCATTAGCTCACGGCAGAGTTGTAGAAAAATAAATTATTGTATGGAAATTTATTTGGTATTATTAGTAATAGGTATGAGTCCCATGAAAATATGTACATTTTTATCCTGTGAATAACTTACCTGTATTCTGATTCCCTAGAATATTGTGATCTGTGAAGGTGACTTTAATGCACGTATTTGTAAGTAATAGGTACGGAGAGACTACGATCCAGTGGACTCAGTTTTGAAAATGTTTTTGCATTAGTCAGAATGCTGCGAAAATATAAGACACTGATGAACAAGTATGGTGCTAGTGCGTGCTGAAAAGGACAATCAAAAGTACTACACCAACGAATGTATTTTGTACTTACGTGAGTTGACATCGGCGATCTGCTATTCTCTTGTGGTGCTGAGTCAACGGTTAAAGACTTTTCCGAACGAAATGAGATATTATTATATGCACTCGCGCTCACTAAGTCGTTGTGACGGACGCATAACGAACGCTGTGTATCGGCTTGGCGATCCAGCAGTTGCATCTGGATACAGCAAAACCTGACTGTCGACGTGGAGCGTTGTACGCTGTCATCATTGATTAACACAAATGAAAAATTGCCGGACAGAGACACTTTCTAAGTGTATGTTGTGGAAATTAACAACAAGAGTGCTATTGACCTCATCTGTTAATTCAAAACGGAAGTTGGCGGTTTAAGTCGTAGTGGACTGGACACTGAGCACTGCTTTAGAAATGAAATATACGGAGTTTCCCCAAGCTAGAAACGCATCCATTTCTTGTATTTCAGTCACTTTGATATCTGTTGTTCTTCCTTATGTGAAAGATTACTTGTGAGCTACCTAAGTTTGTTTCAGCACAAGTTATGTAAGTCGTGCGCTACGTTAACCTGATTCTTTTATACAACTGTTGCATGTAACGTGACGACGATGCAACACAAACTGCGCTGAAGCACCCCACCTGCCGTTCCGGTCATCGACCTCTCTGGCCCTGAAGTTGGTCCAACTGTAGCTGACAAAGTCGCCCTCATCCTGTCCTTGGCTCCATTGTACCTTGTCATCGCCAGTTCAGCCATCCAACCATCATCAAAACCCAGAATCTCCTAACTTCTGCCCCCTACTGTTATAAAACATGAACTAAAATCATTTCTATTGTAGTTGAACCATACTACCTGTATCACTTAAAAAAATAACATGGAAACAAAGAGGTCATATAAAGACATATCCATGCATAATGACTCTGTAAAACAAAATATCCAAATGATTTTAAACTGCACATTACTGGGGATTTTACAACTGCGTATTAAATAACGTTTTTACTGAGCAGTATCTTTTGATAAGTTAACTTGGCAAGAATCAGACCTAACAAACTTAGTATTTGTACTGCATTTCGAACCTGAGTCATTTTACAATATGCAGCAGACTTTGTAGTCATGATGGTTATAGTTTGGATATATCTTCTGAAAAGATAAGACCGTTTTAGCTGTAAGTTCTTTCCCTATGAGCACGACGGGTTCCGCAGCATTTTAGCTATACCTGCACCTGATTATGCTGCGGAACCGGTCGTGCCTATAAATAAAGAACAGCTAAAACGGGGCTATCTTGTCAACACGACATTTTTCAATAATTCGTAACAACTTTATTTCTAATAAAGTGTTAAAGTCTGAAGGTCCCGTCATAGTTTCTCATGTTTTCTGTCGACTAAGGCCAAATGAGGGGGTGGGGGGGAAGGGCAAAGTTCAGTTACATAGTCATGAGCTTAGAGATAATGTCAGACTTTAGCATTACATCATGACGCATAGTATTTTAATGCAAACCTTTAACAAATTTGTTCAGATCATTTGCATAAACGCCGTGACATGGAGATCAATCCTTACCACATTAACTAAATAAACTGTTGCAAGAAATCATTATTAATCTATGACAAGATAATTACAAGATAATTATTTTAACAAAAGTATTTCATGTTCCATTAACTATGACTATGTGGTTATTAACATCGCATGTCTTCAGCCCCTGAGTGAAGTGAAGCTGAATGGCGCATCCAGCTACTGCAGTAGACAGTGTCTCCGTCATTCAAGGGGCTGTGAAACAAATATTTGTGTCTCAATTACATCTATGGTAAGGCTACATCCAAGGGTACGAACGTCATAATTATTATCTGTGTTTATTTTACTGTTGTTCTTTATTCTTCCTGGAGACATGGCTCTAAAAGGTTTTTTTTTGTACTTTGAATGATACAGTGAATTATCAACTTATATTAAGTTATTTATGCCTTTATTTACTACTAATGTATTCACTACTGTTCTCCACTAATGATGAAGACTATTGTGTATTTTTCAGCTATTTAAATTAGTTGGAAGTGGTCGGGCTGGTGACGCAACGATCGCGTGTCATTTCAATATCTACGAATCGAGTCTGTAATCTATCTCCTTTAGGAAATCCGATTATCGGTAATACCATTATTATGCAAAACTACTCCTTTCACTGAAAATTAACAACAACACCGTTTTTTATCACCAAGCTCACTGCTTTACACTTTCTTTTCCTTTCTTAATTAAATGTTTCCTTTCTCTTCATGCCGACAATGTAATGTGACCTCTCCGTCGACATTTTGACCTTTTGCTTAAATTTAAAAAATCATGAGTGAAGCGAAGGGGGTAGCGTCACACTGGCACTGACGACCAATGTTCAACAATGAATTTACTGTAGAAAGTTGGAGAATCCAATAAATGACTAACTGTTTACAATACTTTGGTACAGCAACTTTTCGGCCAGCATACATTTTTTCTGAATCAAGTTCAAATCTTTGTCGTGAAATTCTGTGCCAATAAACTTGATATAATATTTGGGAACTTAAGTCTTCTGCAAGTTAAAAGCTACTCCCAGTTTTCTGAAAGCTTCCAGAACTTCATTAACCAAGTCCAATTATTCTTCTCCTGGCTCAGACCATCTATGTAGGTGACGAACCTCTCTAATAACTTGTGTTCTAAAAACACATCCAGTTTGTACGAAAAAGCAGCTGAAGGGACTTTGAACCCATGTGGCTCTTGAACTCATAAGTTCTTCCTTATACAAAGAAGTTTCTTTGTGTAACTCCACTTGTTAAAACTGGTCATGAAATCTAAGTTGGAAAAATATTTGAAGCCTTTAAATGTAGCAATAATTGGTCCAAGCTTTCTGTCTGGCCCCTCTTAGGCAAAATAATTCTGTTGATAGCTCTTGCATCTAACAAGAATCTTACAGATCCTTCTGATTCATTAACCACTTTACTGGACTGGAATTAACCACTTTACTGGATTGGAAAAGCGGCTACCTGAGCTTTCACAATTACTCTGCCACACTATTCTCTTAAATTCAAGATCTCCGTCTTCGTACTTTGCAGATGGTCTGGATAACTTTTGCTCTCGAATGCTTTGTGTTCTTTTACCCTTAGTTTACATTTACAACTTTTAATTAATCCTAGTCTCCTTAGAAAATACCATATTTAATTTTTCTTTCTTATATTCTTACAAATTAAGTACTACTCGAATTTGCTTACGAATCTAACAAAAACGGCTTTTGTATGTTTTCCCTTCCGGTTGCTTTCTTCTTCTCTAATGTAATCAAAAACATTTAGCAGAGCCGCAGCTTCCTCCTCATCCACACTAATAGGAGGGGCGTTCAGTAAATAATGCAACACACTTTTTCTCTGAAAGCAGATTGGTTTTATTCAGGATTTCAGTACACCCTATTTTTCTCCGCCCTTTTGGCTACAAAACCTTATTCTTCAATATGGTCTCTGTTCAATGCGACGCACTTACGCCACCTTACTGGGGGGACCTGTATGGCCGCATGGTAACACTGTAATGGTCGACATCGGAGTCTCGCTGCATCAATAACCTGCCCGTCATACACGTAATGCTTCCCGGGGAGTGCATCATTCATTGGGGCAAACAGATGGAAGCTCTTTCTGGTGTTCTGCTAGGCAGCGAGAAACCCAGCGGGTACACACTTTTTAGTACCCCAAATGGTAGGCGAATGTGTCAGCACTACCGACAGAGACTTCCAGGTGAGCAGCGAGTTGTTTGATTGCGATATATCGATTACCTCCAATGAGAATTTTCTGCACGTTCCAACGCAGCAGGAGTTGTAACTGTGTGCGGCCGGCAGGCACGCGGATGATTGGACAGGTTCACACGACCTCGTTGCGATGAAAGACGCCTCGCCCAACGACTCACTGTGCTTTTGTTCACTGCCAGATTTCCATAGACATTCTACAAGCGTCTATGAATATTTGAGATGCTCTAGTTTCCCACCAAAATAAACTAAATGATAGCTCTCTGTTTGGAGCACATCTCCGCTATAGACGACATTTTGGAGGATAGTTATAGCGCCGTCACCTACTGGAACTTCATGAATGAACACTTACTATGTACCTACATGTTTAGTTTGACGTTGATGCTCCATCAGAATATTTTATGATCTGAAGATGGCAGTAGCCGAAACCGGTCATTTTGAAATATAAAAATTGATGTGATCACGACGGACCTGTAAAATAAAGTATGTATAAGGGCTGAAGCGGGAATATTCCACGATGTCCCCCAACAAATTCCATGTCCTTTCAACTGAAACTGGCCGAGAAAAAAAAGAGCGGTGCATTACTTACTTAACGCTCCTAGTACATCGTAAATTCACTCACACAGAGGTCGTCTTTTTCTTACCTGCGCATTTTCTAAATGCAACCACCCTTCCCCATTTCTCTTCTAAATATATTACTTTCCCGCAGCAAAATCCACTTTAAATTTATTCGCTGGAACTCAGTTACTTCCTAAAATTCAGTCCGGAACCGCGTTGCTGCTACGGTCGCAGGTTCGAATCCTGCCTCGGGCATGGAAGTGTGTGATGTCCTTAGGTTAGTTAGGTTTAAGTAGTTCTAAGACTAGGGGACTGGTGACCTCCGATGTTAAGTTCCATAGTGCTCAGAGCCATTTGAACCATTTGAATCTGCGTCGTACTGAATATTAGTAATAGCACGTGCTCACAGTTTCGAACCGAGTCTCATCCGAAATTTTGTTCAATTGCGAAGATCGGACTGATATGCGTTCATCATTCCTTCTTTTATCCGACGATGTGTTTTGCGTTCGATGAGCATTGATCAGCGGATTATCATAACGATTACGATCTTCCTCAGGTAGTCTGTGGTCAGTGTTCCTGTACAGTCCGCCTCTCCTTCCATCAAAGCCATTTGATGGTCCGTAATTTCTGTGAAACAGATGTTCACGTAGTGAAAAACATGCTTCGCGTTTTCTTCTATCAAAACTTCCTCTGTAGCATTGTCTCCTTTCTTAGTGAGCATACTCCATGCGATTTAATGCGACACATACTTCTTAAACCTCGCGGTGCAAGACCAAGCCCGTGTTTCTCACACCAAAACATGTAACTTTTTTATTAAAATTTCGGCTAACTTGAGGACTTTTGCTGGATTGTCTGAATATTATTTTTTATTCCAATATTTTTGTAAATATTCCCATTGGTTGCCTCATTCTGTAGGTAATTTAGTGATGACAACGATGATGAATCGATAGCCCATTGACGGCTTCGCGACCAAGATTTGTTCATAAAACCTATTTCAAGTCGCTTCTACTTGTAGTTTCATATATATCCTATTCTTCCCTGCCCAACACCAGAGTTCCGACTTTTAAATAGCTCACAAATAATTTTCTGCCCCTGTAGACAGCTTTTAGAAAAAGAATTTGAAAACTGTCCGATGTATGAACTGGTTTGAATTCCTGAAATCTTTTGATATTTAAGTCCAGTTGTGAAACTGTAATCCATAAGTCCAGTGTTGTAACGACACGTTCGATACTGTCCTCTTTGAATGCTGTATTAATCTCATTCTTCACAATTTAACGATCAAATTTCGCTATGTTGTCGGCATAATTGCTTATAATTTCTCTAATATCATTAAGAATATTTTCAATCTCTGTACAGTGAACTCGTATTTTCATTACATC